>NC_073696.1:136778899-137393253 GCF_029784165.1 Wyeomyia smithii
CAGCTCTAACAGGCAATCTATTAGATTTACCATTTAGATAGTTAACCTGAAGAAGACGTAACTTTGTATCATTTTTGTGAGGTAAAGCGGAAAACTGAAATTTGACATTTTAGCTATTAAACCTTTATGCCAAACACTGTCAAATGCCTTTTCTATATCTAGAAGAGCAGCTCCAGCCGAATAGCCTTCTGATTTATTAGTTCGAATCATATTTGTTACTCTAAGTAACTGATGAGTAGTGGAATGCCCATAGCGAAAACCAAACTGCTCATTTGCAAAAATTGAGTTCTCATTAATATGTGTTATCATTCTATTAAGAATTATTCTTTCAAAAAGTTTGCCAATAGAGGAAAGTAAACTAATTGGTCGATAACTTGATGCCTCAGCTGGATTCTTTTCGGGTTTTAAAATTGGAGTGACTTTGAGTCGAGTATCACGAGCCTCCCACTCGGCTTGATTTCAATTTTCGGCGAGCCGACTTCGACGGTTTGTTAAACGCGCTGTTAATAGTTGATTGGATTGCCGTTTTAAATCCAACGGATATCGATTCGCTTGTCAACGATTTTTCTTCCGTTTTAAACGGTTTAATAGATGCGTTCGTGCCAAAAACACGATCGCATAAATATTGCTCCTGGCAATCACCGGCTTTGCGTCGCTTAAAAACGTTAAAAAACACCGCGTTAAAGTGGTTCTCAGCGACAGGTGCTCTTAACTGTCATTTGAGACTTTGCAATATCTCAGAGGCGTAGTCAAGAGGAAGTATGATGATGGGGAAGGGGGGGGGGGGGGTAGATGAATGTTGTCAATTTTTATTAATTTTTAAAACGCCTAGCCGATTATCATTTAATTCGGTAAATACACGTCGTATAGCAGCGTATATGTCTTAATTACTTCAAATTCTATCTATCTCATAAGCGTAGTTAAAGGGAGGAGGAGCTACGATAACCTTCATTATTTTTGAACCGTCTAATAGTTCATCTTGAAAATTTCTATCTAGGAGTTTTTGCGTATCGGACATGTTTCTATAATACTATGGTGTTGTTTTTTCCACTAGCGTGTGCAAGGGAAAACGGGGGGAGCAATTTTTTCGTATAGCAAAGTAGAGATCGTTAATTCCTATAATCATTTCAATTTAATTATAAGGGATTTTAAGCCTGAAGGATGTTTTCATGATATTGGTTTCCATTGGATTTTCATTTGTTCTTGCAACAATCGATTGAAAAATTAGTTATGCCTCCATCAACACACGGCTAATTTGTAATGTTACGACAAGAACTATTGAAAAAGGTCGAAACATGTTTTAAGCTCAGATTTCGATCAATTAGAGCTGAAAAGAAGGCCAATATGCACGCAAAAGTTGGAGTGTGCGTAACCAGATCATTTATGAGCGAAATTAGCGCATTTACTGATTAAAATTGGAACCAGTACAACGCATGTGCGTTGGGCATAACGCATTTGATGCTCTAGCGTATTTTGAGTGTATTGCGCAGCTACAAACCACTACACTTATAAAGCATCAGCCGATGTTCAGAAGGTTGGCATCGTTAAAACAGTGCAACCAGCAATCAATACTGATAAGTTGGGTACTGACTCCATTGAAGAAGTTATTGTCTGATCGATTCACTTTCATGAATCAGGTCATTTGAAAACATCATTCAATCATTAACAATAAACAAAAACATGAGATTAGTCTAAAACATTTTGCATTTAATTATCACTCTGGTTTCATTCACATGCATTCGGTTCTGCGTTACTGGCACCAGCGTCAATAACTTCCGCGGCAACAAGGCATTGGCTGTTTCGGTTGCTGACGATTTTGAGGGATGCACGAGCCGTTGATACGCACCGGCTCGCGAAAGTAATGAACGGTTTTTTGAGCGCCTCGAAACTGATCGTTCGCCCGATGCCAAAGTTTACCGAGACAGTACGTTTTGTGTGTATATGATACATATTCTGATTCTGATCTCTGTCAATGTATTCCTTGTACAACTTTTGCATTATGCGTATCACGCATTGGTTGTACGAAGTCAGAGCAAATTCTGTGCGAATTGAAAGGACACATTGGATGATTAAAGCTTGAACTTTTGCGTGTGGGTATTTTCGGAACCGAAATTTTATATAGAGACGGGAAATCAACCCAAGATGACTTTCTCCGGTTTCTGGAAAACATTCTAAAATATCCCAATACCACCCAATATAAATATTTCTCAAACCAGAATAGTATTGGGACCAAAAAACCAAATCTAGACGCCATTTTGAAATCCAATATGGCGATTCCCGGTTTCAAAAAATTATCAAATACCACCCATTATTGTTGTTTTGGAAACCAAAACGATACCCAGAGGCGAAATCGACCTTAGACACTGTTTTTGAGATCCAAAATGGCGATTTTCGGTTTCCAGCAAGCAGCCTGAAACGACCGAATACCACCCAATATGGGTATTTTTGGAATCGAGATGATGCACAGAGACCTAAAATCAACTTTAGACACCTTTTTGAAATCCAAGACTTTCGGTTTCCGAAAATGACCAAATATCATCCCAAGACGCCATTTTGAAATTTGAAGTAACAACTTCCAGTTGCTGGAAAACAGCCAAAAATAGTCATTCCAGAACCGAGATGAATACAGGATGACGGCTTTCAGTTACCGGAAATGACCAAATACTAAATTGTATGCTTATTCTGAAGATAGAATTGATAGCCAGCAGCCGAGACCCGACTTCACAGACCATTTTTGAATCCAACATGATGACTTCCGGTTTCCGAAAAACAACCTGTATTAACCGAACACCACCCAATATGGATATTTCTGTAATCGCAATGATGCCAAGAGATCTGAAATCAACTCAAGACGCCGTTTCGAAATCCAAAATGGTGGCTTCCGGTTTCCATAAATCACCAAATACCACTCATAATGGCTTTTCCCGTAATCGAGATGATGCACATAGCCCAAAAATCAACCCCTGACGCCATTTTTTAATCCTAAATCACCAAATACCACCCATAATGGCTTTTCCCGTAATCGAGATGATGCACATAGCCCAAAAATCAACCCCTGACGCCATTTTTTAATCCGAAGTGGTAACTTCTGGCTATAAGAAAAAGACCAAGAATATTCATTTCGGAATCGAGATGATGACCAGATACTGGAGAATGAATCCAGATGCCACGTCCAACGTGGCGACTTCCGGCCTTCAATGGCCAAACACCACCCAATATCGGTGTTTTGGAGATCAAAATGTTGCCTAGGGACCGGAAATCAAATCCAGACGCCATTTGAAAATCCAATATGGCGATGACCAAATACCAAACAGGATGGTTATTTCTAAAATTAAAATGATGTTCAGAGTCCAGAAATCGGTCCCATTCCTCAAAATCAAGGTAGCAATTTCCAGTTTCCGAGGAACAGTCAGAAATGGTCATATACCATGGATATTTACAAACCGCAAAGCTATTCAAGGGCCGGGAATCGACTCCAGATGGAATTTTAAATTTTTACAGGGCCACCACAAAATTTTTAGAGAGTTATTTTATTAGTTTTTGGAGTGAGTAGTTGGCTTCAAACTTATTCTTGGTGATCATTCTCAAATGCAATAATGTAAGTAATGTAATAAACAGCATTATATTGAGGTAGTTTTGAAAATTTTATTTCATTTTATTTTGAATCGAAATAACAGATTTGAAATTGTTTAGTTTAGTTGTTTGGCACCTGGGTCCTTTTGCACGTGTTGCTTGACTGAAGATTAGCACTTCAGCTATTTCTAGCCAAAATAATAAACTTAGTATCAGAATGTTCCTTCAAGTTTCTAATATTTTTACCTATTGCTATTTTCTCGGATATATTCGTTACAATTTTGTTAGTAATTGGATTATTGTAGAAACACAATTTAGTAAAAACAGACTTTTGGGCAGAATACATACAGTCTTTTATATATGTATAGATGGTAATATTATTATTTGTTTGATATTATGTATATTTGAGAGATTTTTTTTTTGTTGTTGTCGTAAACTGGCGCAGCAACGTGGACCGGGAATCAGCTAGTTATTTATACACTGCAACATGGTGTATGGGCCGTATCTCTAATTTTACCATCATTCTAAGTTTTATTTTATGCAATAGTTAGTATAAAAGTTTATTTTAACTTCGACTCATTGACTAGGGGCGCAATAGTCACCTTCTAGGTGGGGCGAAATGAGCACACGTTTTCACATAAATCTCCCTGAAATTCATCTCAGTTGGCTTGTCAGTCAGGCTCGTGCTTTCATGTTTTTGAAGTTCTTGTTAATATGTGGTAACCATCTTTGAGGACTGGAATGCGCTTTATAGGTTTCTTAAGAACTTTCGAAAGCTTCCAGAAAGGTTTGGAATATGGTTTTAGTTGTTCAACTTCTCTCATGAAATTTTCATTTCGCAAGAGTGTAAATCTTTAAAAATAACTTTCAAAGCAGAATCACGAGATCTTTGATATTGACGTCTCCGTATGTTCTTCAAGCGTATAAGAAGTTGAAGCTCATTGTCAATAATTGGTGTAATGAATTTCACTCTAGCCTTAGAAACTGATAAGTTCCGGGCATTGAGAACTGAACAAATCATTCAATACTCCGTCAATGTAAGCACTATTTAGTAAAACAATATCACAAATCAAGCTTTCTTCGATCGTGGTACGATATCGATCCCAATTGGCCTTGTGATAATCAAACACAGATTTAGTGGAATAAAAAACAGTTTCACGGGATATGGAAAAAAATATGGGAAGATGATCAGAATCAAAATCAGCATGAGTTAACAAATCACTGCATGAATGATATTGATTTGTTAGTACCAAATCAATTGAGGATGGGTTCCTAACAGAAGAAAAACATGTAGGGGAACTGCTCCATTATTCATCTCAGCCCATATATTCATCTCATACAACATGAAAACACAATAGAAAACAGGAAAAACGCATATTTTCTAACTAAACCAATCTACTAATCCATGGAATGGATTCTTCTTAGTTCACTTTAGATTCCTCATAAAGTATAATCCACAAAAACTCACTTAAAAGCACTAAATTTGATGTTATAGTCGGGCATCTGCACTCGAAAACTCATTTAATTCAATCACTTACCTCAAAAAACAAAATTCGCGCATCGTTCTATACGGCTACAACGGGACTCGTTCAGCAGCCAACCAAAGTTTCTTGCATCACTAGTGAACCACTTTTCATTTTAATCACTAAATAAAATCACTTACTACACTAAGAATACTTTAATATTTGAAATGTTCACCTCAAATTTCAAAAACAAGCTTGAATTAGCAGAAATATATGAGATGAATTTCTACAATTCCTAAATTTCAACTGTGTGTATTTTCATCTGTTTTCACTGCGTTGAAGATAATCAAAAGTTGCCAAATTAGTTTCTGTTAATAATTAAAAATCATACTGAAAATGTTGAATTATTCCGACGTAATTGACATAAATCTACAGCACTGTAGTGGTCACCTTGGTTACTGGTTTTGCACGTAAACAACTGCAGCGGATATCCAGGTAACCTACTACGACGGGCTGCGGCTACGTTCATTCATCATAATTGGATTCATTCAAGATTAACAGGGTAATGAATATGGGGGCGTCGTGAGATGAATAATTGAGCAGTGATTCAAGTTTTGAGATGGATATAGAAGCGTTGTGAAAAATGGTTTGTTTTATAAAATTCAGGATAAATCTAGCTAATTTAACTAAATATACAATGCTAAACGATTCCATAAGAGCACGTAAGCATATTTAGTTTATTTGTTTAATGATTTCGTGAAAATTTGGTGTTTAATCCGTGCATTGTTCGTGAATATCGTCTTAATGAGATGAATAATGGAGCTATTCCCCTAGGACCATTTGGAAATAAAACTGAATAAAATCCAGCCGAGCAATCGTTAAACCATATTTTTCCATCGGAATTGCTTTATGCATTATTCCACGATCGATGTTTTGCATTAAAATCACCGATGATAAAAAACTTAGATCTAGGGCGGGGGCCTAGTGTTGGTAACGTCTCCGCCAACCACGCTCGATGCCTGGGTTCGAATCCCAACGCCGACATAGGTGTCGATGGTTGTGGGGTGGCGTGATCCACTCACAACCAACCCAACAGGTCTAGATTCAATTCTAGCCGACACCGGGAGATTTTCTGAGGCGAAAAATCTCTGGGATCACGCCTTCCATTGCATGAGGAAGTAAAGCCGTTGGCGCCGGTCCGTTAATCAACGGGTCGTAAATTAGGGTCCTGGGTGGAGTCGCCTCCCTGGGCATCGGTAATTGGCACAACAACAGTGGCGGAAATAGACCGACGGAAAATAAGCAAGAATAAAAAAAACTTAGATTCACCAGTGCATTGAAAAGGCAAATACACTGCGGCTATAAATAAAATGCCAATATCTGTTTCGATTTCAATTCCCAAACTTTAAATAACCTTCGTTTCAAGTTGGGGCATAACACAATGTTTTATTCGACGGTGGATAACTATTTCAACTCCACCTCCGGCAACATCAATCCTATCGAACCTGTGAAACATATAATCGGGGTTTCTTTTTGATTTTATATTAGGCTTTAAAAGCGTTTCAGTCACAACTGCAATATGCACATCATGGACTGTAAAAATTAAAAAAAAAATCATCTTCGCTTTTAAAGAGCGAGCATTCCAATTTAGAAAATTGACAGCAATATTGAACACTTAAATGAGCACGACGTTAAAAAATCATCTAAAAGCATAAAATCTTTGTTCAACAGGTTTACTGCTCTAAAACTAACTAATATGCAGAAAAAAATGAAAGATTTATTTTGCAATGTGAGTATATGACCATGTTTTTTTAACTGCACTGCGACTTTATCGCAGAATAAAGGCGGATTAATTATTTTTGTTAACAGTTACTTAAAAATTGACTTTTGTTAGTATAATTTCTAATAATTCAGACATTTTCACTTACCACTAACCTTGTTTTAAAATTTGTTTACAAAGACTGTCAGCACCAGTCGGAAATCTCGCCATGTTTTTTTTCGTTTCCGAGATTTTGACAGCAAAAATAAAAACAAAACATACAAATACAGTTCCTCCAGCTGTTAAGTTTTCTTCGTTATGAATTATATTTCTAAAAAACTAAAACACATATATTTCAAAACGTTATTAGAAAAGTTGTTTTAAAACATTGCGCATTTAAGTGTTAAAGTCATTGCTGAATTTCAATTTCATAAAAATATCAGTGGTAAATTTTATACCTAATTGAACAGCGTCGTGCATCGAGTTACAGTTCAACAGAGCGGACATTGACTGCAGCATGGATTGTTGTAGGTAGTCAATCTTCTCGGGAGTTGAACCTGAATCAACATTGGCTGACTTTTCAGCACCAAACACGAAAGGTATGTTGCTGTTTGAATTTCAAATTTTACCTGAAAGGACACTTGCAAATGAAATGCCTGGTGGTGCCTGAACAGGATTAATTGTTTTTAATTTGTTGCTTTCTAAATTTGGAATATTACCTACAGTTACACTAGCTACAGGAAATGCTGGGGTTGCCTGAACAGTATTGAAAGTTTTTTGATTACCCACATGAATATTATTGACAACAGGTTGTTTTGAATACCTACGTTGTCTAGAGGAAATAATTTTTGACCTTACAGGACAATCAAAGTAATTTGACTTGTGACTCCCACAATTTACACATTTGAAACTACCAGTGGCCTCTTTCACAGGACAGATGCCCTTTGTGTGAGAAGAGTCACCACAAATCATGCATTTTGTTGTCATATGGCAGTTGCGAGTCACATGGCCATATGCTTAACAATTTTTTTTTATTTCTTCTGGAATATATATAGGCTTTAGGCCCGTTATCCACACTTAATATTAAAATACAATAAATTGAAGACAAAAGTACAATCAATTAACACTCATGAAGTTGTCCTCTTGAATATAAACTTAGTCTGTTTTTTTAGATTGCAGGCGACATGTCGATGTTAACAATATGCTGTAGTTCATTAAATGATCTCATGAAACGGCATGTAGGCTCATGTTGTGAATAATTCCGAGCTCGCTGTGGAGGGTTAAACACTCTTGGATTTCTTAGCGTAACCGTACTGCAATTACGATGTATTCGTGCTGAAGGGTTCGACTATCAGTCCTTCCTGCTAATACAGGCAAACTTCGATATAAGGTACATTTCGAATTTTGATTTGTACTTTATATCGAATTGTACCATATATCGATTCATGAAAAATTTTCAACAATAGGGCTTGAAACACCTTATTTTGTTGTCTTTTGTCTACGTATAGTTTATTCTGGAAATAGTATCCAGCTATAAGTGTGAACCGGCTTGTTTTAAATACAATTCAAATCACTTTTTTTGCTTTTTTGGAGACTTTCAACCGCGTCCAAAAAAAGGTAGTCTAGACTCTAGAGAATTAAAATTTGAAAAAAAATCAAGCCGTTATGATATTATTACTAGTTTTTATTTACCATTTATTAACAAACATACACATTTTTGTATCGAAAATACTTCTTTTTTTCTTCTTGTTGTTTTTTTAATTTTTGGTTCAATGAATAAGAGCTATGAATATCTGCTTACGGATTTAGATCTTTTTCAATTATTTCTCCGTTCCTTAGGATTTCGAAACTTGCATTTTTCTCGTTGAATTTTAAAATGACCGTTTGAACTAACTTTTCATTGCACATAAAAGTGGCCCAGAAATGCACATTGCATAGTGGTTTTAAACGTGCAAAACGTGGTCGTCAACCTTCAAAAGGTTGTAAAAATGCCATTTTAATTCACAAATTTTGTTATATCTTAAAGAGAAACTTTTGATGCAAATAGATTCTTGATTAATCTGCCTAAAAGTGAGATGATAATATTATTTATTTTATTACTTATCATATCAAAGTGAAATCTTTAGCAAACTTGTAGATAATTTTATGTAGAAAAACTTTGCTGAAGACGCTTTGGTTCTATCTCAGCGGTTCTCAACCTGGGGTACGCGTACCCCTGGGGGTACTCGAAAGCCTTCAGGGGGTACCCGAAAGAAAAATCAGTAATGGCGGACAAAGCAATTTTTCTCTAAAATACTTCATTTGTTTTTCAACCTTGCTCCAAAACATGACTGTAGCAATCAACCAAACCAAAGGTTAATTTGAAACCTAAACAAGACTACTGCAACATGATCTATCACTACTCTCTCCCACTCTGCGAAAACATTCCAAGCCAGGGGGTACAATCGATATGAAAAATATCACCAAGGGGTACGCGAACAAAAAAAGGTTGAGAACCGCTATTCTATCTCATAAAAATAGACCACATACAGGTAGTTTCATAAACGCACATTCTCAAAATGTCTGAAAAAACAAATACCAATGAACTTTTTGTGGTGTGATTTAAGAGGCCTACTATGTCCTAGACATTTTTTCATATTTGAGAAATACATTATTCTGCCGAACATACTTTAAGCATATTTTCAACTTTTTCCTAGGTTCTATGACGTTTTTGATAAAAATGCTTTTTTTTTTAATCAAAACTTGTTTCAGCTGAGAGAGTGTTCAAGTGCGGTTTATGAAAGAAAAACTGGGTTTGGAACATTTTTTTGAACATTGTATTTTAAATTTCACGGCGATTATTCAAGGATCAAACTTTAAGTTAATTTTTTTTATCAGCTCCCCCGTTCCCATCGCACAATATCATGTTTTCTCGGCAAAAAGAATTTTTTGTATGTTTTTTCAAACTTCCGCTAAGTGTAACGTAACTTATGAACACTCCCTAAATAATCAATAGTAAGCAGAAATGTTGACAAAATAATCAATATGTTTCCAATAGTTTCCATACTAATTTCGGAGTTATTTGTAACATAATATAAATATGTACCTTATATCGAGGTAAAATGTACTCTAAATCAAGTGACGCTATATCGAAGGTACCTTATAACGAGGGTACCTTATATCGAAGTTTGCCTGTACATTGGTGAAAAATACTTTGTCAGCAGTCCTATGTCGGCAATGTACTGTGTCAATATTAACTAATGCACACAAGTCTTGATAGGCAGGTAGTTGATCACCATTGCATCTAAGGTTCCGTAAGGCAAAACGCACAAACTTTTTTTGAATTCCTTCAATTCGTATTATTTGAATCAAAATGTATCTGATTCCAATTTAAATTAGGCAGGTTCAAATCACCGACTACAACCACGTCATCATTTTGTCCTATACATTCTGCAGATGATTCAACGAACGAGCAGAAAGAGCGATAATGATCAACACTAGAGGTAGGTGGATTATATCCGCAACACAAATAGAGCGACCCGGTGGCTGCTGAAAGTTTAACACAAAGCGCTGCATTGTTCTCAGCCACTGCGTGTGCTGTGCTGGCAATATGATTGTGGACTGCAATCAAAACACCACCGCCGGTAAATTTCTGTGAAAGCGAAAACATCTATATCAAGCTCGATTGCGGCCATGTAGACTGTTTTTTTTGGCGTTCGCTCCCTTTGATGCTGTTCATATTGGTAATACACATCTAATATTCGTTTTTTTTTTGCAGGTTTTTGAGCAGTCAACAAAGTTGTAGAAGCCAATGAGCACGAAGTTGAAACTGGTTCAGGTATGTTTCCAGAACATTTATCCGTTTCAATATTACATGACCGTTGTACTATTTCAGGTGTTTGATTATTACTGTGTACTGGAAAGCGGTGTAATAAAGTTGTCAGAAGTGGGCTCACTATCCTTACATTCGGCTCGAAATGGCATCGACATAGGTTCATTCACAAATTCCCGAAAATAAATACCTTTTTGCCAGCTCGAGGGCTGCATCGCCTTTTCTTTATATTGCGAATTGATTCCCACTTTGAACGAGACAAACGTCATCCGATTTAAATAGGCATCTCTACGAACCAGTTTCACAACGTCTATAGGGCCTTCGGGTTTTAGATTCTGCTGAACTAACGTAGAAATTTCATCCACAGTGGCTTGTGGTGAGAATCTAGATAGGGGTAGTGTTCGACATCGGACCGGGTAGGGTCCGGTAAAAGTCCGGTCCGGTCCGGTCCGGTCCGAAGTCCGATCGGACCGGAACCTTTAAAGTCCGATTATTTTCCGGACCGGACCGGAACAGAGCCATCCGGACTTCGGAACGGACCGGGTAATGCTTTCCGGACCCCGGACATTTTCGGTGAAAAAAAAATTATTCAATTTAGGTCATAGAACGCGCAAGTTGTTCATTCTTTTTGATTTTCTTCGCTGTTTTTATTGAAGTCAACCCATATGGCCTTGTTTGCCTAACCTGTAACATGTACTTTAAATAATCACATGGTTCTTATGAAATTAGAAAAACATTGATTGTTACATTTTTTTACTATTTTAATTTTGCTCCTGCTATCACTTCGAAACTAGTGAACAACTGATAGACTCGCACAACTTGTTCTGAGTTTGTGCTCAATTGAATGCCATCGGCATACATGCTCAATCAGTTCAAGACGTCCTGTGTGTTTCTGCGTCAAGTGTTCCACTCGAAAACAAATTTTCTTCGGGACGGGATGTCGTCACATCACGCAGAAACAGTCTCTAAAAAGTCTCTTTTATCAACCAAAGGTCTTTAAAGTCTCTTTTTCACCCAATAGCCTTTTTTCCCATTTCTTGTTCAAATAAGTAGGCGATGTTGAAAGAGGTATCTGTTGTGCAACAGAAAATGACATCGGGAAAAAAACGGCAGATACAAATTAGCAACATATTCTGAAAAAACAGGCTCTCTCATCACATTTTTTTTTCGCAGCGATCAAAAAAGTAGTTGCCGGTGACCAGGAGTGCATTGCTTTTATAAAGCAACAGCGCCAAGGCGTTCGAGTCCAACTGGGAGGCTTTTTCAACGCAATTTTTCGAACTATTCGAGAGAACAGTAAAAACATGTGACAAAAGATATAATTTAGGCCAGGCCGCTCTACCGGGAATGCAGAAAAAAAATGGATATTTCAAATCACTTTGCATCTTTCATCATCTCTTCAAATCATCTTACTGCATGTCTTTAGTTTTATTTATTGAACCATTCCTTTTAGGGTTTGCAATATTCCCGGAAATTGATTTCCCGGGAAACGGGAATAAAAAATCTCATTTCCCGGGAATTCCCGGGAACCGGGAATGGTAAGAAAACCAGAGCAAAAATGAGATTTTGAATAAATTTTATTAATGAAAGGAATCAAACAATCGTTCCCATTTTCATTATTAATTCGCATGAAAAACGAGCTAAAAAACAAAACTTATTCAAGTTCATACTAGAAATTCATGATCGATTTTTGTCTCAAATGTTAGCAGAAGAGTAGGTTTCAGGGTTTTTATGTCGTCGAACAATCGCTTCAGATCCGCTGACAATTTTCCGTTAGGCCTAAATAATGTAATTCCCTTCTGTAAAACTTTGCTTAAGTTCGCTGAATCACCGCTAGTGAAGATCCTGGAGTGTTCACTACTTACAGTTTGCTGAAGATAAAGCCTACGTTTTTAACCTGTAAAAATGATTTTTTATGTGAAATTACGGCCACGAGCCAGATAACACTGACTGAGTTTTATTAATTTATTTATTTCTGGTCCCATTGATTTACAGGTTTCAATTTTTTTTCATCAATTTACAGGTTTCAAACATTTTTATCAACTGAACAAAGAAAAAAATCAGGCAATTATTCGCTAACTAACTAGCAAAAAAGACATTAGACGAAGTAAATATTTGCATAATTTTTAGTTTATTGAATAAGACAGCAAATATTTTCAACAATAAATTTAAGTAAATAATTTGATATTACACGACAAGCAAATATTGAACGTCTTTTCAAGCAAATATTCACACCTTGACAAATATTGATACACTTTGACGAAGTAAGTTTTGCTTTTTGATACGTTTAGTTTTTTTTGCAATGTTTTATGGGAAATTATTTTAAATCTTGCGAAATTTTTCGAAGAACTCGGGAATCCCGGGATCCCGGGAATGAATATTTCTATTCCCGGGATCCGGGAATCCCGGGAAATCGTTTCCGGGATTGCAAACCCTAATTCCTTTCATCGGAAGTATCAACGTGAAAGTCTGTGAGCCAATTGGCTTGATTCTGCCGGTTCTGAAAAAGCTGGTTGTTGGATTCAACCAAAGTCGACAGTGGCTCAACAGCAAGACCTGCGTAATCAAACTTAATTCTGCTGTAACAGCTGTAATCATAGGCGCCAACTTTGGGGGTCTTAAAAGCACTTTTTGCCCTTCTTCCTCTCAATAATTTCTTTTACGTATCATTTTACAACCAAGCACTTCCCGTCAATTCAGAATTTTCTATAACAAAAACAAACAGTAGCAACAGGAAAAGGAAGAAAACTATTTTGAAGCCCGCTTTGGTTTGTGCAAAAAAAATGTAAGCTACGAAATTGTCTATCTACTTAAAAAAACTTATTTTGAAAAAAATCTGTTATGACCGAATATTTTTTAAATACTACTTTTTGTTTTTGAAAAAAAATCAGTGTAGGATCTCAAAATTTATTTTTCCAATGTTTTTAAATAAATATTCAGAAATTTCCTAGAAACTCTTGTTATACAGAACAAATTTGGTTTAAGAGGCAAAAAACGTGAAAACGCAAAAAAAAATTTGGCAGAGATTTTTTTTTCTTTTTAAGAGTGCCCACTGTTGCTTTTTCAGAAGTGTTTAGGCAACTGAATTTTCTATTCAAAAAACCTATTTTGAAAAAATATGACATGACCAATTTACTCGAGGCCACTTTTTGTGTTAACTTTTTTTCAGTGTAGGATCTTAAATTATTTTTTTTCAATATTTTCAAAAGAACGTTCAGACAATTCGTTAGAAGTCATTCCTGAACAACTTATATCTAACTAATTAAGGTAACACGGGGCTAGTTGAAACAATTTTCAATGTTCAACTTGAAAGTTGTCTAAAAAATTCTAGAAAAAGCAAGTTTAATTAATTGGTTCTAAACATTAATGATGCTATTTAGTTATCGAAAAAATAGTAGGGCAAATAGCAACACTAAATTTTGAAGTGGTTAATCTCGAAAATCGATTCGGACCATGATGAATTCTAGATGAAGATAACCAATTACGATCATTCTGTGCCGAACACGCATCAGTACTGGACGTGTTTGGTGATCGGTCCGATAGAGTATAAAACAAAAGACGTGTGAACAAGTGTTGGCATTGTTTGCCTGGTCAAGTGAAATAAATCCGGGTTCAAGGTCGTGCCTTTGTGCAACTGTTTCGCATCGTGACTGCCAGCTGGTGCGTAAGCCGATTTGGCTGCTGGCTGGATTGTGCTACAGCAGTGGACGAGACACAAACGAGGAAAAAGAAGAAGCCATCAGTGTCAGCGAGTTGTATCGCTGTGTGGAGTGATCTCACACCTGGCTCGCTGCTGGTGGCTGTTTGGTGCTGCTGTATTGGTGCTGCTGGCTGTAACGGCTGCTACTTCGAACGATCGGACAACCAACCTTACTGGAAGGGAGAAATAAAAAGGTACGTGTTCTTGTCAGCGCTAGTGCGCTAGACTTAGCGCGATGGATGTAGATCCCTCGCCTCCCGCGCCACCATCCCCGAACCCCTCTGACCCTGACCCTTCTGTTACCCCCTCCCCTGTTCATTCTTCAGTCCCCCCTCGCCCCAGGCTTTACCCAGACGGAGCCCAGGGCAGCTATACTGTTTATTTTCGGCCAAAGGCAGGACCGAAATCGAAAAAGTTGAACCTCTTGCAGATTTCTAAAGACCTGACGAAGGAGTACAAGGGCGTGACCGAAATTTCCAAGGTCCGGCCTAACAAGCTCCGTGTCGTGGTCGGTAACCTGAAAGAGGCCAACGATATAGCTTGCTCTGAGCTCTTCACACGCGAGTATCGCGTTTACATACCCGCACGAGACGTGGAGATCGACGGTGTCATAACCGATTCGAGTCTGTCCGTCGAGTGTATACTGCAAAGTGCCAAAGGGTGCATTAAGAACAAAACGTGTCCCGAAGTAAAGGTGCTCGACTGCAAGCAATTGCGGTCAGCATCGATCATCGGTGGCAAAACAGTATACACTCCGTCAGACTCGTTTCGAGTTACGTTCGCCGGGTCTGCACTACCAAGCCACGTCTCGATCCACCGGGTTCGTCTCCCTGTGAGGCTCTACGTGCCCCGCGTCATGAACTGCCTGAATTGCAAGCAGTTAGGCCATACAGCCGCCTACTGCTGCAATAAGGCACGTTGTGGCAAGTGTGGGGAGTCTCATGCGGAAGATTCTTGCAGTGTTAACGCTGAAAAGTGTATTCACTGCGGAGAAAGTCTGCATGAGCTCTCGACATGTGCGGTGTACATGCAGCGCAGGGATAAAATAAAACGGTCTCTCAAAGAGCGTTCAAAGCGTTCCTACGCTGACATGCTGAAGAAGACCGTTACCACTTCTCCCGTTACTTCGAACCCCTTCGATCTGTTGTCCTCTGATGAAACCGATTCTGACGGTTCACCAGCGGGAACATCCTATGCCAATCCTGGGGAGTCTAGAAAGAGGAAAAATATTTCCTCTCCTAAACTTCCCAGAAAAGGTCCTAAGATTTCTCAAAGTGAAATGAAAGTTACAAACAAACCAAACAGTGCTGCGGAAAAACCGAAGCAAACTCCTCCTGGGCTGGCAAATTTAAAGTCCCAGAAGGAGTTCCCAGCACTGCCAGGAACATCTAAAACCCCAGTTGCTCCTTTTACACTCCCAGTTGATGAAACAAACTCTGGATTAGTGAAATTTTCTGACATTGTGGACTGGATTTTTGAAACTTTCAATGTACCCGATCCAATTAAAATTTTTCTTACAGCATTCCTCCCAACAGTTAGATCATTTTTGAAGCAGTTGACTGCCCAATGGCCTCTCCTTGCAGCGATTGTATCCTTCGATGCCTAATTCAACTGCGTATATGAAGGATTCTATCTCTGTCTTACAGTGGAATTGTAGAAGTATTTTACCAAAAATTGATTCGTTTAAAGTTTTGATAAATAAAAACAAATGCGATGCATTTTCACTTTGTGAAACTTGGCTTACTTCAAATATTGATCTCAACTTCCATGATTTTAATATTATTCGCCTTGATCGAGACACCCCATATGGAGGAGTACTTTTAGGGATTAAAAAGTGCTATTCTTTCTATCGTATTAACCTCCCCTCGATTCCAGGCATCGAAGTTGTCGCATGTCAAATGACAATACAAGGTAAAGAGCTTTGTATTGCCTCAATATATATTCCCCCCAGAGCACAGGTTGGGCAACGGCTGCTCTTTGATTTAATAGAACCTCTTCCCTCGCCACGTTTGATTTTGGGAGACTTCAACTCTCATGGCGTGGCTTGGGGTTCCCCATACAATGATAACCGCTCCTCTTTAATCTATAACCTTTGCGATGACTTCGACATGACTATTTTAAACAACGGTGAAATGACACGTATCCCGAAACCTCCAGCGCGCCCAAGCGCTTTGGATCTATCCTTATGTTCGACGTCGCTACGGTTGGATTGCACATGGAAGGTAATCCTCGATCCTCACGGTAGCGACCATCTGCCTATTCTTATTTCAATTACTAACGGGTCAACTCGCATGCGACCAATTGACATTCCGTATGACCTCACACGAAATGTCGATTGGAAGTTATACGAGGAAATGATTTTAAAAGCGGTCGAGTCGATTCAACATCATTCACCACTTGAAGAATACAACCTCCTCGCGGGCTTGATTCTCGACGCCGCGTTGCAAGCCCAAACGAAGAAATATCCCGGCGTAACGATCAAAGAACGGCCTCCCACTCCGTGGTGGGACCAAGAGTGCTCCGATGTCTACACGCAAAGATCCGACGCGTTTAAGGCCTACCAGACGGGAGGTATACCTATTTACGGTATTCGGAGCTTGATACCAAGCTTAAAAGCTTGGCTAAAGCAAAGAAACGTGGATATTGGCGTCGGTTCGTGAACGAGACGTCGAGGGAGACATCGATGAGCACTCTTTGGAACACAGCCCGAAGAATGCGGAATCGCGTGACGGTCAACGAAAGCGAGGAGTCTTCAAGTAGGTGGATATTTGATTTTGCCAGGAAAGTATGTCCGGACTCTGTTCCTGAGCAAAATATTGTTCGCGATGCGTCTCCGGGCCACGACGCGATAGAATCACCTTTTACGATGGCAGAATTTTCAGTTGCCCTCCTGTCCTGTAACAATAACGCGCCTGGATTAGATAGAATCAAATTCAACTTGTTGAAGAATCTACCCGGCAATGCCAAGAGGCGCTTGTTGAACTTGTTCAATAAGTTCCTGGAGCAGAACATTTTACCGCAGGATTGGAGGCAAGTGAAGGTGATCGCCATCCAAAAACCAGGGAAACCAGCTTCTAATCACAACTCTTATAGGCCGATTGCAATGCTATCCTGTATCCGGAAATTGATGGAAAAAATGATACTCCGTCGTTTAGACCACTGGGTCGAATCAAATGGTCTACTATCAGAAACTCAATTTGGCTTCCGCCGTGCCAAAGGGACGAATGATTGTCTTGCGTTGCTTTCAACAGATATTCAGCTGGCGTATGCTCGTAAAGAACAAATGGCGTCTGCGTTCTTGGACATTAAGGGGGCTTTTGATTCCGTTTCTATTGACATTCTTTCGGGTAAACTTCACCGACAAGGATTTTCTCCAATTTTGAACAATTTTTTGCACAATTTGTTGTCCGAAAAGCACATGCATTTTACGCATGGCGATTTGGCAACTTTTCGCATTAGCTACAAGGGTCTTCCCCAGGGCTCATGTTTAAGCCCCCTTCTTTACAACTTTTATGTAAATGACATCGACGAATGTCTGGCAAATTCATGCACGATAAGACAACTTGCAGACGACAGTGTAATCTCTGTTACAGGAGCCAAAGCTGCCGATTTGAAAGGACCATTGCAAGATACCTTGGACAATTTGTCTGCTTGGGCTTTACAGCTAGGTATCGAATTCTCTCCGGAGAAGACTGAGATAGTAGTTTTTTCTAGGAAGCATGAACCTGCTCAGCTTCAAACACAATTAATGGGTAAAACGATTTCTCAGGTTTTGGTACACAAATATCTTGGTGTCTGGTTCGACTCTAAAGGCACCTGGGGTTGTCACGTGAGGTATCTGATGAAAAAATGTCAACAAAGAGTGAATTTTCTTCGTACAATAACCGGACAATGGTGGGGAGCCCATCCAGGAGACCTTATAAGGCTTTACCAAACAACGATATTGTCTGTTATTGAATACGGGTGTTTCTGCTTCCGCTCCGCAGCAAACACACATTTGATCAAACTGGAGCGAATACAATATCGTTGTTTGCGTATCGCCTTAGGTTGCATGCAGTCGACCCATACGATGAGTTTGGAGGTTTTAGCTGGAGTACTACCATTGAAAAACCGCTTCTGGAGCCTGTCTTCTCGTATTCTAATCAAATGTGAGGTCTTGAACCGTCCCGTGATTGAAAATTTTGAAAGGTTAATCGAACCTAATTCTCAAACCCGTTTTATGACATTGTATTTCAATCACATGTCCCGAAATATTAACCCTTCTTCGAATATTCCAAATCGTGTCGACTTATCAAATACTTCTGATTCTACTGTGTTTTTCGATACATCCATGATAGAAGAAACTCGTGGAATCCCGGATCATTTACGCGTGCAGCAGATCCCCAAAATTTTTTCCAATAAATATCGAAACATCAACTACGACAATATGTACTACACTGACGGATCACTTCTTGATGGGTCCACTGGCTTCGGTATCTTCAATAACAATTTAACCGTCTCCCATAAGCTCGATAATCCTGCTTCTGTTTACGTCGCAGAATTAGCTGCAATTCAGTACACCCTAGGGATTATCGAAAAAATGCCCACGGACCATTATTTCATCTTTACGGACAGTCTCAGTTCCATTGAGGCTCTCCGATCGATGAAAGATGTTAGGCACTCTCCGTATTTCCTGGGGAAAATACGGGAACATCTGAGTGCTTTATCCGAAAAATCTACTCAGATTACCTTAGCGTGGGTCCCTTCTCACTGCTCGATACCGGGTAATGAGAAAGCGGACTCTTTGGCTAAGGTGGGCGCAACAAACGGTGATATTTATGAAAGACCAATTGCCTTTAATGAATTTTTCGCACTTGTACGTCAGAATACGATCATCAGTTGGCAAAATGCTTGGACCAGAGGGGAATTGGGAAGGTGGTTACATTCCATAATCCCCAAAGTATCGACGAACCCGTGGTTCAAGGGGTTGGATGTAGGTCGGGATTTCATTTGCGTGATGTCCCGGCTTAAGTCCAATCACTATAGATTTGACGCGCTCCTCCGTCGTGTTGGGCTCGGGGAAAGTGGTATCTGTGCCTGTGGTGAAGGTTATCACGACATAGAGCATGTGGTTTGGTCATGCCATGTACACCGTGACGCCAGGTCTAAATTAATAGCTTCCCTGCAGGCCGAGGGTAGACAGCCGGCTGTTCCTGTTCGTGATGTCTTGGCGAGCCGTGACCTATCCTACATGTCCCTTATATACGTTTTCCTGAAATCCATCCACGCCCCAGTCTAGTCCCGTTCCCCTCCGTCTACACCCAACAAAACGACAAGAACACGTTTGAACCATAAGCACAAAACCAGCAACCAGACCCCGCACAATAGAACCAGGACCCAAGGACTACGAGCCTCTGTCCCAACTCACGACATCGTGGCTCAGCAGAACGAATCCATACATGCCATTCGACGATTATCAGACGACCATTGAACAACAAAACACTGATTGGAAGTCCCATGCTAGTTTTAAGTTAGACTTAATTTCAGCTCGTAGTCGGCAGCGAGGATAAAAAATTTGCTTTAGTTTTTAAGTCATCAGATATAATTGGCGCCGTTAAACATTAAATTGTATTTGTGCCGTGTCAAATAAATGTTATGTGAAGAAAAAAAAAAAAAAAACAATTACGATGTAGAATGAGTTTATTCGAATCTTCGTTTAAACTTGCCCCAGAGGCGAAGTTGGAAGGAGCATACTGAAACGATGAAAATTATTGCCGAAATAAAGACTTATTGCACATTTTTTTTATATAATTACATCAACACAGAATGTTCAACTGACAACTAGTTTTTCGGTAAAAATGTATAACATAATACTTTCCCCAGCGAATTTTACCTTTTCTAAAAATGTTTTCACTAAATTAACTAAGAGCTAAGAGTAAACAAAAACTCAACTTGCGCACAGTAACTTCAATGTCTTTGAACGACTTTGACAGTTGGATACACCATCAACGACCGAAATGATGGCTCTTATTTCATCTTGCCCGGATTTCAGCTTGCCTTCGTGTACCTTACCGTACTTCCAGAAGGACACAAAAAAATTGCTAGACAAACTTTTTTCTTTGTTCAAATGAATTTTGGGCAACTTTATTGTCAATCGAAAAACTTATTTTGAAATAAATCTGAAAACCCGTTTTTTAACATAACTTTATGTTTAAAAAAATTAGCATAGTATCTTGGAATCAATTTTAACAATAGATTTTTTTAAAAGTTTAGTTACTTTTCTAAAAGTCATCCCTTGACAACTTTTCTATATCTCTTGTTGTAATTCAGAAATATCGATTTATTAAAAAACATCAGCCCTTTCAAATGCTAGTACAGCAAACATTTTCTAAAGTTACTTCGGGTAGTAAGGCTTCACGCCTATAATGTTTCATTGACTTTTGAGAGGCTACTAGCATCTCCTCAGTCGAGTTGACGCGAAATCCTTCGAAGATTTGGCAAGTTCTTAAAAACTCTCATTTCGTTTCCTTTTTACGAAATTTTTGGCGTGATTTTTTCGCGCCTTTTTAACGCGAATATTAAAATTTTTGTGGTTTATCACGCGGATTTTTAGGTTTCCTCGAAATATTTTGAATAATACTTTCTGTAAATCATTTATTCAAAGTGTCGGATTAATTTATGGAAGCAAAAAATCGTGAGAAGGCGAACGTTGCAATCGGTTTGGAATTAAAAAGAGCGAAAGTTGTGCAGAACTTTATGCAGGAACTTGCTCAAGTCGACGAACAACTAAAAGAGATAAAGGTGAAAAAGTTTTCATAGTTCTATAACACTAGTTTTTACAGTTTTTTTTTCGCTTCAAGTCCGAATTTCTTTTTTATAAATTTATTTTTATGGTCACATTTTGGTCTCTTTTCAGTTCCTTTCTGGTCTCTTTTTTTCAAACATTTGGTCTCTAAAGTTTCTATTTTCGAGTCAGTCAGTCGGTACCAGCTCTGCTCAAATAAATGTTCCAAAACTAGGAAAATTGTAGAACCAGCTTTTTTGTTACTACACTCCAAATTTTTCAATTAGAAAAAAATATAATAAAAAAATAGAAAAACAAATTGCAAAATATAGTTTGTATTGTTCTGATTCAGTCAAACACTTTCCAACATGCATAAAAGTCTTTATGATAATTTTTTCACTAAAAAAAAGCTTTCGAAAAAACTGGCAACTTTTGTTCCCGGACTTCGGACCGGACTTCGGATCGGAACCGGAACAAAGCCAATCGGACCGGACCCAAATCGGACCGGAACGAGCTAGTTCCGTTTTTTTACCGGACCGGAACGCGAACCCAACGTTTTCGTTCCGATGTCGAACACTAGATAGGGGTGCTTATTACGGGAGTCACTTCACGGTGAAATTTATTTCACTCTCACGCTCACTTCACTTTTTTAGACCTATTCCCGATTCCACCTCAAGTGAGGTGACAAAAATCACCTCCGTGGAGTGAGATTGACAGTGAAGTGAAATTGAGAATAGAACAAGTGAAATGAGATTGTTTCCCAGCTCAAAAATCTCTAGTCCCAGAAAGTCGTTTTTTCCGTTTTTTAGATAACAATAGTCGTGACGTTTTTTGCATTTCTAAAACATTCGGCATAAAAAAAAGGTTTTTTTCGGTATCGAAAATTTCCTGAACTAGTTTGCATTTTTTTCATCGAGCAAAAAAATTAAAATTTGACCGCTTTAAGGCATGGATCAAATTTTGATTCGTTTCGTTACTGAAGAATAAATCCAATATTTACCATTAGATCACAAATCAATCAACTTTAAGACTTCTGGCTAGTGTTCGACATCGGAACGAAAACGTTGGGTCCGCGTTCCGGTCCGGTCCGGTAAAAAATCGGAACTAGCTCGTTCCGGTCCGATTTGGGTCCGGTCCGATTGGCTCCGTTCCGGTTCCGGTCCGGAGTCCGGTCCGAAGTCCGGGAACAAAAGTTGCCAGTTTTCTCGAGAGCGTTATTTTAGTAAAAAATATCATAAAGACTTTTATGCATGTTGAAAAGTGTTTGACTCAATCAATACAGTACAAACTAAGTTTTGCAATTTTTTTCTCTATTTTTTATTATATTTTTTTTAATTGAAAAATCTGGAGTGTAGTAACAAAAAGGCTGGTTCTACAATTTTCCTAGTTTTGGAACATTGATTTAAGCCAATAATTTAGTAAAAGTAGCTGCCAGATTACAGCTATACCTCGCTTATACCCACCCTCGATTTTACGTACTTCGATTTTACGCACATTTTACCTCGATTTTATGCACACTTTTTTCAAACACATTTTTAAGTCAAATGTTTTTTAATTTAATTGTAGACATTGCAGGTAATATATACATTAGACATCGTTCCAGAATAAGAGGATATCCATATACCACGTTTTAGCTTAAATTGGAGTCGGAAGGTAGGAAAGTGATCACGGTTCGTTAAATTTTCCGAGAATTTTTTATATCGTTTGACCACGGAGAGAGAGAGGGTTGTCTGAATATGTCCACGTAGGATATGGATAGCACCTAATGGAAACTAGAAATTGTTTTATTCCATGTCGTTCAAAAACTGAGGGCCATTGATGAACTGTGTAACACCAAAACAGGGAAGGCACTTTTTAGAAGTGCATAATGAAAACGATGAGTTAGATAAGTTCGAGTAAAATACATTGATAAATGATTGAGAAAAATTTGGAAAACATGACTCATTTTTGAGATGCTATTCAAAATGCTATTTTGGGAAATTATTGATGATCACAAATATTTTCAATCCCAAAACGATGTCTTTTATCGGTGTGACGTTTTCAACAAAAATGTAATTAATAATTCCAAAATAAAAAAATACAGTCTAAAATAACTTTTTTTTGGAAAAAGTCATAAGAAAATTTAGATATTATTAATCTAATCTAGCTTGTGCTCATTTAAAAAAAATTTTTTTCATAAAAACTGCAAAAAATTACGTAAACATTGAAACGGTCTAATCATAGAGAAATTAGGAGAAAAAATTTTAGGTAATCTCCTGTAATTTTTACGAAAAATTAGATATCGAAAATTCGAGCTTTTTTAGTGATAATTTTTAATTTTATTCAACTTATTTTTTTTTTTTTCATTCTGTGCCGAACACGCAGCAGCATCGGTTGTGTTTCGAATTCGCTCCGATAAAATTCAAAACGTGTGCACAAGTGCTAGCATTCTTTGACCGGGCCCGGTGTCTTGTTTAGATTGCTGTTTCGCATTCAAGGTCAAGTGCCTTTGTGTAACTGTGTCGCTTTGTAGCTGCCTGCTGTCGAACGATTCGATGGTGAGTGCAGTGTACTCCTGTGGACGTTTATCCAACACGAAAGAGTGGGGAGTCTCATGCGGAAGATTCTTGCAGTGTTAACGCTGAAAAGTGTATTCACTGCGGGGAAAATCTGCATGAGCTCTCGACATGTGCGGTGTACATGCAGCGCAGGGATAAAATAAAACGGTCTCTCAAAGAGCGTTCAAAGCGTTCCTACGCTGCCATGCTGAAGAAGACCGTTACCACTTCTCCCGTTACTTCGAACTCCTTCGATCTGTTGTCCTCTGATGAAACCGATTCTGACGGTTCACCAGCGGGAACATCCTATGCCAATCCTGGGGAGTCTAGAAAGAGGAAAAATATTTCCTCTCCTAAACTTCCCAGAAAAGGTCCCAAGATTTCCCAAAGTGAAATGAATGATACAAACAAACTTAAAAGTGCAGTGGAAAAACCGAAGCAAACCCTCCCTGGGCTTGCAAATTTAAAGTCCCAGAGGGAGTTCCCAGCACTTCCTGGAATATCTAAAACCCCAGTTGTTCCCTTTGCACACCCAGTTGATAAATCAAAAGCTGGACTGGTGAAATTTTCTGACATTGTGGACTGGATTTTTGAAACTTTTAATGTACCCGATCCAATTAAAATTTTTCTTACGGCATTCCTCCCAACAAATAGAACATTGTTGAAGCAGTTGACTGCTCAATGGCCCCTCCTTGCAGCGATCGTATCCTTCGATGCCTAATTCATCTGCGTATATGAAGGATTCTATCTCTGTCTTACAGTGGAATTGTAGAAGTATTTTACCAAAAATTGATTCGTTTAAAGTTTTGATAAATAAAAACAAATGCGATGCATTTTCCCTTTGTGAAACTTGGCTTACTTCAAATATTGATCTCAACTTCCATGATTTTAATATTATTCGCCTTGATCGAGACACCCCATATGGAGGAGTACTTCAAGGGATTAAAAAGTGCTATTCTTTCTATCGTATTAACCTCCCCTCGATCCCAGGCATCGAAGTTGTTGCATGTCAAATGACAATACAAGGTAAAGAGCTTTGTATTGCCTCAATATATATTCCTCCCAGAGCACAGGTTGGGCAACGGCGGCTCTTTGATTTAATAGAACTTCTTCCCTCGCCACGTTTGATTTTGGGAGACTTCAACTCTCATGGTGTGGCTTGGGGTTCCCCTTACAATGATAACCGCTCCTCTTTAATCTATAACCTTTGCGATGACTTCGACATGACTATTTTGAACAACGGTGAAATGACACGTATCGCGAAACCTCCAGCGCGCCCAAGCGCTTTGGATCTATCCTTATGTTCGACGTCGCTACGGTTGGATTGCACATGGAAGGTAATCCTCGATCCTCACGGTAGCGACCATTTGCCTATTCTTATTTCAATTACTAACGGGTCAACTTGCATGCGACCAATTGACATTCCGTATGACCTCACACGGAATGTCGATTGAAAGTTATACGAGGAAATGATTTCCAAAGCGGTCGAGTCGATTCAACATCATCCACCACTTGAAGAATACAACCTCCTCGCGGGCTTGATTCTCGACGCCGCGTTGCAAGCCCAAACGAAGAAATATCCCGGCGTAACGATCAAAGAGCGGCCTCCAACTCCGTGGTGGGACAAAGAGTGCTCCGATGTCTACACGCAAAGATCCGACGCGTTTTTGGCCTTCCAGAAGGAAGGTATACCCGACGACTATATACGGTACTCGTAGCTTAATACCAAGCTTAAAAGCCTGGCTAAAGCAAAGAAACGCGGATATTGGCGTCGGTTCGTGAACGAGACGTCGAGAGAGACATCGATGAGCACTCTTTGGAACACAGCCCGAAAAATGCGGAATCGCGTAACGGTCAACAAAAGCGAGGAGTCTTCAAGTCGGTGGATATTTGATTTTGCCAGGGAAGTATGTCCGGACTGTGTTCCTGCGCAAAACTTTGTTCGCGATGCGTCTCCGGGCCACGACGCGATAGAATCACCTTTTACGATGACAGAATTTTCAGTTGCCCTCCTGTCCTGTAACAATAACGCGCCTGGGTTAGATAGAATCAAATTCAACTTGTTGAAGAACCTACCCGGCAATACCAAGAGGCGCTTGTTGAACTTATTCAATAAGTTCCTGGAGCAAAACATTGTACCGCAGGATTGGAGACAAGTGAAGGTGATCGCCATCCAAAAACCAGGGAAACCAGCTTCTGATCACAACTCTTATAGGCCGATTGCAATGCTATCCTGTATCCGGAAATTGATGGAAAAAATGATACTCCGTCGTTTAGACCATTGGGTCGAATCAAATGGTCTACTATCAGATATTCAGTTTGGCTTCCGTCGTGCCAAAGGGACGAATGATTGTCTTGCGTTGCTTTCAACAGATATTCAGCTGGCGTATGCTCGCAAAGAACAAATGGCGTCTGCGTTCTTGGACATTAAGGGGGCCTTTGAATCCGTTTCTATTGACATTCTTTCGGGTAAACTTCACCGACAAGGATTTTCTTCAATTTTGAACAATTTTTTGCATAATTTGTTGTCCGAAAAGCATATGCATTTTACGCATGGCGATTTGGCAACTTTTCGAATTAGCCACATGGGTCTTCCCCAGGGCTCATGTTTAAGCCCCCTTCTTTACAATTTTTATGTAAATGACTTCGACGAATGTCTGGCAAGTTCATGCACGATAAGACAACTTGCAGACGACAGTGTAATCTCTGTTACAGGAGCCAAAGATGCCGATTTGCAAGGACCATTGCAAGATACCTTGGACAATTTGTCCGCTTGGGCTTTACAGCTAGGTATCGAATTCTCTCCGGAGAAGACTGAGATAGTAGTTTTTTCAAGGAAGCATGAACCTGCTCAGCTTCAAACACAATTAATGGGTAAAGCGATTTCTCAGGTTTTGGTACACAAATATCTTGGTGTCTGGTTCGACTCTAAAGGCACCTGGGGTTGCCACGTGAGGTATCTGATGAAAAAATGTCAACAAAGAGTGAATTTTCTTCGCACAATAACCGGATCATGGTGGGGAGCCCATCCAGGAGACATTATAAGACTTTACCAAACAACGATATTGTCTGTTATTGAGTACGGGTGTTTCTGCTTCCGCTCCGCAGCAAACACACATTTGATCAAACTGGAGCGAATACAATATCGTTGTTTGCGTATCGTCTTAGGTTGCATGCAATCGACCCATACGATGAGTTTGGAGGTCTTAGCTGGAGTTCTACCTTTGAAAACCCGCTTTTGGAGCCTGTCTTCTCGTATTCTTATCAAATGTGAGGTCTTGAACCGTCCTGTGATTGAAAATTTTGAAAGGTTAATCGAACTTAATTCTCAAACCCGTTTTATGACATTGTATTTCAATCACATGTCCCAAAATATCAATCCTTCTCCGAATATTCCAAATCGTGTCAACTTATTGAATACTTCTGATTCTACTGTGTTTTTCGATACATCCATGATAGACGAAACCCGTGGAATCCCGGATCATTTACGCGTGCAGCAGATCCCCAAAATTTTTTCTAATAAATATCGAAACATCAACTGTGACAATATGTTCTACACTGACGGATCACTTCTTGATGGGTCCACTGGCTTCGGTATTTTCAATAACAATTTAACCGTCTCCCATAAGCACGATAATCCTGCTTCTGTTTACGTCGCAGAATTGGCTGCAATTCAGTACACCCTAGAGATTATCGAAAAAATGCCCACGGACCATTATTTCATCTTTACGGACAGTCTCAGTTCCATTGAGGCTCTCCGATCGATGAAAGATGTTAAGCACTCTCCGTATTTCCTGGGGAAAATACGGGAACATCTGAGTGCTTTATCCGAAAAATCTTCTCAGATTACGTTAGTGTGGGTCCCTTCTCACTGCTCGATACCGGGCAATGAGAAAGCGGACTCTCTGGCTCAGGTGGGCGCAACAAACGGTGATATTTATGAAAGGCCAATTGCTTTTATTGAATTTTTTGCATTTGTACGTCAGAATACGATCATCAGTTGGCAAAATTCTTGGACCAGAGGGGAACTGGGAAGGTGGTTACATTCCATTATACCCAAAGTATCACCGAACCCGTGGTTCAAGGGGTTGGATGTAGGTCGAGATTTCATTTGCGTGATGTCTCGGCTTATGTCCAATCACTATAGATTTGATGCGCATCTCCGTCGTATTGGGCTCGGGGAAAGTGGTATCTGTGCCTGTGGTTAAGGTTTTCACGACATAGAGCACGTTGTTTGGTCATGCCCTGTCCACCGTGACTCCAGGTCTAAATTAGTAGCTTCCCTTGAGGCCGGAGGTAGACGGCCAGCTGTACCTGTTCGTGATGTCTTGGCGAGCCGTGACATACCCTACATGACCCTTATATACGTTTTCCTAAAATCCATCCTTGCCCCAGTCTAGTGCCGTTCCCCTCCGTCTACACCCAACAAAACGACAAGAACACGTTTGAACCTTAAGCACAGATTTTGGAATCAGCAACTGCACCCCACTCGAATTCGCCACGACCAGAGAACTCGAGGCCTTCAGTGATATCTTGGCTCAGCGGCACATACCATATGGCCACTTGAACACTAGCGAACAACAACAACGAACCATAACCAGCAACTAGACCCCGCACAATACCTCCAGGACCCGAGAATACAAGCCCCTGCCCCAGTTCATGACATCGGCCATTCGAAGAGCATCAGACGACCATTCAACAACAAAACACTGATTGAAAAATTCATGCTAGTTTTAAGTTAGACTTAATTTCAGCTCGTAGTCGGCAGCGAGGATAAAAAATTTGCTTTTAGTTTTTAAGTCACCAGATATGATTGGCGCCGTTAAACATTAAATTGTATTTGTGCCGTGTCAAATAAACGATATATGAGGAAAAAAAACTTATTTTTTAAAAAATATTATTTTTCAGAGTGTTTTTTCGTAACACAAAATTTTTATCTACAACGTTGTCGAAGACGTCACACCGATCAAACAAACTGTTTTGGCTCTCGAAATATTAGTAATAATCAATACCTTCCTATAACAGCATTTTTAAATAGCTTCTCAATAATAAGTCGTGTTCCTAAAAAAATTTACCAATAGTACAAAACGGCATCTTTGGCCCATAGAAACGTCTATGCAAAGTTTCAGCCAAATCAAAAATTACAATAAAAATATTGAAACTGGAAAATTTTTTGTGGAACTACTTTGTGCAACTGAAGGAGTATTTTTTAAATAATCGAGGTGATTTTCCTACCATGCACGATGAATTAGAGAACGTCTAATAATTAGGTAACACAAATAATGCAATTCTTTTTAGGACTTTGAATTTTTTTTTTGTATGGGCGGTAAAACTTTCCAAACCGTTCACCCCTTCGTTCGTGCGTTACGTAATAATTAGATGTACCCTTACATGTTTGTTTGCAAATTTCAAGTTACGGAAATCAATTTTGAGTTATAAAAAATATTGAAAATCTTGCTTGGATTTTACACACAATTCGATTTTACGCACATTTCAAAAACGAGCATGTGCGTAAAATCGAGGTATGCCTGTATTTTCCTACTTAGTCTGTTTCTGCGTGATGTGACGAGGACCCGCCCCGAAGAAAATTTGTTTACGAGTGGAACACTCGACGTAGAAACACACAGGACGTCTCTTGCCATTAACGACAGGTTCGGAAATCTTTCAGAATTGTCCTGAATGATGAATAGAAAATAAATAACACCATAAATGAAACAAAAATTATGTATTTTGTAACTCACTTTCCACCAATTTAGCCGATGGCATTCAATTAACGGGGTGGCCAGGAAATTTCTAATTTCAATTTCCCGATTTTTTCTCGGTTTTCCCGGTTAGAAATTGATGTTCTTCCTTAAATATTTAAGTCCAACCACGTTTATTTATTGGCAAAATAATTTTGTGAGAGAATCTTGTATACAATATCATAATTTCATTTCAAAACTTGAAAAAGGGTTAACTACTTCGGCCAACATCTATTTGCTGTTGGTTTTTTCGAAACATGTATCGTGCAGAAAAAGTCATTCTTTTAAAATTTTCATTATTTCACTCAGCTAAAATCAGGATACAATTTAGAATCAATTTGTGCTTCATGTATCACATAAATTATTGATTTATTTTGAACCGTTCTTTGGAACAATTTTCTGTCATTTTAGACTTACGTAAATTAATTACTGGTTTAATTAAACTGTTTAACTAAAACAATATTTGTAACTTTCTGCACTCTCTGGTTGAGATTTTTTGCGTTTTGTAGAACTGGTTTCTGCTTTTTCAAACCTTCAATATATATATTTACAAATTTGGAATTTAATTCAAAGTTGTTTCGGCTGCATTTGAGCTTTGGAAACGACGAATCTTTGAAATCTATCTATCATTCCAAGCCTTGAGAAATTTCATTAATTGTTTTTAAGCTTTTGTTATGAATTTCGGCCTTTTTCAAAGTGAATATTTGCAAATAAAATATAAAAATTCATTTTCCACTGATTCTAAATTGAATTTCAAATATGATCTTCTTATTTTTGAGCTAAATAAGAAGATTGGTTTGTGTTTTCTGATTCCGCGTTCTAAATTTCAGAATTTTCAACAAAAATCTATTTAAAAAAACTGAATTTATTACTTTCATAATATCATTGAATTCATTTCATGTTTTTGGTGCATTTAAGACTTTAAATTAAAATCCGATTGCTGAATTTTACCGAAGAACTTTAGAAACATTTGAACATATTTTTTATCTTTTTCTAGTCTCTGTAAACGTTTCATGGCAATTGTGAGCTGAATTATGAACAACTGTGTGTATTTCTGTCGTTCAATATATTTTTTTCCGTTTTCTTAAGGATCTCTTGAGGCTCAGTTATTGTCTTGACAATATAGAAAGGACTAGTTTGATACCATTGTTATCCTTACGTGGTATTGTTCCAGGTTTATTTTAGGAGAATTATTTCCGCTATGGCCCTAATAGTTTTGCCTTTTTTATTTGAAAAATATGTCTTTCTGATTTTAGGGGAGTATGCAAGCAATTTAAAAAAAAAACAAAGAGAGGCTCTGCATTTTAAGCCTCTAGAATACTATTTAATAAATTTTGAATTGAATTTTAAATTATTTTCGTTGCCTCTGGTTTTTGAAACGCAAATTCTTTAAAATCATTTTCTGAAATTTCTGGCCTCAAGACATTTCCTCAAGCGGATTTAAGCTTAACCCATTACCGGTGAAGAAAAATCAGTTTTTACCTCAAACAATGAACATTTAACTCTTATTACTAATCAACTATATACATAATTAACATAAACTGTATTGCATATTAAACATAAATATATTTTCTAACGATGCTGAATAGTTTCGTCGTGTAAATTTTCAAGTATAATTGTTGAACTCAAATCAAAGTTTGAATGTCAGGTAATGCCATATGACATCATCCGCCGGCAATGGGTTAGGCTACGATTTTTTTATTTGGCTTATTTTCTGATGGTCTATTTCTGCCAATATTATGTCAATCCCCGACACCCGGGAAAGCGACTCCAACTAGAATCTTACCCGTTGATTAACGGACCGGCGCCAACGGCTTCACTTTCCCATGCGATAGAAGAACCCAGAGATTTTTCGCCTCAGAAAATCTCCGGAGGATTGAATCTAGATCAGTTTTGGTTGATTGCGAGTGGATAACGTCACCACACAACCATCGACACCTATGGCGTTGGGATTCGAACCCAGATCCAGCGTGGTTGGTGGAGGCGTTACTTGTTTTAAGTTTTAGATATTTTTTTATCATAGTTTAGCTTTTGCCTATTTCAAATTAACATGTAAAGCCTGATTGGAATCATTGACTTCTCTGGCCTTCGAAATATTTTTCAGTAATTTAAAGTTTTAACCTTCCCAAAGTTTTGTTAGTTTTTGTTGCGATTTGTAACCTAAGATTCAAATCTTGTTACTTTTTAAAGAATATTTTTACATCGATTATGAATAATTCGAAACAAACTCAGACATAAATGACATTAGACGTTGATCCTGTAAAGTAGTGGTTGTTTTGATGTTTGATCGCCACTTACTGTTGAAGCCCCAATAAGTGCGAATGAAGGGGAGATAAATTAAAGAAAAATCACAAGAAGGTTGTATGCAAAGCCACGACCGCAAGGTTGAAGTAGAATACTTTTACAAGAAAGATAACCTGGCTGCTTGCGTGTCAGTCATTTTTCTAGTAAATAAACGTTGACCGTTCATTGGCAGTATTGTAATTTCTTTTTGTCTGATATTTTGAATGAAGTTCATTGGATATTTTTTAATTTTGTGCAAATGAGAAGTTGAAGTGCTGCCGAATTGTAATATGCACATTTAATACGACATCATAAAACGGGAACGGAACAAAGGTTACGGTTATGCAGAACGCGAATGCCGGCGCGATGCGATTCGCCTGACCGTGGTGAAATGTACAGCTCTTTTTAAGGCGAAGTAGAGCTATACATTTCAACAGATTTCGTCTTGCCGAATCGCATCGCGCCGTTATTTGCGTTCTGCATGACCGTAGCCAAACACTAAGCGACGCAAACACGTAATAATAATCAGAGTATGCATGTAGATGAAGATAATTAACTTTGGATTATAGCGCAAAACGAGAAAATATTAACTCTTCAAATAATCATTTGTGTTCTTCAAATTTCAGTTGTTCAATTTAATATCCGTTGAAATGTTTGTTTATTATCTGATGAAGCTCTTATATAGGCCAAATGATGCATTCCCAATTTACTAGGTCCATAACTCTGCCGACCGTGCTTGGGAAAGCGCGGTATAACGATCAATCAGAGGTCGAATTTTGTGTTTTGACAAGGCTTAAGAGTTTTCAATAGTACAATAGTTCGAATGATAAAATTGCAATTTCATGCATTTGGTAGGAATCTTAGAAGATTTTCTAATCGATTGCTGCAAAAACGAAGGAAATCCATCGAAAACTAACCGATTTATTAGCATTTGAAATTTTTCTCACTTTTTTCAGTTTTAGATTTTCATTTTACATCCCTATGTAGCCGAACTTCCTGAGAGAAATATTCTAATTCAAAATTAAATCTTCATTAATTCATTTGTTGTCCTCATAAGGACAATTGTTCAATTTATCATTGATAGTGAGGACTAAGGCGCACGGTCAACACAATGAGAAAGGGGTTTTCACATTGAAAACTAGAAACGGCTTTACTGGAGGAAGTGTTGGCAAATGCATCTACCACTAATACCACCGCTATCATACGAAAGCGCGTCGTTCCATGTGGGGAATATCAACAACGAAAAATGACGCGCGTCTAAGCATAACCCGAACTGTTTCGCCGTGCTGCTCTCATTTACCTTTACATCGGCCCCAGGGAAGTACCGGCTGCATCTGCATCTACCGCTGAGGATGTCACTATACTGCTATTGGTACCAAAAGCTATTAACTCTTCAAATAAGTGTGGTATTTGTTCTCAAAAGAACAATTGTTTAATTCAAAATCGGATTTACGCAATCGCATCTCTGTAATATTACCGACAATAATATTCTTCTGAACAAACTGATACAACTTTCCCATTAGGCCTCTGCCATAATAGACGCGAAAAGCGACGCGAACCGATTCGCTCAGCTGTAGGTTAATGTACAGCCATCAGTAGAGCTGTACATCAACCTACGGCCGAGCGAATCGGTTCGCGCCGCTTTTCGCGTCTACTATGGCAGAGGCCTTAGAGAAAGTTGCTGGCTGATGTATTCACTTCATGCAAGCCTGCTGCTAATGCTTCCCGCTACCACACTGAAACAGCATTTTAGTGAAGGGAGTGTCGTTGCATCATCTGACCCTGCTACTATCGATGCTGATATACCCCTACTATCCGTAGCCATGCCACAGTTGTGGCCGCCATTGGTATCCGCTGTACCTGCATCTGCTGGCCCTGCTGCTATCGATGGTGAGATCCGCTGAAACTGCTACGGTTATTCGCAGCCATGCCACAGTTGTGGCCGCTATCCGCTATCGATGGTACCCACTGCTCGCTCCCACTGCTGCTAAGGGAGGACTGCTGTCGTCGCTGTTCAGAACTATTATGAGCGGCTTCGACTAAAACAGGCTCTTATATAGGGATGAAAATAGGAATGAATTATTTTTCGTACGTGGTAGAATGATATAACGTGAAAAATATGTGTGACTTCATTCTGGTTCAGAGCGATCATTTGATAAGCTCCACCTCTTTATTCAGTTTCTAAAGTTTTTCCTCAGTTTCGTAGCACGGATGCACAAAAATGATTTCTTGTCGAGCCGGACCGATAGCACTCTCATTGAAGCAACAAAATAACATGTTTTGTGTCGTGTTGTGCAGCTTGGTTGAAGAAAATGTTCCCGTCCCCATGTCGCATGTAAGCAGATTATTGCGTTCAGTAGACAGTAGATAGTGTATCCAGCGAATAAACACCGATGGTGCTCTCACACACGCAACGGTTTTAACCCGTATCTTATTGCGGTTTGTAACATCAAGCGATTTCGTTTGCTCGCTGTTGCGTGTTGCATCATGTTGCAACTTGGCAGCTGGGAGACGACGAAATTCTGTTTATGCCGATTGATTGAATCGACTTCATATTAGCTCTGCATAGTCGAACTAACTGCTTTTGTGAATGCGTACTAACAGGGCAGTTTATTATTCAATGTCGGTTATGCTGATCGCAGCCTTTGCGCTGCCCCTACAGTGGGGGGTTTACTAAATAAAGTGAAAATTAGACAACTACAACAGAATTTGATTGCATCCCGCACAGAATGTCTGCTTGTGTTGATGCCAGAAAACTATTAACCTTCAATTATTTTTTTATTTGCCTTCAAAAAAGCATTTTGCTGTTCAAAATCGGTTGCTAATTACAACCTTTGAGCTGCCCCAACATTGGGGGAATTAAGATACGCGGACAACATGCACTGTGGAAGCTATTTCACAGTCAGTAAATTAGACGATGCGACAAATTTAAATTGCTAGGATGCAACACAGAATACTTGCTTGCGTTGACAAAAATTATTTACTTTCAATGACTTGTTTATTTGCCTTCAAAAAGGCGTTTTGGTTTCCAAAATTGGATTTCCTGATGGCAATCTTCATGCTGCCCCAACACGGGGGGAATAATGGCTGTCTGGCGACACACGCTGAGAAAAACCGCGCTGCTCCTGAGACGTGGTGACCAACCACAGGGCTAGTGCTGCTGCTAAGGAAGGACGACTGCTGTTGTCGCTGTACACACGCTGAGAAAAACCGCGCTGCTCCTGAGACGTGGTGACCAACCACAGAGCTAGTGCTGCTGCTAAGGAAGGACGACTGCTGTTGTCGCTGTCTAGAACTATTATGAGCCGCTTCGGCTGAAACAGGCTCTTATATAGGCCAAATAGCATGTTTTCAATTGCAAGGTATATGATCCTGTCGACCGTGCTTGGGAAGCAAGCATATAACGAACGACCAATCAGAGCTCGAATTTTTCGTTTTGACAAGGCTTGACTATTTTCAATAGTACAATAGTGTGAATAATAAAATTACAATTATGTTATTTTGGGAAGAATCTTAGAAGATTTTCCAATCTTTTCCTGCAAGAACGAAGGAAATCCATCGAATACTAACCGATTTATTAGCATTTGAAATTGGACATATTTTTCACTTTTTTCGGTTTTAGATTTTCATTTCACATCCCTATGTAGCCGAACTTCCTGAGAGAAGTATTCTACTTCAAAACAATCGCAGACAACTGTTATTGTACGGAACAATTGCAGGGCTAGCGCTAAGATCCTATTGACTCTAACGGTCGTCTCTCTTAGCCGAGATTCTAATGTATGACGACTGGCTTGTTACTCCAGCACCCTACCCGAGACCAACTAAATGGTTCCTTGAGCCTTCCAGTGTTTGTTAGATGACAGAAAATGTATAGCGCGTTGAACTAATACAACAGATCTCGAGCATGTGTAAATAAAAAATAATGTTTAAAATGGACATGATAAATTTCCCGGTTCATTTTCGAATTCTCGGTTTTTTCCCGGTTTTGAAGGTTTTCCCGGTTCGCTGACCACCCTGAATTAGGTACAAACTCAGAACAAGTTGTGCGAGTCTATCAGTTGTTCACTAGTTTCGAAGCAGCAGGAGAAAAAACGAAATAGCAAAAAAATGTAACAATCAATATCTTTCTAATTTTATAAGAACCATGTAATTAATTAAAGCATATATTAATACAGGTTGCAAAGGCGAGCAAGGATTGACTTTTAATAAAAGCAGCGAAGAAAATCAAAAGGATGAAAAACTTGCTGCGTTCTATGACCTAAATTGAATATTTTTTTTTCACCGAAAATGTCCGGGGTCCGGAAAGCATTGCCCGGTCCGTTCCGAAGTCCGGATGGCTTCGTTCTGGTCCGGTCCGGAAAAAAATCGGACTTTGAAGGTTCCGGTCCGATCGGACTTCGGACTGGACCGGACCGGACTTTTACCGGACCCTACCCGGTCCGATGTCGAACACTACTTCTGGCATCTTCGTGGAATCATTTCACCGTTCAAAATGGTCGTGAAATAATTCCACGCGAATCGTCGCTTTTTCCGTTCTCACTTCACTGATATGACATCCATAATAACCCAGGTTCCGCGGCAAATGTCACTTTGCGACGTTTTTCTCACTTACGTGAGTCCCGTAATAGGATTTTGTTCACTTCACTCTGATTTCACCGTGAAGTGACTCCCGTAATAAGCATCAGGAACAGCCAGAATTTTTTCACTCGAGGGACAATGGGTATAACCGGGATAGACAAACCGTGCGCTGGCTCTTTATCTCCGCAAAGCATTTTAGGAGAATTATACTCATCGTGTGGAGGGTCCACCAAAATACGGGGTCGTTTCGATGGCCGTCCCTCAGTTCCTGATATTGATTTCGGAGTTGAAGGTGTTATGGGAATCTTTCGTGTAATTCTGTTAATCATTGCATTGCTTTGCTTCTAATTTCACTCTTTAACTCTTCAAACATCTGATTCTGTTGTTCAACACAGCATTAAGTGCATCATTAGCGTTACTCAGAGCCTCACGAAAAGTGACATTGCTCATGAGTTTTCGGCAAACCTGACACATCCAAAAAATTGTGGCACTTGATTTTACCTCTGCCCATATTGCGGGGATGAGCCTCGAACATCCAACTTGGAAGATAGACTTACAGGAACCTTGCAGGTAACAAAATCAGCGTCAGACGGAATGACATTGGCACACGCATTGCAAATATGCACCATTATTGTAAAACTCATTTTTCACAGTTTTTAATCACACCTGCGGTTGTATTTCGACTAATCGTGATCGTAGACACTATTAAACAAGTTCCAACACTATCAAAAGTTACGAAAATACTGTTTATATCACTAAAAAACTCAAAAAACTGAGGAGGTTGTTTCCTATACGGGTTTGTTTGTAAACAACACACACACCTATAATTCCGGCATTGCTTGAGATTTTTGATGCCTCCATGTCTCTTGAAGTTCTCTCACTTTATTCGCACATTGAATAAAACACGTGCTTTTAATAAAAACTTTAAATTACTTAGTAAAGCGGGCAATGTATGCAGTTTTTCGAGAATGCGAAAATGAACGGGAATAGAAGGTGTGACTTTAGGCTTAGAATTTTTTTTTTCTAGGCCCAAAATCACACCTTCTATTCCCGTTCATTTTCGCATTCTCGAAAAACTACATAGATTGCCCGCTTTACTAAACTTAAAATGTAAGTCATACGACAAAGATGAAATTAGTTCGTAAAGTTTAAATTACTTACTTTGGTACGATCAAAATGCACCAAGTAATTTTCCTGGTGTATTCCAGTATTATTAATTTTCGCGTGTAATTTACGTTTCATCAAAACTACTTGGTTGGGGGAAAAACCAAGTAATTCTGTCATACAATCTTTAACTTCATCAATAGTTTGGTCATTTGAAAGACCTTTTAAAACAGCCTTAAACGGTCTCTCGTTTTTGGCATCATAAGTATAAAATTTGTACATCTTTTCAGTCAAATACTGTGATAGATGTTTATGGCCTTCAAAAGATTCGGCCAAAATACAAATTTGAAAATTAACTTTCACATCAGAAAGAAATGATGAAAGTTCTGAACGAAAAGCTTTAAAAATTGCAACTATCACCACAATAGGTGGAACTTTAACTTTCTTCATACCGGCATTTTGCTCAGAATGAGAAGCTTCAAATTCTTGATCACCTATAGATGCAAGAATTTTATACCTATTGCTTTCTGAAAAACTCGGAGGAGAAGCCTCACGTTTTCTTGTAGCCGCATCAAAGCGAGCTTTCTTGGTTCATCCTGGCATTCCAGGACAAATTTGACTTGACTTTTACTTTTCACAAATTTTTGTCAACAAAAAATCTCACATTAAACACTCGTTCAACGTTAAAAACAAATTCAATGCTTTGCGATTCAACAGATACTCTTTATTACCTTTTGAAAGCGGAATATTTCCAATATCTCTCGGTAGTCTAAGACTAAGTCTCGAGCTGTCGGTAAAATGCGACCGTTCTGCAAGGTAGTTCAAGTCATACTGACTAAGAACTCTCACTTATACTTACATCATTATGTATCACGAAAGGAACGGGAAAGCAATACACTCGAAAACTGGTATTCGAATATATTGCACACGGTGTAGCTCATGGATTAACTGGTTTCGCATTCAGTGCGGTAGTAGGATGGCTCTACGGTATCCGGGCTTACAGTATCCGTGAATGTTTTTATTCCAGTAAGTGTTCAATTAAATAATCATGCGTAATCAGATTGATTTGTTATCATCAATCACGATTTTGACGGCCATTAGCGTGGTTACATTTTTTATTATACGATGTCCACTTCCAGGTCTCGGACTATGTACGGTTTTATTACAAAAGTTCACATCAATGGACAACGTAATCCTAATTCCCTAACAAAAAAAAAATGTACGGTCAGAGTTGGGTTCAATAGTATGTACCAGTGAGCAACCAAGTCGGGACCCGTTGGCTATTCGATTGTGCGTCATAACTGAATACCTCCGGTTTTAGTCAGGACTACGTTGCGATAGAATGCGTTTTATAAAAGTCGTACATCATATGTGGGGTGATTCCCAAATTTTTCGCCCCGATACCTCACTGGTTCCTCACTAACATGCTCATAAGCAATAGTTAATTACTAATATTAATATTATTGTTCCAGTTGATAATCGACATAACGACTTGCGACTTTCGATTTTTTCACCTTATGCCCAATGCGCATAATGTCGCAGCTAGTGCGCTATTGTTTATTTGACATCATCTTATTGCATTTGAAGAAGTTCGCACTATCTCGAGTTCATATGAGCTTGCAGCACCCTCTTAGAATTTAATGAAGCTTTGTTGGTGTGTAGCCCACCACTCTTCAAAAAGAATATTTTCTAGTAAAAACATTTTTATGTTGGTAAAACTTTTCAACGCGAAACAATGTTGGACACAAATAAGTTTTTGTTTTACAGTAAATTGATTACAATTACAAAACTATTGTCAATTATAACTAATAGCAGGGTGGCCACTCAATATCAATTTTCGATTTCCCGGTTTTTCCCGGTTTTCCCGATGATATTTAGTAAAATTTCCCGGTGTTTTATTTTTAAAACATATGAGAAAAAAATCAAATTTCACATGCTTATTTGTGCCTTGCAAAAATAGTGTTACAAAACTATGAAAAACATTCCTCCTTCATCGTGTTTAGCTGTTTGTCGACTCCAGCAAGTACCTTCGTGGTGATCTGCTGCACAATATTCGCCCTCTTTATCTCCAAATCGTTGACAATTTTTGCCTTCTCGCGCTTTTTTGCTTCCTTCTGCTTCTTTCTCTGTCAACCTTCTCTCGAGCTTGCAGTGCTTCTATATCAGCATGCAAATGAAATGCGTGGGATAAATTTAAGAGTTGGGGCATAGAGTTTTTGTCTTCTAGAAAAATTTCCTCAGGCAAAACTTCAAGCGGACTTTAGGAAGAAGAGCCTTAGAGTGACCAATGAAAAAATGCACATGAAACTGTCAAGATGCATTTTACAAAATGCATGAAACGTTGAGATATGTTATTTCGAAGCAACTTTTTTTTTTCGAAAAACTTCGATACTGGGACTTTGAAATTTTCGAGCTGGGGTCAATGTAATGTATAAGAAATTTTCTCATGGTCCGTAAAATAAATTCAACTGACACTCTGAATAAACAATTTAAAAAAAAACTTTTTAGCTACTGTTTGTTTTTGATATAGAAAAAATCTGAGAAAATTCTAACAAATAGCTCTTCAAGGTGGCGTCTTTCCCCAACAAAATCAAGTAATCAAAAGGTTCAACACAGAAAGAAAATTTTTTGAAGTAGAATACTTCTCTCAGGAAGTTCGGCTACATAGGGATGTGAAATGAAAATCTAAAATCTAGAAAAGTGAAAAATATGTCCAATTTCAAATGCTAATAAATCGGTTAGTATTCGATGGATTTCCTTCGTTCTTGCAGCAATAGATTGGAAAATCTTCTAAGATTCTTCCCAAAATAAGATAATTGTAACTTTATTATTCAAACTATTGTACTATTGAAAATAGTCAAGCCTTGTCAAAACGAAAAATTCGACCTCTGATTGGTCGTTATATGCTTGCTTCCCAAGCACGGTCGACAGTATCATATACCTTGCAAATGAAAACATGCTATTTGGCCTATATAAGAGCCTGTTTCAACCGGAGCCGCTCATAATAGTTCTAGACAGCGACAACAGCAGTCGTCCTTCCTTAGCAGCAGCACTAGCCCTGTGGTTGGTCACCACGTCTCAGGAGCAGCGCGGTTTTTCTCAGCGTGTGTCGCCAGACAGCCATTATTCCCCCCGTGTTGGGGCAGCATGAAGATTGCCATCAGGAAATCCAATTTTGGAAATCAAAATGCCTTTTTGAAGGCAAATGAACAAGTCATTGAAAGTAAATAATTTTTGTCAACACAAGCAAGTATTCTGTGATGCATCCTAGCAATTTAAATTTGTCGCACCCGTCTAATTTACTGAATGTGAAATAGCTTCCACAGTGCATGTTGTCCGTGTATCTTAATTCCCCCAATGTTAGGGCAGCTCAAAGGTTATAATTAGCAGCCGATTTTGAACCGCAAAATGATTTTTTCAAGGCAAATAAAAAAATAATTGAATTGAAATTGAAGGTTAATAATTTTCGGGCATCAACACAAGCAGACATTCTGTGCGGGATGCAATCAAATTCTGTTGTAGTTGTCTAATTTTTACTTTATTTAGTAAACTCCCCACTGTAGGGGCAGCGCAAAGGCTGCGATCAGCGTAACCGATATTGAATAATAAACTGCCCTGTTAGAACGCATTCACAAAAGCAGTTAGTTCGACTATGCAGAGCTAATATGAAGTCGCTTCAATCAATCAGCATTAACAGAATTTCGTCGTCTCCCAGCCGCCAAGTTGCAACATGATGCAACACGCAACAGCGAGCAAACGAAATCGCTTGCTGTTACAAACCGCAATAAGATACGGGTTAAAACCGTTGCGTGTGTGAGAGAACCATCGGTGTTTATTCGCTGGATACAAAAATCAAATGCGAATTGTGGAATAATTCGTCTAAAGAACATATGGAAATGGTAAACCTGAACTGAAAGGCGTGGCCTATTACGTAGCACCCTCCGGCTATAAACGAGTGTTTCTGGGAAACTAGCTACATTCATTAGTCGGCGGGGGAAATTGAATGGACCGTCCACAACGTTGACAGCAGTAACAGCAGATATCGGCACTCAGCAGTAACTACCATAGCAGCGGATCGCGCCTGTGGCTGCCTTCAAATTAAACAAATCACTTGCCCTGTGGTTGGTCACCACGTCTCTGGCCTCTGCCAGGCTGAACGCTAACGCGAGCGATCGGGCGAGATTTTTGCGGTACTTCAGCCGGCACTTCCTCTAATGAAAAAGTAGGATCATTCTGTTTAGAAGAATATTACTGTCGGTAATATTACAGAGATGCGATTGCATCATATCCGATATGGAATTGAACAATTTTTTTTTTGAGGACAAATAAAACACTTAATTTGAAGAGTTAATAGCTTTGGGTACCAGTAGCAGTATGGTAACAGCCTCAGCGGTAGGTGCAGCCGGTACTTCCCTAAAGCCGATGTAATAAGGAAGTAAATGGAAGCGGCACGGCGAAACAGTTCGGGTGTTCTTAGACGCGCGTCATTTGCCAACACTTACTCCAGTAAAGCCGTGTCTAATTTTCAATGTGAAAACACCTTTCTATTGTGTTGGCCGTGCGCATTAGGTCTCTGCCAGGCTAAACGCGATAAGCGGCGCGAACCGATACGCCGGCCGTAGGTTAATTTACAGCCGTAAGTAGAGCTGTGTAAAAGTATTCTACTTCAACCTTGCGGTCGTGGCTTTGCACACAACCCTCCTGTGATTTTTTTTCTGCAAAACACTTAACGTGGAGAATGTTAAAAATAACAAAGTCTTTATTATTTAAATTATTACGAAATTTCAGCAGATATTGACCTAGTTTACGCAACATGACAGACGAACACAGTTTGTTAAAAATATTCGATATATATTCTCTTTGAAGTATGTCACTTGCAAATGCAATTAAAATGATCCGCAATATAAATGTGCTGCTTGTGGTTAAAATCATATCAAAAATCAAGAAGTACAAACCGGGTAGCTCCGTTCCGGTCCGGCTCGAAATAAAATCGAGACTCGAAGTTTCCGGTCCTATTTGACTTTTGACCGGATTCTCCCCGATGCGATGTCGAACACTATTCACAAGAAGTTTCAATACGCCTCCCGCGACGCTGATAACTTTTTGACTTCTTTAAAAATCTGACAATATATGTTACGGAACAGTAAATTTATCCACCTGACCAAGCCTGATTTTATTTGACGCAGATCTTGCTGCGAAGCCGCTGTCGACTTTAGCTGAAACCAACAACCAGCTATCCCCTAGCTGGCAGAATCATGCCAGTTGGGTGAACATGAAAAAAAAACAGAGTCTCATGTTGACATTTCCTCAGAAACTGTTGAACTAATGAAGCGGCAGACATGAAGGAGGATGATTTTTCCGGCGTGAAGCCTTATTTCCCGGTTTTCTCATATTTTTTTGCCTTTCTCCTAGAAAGGTATAGCAATCACTTGCAAATCCGAAAGTATAAAAGTGCTCCAAAAGGCCGAATGGCATATATCACTCGACTCAGCTCGACGAGCTGAGCATTTTCTGTATGTATGTGTGTGTGTATGTGTGTGTGTGTGTGTATGTGTGTGTGTATGTGTGTGTGTATGTGCAGATTTTTATTCTCACTCACTTTTCTCAGAGATGGCTGGAACGATTTTCATGAAATTAATTGCAAATGAAAGGTCTTGTAGTCCCATAAGACCCTATTCAATTTTATTGTAATCGGATTTTTACTTTAGAGGTTATGGTTTAAAATGTAAAAATCATGAAACATCATTATCTCGAAAACTACACAACCGTTTTGAACAAAATTGATTTCAAATGAAAATTGCTATCTTTAAAAAACCCTTAACTTTTGAACTTCATAAAGATTGAACGTGTGGTTCAAAAGTTATAACAAGAAACGTGTTTTGAAGACTACTTAATCTCACTCATGTTTCTCAGAGATGGCTGAAACGATTTTCATAAAATCAGTGTCACATGGAAGGTCTAGTTGCCCCATAAGACCCTATTGATTTGTTTTGCAATCAGACTATTACTTTTCCTGTTATGTTTAAAAATGTGAAATCCATCAATGAAAAGGAACATATTCCGAAGACTACTTGAACTCACTCACTTTTCTCACTGATGGCTGACCAGATTTCTACAAAATTAGTGTCAACTAATAAGTCTAGCTGCCTCGTAACACCCTATTGAATTTTACTGTAATCGGACTGTAACTTCGTCTGAAATGTACCGAAATGTGAAAATCACGAAACTTCATTATCTCAGAAACTACACAACCGATTTTATCAATATTATTATCAGATGAGCGGGCTAGTTAAGGGTTAACTGATGAATTATGATTGAACACGTGGTTTCAAAGTTTAGCTGCCCTAAACGTTCCCATTTCATTTGATTATAATTGAACTTAAGCCACCGTTATGTATTAAATTAATAAAACAACGAAAGTCTATTATTTCAAAGATTACATGACTTATTTGAACATAACTAGTGTCATACGAACAAGTCATCTCTCAAACTTACAAATAACAAACTTCATAACAATTTGATATGTGGCTCAAAAGTTATGGAAAGAAAAGAAATTCAAAGGCTATTTAAAACTATACCTGCTTTGATTGATATATGTGGTCTCAACATAATTTAAATGTGGTATCGTGCTATTTGAACGTACCAAATTCATTGATTCCTTGCGATGTGTTTAAAGTCTGCAAATGCACGACGAATCGGCCATAGCATATGATCAAAGTCAAAAGACAAATCGTTTGAAATGAATGGTTTTATCGAAATGACAAAATCTTCGACTTTTGGCTTTTGGCGCCCTAATTCTGAATATATTCATATTGGGTGATATTCGATCATTTTCAGCAAATTTTCTGGCATCAATCTGAAACCGGAAATACTCATATTGGGAGGTATTTAGTTATTTTGGTTGTTTTCCAGAAACTAACAGTGATCGTCTTTAAATTCAAAATGGTGTCAAGGGTCAATGTTTGGTTTCTATGCATCATCTCTATTATGGAAATATCCATGTTGAGTATTATTTGGTCATTTTCGACTGTTTCCTATAAGTTGCCATTTAGCGATTCAAAATGGTGCTTTAGGTCAACTTTTAGCTCATTGCATCATTCTGGTTCCAGAGATACTCATATTGGATGGTATTTGGTTATTTTAGGCTGTTTTTCACAAACCGGAAGTCGCCATCTTGGATTTCAAAATGGTATTATAGATAATTTCTGGCCTCTGAGCGTCATTCTGGTTGCAGAAACACCCATATTGGGTGTTATTCGACCATTTTCCGCTGTTTCCCAGGAACCGGAAGTCGCCAACCTAGAATCCGAAATGGGGTCTGTGGTCGATTTCAGCTGCTGTGTATCATTATTATAGATCCGGAGATACTCATGTTAGACGGGAATCGGCCATTTTTGGCTGTTTTCCAGAAACCACAAGCTGCCATCCTACAATTCAAAATGGTGTCTGAAGTCGATTTGTGGCTCCAGTGCATCATTACGATTCCGAAAATACCCATATTGGGTGGTATTTGGTCGTTTGCCGCTGTTTTTTTTTCCGAAACCGGAAGTCGCCATCTTAGAATTCAAAATTGTATCTGTGGTCGAATTTAGCTCCTGTGTATCTTTCTTTATCCGGATATCATTATATTGGGTGGAAATAAACCATATTTGGCTGTTTTCCAGAAACCGGAAATTGCCATCTTACAATCCAAAATGTTGCCTGAGGTCGATTATGGATCATATTTGTTAACACTAAAAACATTTACCTGTCAAATATGGTTCCATTTAGTTGATTAGTTCGCGAGATGTGCAGAAATTTGTGCAGAAACATGTGCTTCCATAAGAGGGAGGGGCGTCGAACCATGGACATATTTTTAACCCTTTGAAACATCCACATGCCAAATTCGGTTTCATTTGCTTGGTTTGTTCTTGAGTTGTGCAGAAATGTATGTTTCATTTGTATTGGACCCCTCATTTCCAGAAGAGGGAGGGGTCTCAAACTATCATAGGAACCTTTATCGGGACCAAAAACCCCTACATACAAATTTTCACGTCGATCGGTTCGGTAGTTTTCGAGCCTATATGGATCAAACAGACTGACAGACCGGACTACATTTTCATATGTATAGATTACAACATCAATATTTTAGAACCTAAAGAGTGAATATACATTTATTGGATTGAAGCGTTCATGTAATTTTTTTTTACAAATAAAAGTTTGAATGAGAAAGGCTGGGTCTGACCGCTAGGTGGATTAATTTAGGTTTTTCCCGGTGATTTGAAATTCCCGGCTTTTTCCCGCTTTTCCCGTTTTTCACGGTAGAGTGGCCACCCTGTAATAGCGAATTTATTTATTCCACCAGCTCACCTCGTTTTGACCTGGAGCCTGACTGCTGTCAAAACTCCTCTTGATTCGCTTGATTTCGACCCAGTATTGACCTGGCGTGCTGCCCGAAGCGCACCTAAAATTTATCAGTTTCAACCCCCCAACGCACGTGCTTAGTTCGTAAAAAACTATCTGGCCTCTCTTACTTACTTGCGTCGTAAATCGCAATGTCGTTTCTTTATTCCCTAGCAGATTTGCCCTGACGCAGTAAAATAAAGAAATTCGCTTTTGAGGACATGGAATAAATAGGAAAAAAATATATTTTTTTTGGCATGTCATTTCCGATTTTGTTGAAACTTTTCACAGCTGTTCCTTTTTGATAAAGAGGTCATTTTATAATATCAGTTCTTCATGTGGACTTGCGACTGCTGCTTCAAAAGGCCCTATTCAAATTGATGACTGATAGATAAAAATTTCTATATCAGAAAAACGGCTTGTTTGATTGAAATGGTGTCTTCAGCAAAGTTGTAGGTAATAAATTTGCGGTTTTTTTTTCTGTGCCAATTTTTCCAAACTGCTGCAAAATATTAAATATCTCAAACAGTACCTTTTTGAAAAATCTATTTTTTTACACATTGAAGATGAAATTATTTACTACTATCTGTCAAAATTTGGTGATGGTGAAATGAAAAACAAACAAGTTATGAACGTTTGAGTATTTTGACATTTCCACTCTGAACTTTTTTTTTGAGTGTTTTTTTCTAGCTACAAATGGGCAGTTGCGGAACAGAGTGGTCTAAAAACCATTTTTTTTTCAAAAATGAGTTTTTTACATAATTCGCTTCTACTCAAGAAGCTGAAGTTAGGAGACTAGAAAAATTTCGAAAAATCGAACTTCAAAGCTGATTTATATCATGTTGAAATTTCGTCCGAAACAGAATGGCCATTCTGTTTCGAAACAGAGTGGTCTTTGTACATAAATCTAGGTAATACCATCATGTAGCATTTGACATGTAACATATTACATGTGATATGTAACTTGTCACTTGCCCTGCAACATATAACACGTGATTTGTAACATGTTACACGTAATGTAACATGTCAAATATCGTGTAACATGTAACATGGTGTGTTACATGTAAAGTTACAAGTCACATGTTACATGTGACATGCCATGTACATCATATAACATGTGACACTAGCCATTTATACGAGTTAACGTTATTTTTATTTATGTTTATTAGAGTGGGGAATCGTTATATGGAAAAAACGAAACTTGATAGCAGAAAGCCAGAACCAAGTTTTTTTTGTTATATTTTGGGCCCCAAGTAATCCTGAATTTTTCGGAAGTCGATTGGTTTTGTCTCCGCTTGGCGCATTGCATTTTAAATTTATATGGAGATTTGTATGAAAAAAACCAACTTTTTTGCATTTTCCATTCTAAAGAGCTAAAAATGGCCCAAACCACAGCTTTCATGACTTCAAATGGTAGGTTTTTTGATGCCTAACAACTTGGTCGAAGACATTAAAGAGCTAGGGTGTGCCAAAAAAATACTAGAGCTGTTGAAAGTTGAGTATGTCGAAATTTATGTTGTCAGTCAGATTTCCATCAGAAGTAACCTCTGAAACAGGTTGTAGATTCTATTCACGCCTAGAATATTAACCTGAATTTGTTTGCTTGGTCTAACTGAGTGTATAAACTCGTTACGACAGATTACTTCTGATGGGAATCCTACTGACGCCGCACAGTGCAACGTTTCATAGACAAAAATCGAAAAAGGGGATTTAAAATTTTATCAATTTTATATGCTGACATGTTTTATGCATGTTTGAGACATGATGTAATGATATTATTAACCTCGTAAGTTCACCCATACGATTATGAAACGCATCTACTGTGAAGTGGTTTGAACTATTCAAGTGACACGTTATTTTAAAAAAAAATTTTAGTTTTCAAATTAATTTTTCAATAAACTTTATATCTTTTCAAGTTAAAACCAAAATGGCAACGGTAGAGGTATGTAACTACTACATTCTAAATGTTACTGTTGAGACATAACGTAGCACATGTGGAAGTTAAAGGCTTCTTGGTCGTGCTTCTTTATGCTAAGAGAGAAAAGATATTTTCGATTTAAAATCGATCGTCAAAAAAAGTACCCAAAGTACCTCTCTGAATTTCACTTTTTCCTCTTATCTGGAATATCCTTTAAACTTTGGAAGTGATTTTCATTGCTCAAGTTTGCTCTTTCAACCGGAATTCGCGTTTTCGAATGATACGTCCGGAACCAAGAGTGCAATTTATCGTACATCTGTCCCTTATTTTTATGTATAACACGTAATTTATGTGTAAAACACATAAAAAATGCCTGGATTAATGATGTCCAAATGTTTTGCAGCAATAAACCGCATATAAACATAATTAAAAGGGAATTGGATAAAAGTAGAAGTAAAAACTAATTGTTCTGGCGTTTAGGTCACTTTTTCATCGCCTATAAATTATTTGAATATGCTTTTCAAGCCTTTTATCTCTAAATGGATAGTATTCTTGGAAAATTATCATTTCATGGTTCTGTACAAAAAAATGGCGTTTGAGACATATTGGCGATTATGTATTTGACATTCGTCAATTATGCAAATAGTAGCTCTCATCGGTACTAAACATTTTTCGTGTCACACCAATAGAAAAAAAAACTAGAATGGCTGTTTTGATTTTTGTCCCGCGTACCCATACATTCAACGCACTGTGCGCCGGTACATTGGTAATGTTGGCAGAAAACAAGATTTTCTGCATTTAAATCGACATTCTCCCCTTTGAACAGTTATAGCTCTTCTTAGGGATATTCTAGCTCTTCAGTGTCTTCTACAAAGTTGTTAGGCATCTAAAATACTATACTTTAACATAATGTAGTGTATTATTAGAGCATTATTGAGCTCTCTAGAAAGGTAAATGCAAAAAAGTAGGTTTTACCATATAAATTTTCATCCAAATTTGAAATGCAATGCGCCAAGCGGAGACAAAACCAATCGACCTCAGGTAAGTTTAAGGTTGTTTGGGGCCCCAAAAGGAACCAAAAAAAAACTTGGTTCTGGAAAATCGAACACTTTTCCCCACCCTAATGTTTATGTACATAGACCACTCTGTTCCGAAACGATACGAGGATTCCAGTGAAATATATATGAAGTCAGAGTGGTCTATGTACATTGGTATGGTAAAATCACTTATTTCGCCCAAAAAATGATAATTTCATGTATTCACATGTTAAACCACTTCATAACCTTTATATTAGAACATTTTGTTTGAAAGAATCCGTTAAACTGAATTTTATTCAGAGATTTTCAGAAAACTGCTTCTCCTGACAAATTTGCTCGATGGCACATAGACCACTCTGTTCCGCAACGGCTGAAATAACAATGTTGAAAATTTAGCACTAAGAGCATGATACCAATCTAACGCGCTGTTTTTGTACCATAATCGAACATTTATTCAGGGTGTTAGGAAGCTCACTTAAAATCCTTTAAGAGGTGATAAAGGACCCTGTTCGCACAGAAACTCCTGCCTCAGCTGGGGATCACTGTAAATTGTGAGTGACCAGCTGAGGCCCAAGCGACGCTGGTTTGCGCGCGCTTTCAAGCTTTGTTCTGGCTCGACAATGCTGCCGTCCGAGAGGCAGGCTATAAAAGCGCTCTCCACAGCAGCGCTATTTTTCATTGTAGTTAGTTGATAAGCAAGCGGCGGCAGCGCCGCCACGCTGCCCCATTGTAAATATTATACAAAGTAGAATAAATGTACAGTAGCTAAGTGAGCAATGCGTTCGTCGTGCGATGGGAAAGAAAACTTTCCTCGGGGCTCAATTGCCCCACTCGTGATGCCAAAGGGCGAAAAATAGAACACAACGTAGGGCCGTGCGCGATCAGACCCTATTTGATGAAAATAATCCTTCTACGCATATGGCCAAAATTGAACTACTGCAAAGCTATTCACTTTTTCAGTTTGCGTTGCGTTGACGTTAATTTGACAGAAAATGTATGGGCTAACTGTCAAATTGCCGCAAACGCAGCCGCAACGTATCCATTTTGATTAGGCCTTAACTCAGTTTTTTGACATTTTGCATAAATACAAAACAGAGTAGATGTTACTCAGTTTAGGGTGAAATTGAGGGAGCGTGTAAGTGAAATAGCAGCTAAGCTGAAAGAGTTATATGCTTGATGTCAAAGAACAACTTGTAGAGTAGAGTTCAATGTTTAATTCAGTTAATAACAAATCCCATGTTTATTACACATTTCAGAAACAGAAAGAAAATTGCAGTTTAGTTCTCAAAAAACATTTGATTTCACATTTGTTCCTTTCTAAGTGGTTCTTATTTTCTCTAGTTGAACGTTTTTAAAACACTATTGATTACGAAATTTTCTCAGCTTTCCACCGAAACCTACAGAATAGAGCTAGCTATCATACTTCTTGTGCTAGACCTCGTTTAGGCAAATATAACCGAAAACTGAAAAAGTGAATAACCCGCATAATCAATAACCATAAAACGTGCCTAACAACTAGTTCGGGATAAAGTCCGGAATGTATGGACTATAGTTAAATCATATGGGTTATCATCCATTTATGGTTATTGATTATGCGGGAGCTCTGCAGTAATTGAATTTTTGCCATATGCGTAGAAGGTTTATTTTCATCAAATATGGTCCTCTATCTAAGGGGGAGTTGTTCTCCTTGGAGAGCAGCTTGCCTGAGCGTCTGTTCCCCAGGTCAGAGCGGCTCAAACAGCGACTGATCCGGAGCGGACGGCTAACTATGAAATGTGCTGTCTCGCCAGCTACACCCAAGACGGCGCACAGAGGAGTAACTCGAGTGAAAACCTGGCCAAAATTATTTTCGCTGCTATTTAGCAATATTTTGGGAAATATTTAAGTGAGAAGTGGAAGTGGCTGGTTCGAGTATTATATCAAAAAGTAACTCTAAGTATCACACACACAACTTAATGTTTACATTTACATAGCCTATGTGTCTTCATTAATGTTAGTGATCAGATGAAGTAATACGCTCGAATGATTTGTTTTCGCAAAACGGGCAGCGAAACAAATATAAGAATTTACCAGAAAAATGATGTAGTAAAATATCTTCATTTAGACCTATCAATTTGATGCTCACAAATTATATGATGCCTCGTGAAACCTACGTAGGTTGGAAAAAGCCTTTTGTACGGAGTGTTATTTACCTGGATTATTGATTCTGTGCATCAAGTTATTTTTGAGTTAACTTAAATTAGTTGAAATTCATTCACTAAACTAATCTCATTTCATCTTTGTTGAGCTGAAACACTGTTTTAAGCGTGAGGTAGGCACCCATCAGTGTACCCATCAGGTTTTTTTTAATTTCCCGTGTATGCGTGAACACTTAGCGTCAAAATTCGTCAAAAACAACATTTTTCAAACGGGTCGCAAATGCCAATCCGGCGTTACCGGATGAGATATTTGCGAGGATGTGTTCGTGATATTATGAACTTCCATTCCTCCGATGATTATATGATAGGATTCCGCGAGATTTGATAACTTTTTTAATATTGAAAATGCTCGAAAGTACGTAAAAATCACTAATTTCTAAAACTTCTTAAGAGTAACTATAATTTTGAAATTTCGGAATTTCTATCAACCGGTTTATTAGCATTGAACATGAAGAACTCATTTGCTGCAAAATTTTGATCAATTGTCATTTTTTTTATGCCTGGCACAACTTGTTACTATAAATGGTTCGATTCCCAAAAAAATGCTTGAAAATTTGTCAATGTTTACAGCGCTCCCAGCATATGATGATACCGTTTAACGTTCATCGAGTGATGGCATTTTGTGGATCATTTATTTAAGCTGCAGGAAAAAATATAGCGGCACCAAAAAGCGACAAAAAACTTTTTTCTTATTTTGGCCAGCTTTTTGTTCTAGGTACTCCTCTGTGCGGCGGCCTCGTCGCGAGACTAGGCATCGCAGCCCTAGTAAGGCAGCATGCCAGAGAGCTACGGAAGGCAAATGTGGAGGTAGCAGCCATACAAGAGGTGCGTTGGCCTAAATCGGAGAACGTAAATTCCGGGCGGTTGATCCGATCACGGGCACATCTTTCAAGTATCACATCTACTACAGTGGCGGCGATAGAGCGGAACGGGACGTCGGTTTTGTGCTACTTGGAAACCAAATGAAGCGTGTTATTAGGTGAAAGCCTATTAATGACCGTCTATGCGTATTGAGGATCAAGGGCAGATTCTTCAATTACAGCCTTATCAACGTGTACGCGCCGACAAACGGTAAAACCGATGACGTAAAGGAGGAGTTGTATGAGCTCCTCGAGAAAACGTATGGAGAGTGCCCACAGCACGATTCTGTTAAGATCGTCATCGGAGATACAAACGCACAAGTCAGACGAGAGGAGTTCTTTCGTCCCGTTATTGGTAGGGAGAGCCTTCACTCTACCACCAACGACAACGGCTTGAGGTTAGTGAAATCCACCGCGGCCAGGGGAATGGCCATCTGTAGTACCCATTTTGCACGTCTGAACATTCGGAAGCACACCTGGAAACACCCCAATGGAGAGGCCTGCTCCCAGATCGACCACATGCTGATCGATGGCCGGCACTTTTCAGACGTCATAGATATCGGTCCATTCGAGGGCCAAACATCGACTCGAATCACTACCTCCTGGTAGGCAAGATTCGCGCCCGGTTGTCCAATGTATTTAAATCGAGATCGGCGAAGAAGATACATCTGGACATCCAGAGATTATCAGCGGAAAGAGTTGCTGCAGAGTATACTCGGAAAGTTGATAGACGGATCGGTGAACCAACTGGAGTGGACCTGAACGAGCAGTGGAAGCACATCCATGATGCGGTCAGCGAAACAGCGCGAGAAGTGATAGGCATGACAACGGGAACTACGCGTAGTGGGTGGTTCGACGCTGAGTGCCTAGAGCTGACGGACGAGAAGAACCGAGCCTACGCCAACACGTTAGCAGCTAATCGTGTAACGCGTCAGATGCGGGAGAAATACCGGGATCGCCGTAAGAAACGTGAGTACTACGATCGCGTCCTCGCGGAGGCGGAGAATTACTTCACCAGGCACGACACGAGAAGCTTCTATAGAACGATCAACGGAATCAGGAACCGGACTGTGCCAGTACCTGCCATGTGCAATGGCAAGGAGGGGAACGTGAATACCGATAAATCGCAGGTGACCAGGCGTTGGAAGCAACATTTTGAAGTGGTGTTGAACGGTGAGGAAGGTAGGAGAGTCGTCGAAGGGAACAGGATAGAAATTAGAACGGACAAGCTGTGGACCCACCAACATTGGACGAGGTGAAGAATGCTTGCAAAGAGCAAAAGTACCACAAAGCCGCTGGGAAGGACGGCTCACCGGCCGAACTTTTCAAAGTTGGGAGCGAGCGGCTGTGTAGTGCAATTCACCAGATTATCCTAAGGGTATGGTCTAAGGAAAAACTACCTACGGACTGGTTGGAAGGACTCATATGCCACAAGAAGGGACATAGCTCGACTGTAGTAATTATAGAGGCATAATCCACCTCAGTTCCGCTTACAGAATTCTCTCCCGTATCTAGTTCCAGCGACTGAGGCCGTTGCAGGAAGCCTTTGTTGGAGAATACCAATGCGGTTTTCGAGTGGGGCGAGCTACAACGGACCAGATGTTCACCTTGAGACAGGTTCTCGTCAAATTTCGAGAACACAACTTGCAGACGCATCATCTGTTCATAGACTTTAAGGCGGCGTACGACACAGTGAAACGCAACGAGCTTTGGCGAATAATGCTAGAACATGGTTTCCCAACAGAACTAATTAAACTGTTACGTGCGACGCTTGACGGTTTCACATCATGCGTCAGGACAGCGGGCGAATTTTCGGACGCGTTTGTGACGTTGGATGGCCTGAAGCAAGGTAACGGGCTCTCGAACTTGCTGTTCAACATAGCTTTGGAAGGTGCAATACGAAGGGCAGGTGTGCAGAGGAGCGGCACCATCATCACTAAGTCTCACATGCTTCTAGGCTTTGCGGACGACATTGATATAATTGGTGTTAACCGTAGAGCAGTTGAGGAGGCCTTTACGGCTCTCAAAAGGGAAGCTGCGAGAATTGGACTCATCAGAAACACTGCTAAAACGAAGTACATGGTGGCTGGCAGAGAGCGTGGTAGTTCTACGGGTGTTGGTGCTGCGGTGAAGATGGATGGGGATACTTTCGAAGTGGTCGATGAATTTGTTTATCTTGGTACTCTCGTGACAATTGTCAACGAGGTGAACCGCGAGGTGAAGAGGCGGATTGCGGCGGCGAATAGGGCTTATTACGGATTGCGTAGCCAGCTTAAGTCCCGTAGCCTACAGATCCGTACGAAGTTTGCGCTCTATAGGACTCTGATCCTCCCGGTGGCGCTCTACGGACATGAATCGTGGACGTGGAAGGAGGCCGATCGACGAGCGCTTGGGGTCTTCGAGCGTAGAATCCTGCGATCAATACTCGGAGGCAAACTACAGAACGGGGTGTGGCGCAGGCGCATGAATCACGAGCTGTACGAAATATACAAACACGCTGATATTGTCAAGCTGATGAAACACGGCAGGTTACAGTGGGCTGGCCATGTAGCACGGATGGCGGATGAGCGACCAACAAAGATAATATTTAGTAGAGAACCGGATAGAGACCGACGACTTCAAGGCAGACCGCGCACGCGCTGGATGTGTGCTGTCGACGAGGATGCCAGAGCAGCGGGTATAAGGGGAGACTGGAGAGTAGCAGCCCAAGACCGAGTTTTGTGGAGACGTATTCTGGATTCGGCATAGGATCATAATGATCTGTCGCCATAAAAGTAAATAAAAGTATAAAAGTAAGGGTCCTCTATCACCCCTTAAAGGATTTTAAGTGAGCTCCCTAAAACCCTGTATACTGGTTTTGTTGAAATTGAATATACGTTACTCACCGGCGAACATGCTTGGTTGGGCTTTTTTCCTCTTTGAATGCACATTAGGCTATATTTTGTCAAGAAGGCAGAATTCGAACAAGTCATATCGTATATGAAGGACTTGTAGAGACACTCTTTCTTTATAATTTGTCTGAACATTGTAATGTTGAAATTGCTATAGTTCCATAGCCAGAGTTGTGTTAATTTCGTAGGTACCAAGAAGCAGCTTTTCCGGTTTTACAAGCTTGGCCTGACTTTTTCGCTGTACCTATGGCAATTTCAACAATACAATGTTAAGACAAATTGTAGAGATAGAGTATCTCTACAAGTGCTTCATATACGGCTTGTTCGAATTCTGCCTCCTTGAACCGTGCTTAAAACGAAACGTGCCAAAATCGAAGGAGGTCTGAAGTCTCAGGTCTGAAGCATGGAATGACTCTATTATTAATTTGCATTGTGCCGTGTCAAATAATTGTAGTTTAAGTAAAAAAAGTCAATTATAACTTAGCCAAATCGATAACATGCAGCATACCACTTTTTTCGCGTTTGTCACTATGAAATATTTTCAGTTTAAGTCACTACACACGTTATCCTTTAAAGTGAAATATTAAAAAAACATATCACCTGTGTTCCTCTTAGAAGGCATCCGTTCGAAAGCATTTGAACGCAAATTATAACGTTATAACCCATGCCTATATAGTGTGCTGCCATAGTCATTGCTCCGAGCGACCTTGTTTCATTAGTGATCACAAACAACAGAACACGGCTGCAATCTAGAAGAGCAGGGTTAAACATTGATACATTCTCATTTTGTTCCCCTGTTTCTGAAGCAGTCTCCATACTGGCTGCAATATCGTGTCCTTCGTAAAAGCTTGATGTATAAAATGTAATATTTTTCGATCTGAGATACGGAAAGGCATATTTTTGACGCCAGTTCGTTAGCAACCAACAGCTTCCTCCTAAATATACATCACGCATCTTTAAAAATTGATGCTTATCGTATTCCAAAGCTTTCGACAATATATTTTGTTTTTGACCGGTGCTTTGTTGGTTGTTTTGAAGTAAATGATGGTTTTGATTGTTTTTGTGACAGTAGTTATCATTAATTGTTCTCACAGAGTGTGTGGAATCATGTAAAAGTTGTTGAGTTTTGTTTTTTGTGCATTTCGCTACTGTCCTCGTATCCATAGAACTGTACTCTGGTATGTTGGCCGAATAGTATTTCAAGACTGCGTCTTCAGTTACATATAACGGACCTGCGGTAGGGGAAGAAGGAATACGATGGTTCCATTCTGAAATGAAAAATATGTAATAACATGGTGGATATATGCGCTAAGAAATTAAACTTTTTTAAACCAAGAAAAATATGCAAAATTTTGACGTAGAACTACATTTTTTTTCACTATACTGGGATATATTCTGCGAAAACTGACATAAACATGTAACGTTTTGGGTTGGTGGAAGCTTTGAAATGTGAAACTTATACTTTTATTTATGTCAAAAGATCAAAATGCTTTTTCGCTGCTATACAATTCGTTGTCTATACAAGGGAGCTGGTACTGCTTGGATGACCAGATTGTCGTAAGTTCGAATCTTGTTACAAGCAGGCCATTTTAATTTTAAAGAACTTACGCATGGGTTTATTCTCAGGCTTCTTATCGTTAATCTGTTTGCTTTCTCTACGATGGGGTAAAGAACATTTATATGCTTCTGAGACAACGTCGCTCTCGCATCCGATAGAACCGCGATACACATTCCGATCGCTCGGTTTTCGAAATGAAATAACTTGCATGAACATTTGTACGTCGCTGGGGTTGGGTAGAAATAGACGCGCGTCGTCGCTTTCGCAATCGATAGAATTAATAGATAGAATCCTAACGTTTACCCTTCCCTACTAACAAAAAAATCTCCTTGCAGTGGTATTCACGATCTCCAAACAGCAAATACCACGCTAACATATTCTTTCCCACTTCCCACCTGATTGCAAGGCCTGCGCCGTTATTGATCATTGAAAAGTAAAACTTGTAGAATAGTGAGGGGCAAAAGTACGCACCTAATTATTTTTTCGTTTTCGTTTTTGGGCGCAGAAGGGGGCCGTAGGGCCAAGTCTCCAGTGATTAATCACTTTCCATGCTGTACCAGGAGAGAGATGTAGATCTGGCATCGCAGAATAATAACCTCAGGGGTCTAATGAGTCCTGCTTGGGACTGCCGGATAGTGAGATAAGTTGTTGAATATAGGGGATAGTCGAAGTAACAGTGATAATAGTTGCAGATAGGAAAGGAAAGGAAGAAGTAGACATAGATGAGGAGAGATATCTGTCATTAAAGGGTTTTACAAATTCAGTAATGTGTTAGTGTAAGAATATATATTAGAAAAAAAAACATTCATACATACATACATACATACACATAAAAAAACACATACATACATATATACATAAGAGCACATATTACTACAAAAGATCAAAATAATGGTCGCTGTGGTCCAAATCTTACAAAAAAAAGAACACATATACATCAGAACTCATATACATACACAAACATATAAGAGTAGGGTGTCGTTGCGTGGGAAAAACTAAACTTGATAGCAGAAGGCCAAAACTAAGTTCTCCCCGCTCCATCCCATCAGAAGCCGATCGAATTTATTTGTTCTTACGAAGTTCATGACCCCTTCCAGTGCGTACTTGGAGTCATGCGAAGTTAAATCTGACTTACTAGAACTGTTCAAATAAAATAAAACATTCGCAGCTGGTTGCCGGGTTTACTGCTTTTCTCTTTGCGCACCGCTTCTCACAACACATACTACGGCTACTACAACTGCACAGAATTAAGAAGTATGTATTTGTCACTTTCTAGATGAGAACAGAGCTTGCACAATGTGGTCTGGTCCACGTGTGAAGAGAATTCACCAAAACTTTACACAATTAATATTGTCATGAATCCTCCCCACATAGGAGACTGCCGAGATCAGAGTTGGAAGAGCTACAACATAGGTATCTCACTCTCATGATCTCCCTTAGCTCCTATCCGCCACCCGGAAGCACGCACCCTTGGGCTGTCAAAGCTGAAACAACTTTGTGGCTCTATCTTGAATTTGGGTCTATAAAGCTATAAGAACCCAAGATTTGAGCTCAACCACCAAGCCCAGGGAAGTACGCACTTGTTTTTGCAACAAAACTGTTTCGAGAAAACTTTGATAGAGTTCGGTTTTGTTTCCTAGCGGTACATGAAACTTTTGTCTCCAAACGTGGTACCAGAGGTTTTCGAATTTTGTTCGTAGCATGAGAATTTCACATTTTGAAAAATAATTCTCAAATGCGAACTTTTACCAAACATGCGGGGCAACAGTTTGTGCTGTATGAACAGTGTATTTATCACTATCCTCAATGAAGTTAATTTTTTTTTTGCATATTTTGCACCGATTCCTTATAGCTGCGTTAGAGCGGTGCTCCGAAATATATTTTTCATTCCTGGAAATCCGGTTTTCTGGGGATATGTTCCAAAACTGAAGGATTCTATGAATATTGGAACAGAATTTTACAATTATTGGTTCAAAGTTCATAAAATTACCTTCACATGCATGCCACATGGTTTTGGGTGTTTTGATGATATGCTCCGAAAATGGACCTTCAACTTGAAATCAAAAATGGCGTCAGAAGTCGATTTCCGGTATCATGGTCTCATTTTATTTCCAGAATTACACATATTGGGGGTTGTTGACCATTCTAGATTGTTTCCGAAAAAGCAGAAGTTGCCATCTTGGTATTTGTTCATATGTATTTTGTAGTTTTTATAAACCGGAAGTCACCTTATGGAACCCATATGGTATCTGGGGTCATTTTACATTCTCTAGGCATCATTTCGATTATGGAAATACACATAATGGGGGTGTTCGACATTTTAGGTTGACTTTCTAGAAACCGAAAGTCGCTATCTTGGAATTCAAAACGGCGTTCGGGCCATTTTTCTATTTCTGGGCATCATACCGGTTGCAAAAACACCAATATTGGATGGTATTTGACTTTGTTTTTTTTTTTTTTTTTTTGTCATGGATTCTATGGTCACTAGAAACCCCAGGGAAATCTGTTCCGGATGGAACATTTTGAAAGCATATCACCAATAATTGTGAGATTCTTTCGAAAAAATCGTAAAACCATAAAATTCTCTAGTTCCAGAGCATATTCGTGAAAAACCAGATTTCCGGAAATACGAAAAATACTTTTGAAAAAACCATCTTTGCACCTTTCCTTGTATTCCTAGTTGTTCTCGGGTAATATCTGTACAAAAACATCGTTATTAAACACATTTTTTCTTACGATTACAGAAACTTAATACGTACTTCTAAATCTCCCAGATGGTCTCGAGGTACGATGCTGGCCTAACAAGCCAGTCGTCGTAGGTTCGAGTCTCGTCTCGGGAGAGACTGTAAGTGTCAGTAGGATCGTAGCGCTAGCCCCGCAATTGTGCTGTACACTAAATAGTCGGCTGCGAAGTCTGTGTATAAATAAACAGAAGGTCGAGTTCCGAATCGGAATGTAGCACAAGGTAAAAAAAAATACGTTCTTTTACCCCACAACAAGTTTTCCAACTAATTTGATTTTTATGACAAACACCAAAATATTTTCGGTAAAACAATTTCACCCTGCAAACCACAATTATACAAGAGTTTTTTAGGTTCTGTTGTTTTCAAGTTTCTGCAGTTTCCGAATAAGTGAATGTTAGTTCCTAAAACTAAGAAAATTAGATCAAAACAGCTCAAAACACAACTTTCCTCATAACTTCACACCATTAAAACGGAATCTTTTTTTTCTCCTTGTTTATAGCTAAGACCTATCGGTCCATAAAGCAAAACGGAATCTTATGTGTTCACATGTGTGATTACCTGACGTTATAATGCTGCAAATTCATACAATGCTGCCAGTTTATTTTGCTCGTATGATTCGAAAAAGCCAGTGCGTACTCTTACCCCGTGCCTACTTTTGCCCCTCACTACTTTACAATAAGAATGGTCGGTCACTCCCTGCCCCATTCAATTGATTCACTGTGCAGTTTTACTGATTCGGATCAATCACGGAGTAGCATCCATTGATATGTCAAGCTATGCTCTACAATTTGTTGCCCGTATTGTTATCATGTGAGTCATTTTTCTCATGGGATAGGGCTTACCCCAGTACCCTTACTTATAGTAACAAGCTTGGCCGTTGAAAAGTATTTCACAAATTTGAACTTATTTTAATTATTCTAACTTATGTTTAATATATTACCCGGTGAATTGGATAAATAAATTGGAGGTTGTTGCAGATTAGTGCCTTTGATAGGTGAAACACAATTTGTTTCCAAAATGTCTTGATGGAGGACAGAGAAATATGAGTCCAATATGCATAGCCCTTCGAAGGTGATTGGGAATGTTTCATCCGCTACACTGTTGCCAACTTCAGTGTTCATGATTGGGAAAGAATCTGTTGCAAGAACTGTTCCACAATCTCGTTTAATCTGTTCAAAATAAGCCATTATTTGTTTAATTGTTGTTATAGATGCGATTCCAGTTGGGTAACCTAAGGCGACAAGGGCTTTCTGACACTGAGTTATACTTATAGCATGGTTGGACTTCCCGACAACTCTGTCGAAAGTTCTTCGAACAGATCTGAAACAAAAACAGAAATTAACTTTATTATTAGGAAAAATATGAATGCCGTATTGCGATTAGTTGAGTCGGTCGAGCACAATAAAATATACGGCTTAATATAGGGTTATATAATATACGTACTAATTCCACAGAGAGCAGACGTTCATCTCCTTTTCAAAAGATGTATAAAAACTTGCAACCATCATATACCACTAAGTGGTAATGCTCCCGCTATGTGGCGCTTTTGTCACTTACAAATCAAGCACTGATATCGATAAAATATCGATACAGCAATATTTATGCAGTATTCGCGACTACGAAGTTGAAAGAGATTTTAAAGGCTGTTCGCACCTAGGCGAACTCTCATATGCAATTGTCAAAATGTGGGTGATGACAAAAGCAAAAATATTTCTTTCCTGCTTTTTCTCACGCAAAAACCAAACAAATATCAGCACCTTCGTAGTAGCGAATAACTGGGGCACCACAAGACAGATGTCGTTAATGTATTAACGCATTTTGATTAAAATTTTTACACACGATTTTCAAATTTCTTTATGTTTATTCTTTCTGTGCTAATTCCGGTCTTTTGACCTTTCTTTACGAAAAGACAGATAAAAATTAAAATCCAATGAAATTCAAAAACTTTCTTACTCAAACACCAGTTTTCTTCCTGGTTGAACAACATTTGACTAGAACGGTACAGCATGTAATATTGTTGGTATACAAATTTGTTTGTAAATCAATAGTTTATTATTCGGCCAAAAGTTAGAATATTTGTTCATGCATAAGAGAATATAACCATCCCATATATTTCATGCACTTTACTTATATACTTGTTTGGTTTGAGAAATAAAACTCTAGTCTTATGAGAAAAAACTATCAATTGAGTTTTAAAAGCATTGGGAGAAATATTCCCTTTTTTGCAAATAGGGAGAAAAAAATATCTAAGCTTCTCCTCAATCGGCTGTATATGATACGAAGACTTTTGTTTACGGAAATATTTGTGTCAACGCAAAACCATTAATACAAACACTGTCGATTTTTTTGTCTGCGTCTACAAGAGCAACTCCAGTAAAACAGCCTTCGGGAATTTTACTTATCGAAGAAAGCAAACTGATTGGTCGATAACTGAAAAACTTCAGCTGGGTTCTTATCCGGTTTTAAAATTGGAGTATAATTTGTATTTTTCCATAATTTGAGAAAACATGCAATTATGAAACAAATATTCAAAATTTTTACTAAAAAATAATTGTACACTCAGGGAGATGTTTAATTGATACGTCAAAGATCTCATCGTCACCAAGTAAAACTTTCAATACGTTTAGTTTTAAGATGGTGTAAAAACGTTTTTTTTGTATTAGACGATGGATTAATAATAAAACTTTACCGCCGACAATATTAATCCTACACTACATAATTTGGGTTCCTATTAATTGTGATGTTTGGTATTTGGAGCACTTCAGTCACGAACAGGTTAAAAAAGTACTAGTTCACCACAATACAAATACAAATACAATAGTATTCAAACAAGTTTTCAAGTTTCAAGTTAGTAGCCTCTACAGGAAGTACTTGAGAAGCATCAATAAATTACGTAACGCTGCACCGGATTTAATTTTTTCAGTTATAGTTTCTCGCGCTCTTCAACGGTTGACGCTATAAAAACAATTTAAAAAAACATATATCACATTAATACGAATTATTCAGCTCAAAAACTTACATCAATCTTGTAGCAATATTCTGCGGATGCATTCGACACGGCTTTCCAGACAGTATATTTTTTATGTATTCTAGCGCCAGCGGAATATTATCGAGAACAGGTAATCCTTTACGTCTTACTAATTGTTTCAGCAACAGTTGATTTCGAGAAAGATCCATATATTCACTGCAATATGAAATTTTTAGAATTATATACAGTATGAAAAAAAGTTTATTCACCCCCAACCGAGTACTACAATTTAAGTGTGTTTTGTGGAGTTTTAGTGTGTATTCTGCAACTTTTTTAAATGTTAACATTGTGTTCTGCTGTCATGGACACATGATCCGTACGAAATTTCCTTCATAAGAAAAGTCTCAGGAGCAGAGTAGCACTTTAGAAGCCACAGTTGACCACAAAAAAAAATATCAAAAAAATTCAAGTGTGTTAGCCAAAATAATTGTAATGCTGATTGGGTCTGATGATATCTCAAGAAAATTGCGGTGAACCGGTGAAAGTTTGAAAACAGGCTGTTTGTGGCTTACAACCATGCCCGGGGAGGTAATTCACTTCACCAATATTGATTTTTCAAACAACTAAGCAGGACTTTTTTCTGCAGGTATAGTCATAGTGTGGGCATCTATGGCTACATCCGGCGTTGGAGAACTTGAGTTCATCGATGGAATCACGACAAAGGAGGTTTATTTGGACATTTTGAAGTGGAAATATAAGCGTCTACACAAATGCCAAAGTTGCGACGCAGATATACGTTCCAAACAGACGAAGACCCGAAGCATGCATCAAAGCTGGTTCCAGAGAGTGGTTCAAGGAAAAGCATGTTATGGAGAAGCCAGCACAGCACAGTCTCCCGAGCTTAATCCAATCGAGCATCTTTGGTCAATTTTGAAAATTAATATCCAGGAGCAAAAATCAACAATCATCCAGCATCCATGACTTTCTAAACACAAGCCAGCTTGTCGAATTAAAGTTGCAAAACACATCGTTGACGTAAGCATCAAACTTTTAAATGGATAATATTGTAGAATGATGCTGAACCCGGTGATTGTGCATAATGGCGTATCGAATAATTTATTCATTCCATTGCGAAGAATTAATATGGTGACTAATGGCGATGTGATTGACACTGCTGAACACGATTTCTGTTAATAGATTATTCATTTGTTCCAAAATGAGAAACGCGGTCTGTGTTTATTATTTAATATAAAATGAAACTTTTTATTGGTACCTATTCACGCACAAGAAGTGTGCGTATACACTGAGGTCTTTTTACGCGTTCCAAATTTGTTTACCACGTCGAAATAGAACGAAGAAAACCGTCCCTGAGTGTTTTTGAACCTTGCTTGAGTATAATAGTGGTCAATCTAAATCAGTCGCGATCGATATCCCGATCAATTCGAACGTTTGTTTAATTCGGAGAGTCTTCGCTTTAGTATTTTATCGCTATTGTTACATCACACGAACACGAGACAACATGACCGCCAATCAAGGAAATCTACGAGAGAAACATTTGTTGTAAACTTCTCCGAAGCATTCAAAAGCCAAGGAACGAAACGATAACGAGTTACATGTTCAAAGTACTTCCAATTCCAACATGACGTTTAATATCCTTACAAGTGAACTTTTGACGCGGTAGAACGTTTTTTTTATTTCAGGTGGAGGGGAAATTTGCAACCAAACGCCTGAGGTGACCAACCTCAGGGAGTGTGGGGTTTGAATCAGTGACTGGACCCACTAAAACCCCTCCTGTCTCCAGCCCATAATACTCCCCGGGACGACCGCTAAGTATTGCTTCGGGGAGCGGCTTTTATGTTTTGTGCAAACTCCTGGCTCTATCAAGTCTCTTAGCTGGCTAACACTGGTGTGTTGGTGGTCAACCTGTCGCCTGCTTCGCAACTTTGTCCCAACCTCTATAGGTACTGCCTGAAGCAACCATGACCTGACAGGATCTGTGTCAGGTGGAAGTTAACTTCTCCATGGCGTCTCTCGATATCACCGGAATAAGTCGGTGCGTCCATCTACCTTTCATGGAATTGGACCAGTCCCGCTGCCATCTGATTATCGATAGTGATCTTCTGGTACCTCGTATGCCCCTTGTGTCGAAGCATTCTACGTCCTCCCTAATGGCTATGCTGATAGGCATCATGCCGGACAGGACGCAGATTGCATCGTATGACACTGTACGAAACGCACTCGCAACCCTCAGGCACATGAGCCTGTAGGTACTTTCCAGTTCACCACGATAACTGTTAGTAGCTAGCGCTTTGGACCACACTGGGCCTCCATACCTAAGTATGGATGAAACCACGCTGGCAAGAAGTTTACGCTTGCAGGCATTCACCGCTGAGCTATTCGACATCATTCGAGATGGTGCTGCAATAGCCGTTGAAGCCCTCTTGCAAGCATAGTTGACGTGACTCTTATATGTGAGCTTATCGTCAACCATAACCCCGAAGAGCTTCAAAGATAGCTTTGAGGTGATGGTGTAGTCTCCGACTCTGATCACCGCCTGTTGCTCTGATTTGCGGTTATTCACAACCGTGACCTCCGTCTTATGGTGTCTTATGGTAGTTTCCTGGAGTGCATCCAGTCTTCGACCTTGCGTATACAGTGCGCGGCCGTCAACTCGACCTCCTCGATCGACTGCAAAGCCGACGATCACAACTCCTACAGGGAACTTCAGTTTCAACACCCCGTCATACATGACATTCCACAACACCGGTCTTATGATAGAACTTTGCGGAACTCCTGCGGTGATTGGGATGCACTTCTGACCCTCCTTCGTGTTGTAAACAAGTACTGGGTTCTGGAAGTAGTTTTCCAGAATCTTGTACAGCGACACCGGTGCATGGATGCTCCTGAGCGCAAGCGCTATGGAGTCCCAACTGGCGCTGTTGGACGCATTCTTCACGTCGAGCGTGACGATTGCGCAAAAGCATATGTTCCTTCTCTTGTGCTGGAGTGCTACCTCCGCCGTCTTGGTAACGGAGAGGATCGCATCCAGCGTGGACCTGCCGACCGTTTACACCCTCCTTGTACCTCACCAGTCTGTTGAGGATAATCCTCTCAAGCACCTTGCCCGCAGTGTCCAGCAGGCAGATAGGCCTAAATGCCGATGGGTCCCCTGGCGGTTTCTCGGTATTCGGCAGGAAGCTCACCTTTAGGGAGTTGGCGATCACGATGAGTTCCTCATTCGTAACCCTAACCGCCGGAGGCCAAGGACTAGACTCGTGGCGTGGAAAGAGTCCCCCGATGATACGCTCCAGCATCGCTGCTGATCGCTCTGTAGGCTATAGTCGTTACCCCACGGGTTCGTATTGGCACTCGCGCATAACCTACCGAAGCAGGCCCTCTTGCTTGCCTTAATCGCACTCTTTAGCGTCGATCTTTCAGAGCCGAATGCTGCGCGGCGCTCAATCCTTTGTTCGTCTGTTCGCGCACGCTACATCTTCCGTCTTGCACGGAGGCACGCACTGCGATAGGTCCGCTATCACATCAGTCCACCAGTAAGCCGATGGCTTCCCATTCCTAGGTTGGCGGGACCTAGGCGTAGTGGCATCGCATGCCCGCGATAGTACGGCAACTAGTTGGTCAGCAGTCGGGCGGAGCCAACTGCCTCCATTGCACTCTCTTCTCACTGCTTCTTCGAATACCTCGGCAGCGAAATGCGATGTCTTCCAGCCACGGACGGCGTGAGTGTTGGTTCTACCCGTCACTTGCCGCCTCGCGTTGTTTTTTATACTATAGCAAACCGACTGGTGATCGCTATTGTTGTAGCCATCGTCTACTCTCCAGTTCGTGATCAGTCCTGGGCTGGAGAACGTCACATCGATGATCAACTCCGCATTATTTCTGCTAAATGTACATTTGGTCTTAACGATGGCCAGATCTAAGTTGAGCTTTGCCAAAGTCTCAGACAGGATCTGACCCCTCTGGTTTGTAGAGCGGCTTCCCCACTCAACAGCCCAAGCGTTGAAATCACCCGCCACCACCAAAGGCGTTAGGCCCGTTAGCTCCATGGTTAGCTGGTCGACCATCTGATTGAACCTGTCGGTAGACCAACGTGGCGTAGCATAGACACTGCAGTAGAACACACCGCGTACCCTTCGTTTGAGGTAAAAACAACCTCCTGAACCGGGAACCTGCTCGTCGTCCTTACGGCCGCCATACTGGACCTATCCGCAACCCAGTTACCGTTTTCAGGAGAAATGCGGTAGGGGTCCGATACGAAGGCGATGTCCGACAGCGACTCAGTGACTGCAGTGGATCAGGTTGAGTTGCGTTACCCTTATGCCCGTGGTTTCGCAGCCGGCTTACCAGCTGGGCACCTGGGGCCTCCCATAAAGTGTTTGGCGTCCCACCATGCACTTAGGAGGCTCCCCGCAATCCTTCGCTTTATGGCTTCCACCACCGCAACGTCTGCATAGCCGGCTCCTGTCGGGCCCCTTGCGGGTCCAGGACTTATGTCCTCCCGTGAAGCACCGGTAGCAAACTTCCGGTTGTTGGAGTAAGCCCAGAGGGCATACTGACCAGCCGACCTTTAGCTTGCCTTCCTTTAGTTCCAGGTTCGCATCTGCCGATGCTAGCCGGAAGGTGGCCACCTGGGTCCCTACTGGACCTTTCCGGAGGCAGCTTGACGCAGTGGCCACCTCAACCTCGTACTTCTCTTTGAGGGCTTGTGCAACGTCGCACCCCTCGGTGATTTCATCCAGGTTTTTAAGCTGGAGAATCATCTCCGAGGTGAGTGCCCGTATCTGCACCTCTTTGACAAGCACCTGCTCGGCTACCGCCTTGTAGGAAGCGCCCTTGTTCTTCGCATCCTTTCGGAGCTCGAGAATTATCTCGCCAGTGCGAGATCGACGGATGGTTCGCCTCTAAATCATTGAACTGAGTTTTACTCTTCATTTTCCTCAAGACTTCTGAGTGCTAAGACCCGTCAGTCTTGAGTATGAGGGCGTCCCCCCTGCTCCTCGGCTTTTTGACATTTGGCGAACGTTTTGTCGTCGCTCCGTCCTGGCGCTTTTTACCCTCCTTGCGCCCTTTTCCTACTACGGTAACCCATGGATTTCCCGCAGCCGACGCTCCGGTCGATGTTCCAGCCTTTGAGCATGTTGGTGAGCTAGATCGCGAGGCTAGCTCCACCAACCGCTTCTTCACGCTATCTGGAGCTGCTTCCCCCGGGGACTGCCTCGTTCGCTTACCGACCTGCCCCGTAGAGCAGATCGCGGTGAATGAGGGCATGAGAGCATCAGTCTGAACCTGATTAGATTCAGTTGCCCTCCTAGTCCTCGCTTCCATTTCGGAGGCTTCAACCCGAGCCACAAGTTCGGCGTGCTCCTTTTGAGCTTCGTCTATGGTAGCTCGAAGCAGGAGGAGGCCTTGCTTCAGATCCCTGGACATATTGCTCCTATTCGCCGAGAACTCGATGAGAGTATTGAGCTGTTCGAAAAGCGCTGCCACCCTAGGCCGCTTGTCCTGTTCTTTTCGATGGCCTTGACTAGCAAGGAACCGACCGTTCTATCCGGTGTGGAATCTGGCGTATTAGATGCCACCTCGCGCGAAGGGATTTGGTAGTCGCTCTACAATCGTCTCTTGTTTACTATTTTTATCCATTTTTGTTAACTGGGTCCCCCTTCCAGTTGCTATCCTTGTTCCTAATGAAGTAGTCGCCTATGTGGTCCCATGGTGGGCTATGCCGAAGCAGTGAGGTCATGACTAGGGTAGGCCGCCCATATCGCCCCATGAGCAACTATGTCGCCCCCGACCGGCGTAAGTCAGGAAAGGGAATCTGTCCTAAGACCAGTCCCCACCCACTGATTCTTCTCCTGCCTGATGCCTGATGGACGCGGAAGGTACTGGAAGGCCTGCCGGATTTTACGAAATCCGACTCAAATCATAGGAAAGTTGCGACCAGTTGCCGTAATTGGAAACTTACTGGAATCGGCCCCAACGGGCGGGTTAGTGCATTTTGGTAGCGGCACCACTCGCTCCGTCGGAGATGCTTCCGGGTACTTGTGGCTTTTGGGAGTAGTCTACTGCCCAGTGCTCGACCCTCACCACCCCTAGGCGATCTCCCGCTGCTGGCCCGGGACTGTCAGGTACTGTCAATGGTCACGCACATAGTGCATGACCTCGGCGGTCGCCACGCGTCCCGTGCTGGCATACAGCTCTGCCTGCGTCATAACGTATGTCGAGGTTGGAGTTGGTTGATAGTTCAATGCTCGCAAATACGAGGTCAAATACGATGACAAGTTCGTGGTGCCTTTGCACATGGAGGATGGCTCTACGAAAATACGGGCTCACGATTTACCACCGCAAATGGATAAGAAAACAATCAGAAGCGAATTCAGACGTTTCGCCAAAATCTTGTCTATCAAAAATAAGGTCTACGTTGAAGGGGATTGGAAAGGGTGTTAGAGAAATCCGCATCAGGATTCATGAGCAGATACCATCCGTATGTAAACATATCTGGACAATTCCGGTTAATCACGCATAAGAACCAGTGATGGAAACGAAACGAATATGATGCAATCGTCCTTTAAGTGTTACAGACCACGACTAAACTTGAATGCTCTCAACCCATAATGAAATGATGATATGGTGCATAGGTTTCTGGGAGAAAATAGACACATGACGCCGGTCGTTAGGGGAAGAAAGGATAGCAACAGCAGAATATTATGTCGCCTGAGCAGCAGAGGTGTGGTGTGATGCTGGTGAGAGGGAAAGTGTGGGGGAAGGGACTACTTCGGCAACGGTTGAGTTGAGCGAGAGTAGGAGAGCATACACTGTCATTTTATTTCTTTTTCTGATAAAAAATCTTATTCATGAGTCAAATGATTACGAAAAAAATAAGGTCTGATCGCTCTGTGTAACAGAGACGAATAACTCCATATACCGAGTTATGCACAGTGAGAACCACGTGTTGTGGTGTACACTTATGAAAAGAAATATATCGTAAAAAGGAAAACAAAAAGAGAAAAAGACCAACACCGATACTTTGTTATTTGCATACATACGAGGATGTCAACGCATCTTAGGCTTGCTTTATATCACTAGAGGTGATTTTTTCCATCGCTGATAAGAACCAGATAATAACGTGTCGCCGTTGCCGCAAGTCTGTGAACATTGAGTTGAGCTGTGTGGTTGTGGGACAGGTGAAGCAGACCAGAGTAAGCGTAAAAACGCGTCTGAGCAGAAGCAACTCAACATACGCTGCACAGTGGGGCGACTCCATACAAATGCTGGCCAAGCAGAAAAAATTTTGGATGCTGAGTCCGAATTTGATATTATTTTTGCATGAAAATGCATATTTTTGACGCCAGGGAAATTTTCATGTTTTTATGTTTGTATATATTATGTGAGGAAAATTTTACGTTTGTTTAAATCTTTTGGAAAATAAAATGCATGAAGCTTGAAAGACTTTTATATGTCATAAAAAAAACATAAAATATTAATCGGTTATTAGGAAAATAAAAAAATATCAATTGAAAAAATGCTTCGTGTTGAAAATTACTTATGACTTGTTTTTTTTTTCAAAGTGACTATTTTTATTCATTTCTACCTTCATCTTCATTTTTGTGTTCATTTTCGATACAGTTTTAATATCTTCAGGGAGGGTTTTCAAAAAGCAGTTTCTAACGTCAAAATAATAATTCATTATTTGCTTTGTAGAAATTAGCAGGCAATGTATTATGTCATGGTTTGTGCTTACACGATTATTTTTACACTAGTTGACCCGTAGTGGCTAGCCACTTTTAAAATGCAAGTTGGACCATTACTTGGACTCACTACAAATACTGGTATTTATTCTTAAATGATGATGCTTCTTCAAAAAATCTAGTTTGGAATCATGATTCAACTATGACAATTCGACAATTCGATGCAGATGATCAACGCTAATTTGAAACTCAAATGTTAACCTTAACTGTGAGAAACATCCTTCTTTCAGAGTATTATGAAAATGCTTGGATTAATCGTTACGGAACCACTGCACAGAACATTTTTTCCATTATTTAACCATTTTCGAAAAAAATGTCTAATGATTTATTAATTTTCGTTTAAGCTTTATAATTTAAATACGAATTCAATTTTTCAATTGTATGATGTTACATTTCAAGTAAAACTAACAAAACAAACAAAAACAAATGTGATTGAGAAAAACATAACAATTTGCAAAATAGTTGTCTACGATACTGAACTACTCCAGAAGTTATTCACTCGTGCAAAAGTTTGCCTCCGTACTTTATAATAGTCATGGCAAAGCCTAGAATAACTGAGTACTGACGTCTCCTAATCATTATTGGGCAGTTCAAATCACTCTGTGATACTCCGGTATAACCTCACACATTATCAATTTCGCGCATGTAAAGCCTGTCCCCCGCGTTCCCTTGTTCCTGGTTTTAAACCTGAAATGTGTGGTGTAAGCCTTGAATGTGTATAAGGTTTTCAACGGAAAATACATTAAGTTCTTTTTACGCAGATTTCGAAATTAACGCGTTTTTTATGCGCATTTCGGATTCTACGCAGATTTTTCAGAATAGTCGTTTTCGTCGCGGTTTTTTTTCATGGTATTTCATTTTAAAATCGCTTATTTAGAATGCCTGAGGATCGTTCGTTTTACATTTTTCCTTGATATTCAGCTCAGTTCCTAGGTGAAAATAACACTGCTGTTTATTTTTTTTAAAGTATTTAGCAGAAATGGTTAAGAACCTTTAGCAAATTAAGTTTTCTACGCGAATTTCAGAATTTAAGCGGTTTTTTACGTCGATTTCGGAATTTATCTTGTTGTTTTTTTTAAACAAATCAAATGCTTGGTTTTTGTAGGAGAGTACCTTGGCATCATGTTTCAAAGTAATGACAAATAGTGCAGAACCGTAGCTATTCCGTTTTGCGTGGGAGGTAGAGAATTTGTTTTAAGTAAACGTTTTTTTGGAGAGAAAGCAGTTTAAAACCGTTATGTGCCCGACAAAAAGTACCTTTACGCGTCACACGGAGTGCCCAAATTAAAATTCTTATCAGTTTTTCAGTTTCCTCCTATTTCAATAGTTTTAGCACCAAAAGATTCAGAAGCTCATCTATTTTCAAATAAGCGTTGGTGGTGTCCCGTAAGAATTTTCTTATTCAAATTACAGAATTACAGCGTTAGAGACCTATCTTCGAGGGTCGCATCATTCGAAATCGACGATACTGAGAGATTCTATTCGCGAAGAAATATTGAGAGAATGGACCGATTCAACCGTCAGCCTTAGTTCTAAATTTTACGATTCGCATTGTTTGATCAATGTTGTTGCACAATTTCATTTCGGACCTAACTGGAACATAGTTGTCCGGGCCAGGTAACGGACTAGGTTATGCTTCCGAGGTGTGGAAAAGTCCTGCCAAAATAATTGAACTGAACAGAAACATGAATCACAAGAAGCGCACTGCAGGGAGTTTGGATACTGGCTGAGAGTTTAATATTTGAAATAACTTGTCTTGTGTGTCATTTTTTTGCGGGTCTCCTACGAAAGGCAGAAAATTGAAAGGCAGAATTACAAAAGGCAGAATCATATAAAGCAGAATTACGAAAGGCAGAATATTTCATAAGGCAGAATAACGAATGGCAGAATCACAAAGAGCACGAATGGCAGAATCAAAACCGCTCGTTCGGACTTAACTAAGGGAAAGAAAACCTGTTTGAATAATCCTAGAAAACCAATAGATCAGTTGTTTGTATGCGAGAGGCCGCCGCTTCCGACGGCGGGTCGGCGGCCGGCTCGGACCGCGGAAACCACGGCGGCTTTAGATTGAGTAATTAAATTTTTTTGAGTTCGACCGTTTTGATTGTTCGAACTTGAGCACGGTTCTTTTGAGATTTAATGAACTACTTAAATGCAAGGTGCAATTGTTCTTAACAAACAAAAATTGACTGAACATCGGAGTATAGTTAAAGGATTACGTTGGAGCTCTTGTTTTAAATAACTCATCATGTACTTGACTTTTCCATAGTCGGATACTGTCTTATGCTATCACTTAACAACCTAATTTTGATGAAGCTGTATGATATTACAGGACAAATTGGATATGTTCCCGATCAGAAAGACGATCAGTTAGACTTGTTTCAGAACTACTTCATTTCACGTTTTGTTATTATAACTCATTCAGATTCAATTTTGTTATCAAAATTTTATGGAAAAATACAAAATTGTATCAAAATATGTTATTTGAATCTCACGTTGATAGAATTTTGTAATTTTTTAGTTATGCTCTTCTAATCGGGTTACTATAGATTGACGTTCATAATCAAGTGGTTTGGGTAATTTCAAATCTCTGGGACATGCTGAATATTTATGACACTACGTTCCTTTCACATCCCGAAATCATCTTCCTCTGTCTTCAGCGAAGCATTATATTTTTGGCGGTTTTTGTCGATGCAACTGGATCAGAACATTTAGCCATGTGCGAATAATAACACGTGTGTCTAAGAAAGTTAAAACTCAGTTCACTCTGATTTCCTCACGCTTCAATGGGTCCGTAACAGGCGATAGGAGGTGTGTAGAGGACTAAACGCAGTCAATGGTAACTTGTAGTTGCTACACATAAAAAAATAACAAACTTTGGTGTACATCAGGTTCATAGTTTGCTAGGAAAGGAGACAGTTTTAGTAACTTGCGTTTGGCGTGTGCGTGACCACTGCACAGTGGTGCAGATCGTCGATTTAGCGGTATTTAATTTTTTGTGCATAAACAGCTGTTGTTAGGTTAATAGTATATCTGAAGGATATTTTGTGTTTGGAAAGGTGCTTCTTTTTAGAAAATAAAAATTAGGATGGCTCCATTTTTAGCAAAAATAGCCAAACTAACTTTTTTGCTGATAAAGATACGGTTCTTTTTAATTCAGAGGAGTTGTAGATCCATTTATTCTAAACAACTTTGCCGAAGAAAGCTTGTCTCTATCTTGCATACTTTTCGCGGTATGATGAATTTAAGATAGCAAGTTAGGGTGTCGCTGAAAAATCTAGTTTTTTCGATGTAACTTTTTTATTTTTAATTCTATCAAAACTTGATCTTCAAACAATTTTTTGGTCTTCTTAAGGTGCATATTATCTCTGAATACTTGAAAGCGCTATCTCATTCACAAGAAAAGTTATAAGGTTTTTCCCTTTCAAAATACGGCTTTTTCAAATGTTTGTATCTAGTTAAATAGCAAAAACAAACTAAAACTATTGATTGCGTTTGAAAGGTCGTACTTTTTTGTATATAATATCTAAAATTTGGAGGGTGGATATTTTTCTATCTCAAATAAATCCAATTTGAACTCTGCGTTTTTGGTTGGATTTCGCGATACGTCACATGCATGTTACTATTTTTTTTTATTTGATCGGTCTATATAACTAAACCCAAACGTAAGATCATAAAAAATAAAGTTTTTTCAAACAGTTTGATGACTCATGGAAGCCTTTTTCAAAAAAAAAAAACAGTCAACAGTATATTTTGATATTCTACATGTGTTTTTGCATGGAGTGCATTACTTCAGCACTAAAAGTATTGCATTATATGCAAGCTTTAACTCTGCTACGTTTACCAAAAAAAGTTTTTTAAACACTATACGCCCAAATAACAACCCAGGAAATTAGCAAAATCATCTCGGAAAATAAAAAACTTCACCCTACCTCTATCGACAGCATTCAAGTCACATCGAAAACGGCCTACATAAAGGAGAAAAAAGTGGGGAATTAATGCACTAAAATAAATTCACAAGCTTATTATATAAGTCATTCACAATGACTAGATACAAACATTTGAAAAGGGCGTACTTTGAAAGGAAAAACCTTATAACTTTTCTTATGAATGAGATAGCGCTTTCAAGTATTCAGAGAAAATATGCACCTCAAGAAGACCTAAGAACTGTTTGGAGACCAAGTTTTGATAGAATCAAAAATAAAAAAATTTCATCGAAAAATCTAAATTTTCCAGCGACACCCTAACTTGCTATTTTAAATTTATCATACCGCGAAAAGTATGCAAGATAGAGAGAAGCTTTCCTCGGCAAAGTTGTTTAGAATAAATGGATCTACAACTCCTCTGAATTAAAAAGAACCGTATCTTTATCAGCAAAACAGTTAGTTTTGCTATTTTTGCAAAAAATGGAGCCACCATAATTTTTATTTTCTTAAAGGAAGCACCTTTCCAAACACAAAATATTTTGTAAATACGCTACAAACCTAACAACAGCTGTTTTTGAATAAAAAATTAAATACCGCTAAATCGACGATCTGGACCACTGTGCACTGACAGCTTACGAAATTATATATATTCCGATGTGACTGGTATGATATAAACTTAAAACATGATTTTGATACTCAGTGCTGGTGATCCAAAACATAAACAATGATAAGTTTTGATACTTCGTTAACTATCGGAATATAGATGAGTTTAACTTGTAAATATGAAAATAGTGTGATTAAATATACTGAAACATGTTTGAAAACGTTGTTATTATCAAACTAATACGAGCCATTTGTTATTCTGTTGACGGTTTGCAGTGTACAATTTAAATTTACATTTTGAAAGTCCGATATGTGCCGAACACTCGTTGTTTCTCTTCGGAAGAAGGGTACTCTGCGCAACTCTGGATCGGACTAGATGCATTTTAAAGCATTTTTTCCAAGTTATCTTTTAAAACTAGTGCCAATAGTGCCAAACCCTGTCGTCTAAACTTAAAACGCTGTTTTATGCAAAAAATACGTAATTTTTTTGATTCCGCCTAATGTTTTTGAGTATTACAATGAGATTATACATTGTCCAATGATGAGGATTTATTCTCCACTATTTTATATACAACTTTTCCTTAGACGACATCAAGATTCAATTTACCCTTGAGGCTCCAGCATGTTTCGCAACATTGCATTTTTTTCAAGAAAAACGCTAAAAAACGCTGACTCACACTTTGAAAAATCATAGAAGATTCAAATTTTGTAGAAATGCTGTAGAAATTTGGATTCTGTTACTTCAATAGTATACAACTATAGGAAAAATGTGATTGAAATGAAATTCGCATTTTCAATTTTGGGTCGATGGCCAGCGATTCCCCACTGTGCGCTGGTCAGCTACGACCACTATTGGACACACATTTTTGAAGCACCCACAAATCAAGAAAAAGTTTTTTTCTTTATCAAAAATGAGATTGAATCAAAAGTTCGATTTACAGCAAGAAAATTTGAAGAGTCGCCACCTTGAAAAGAGTTCACCTTGGATTCTCTTGGAATGACACACATTCTTCCAACATCCTTGTCAAGTGCATTGCATTTGAATCTGCCCCACTGTTTCATCACAGTGATTATGATGTGTGAAACACTTTCAGTTGATTTGTTTCGTTTTTATATGTCAAATGAAGTGCCGTTTGTGCTGGAAAGTATAAAAATGACGACAGATGAAAAGTCAGCGAGTGTCATACGACTTAGAAGTTTGACGATTTTGCGGACAACATCTGTAAATTTTTGCAACGTAAGTGATTTATGTCACGTAAAAGAATCGAATTCTCGAAGACACAGAGATTATGATGAAAGCATCTTTACGCTAGAGGCAAGTATTTGTTTACTAAAACATTAATTAATTATATCAAATTAATTTAGTTCTTTGTTTGCTTTAGAGGTTTCTCAACAGAGAAGGAAAGTTTATATTTGGTGATGAATTTAAAATTTAAAATTTTAATTTTATAAATAAAACAAAGGTTACATTATATGCAATTTCCATGTAAAACTGTTTTCAATTTAAAATCGAATAAAAATCATTCAAAGTTTGGTAAACATTCATTTGAAATTCAAAATCCAAACACTTTATGTTTATATGTCATAACACGAGAATTGAAAGTGTTTTCCTTTTGAAAATAAGGTGTTGCACGGTAAATGATTTTAAAGTGTTGCGCATATGAATTATATATGTTTTGACCAGTAGGGCGAATGCAAGTGCAAAACACTTTATAATGTCGTGTCGATTTATTTCAGTGTAGGGATAGACCGTGTTCAGTTTTGGGTAAATCTCTCAATAATGAAACGCTAAAATTTCTTTCGTGGAAGTATTTTTCTTACCCATCACTAGTCTTGTAATGCTAATGTACAGCACACGAACCGAGTTTACAGCATTCCAATTCACACAATGAAACTCAGAGAAATAAATTTTCAGCTTTCATTGTTTTACGAATGATGAAAAAACGGAAGAAGACAGAGTGTACAATTATATGAGAGCGAAATATTTTCTTGTGATGGTAGAAAAAAGCACTGTTTATGGTGGCTATTTTTCACTTTCATACAAAAGCAAAACTTTTTCAGCCTTGTAAGAGATATAAACTTTAAGGTTCCTGCTGGACCATCGAGTGTACTAACACAGAATGAAATAGGACGTAGAGAAAGGCCACATACTTAGACATACGTAACACTGGCGATTTTTATTAGTACCAACACCAGTATGAACTGCTCGACGAAAATGAACGGAATGAATTTTCTTCATAGCGGCTCTACTCGAGCCCTCAACAAAATCCCTTACGAAACTGTCAAAAAGTTGTTTACAAAATCAATGCTGCATTTTTCGAGTGGGAACGAGACAAATGCAGGGCTGCGCAGGTACACAACCTCCATAAACTACGCAAACAGAAGTTTTTTTTACATACGTTGGTACTTTCGAGTAGTTCTTTTTGTACCAACTTTTTTGGAAGATTTCTTCCTGAGTGTTACGTATGTCTTATGTATGTGGAATGGCTGTTCTTCCGATACATTGTTGATAGCACTAGTAGTCGAAAGCGACAACGCAGAAATCAAAAACGCTGTTTGAGTAATTGAATTATGGAAGCTTTACATGAAACTACAACTACAACGTGAATGTGAATAAAATATCTATGGTAACTAAAATTGATGCAGTTAGATCGTTCGTAAGGTTGATGGATTTAGATATTGTGTTTTACAAGAGGTTGAGGGGAGCATTTTGAAATGATTGGGTTTAATTTAATATACCTACAACATTGATCATCGCATAAAAGGAACGGCTATTGCCTTAAGATCAACTATAGAATACGATGCCAAAGAAAAAAGTCCAGATATACAAGTGATTAAGATACACGCAAAACTATTCCTTATTACTTTAGAAGCAATAGCGCAAAATTACCTTTTGGGTAACAAACCTATTACTTAAAAGGCAATAAAATTCTTCCCCAGTCAAGTAACAACACATACTGTCATATATTTAGCACGTGTTACGGGAGAACGACTATCTAATAATGGTCGTTTCAACCACATGCAAATTTTTTTCTATCGCAAAATGCTCCCTTCCAAGTAAAAAAAAATCACACACCGTCGCATATGTTGCACATGTTAGGCCTCTGCCAGGCTGAATGCCAACGCGAGCGATCGGGCGAGATTCTTGCCGTCGGTAAATAAACAGCCGTAAGTAAAACTGTTCATTAACCTTCGGCAGAAATCTCGCCCCATCGATCGTGTTGGCGTTCAGCCTGGCAGAGGCCTTTCAAGTTTCTTCTATCTCCAATTCATCCGGTGTGCGTGTATTAGTTCGCTCGTTGTATGCATACGGAGTAGCGAAAAAATATGACAAGAGCTGCCAAGCAGCATTTTCCCCGTCATAGAGTGAGCAAACGTTGATGATTTTAAAGACTTGAAATGCGCCTTAAAATGACATCACGATCTGTAAACTGCGTTAGAGAAAAACAAAAACATTCGCTTTCTTGCAAGCTACCTACAGCACATAATCGTTGGTTCATGGAAACTTATTTGGACCTGTTTGAAAATACAAAACTTGTGCCCATCCAGAACAATATTCGCAACTTCGGCAACTCTGGTCAGACAGTATTACATATTTCCATTTCAAGTAAACACTGGGGGACGAAACGAAAGTGTTTCTAATTAGACAATTGAGGTTGACGGTTTAGATTCTGATTATGAATGGATGAAAGGGACAAAAATAAACCAGATCTTTGCATCAATACAAATGTAGCGAGTGAAGTCTTGCTAACACATGCAGTGCGGCGCTTGGCTGTATGTTCTCCTGCAGAAACACATACAAGCGTGTGGCCGTCATAATTTTTGTTACTTTTTAGTTGTTACTAATTGTGTATAATGCGCAGTCATAAGACACAATTAGTAATAAAAAATTGCCCTAAAGTAATAAAATGTTCCCCGTTTGCGTTGGGTGTAGCAGTGAATGAAAGAATTACTTGGTGCAATATTTACGTACCTTCAGGATCAAGAAGAAGGACAAAGAGAGCATCTTTCTTTTCCGAATCCGTTACATATTATTTGCGAAAAGCAAGTGAATTTACAGTGCTATGGGAAGATTTCTGATAGTTCCATTGCGCGTTTGCGTTGCACTAATTTAAAATCAATAACACAAAATTTGAGACAGCAGGATTAGTGGAAAATTGCGTTCTTGAACTGAATATCACATACGCGCTGGATTTGGTCAAGAATTGATCAAATTTACGTGTCACAGGATCTTAAAACAGGGTGGCGAAAAAGTTTTCAAAATCAAATTCCCTGATTTTCTCCGATATTCCCTGAATTATAACATTAATTTCTCTGATATTTTTTATCAAAAAGGGCAACGTAGATTAACGCAATTCTAAAATCCCAATGAAAAAAGTAATCAATTGGATATAAAACCGAACCGTAACGGTTCCGAATTAGCCTTTTATTTTAGAAAAAGTTTTTTCGCTATAGAGTCGTTTACAAAAGAATCGTCTCTCGGTTACAAATTTTTCCCTAATATTTTTCATGATTGAAAAATGAATTGCCTGACATCCCCTGATTTTCCAGGTTTTTCCAGGATTTCGACAACCTGATAGAAAAAATATTTCCGATGCTCGATTTAATACTGTTTAGTTTTCAGAGCATAAAGCATATATTTTGAAGTTAAAATTGCCCAAATTAGGAGAAAAGGTTAGGTAGAGGAATCCAGAGGCATAAATCTTGACTATAAATCCAGAAGTAAAGGAGGAATTTATGAGAAAATGGCCGACTATGGTCTCTCAAAGACAATACTATCGATCAAAAATTATTTGGTGGAGTTCACAACGCATATGTTCGGAAAATTTGCTAGAAAAACTCAACCTCTATGCTCCTACACGCTCAGTGAAATCACGAAAAATCTCTATATTCAATCCATATAGAACAACAATGCTATGAATAGGCCGTTAAACAGTATTATGAATCTCTTTAATAAATACTGTTAAGTTATCGATCTAACAATGTCAAGATATGTTCAAGCAAAAAAATTTATTACTAGAAATTCATGACTTAATTTATAATGTTGGCAATAGGTTTGAGATGGTCTACAATTATTGACGCAAATAAACAAATGATCAAATTTATTCCCTTTGGATGGTTGATCTTTCTCGGTGAATTTCACCACATTTTCACCGAGAAAGATCAACCATCCAAAGGGAATAAAATTATACGGTGACTAAAACCTCAAACAAAATGATCAAATTAATTGGGGAATAATTTGATCGTTGGTAAGGTCTCACAAAACAATGTTAAGCGGCTTGGCGTTTTTGGTATCGTAGGAAAAATACTATTTTTTTTGTAAGATTTGGACAATTTGGAAAAATACTGAGGTATACAGGAAAAATACTAAGGTATACAACCCTATGGTTGTATGAAATGGTTACGTGGAAAAACACTGTAATTAGAGGGTTTTTAGTTACAAACATTACATAGACCGCAGACAGAATCAATTTGTTTGTTCAGTGACTTGTACGATCAAAATCATTTCAAATGACCTGGAAATACGCGAAAATTCAATCGACCATTTTTGATTTGAATGAAACTTTGCACACATATTGGGCAAACTGAGCATTTTTCACAGATGGAGAGATTTTTTACGCCTATGAGTTACATTCTAAAAGGGCGTATGTCTTTTGGCATAGGTTTTATTCGAAGCATTGTAGTCCAGAAATCGTTGGTTGTATAGAAAAACTGTCTGAGAATGAGTTGTAGGGAAATGAAAATGCATCAGAAAAAAATAATAAACTGTACAAAAAAAAATGTTTTGACCAAAAAAAAATTAAAAATAAACATTAAATTTCAATTACAAAAAAAGAGTTGATTTTTTTCTTATTTTTGTTTAAATAAACTTGACATTAAAACGCAACGTTAAATAAAAAAGTCCAGGATGGAGAAATGAAAAATATTTTTTTATAAAAATTCTAATTCAAACATTTTTCAAAATATTTATATTCTGATGATTTTAAAAGATGCAGAGAGTCATTTTGAATCAAAAAGCTCTTGGTAGTTAACATTATAAAGGCATTGGTTTTCGATTTATTTCTAATTTAAGCTCGAAAAATTATTAAAAATTAGGAAAATACACGTTTTTCTTAATTTGTCCGTGGTTCTCCAACAAAAACCATACGTTCATTGGAATGCTTGATCAAAAATATACAATTCATTCTTTGACAACAAGACGATTGGGCGAACGGTTCTCAAGAAAAGAGTTCTGAGAAATCACACACTATAACAACTTCACCATCTTTCAAAATACAGTGAAACCTCCAGGAGTCGATATCGAAGGGACCATCGACTCAAGGAAATATCTACTCATAGAATATATTTTTGAAGACGTCAATTATTCATACAATAGATTACATAGAGCTGTGTACACTATTTTTTGTCATTTTAAACTCAAGATATTACAGAATTTTAGTAGCAACAGGTGTTTAGAGTCAATACATGTTGCTTCGTGAATCGATCCGGACCGATTGTTTCTGATATAGCTCTGAATTTGTTTGATATTGATAGAGATTTTATTCTATGATATTGATTGATCATTTAAAATCATAATTCTGAAAAAACAATTCAAAAATGTCAATGTGTAGGTATAATATAATATACTAAACAATGACATGTTTTGTTGAAATACTGTAATCGACAATGTTATAGATAGTTGAATTGCAGAAAAAATATACCATCTAAAAGTAACTTTTCCTTTGATAGCAAAAATCAAAAATAAGTATAAGAAATGGGGGCATTTTTATATGTCCGTTGATTTATAGTAATCTAACATTTTTTTGATGTTTGATTTTTGATAAATTTAATTAGATAATGTTGAAGCAAGATTTTTTGCTAACTGTAGAGCTTCCAGTATTATTGCCCTAGAGATTGTTGTTTCGTCTAGTTCCACTAACAAAAATCATCAAAATCCGATCTAGCCTATCACATTTTAACAAGTCAGCACATTATTCCTTCGTTTCTCAGTTTTCTTCATCTTCTGCGGGAATTGAGATTCCATTCACTCTTTCACGTCAGAAGAACTTGAAATTTGGAAACAATATCGGCTCATAGAAACCAAACAACTAGCATAGTTACCATACGGGACCATCGAGCGGAGGAGGCATCGAGTAATAGAAATATCGACTACTGGGAGTGAGCTTGTATGGGAAATCGAAGGGACTGAAAATGTCATCGAGTATAGGAAAATATCGACTCCTAGAACATCGACTCATGGAGGTTTGACTGTATTTTTGCTTCTCTCATGTAGGTCGACTGTTGAGTTTTTATGTGATCGTGGGATATCAACTTTTCCAAGTTTTCACAAAAATAAGATACAAATTCATCAATTGGTTTCACAAGTGTCTCTATATTACATCGATCTGTTGCAATCGAAAGGTATTTCTCTCACACAACGTTCCTCAAGTTCTTTGAAAAAACTGTTTTCAAAATCTAGACGGCTTGGGCTATGTTCACATTTGCGGAGATAACAATATTTGGATCGTGTAGTTGAGCTACATACTGCCGTGAGATGACATTGTGACGTAGATCCAAGTGATCAGTTTTTCAGTACGGCCCAAAAACGAAAGAATTCTTCGTCACTTTTGTATGGAAATGTGTGCCAACGTCACTTTGTTTTTTTGATTTTATGCAACGTACAAATAAGTAACAACGAAAAGGAAGATACCAAAAGATAGGTCTTCGAATAATGAACAAATTGGTATCAAAAACTCATATTCGAGAAAGTGGCACTTACGTCACTTTGTCATCTCACGGCAGCATAATAGTTGTTCAAAGTCAAATTTGGAATCATTTCCTTCCAAGTAATTAACAATGCTTAGGTTTCAAAGCTCTAAAGGAAGTCAACCCAATATCATTTTTGCTGCTATATATAAAATAAACGTAAGCCTCACGAATTGAATTAATTGAGAGTCGCTTTTGCACATGCTGTCGCTTACCATCTTTTCTCACTGAAACGTAGTCCCTTTGCCCTGGCATGGCTCTACTGACCTGGTCACTGTCGTAAAACTGCAATACCTCGTTTTTTACTTCCAGGGGCAATCCATGTCCAAGCCTAACGTCAGGAATAGCCAATATTCCACTAACCTCTGGTATACGCCAATCCTGTTTCAAAATGTATTCCATTGTTTCAAACTATTCTGTTATCGTTTGTTGGTTCTAAGATTTCGGTAGAACCGAAAGTATTCTTACTTTATCTTCCCTCGAGCATTCGGGCGCAGTAAATTTTTCTTTTAACTGCAAAACCATTTCAACGAAGTCTCTCGCTTTACGTTTCAATAAATCCAGGTCTTCTTCAACATCAAAATCATAATTCTGAAAAAATAATTCAAAAATGTCAATGTGTAGGTATAATATAATATACTAAACAATGACATGTTTTGTTGAAATACTGTAATCGACAATGTTATAGATAGTTGAATTGCAGAAAAAATATACCATCTAAAAGTAACTTTTCCTTTGATAGCAAAAATCAAAAATAAGTATAAGAAATGGGGGCATTTTTATATGTCCGTTGATTTATAGTAATCTAACATTTTTTTGATGTTTGATTTTTGATAAATTTAATTAGATAATGTTCAAGCAAGATTTTTTGCTAACTGTAGAGCTTCCAGTATTATTGCCCTAGAGATTGTTGTTTCGTCTAGTTCCACTAACAAAAATCATCAAAATCCGATCTAGCCTATCACATTTTAACAAGTCAGCACATTATTCCTTCATTTCTCAGTTTTCTTCATCTTCTGCGGGAATTGAGATTCCATTCACTCTTTCACGTCAGAAGAACTTGAAATTTGGAAACAACATCGGCTCATAGAAACCAAACAACTAGCATAGTTACCATACGGGACCATCGAGCGGAGGAGGCATCGAGTAATAGAAATATCGACTACTGGGAGTGAGCTTGTATGGGAAATCGAAGGGACTGAAAATGTCATCGAGTATAGGAAAATATCGACTCCTAGAACATCGACTCATGGAGGTTTGACTGTATTTTTGCTTCTCTCATGTAGGTCGACTTGCTTTGTCTTTCTCCTAGAAAGGTATAGCAATCACTTGCAAAACCGAAAGTATAAAAGTGCTCCAAAGGGCCGAATGGCATATATCACTCGACTCTGCTCGACGAGCTGAGCATTTTCTGTATGTGTGTGTGTGTGTGTATGTGCAGATATTCATTCTCACTCACTTTTCTCAGAGGGCTGGACCGATTTTCTTGAAATTAATTGCAAATGAAAGGTCTTGTTGTCCCACAAGACCCTATTCAATTTCATTGTAATCGGATTTTTAGTTTCGAGGTTATTTATCAAATAGTAAAAATCATAAAACATCAGTATCTCGAAAACCACACAACCGATTTGAACACAATTGGTTTAAAAAAAACGGGCTACCTGGAAAACCCTTAAGTTTTGAATTTTATAAAGATTGAACATGTTGTTCAAAAGTTATGAAAAGAAACGTGTTCGGAAGACTGTTTAATCTCACTCATGTTTCTCAGAGATGGCTGGACCGATTTTCATAAAATCAGTGTCACATGGAAGGTCTAGTTGCCCCATAAGACCCTATTGATTTGTTTTGCAATCGGACTATTAGTTTGCCTGTTATGTTTAAAAATGTAAAATCCAGCTATGCAAAGGAACATATTCCGATGACTACTTGGACTCACTCACTTTTCTCAGAGATGGCTAACCCGATTTCCACAAAATTAGTGTCAAATGAATGGTCTAGCTGCCTCAGAAGACCCTATTGAATTTTACTGTAATCGATATGTAACTTCATCTGTAATGTACCGACTTGTGAAAATCACGAAACTTCATTATCTCAGAAACTACACAACCGATTTGATCAATATTAATATCAGATGAGCGGGCTAGTTAAGGGTTAACTGATGAATTATGATTGAACACGTGGTTTCAAAGTTTGGCTGCCCTATACGTTCCCATTTCATTTGATTATAATCGAACTTAAGCAACTGTTCTGTATTAAATTGTTAACAATACAACGAAAGCCTATTATCTCAAAAAGTACATGACTTATTTGAACATTACTAGTGTCATACGAACGAGTCATCTCTCAAACTCACAAATAACAAACTTCATAACAATTTGATATGTGGCTCAAAAGTTCTGGAAAGAAAAGAAATTCAAAGACTATTTAAAACTATACCTGCTTTGATCGATATATGTGGCCTTAACATAATTTAAGTGTGGTATCGTACTATTTGAACGTTTCAAATTCATTGATTCCTTGCGATGTGTTTAAAGTCTGCAAATGCTTAACCAATCGGCCATAGGATATGATCAAAGTCAAATAACAACTCGTTTGAAATGATTGGTTTTAATCGAAATGACAACATCCTCGACTGTTGGCTTGTGTACATCGCTTTAACTCTAAATATATTCATATTGAGTGGTATTCGGTCATTTTCAGCAGATTTTCTGGCATCAATCTGACACCGGAAATACCCATATTGGGAGGTATTTAGTTATTTAGGTTGTTTTCCAAAAATTAAAGTGGTCGTCTTTAAATTCAAAATGGTGTCCAGGGTCAATGTTTGGTTTCTATGCATCATCACGTTTACGGAAATATCCATATTGAGTATTATTCGGTCATTTCCCACTGTTGCCTAGAAGTTGCCATTTAGCAATTCAAAATGGTGCCTGAGGACAATTGTTAGCTCCTTGCATCATTCTGGTTCCAGAGATACTCATATTGGATAGTATTTTAGGCTGTTTTTCACAAACCGGTAGTCACCATCTTGTATTTCAAAATGGTATTTAGGATACTGGTTAGAGAAAACCTCACATTGGGTGATATTTGGTCACTTTGGACTGTTTTTCAGAAGCCGAAAGTCGTCATTTTGGACTTCAAAATTGCCTGTGAAATCAATTTCTGTCATCTGGGCGTAATTCTGGTTCCGAAAACATTAATATTGAATGGTATTTGGTCATTTCCGGCTGTTTTCCAGACACCGGAAGTCAACATCTTGAAATTCAAGACTGTGTCTGTGATCAATTTTCAGCTTTTGTGCATCTTTCTGGTTCCAGAAATACTCATATTTAATGGGAATCGTCCATTTCAGGCTGTTTTCCAGAAAACGGAAGTTGCCATCTTACAATTCAAAATGTTGTCTGAAATCGATTTGTGGCTCCAGTGCATCATTACGGTTCCGGAAATACCCATATTGGGTGGTATTTGGTCGTTTGCGCTGTTTTTCCGACACCGGAAGTCGCCATTTTGGATTTCATAATGGCATTTGGAGACAATTTCTGGATTTTGAACGGCATACTGGTTAAAGAAAAACTCATATTGGGTGGTATTTGGTCATTTTCAGCTGTTTTCAGAAACCGGAAGTGGCCATGTTAGAATTAAAATGCTATCTGTGGTCGATTTTAGCTCCTGTGTATTATTCTAGATCCGGATATTATTATATTGGGTGGAAATCGGCCATTTTTGGCTGTTTTCCAGAAACCGGAAGTTGTCATCTTATAATCCAAAATGTTGTCTGAGGTCGATTATGGAACATATTCGTTACCACTAAAAACATTCACCTGCCAATATGGTTCTATTTAGTTGATTAGTTCGCGAGATGTGCAGAAATTTGTGAAGAAACATGTACTTCCAGAAGAGGGAGGGGCGTCGAACTATTATGGACAAATTTGTTACCTATAAAAACATTCACATACCAAATTTGGTTGTATTTTCTTGATTGGTTCTTGAACTGTGCGAAATTTGTGTTTCATTTTTATGGGACCCCTCCCTTATAGAAGAGGGATTCGGGTGTCAAACCATTATGTACATATTTGTTACCACTAAAAACATTTACCTGCCAAATTTTGTTCCATTTGGTTGATTAGTTCTCGAGATGTGCACAAATTTGTGTTTCATCTAACTATTATGGACGTATTAGTTACCCCTTAAAACATCCACGTGCCAAATTCGGTTTCATTTGCTTGGTTTGTTCTTGAGTTGTGCAGAAATTTATGTTTCATTTGTATGGGACCCCTCCCTTCCAGAAGAGGGAGGGGTCTCAAACTATCATAGGAACCTTTATCGGCACCAAAAACCCCTACATACAAATTTTCACGTCGATCAGTTCGGTAGTTTACGAGCCTATATGGATCAGACAGACAGACAGACCGGACTGCATTTTTAAATGTATAGATTACACCATCAATATTTTAGAACCTAAAGAGTGAATATACATTTATTGGATTGAAGCGTTCATGTAAATCTGTTTTTACAAATAAAAAATTGAATGAGAAAGGCTGGGTCTGACCGCTAGGTGGATTAATTTCGGTTTTTTCTTATACCGTCAGTAATGTTCAGATACTTTTTTAGGATATTTTTCCTGATTGAGCTTTGCCAGTGATATTGGTGAAACGTTGATTCCAGCTAGGCCTTTGTTGAATAACTCAATTTTCTGTGTTATGGAGTATTCTTTTTGAATGCTTTCTTGAGAATATGATGATACGATTGATGGTATCTCCGCCAATTCGTATACAGATGCAGATAGTGGCAACTCCGTCGGTAGAATGTTTGGTGTGGATGCTCTACGAGATCAAATTCATTCGAATGACATTCGAATCACAAATTGACAAAGACGTATTAAAATGAGCTTGACAGTTCAATATATTTTATTTGGCAATAACGTTTTGGTTTAATTTGCGTAAGCTTGATGAGCACCGATGATCAGGAAAGGGTTTACAACACTTGGGTTTGGTGTATTCCATTTTCACTTTATTCATCTCCACAAAATGCAAACTGTTACTAACACTTCTAAAGAAGTGCAATCGTATTTATATACGAAAACAGATATTATAAGATATTGGTAGCGTACTTTACAAACAGTAGTTATTAGTAAACAAGTAGGTAGTGTTGCACGACAAACATATTTTTTTATAAAACATTCGGCAAAGGGGAACGTGTAATTGTGCCGTGTCAAATAAATAAATAAAGTTATTTAACCAATCGTTTTGTTGTCACAGAATGAATTGTATATTTTTGATCAAACATTCCAATGAACGTAAGGTTTTTGCTGGAGAACCACGGACAAATTAAGAAAAACGTGTATTTTCCTAAATTTTAATAATTTTTCGAACTTGAATTCAAAATAACTCGAAAACCAATGCCTTTAGAATGTTAACTACCACGAGCTTTGTGATTCAAAATGACTCTCTGCATGTTTTAAAATTATCAGAATATAAATATTTTGAAAAATGTTTGAATTAGAATTTTCATAAAAAAATTAATCTACCATAAAAAAAATATTTTTCATTCCTTCATTCTGGACTTTTTTTTAAAGTTGCGTTTTAACGTCAAGTTTATTTTAAAAAAAAAAATTCAACTCTTGTTGTTTTCAAATTGAAATTTAATGTTTATTTTCAATTTTTTTTGGTAAAAAAAAAATTTTTTTGGTCAACAAAAATTTTTTTGTACAGTGTATAATTTTTTAATGATGCATTTTTAATTCCCTGCAACTCATTCTCAGACAGTTTTTCTATGCAACCAACGCAATGGTTTCTGGACTACAATGCTTCGAGTAAAACCTATGCCTAAAGACATACGCCCTTTTAGAATATAACTCATGGGTGTAAAAAATATCTCCATCTGGGGAAAATACTCAGTTTGCTAAGACAAATACGTGTGCAAAGTTTCATTCAAATCAAAAATAGTCGATATTCGACCAACGGTCATTTGGCGCGATTTGTCTCTTTACATATTTTTATTTTCAGCCTCCCCTTAATTTTTTTAGGAATATATTCGACAATATTCAAAAGATTTTGTTAACACCTGGCGATATTGAGCCTATAGTGTTTTTTTTTGTGTAAAAACATTCATTCGACAGGGCACAAGCGCATCGTTGTTGTTGAAGGAGTACCTATAATTTCCCGTAATGCGTCTTAATCATAATTAACTTTATTTCCTCCAAACCCAAATTCAACAATACTAACGTTGGTCTATCTTATATTTAAACCTGACTAAATCAAGTTTTTTCCACTTGCTAACAATTACATTCACTGTATTACGAAGACAGCTAATATACGTATATTTTTTGTTAAGTTGAAAATAAATAAATATCATCTAACAATGTTGTAATATGAAAACAGATCCTGAATAAAAATTCACAAGGATTCACCGGCTCTTACTCTTCTATAAATTTACGATCATTTAGTGAATATCGAAGATAAAATTTAAAAAAAATTTACTTATAATTAATAACTGTTGCAAAAATGTTCAATTCTTGTTGAATAATTTATGGTTTTTGCATACAAACATCCACAGCAAAACTAACTTTATTGCTGATGAAGGTACGGTTTTTTTTAGTTCAGAGGAGTTGTAGATCCATTCATTCTAAAGAACTTTGCCGAAGAAAGCTAGTCTCTATCTTGCATGCTTCTCGCGGTATGATAAATTTAAAATAGCAAGTTAGGGTGTCGCTGAAAAATCTATTTTTTTCGATGTAACTTTTTTGTTTTTGATTCTATCAAAACTTGTTCTTCAAAAACTTTTAGGTCTATTTGAGGTGCATATTTTCTCTGAATACTTTAAAGCGCTATCTCATTCACAAGAAAAATTATCAGGTTTTTCCCTTTCAAAATACGCCCCTTTCAAATGTTTGTAACATGTGTTTTAGCATGGAATGCATTACTTTAGCATTAAAAGTATGGCATTATATGCAAGCTTTAACTCTGCTACGTTTACCCAAAAACCTAAATTAATCTACCTAGCGGTCAGACCCAGCCTTTCTCATTCAAACTTTTATTTGTAAAAACAGATTTACATGAACGCTTCAATCCAATAAATGTATATTCACTCTTTAGGTACTAAAATATTGATGTTGTAATCTAAACATATAAAAATGCAGTCCGGTCTGTCTGTCTGATCCATATAGGCTCGAAAACTACCGAACCGATCGACGTGAAAATTTATATGTAGGGGTTTTTGGTGCCGATGAAGGTTCCTATGATAGTTTGAGACCCCTCCCTCTTTTGAAAGGGAGGGGTCCCTTACGAATGAAACATAAATTTCTACACAACTCAAGAACAAACCAAGCAAATGAAACCGAATTTGGCACGTGGATGTTTTAAGGGGTAACAAATATGACCATAATGGTTCGACACCCCTCCCTTTTCTGGAAGGGAGGGGTTCTATACAAATGAAACACAAATTTCTGCACATCTCGAGAACTAATCAACTAAATGGAACCAAATTTGGCAGGTGAATGTTTTTAGTGGTAACAAATATGTTCCATAATCGACCTCAGGCAACATTTTGGATTGTAAGATAGCGACTTCCGGTTTCTGAAAAACAGCTGAAAATGACCACATAGCACCCAATATGAGTGTTTCTTCAACCAGTATGACGTTCGAAATCCGGAAATTGTCTCCAAATGCCGTTATGAAATTCAAAATGGCGACTTCCGATTTCAAAAAAAAAAGCGGCAAACGACCAAATACCACCCAATATGGGTATTTATGGAATCGTAATGATGCACTGGAGCCATAAATCAACTTCAGACAACATTTTGAACTTTAAGATGGCAACTTCTGGTTTCTGGAAAACATGCGCAAATAACGTTAACCAAAAATGTCCCAGGAAAACCAACCCGTTCAAGAAATCACATCAACTTACTGCTCAGTCGGTACGTTAGGATGTCGTCTTCAATGTGTTGAGGAAATATAATGCATTGAACCTGTGCTGGCTCAGAAAATAATGTTTCTCCAAACTGTACACTTTTCGAGCTCTTTTGGGGTGAGATTGTGCCAAGCTATGTTGAACGGCACAGTGTGCGAAATTCACATTCACGACAGAATTATATCAGTATACAACAAAACACTTGCATTGTTTACATAGGGTATGTTTTTTTCCCCCACAGCATAAGGTATGTTGCGAAAGCGAAGAAGGAGGGTTGTGGGTACGTTTCCAGAGGTTTTGAGATCTCCAATGGAATATACAGTTGTCAATGACACATAATAATTGAAACGAAAAGTCTTCTCAAACTTCATGTCCTAACGTTTTCCCTTTTTATGCTACCTGGAGACGCCACTATGTGTATAGAGACTGTCTATAAGCCACATCCTCATACTAATTACTCTATGTATCAATTTGATCCAGGCATATATTTTTCTATAATTCATATGAAACATAGTATTTGACCAACCCCCTAAAGCCCCTTAATAGTCAACGTTGTTTATGGTCGTCCCTATACTTACTGTTTTATCATGTTAGTCATGTGGATTATTCGTAGACACACTACTGTTCATTTAACAGGTATTAAATTCAACCCTTTGTTTTTGGCACAATCTCACCCCATAGAAGGGGTGAGATTGAGCCAAAGTTAATGTATTTTTAGTAAAATTATAGTTTATTGTAACTTAACCATGTTTGAAAACAAAAGAGCATAATTTTTTGGCACAATCTCACCCCGGATGACGGTACGTTAAGTTTTTAGGGTCGTTCCCAGATTAGTTCTTAAGATAAACAAATAAACAACGATTTTCATTATTATTATTATTGTATTTTTTGACGTAGAACTACGTCTCTCAGGAAGCTCGGCTACATAGGGGTGTAAAATAAATATCGAAAACCGGAAAAAGTAAAGAATATGTCCAATTTCAAATGCTAATAAATCGGTTAGTTCTCAATGGATTCCCTTCGTTCTTGCAGATTGGAAAATCTTCTAAGATTCTTCCCAAATGCAGAAAATTGTAATTTTATCATTCAAAATATTGAACTATAGAAAATTGTCGAGCCTTGTCAAAACGAAAAATTCGTCCTCTAATTGCTTCTCAAGCACGGTCGACAGAATTCTAGACCTAGTAATTCGGAATGTACTATACTGCCGGTACCCGCATAACTGTCCCATACTGATTTTGGTCACTTTTGAGTTATCATCGGGAATCGACTTAATTGTTATCATATTTTCTGGAAAAAAATTAAAATTGATACTTTTGTATGGAAAAACATGGAAAAAAATACCAAGTTGTTTTTGTCCCATATTGAAAGTACCCGCATTACAGTTCCACTGCATAGTGGTACAAGCTGCAAACATATAATTTTGCTCCAGATTACTGAATTTCGGATTATGTTAGGCATATAGAAATATGTCATTTAAATAACTAGACTAATGTTGTTTTTCTGTGTACAATCTACGTTGACAATGATACTGCCGGTTTCTGGTTGAGTTTATATGTAATGGGACAAAATATGTGAGTACTTTTGAAATGTACCCGCATATTTTGTCCCATTTTGTCTTTTTTTTTCAAGTTATATAACGTAAAACCAATTCCATTCATGGTTTTTTGTTCTCAACGATAAACTTGTGGTACCATGAAACTGTTATGGTTATTGGTTCTGGATGTAATTGCTGGAAATCCGAAAATTCACGGATTATATTAAATCGCCGTTTTCTCAACATGTTGTTTTTCATTATGGGACAGTTATCCAGGTACCGGCAGTATATGGCCTATATAAGAGCCTGTTTTAGCCGAAATTGTTCATATTTGTTCTAGACAGCGGCTAGAAGAATCCTTACTTAGCAGCAGCAGTGCAGCAGATAGCGGCCTTAGCTGTGGTATGGCAACGGATAGCGCAGCTGTAGCAGGGCCAGCTGATGCAGTGGCCCTTCCTTTAGTGAATTTCTGTCTGTGCAATAGCGGGCACTTGTAAATGCATTCAATAAAAAGTTGCCTCATTTTGACAACACACCAACGTTCTGGAAAGCTGGCGTTCAAAAAACATGTGCCGTCTAGCTTTGAGTGTTAAAACAGCTTTTCCTTGTATTATCTATCACGAGAAATATCTTATTCGCACTGTCAGTGATAACGCAAAGATGTGATCGGCATTTTATCCGATACTGAGTTGAACAACAAATTGTCCTTTTCAGGATGAAATAAATACCTAATTGAAGAATTAATATTTTTTCTTAAATAATTTACATCTTCGAATTTGGAACAGTTATAAATTCGATATCATGTCCATGTCTCAGAACGTACTGAATTATCTTTTCCTTCAGTAATAAGCACAACACCCGAACAGCTTTTATTATCTGCATAAAAATTAGGTTACCATATTCAGGAGATAAACTTATAATCACCATCAGCGGCAGCATTGCAGTGTTTTCTTGATTATACACGAATATAAATCGTGTACCGCTGCAATGATAGACGATCAGCGGGGCTTTGCTTTTCATATACTGTACGGAACTATTGCTTCCCCCAGCATGTATTCTTTCAAGACATCAGATTTTATTAGGCTCTAAAAGCTGGTTTAGAAATTGTTCAAGAATAAGGGTTGTCTCAAACTTTTCAAGAAGCTTACAACTTCGAGACATCAAATTAGTATAGGTTAATGGAAGCAAACATAAGTTGACCTATTGGTACGGGGAGACTGTCAATTTTTTATATTGAGAAAGAGAATGGCATGCAATTATTCGCGTATATTTGACCTCGGAATTTTTTAACAATTTTTACCATTTAGCAATTAAACAATAGTAATAACTGGCATATTACAAAATTGTCCAACATTTATTTATTCAACATATAGGTTATTGTTATCCATCAAGTGATTATGCTATTATTATCGTTTGACAGGATGTCGAAAACCTGGAAAATCAGGGAATGCCAGGGAATTCATTTTTCGTTCAGGGAAATCAGGGAATATCAGGAAAAACTGAAAAATACTCAGGGATAAATTTTCAACCGAAAGGCGATTCTTTTTTGAACGACACTAGCGGAAAACTGATTTTCGTGGCATAAAAGGCTAATTCAGGACCACTACGGTTCGGTTTCATATCCAATTGAATACTTTTTTCACTGGGATTTCAGAGTTGCGTTAATCTACGTTGCCCTTTTTTGTGCCGAATGTTGAAAAATATCAGGGAAAGCAATGTTATATTTCAGGGAATATCAGGGAAAATCGGGGAATTTGATTTAGAAAACTTTTCCGCCACCCTGTTTGAAATCTGACGAAACAATTGCCAGTTTCATTTTCAATTTTACAGAATGCACTCCAGTATAGGAAACAAAGATGTAGTCCCACGTCAAAACATATAAATATTTTTAGTAAATACTGGATAAATTAAATTAAAAATTGATTCAGTTAATATGCGGCATTCACCTATACGAACAATTTAAAAGGTAACTCTAAATTTCAAGTCCATTCTAGTTGGGATTCTGAATATTGATTATATTATTTGACAACCTATCCAGACGAACAGTACAGTACAGTTGACAGTTTTATCCATACCCAGGACACTCAGTATCCTTTGGCTTCTAAGCTTTGCCATTTTGTTATGATGAAAACGAAAGACGGGATTCCGAGTTGTGCTCTCGTCGTGTTCGGTCGCAATTTTATTTCGATCTCGATAGTGCCGATCAGTAATCCACCTTCAAGGTCACCGTGCATTGTGTCGCTACTTGAAGAGATGCAGTACCCGGCGCACTGCTGTTTGGCTGTATTGGTTCTGCTGTGTGGCTGGAAAGGCTGCAGCTTTTGCTACCGGACTCTTGTGTGAAAGACTGAAGATTGGCATCGCCCGTGCGCTGATTGTGGTGGAGAGCGGCTGCAGAAGCTAAGTAGTTTTTTTTCTTGTTTTTGTTTTGACGTAGAATACGTCTTACGGCAACAATTACAGGGACCCAATTTCAATACAGGGATCCAATTTCAAAACCGAAAACATCGAGAGCGTCACAAAAATTGTCCAATTTCAAACGTTTTAAACCCAGTCAGTTTCCAACCGATCTCTGTCATTTTTGCAGCAATCGATTGGAAAATCATTTGAGCACCCGTCCAAATGCAGAAAATTGTAATCTGATTGTTCAAACAATTGTAATATTGAAAATTGTTGGACAATGTCGAAACGCAAATGTCGATTTTTGATTGGTCGCTTGTGCCTTTCCCTAAATAGGACGATAGAATGGAGTACCTAGTTAGCCGGGAATGCACTCTTTGGGCTATATAAGAGACTGTTTCTCCTCAAGCAAATCAGTTTACTAGCAGCAGGCAGCAGCATCGGACATCAACACCGATGGCAGTAGGCGAAGGCAGCGTGGATCAGCAACGAGCAACAGCGGCGGTGGTAGTGGTTAGCTGCAGTCCTACCTCTTTCAGTTCGGCTTCCCTTCGATCTGAATTGGACTCCACCAGCGGTAATCCGATTCAGATATCGTTGGGCAAATACAACCCGAAACTGAAAGAGACTCGCACCGCCAGGTGGATTGAGAAGCCACCATCATCTAGCGTATGTATATACAGGGTGTATGCACATAACGTGTGAATATCTGAAGCGTGTGTCCCTAATATATAAGGTGTGTGTGTGGCTTGCTTTAAAGCGTGTGTGTATGTTTATGGCGTGTATGCATGTCTGTAGCGCGTGTGTGCATGTTTATAGCGCGTGCGGCATCGCCACCACCACCGCCACCACCACCGCCACCGCCACCACCGCTACCGTACCGTTCAAAATACTACTCATTGTGTGCCCACTAACACCACATAGCGGTAAAATTTCACACTGAATTGGCCACCATACAGTAGCCTTTGACCTTCGAAACAAGTTTGCTGAAAACCGCAACTTTCTAGGTTGTCAAAAACACGAGATATCCGCCTATTCCAGGAGATGCTAAACTTTTCGGGAGGCGTTGCAATATTCAAACTGGGTGTTGCAATACTCAGTAAAGCGATTCCTTATGACGGGTAGTGTAATTGCTAACAAATCACCTCATGTAGAATTTGATTATCACTGTGAATCATTCAAAACTAAATAAAAAATTTGCCATGTTGAAAAAATATTCACTTGTCAATAAATGGCATTGACAAACACAATTAAACTCAAAGTTTATTTGAAGAATTAACCCCAATTCAGTGTATTCCCAAACCTATTCAAAGAAATACATTGGCATAAGACAGGCTGTCATATTCTACGTTACCTCTGCGGTCGTGTCTTATAAATAACCTCTTCAATTTTTCTACAATATTATTTGCTGATTGGCTCTTGCGTGTGTGGCTCACGCGTCCAATATGGACGACGAACGCGGGCATGAAAACCCGCTCGTTTCACCGTCTAGCCCATCGGCTGAAGCAGTATCCGGAGGGAAAAGCTGGTATTAGGGCTGTATTTTTCCGGCCGAAAGTAAAAGTATTGAACACAATGCAAATTTGTAGAGATCTGGCACGGTTTTCAGCCGTGACTGAAATAACAAAAGTACGCCCGAATAAACTTCGTGTTTTGGTGTCCGACTTCAAGCAAGCAAACGAGATTGCTGCTTGTGAGCTCTACACGCAGGAGTACCACGTGTACATTCCAGCTCGCGTAGTTGAGATTGACGGTGTGGTCAGCGAATCGAGTCAGGTGCGTCTACTCGTGCGTTTGTTTGTACCGCGGGTAATGAATTGCCAAAAGTGCAAACAGTTGGGCCATACGGCCTCCCACTGTGGCAATAAAGCACGTTGTGACAAGTGTGGAGAGCAACATGCGGATGACGCTTGTATTAAGGGTGCTGAAAAGTGCCTGTATTGTGGGCAGACTCTGCATGAACTGTCTGTATGTCCCGCGTACAAGCAGCGCCAAGACAAGATTAGGCGATCTCTGAAAGAGCACTTTAAGCGCACTTTCGCAGAAATGCTCAAAGAGGCCGCTGCCACCAAACTGGTTTCCCCAAATCTTTTTGAGGTCTTGTCATCCGATGAGTCTGATTCTGACGATTCAGTTGGGGAACCTTCTTTTGTTGAACCCGGGAAATCTAGGAAGAGAAAAAACCTCTCTTCCCCTAGGCTTCCTAGGAAGGGACAGAGAAGGTCTCCATCTGTAGTGGCTGATACTAAGAAACAAAAAAGTGCTGTAGAAAATCCGAAGCAAACTCCTCCGGGATTGGCAAAATTGAATTCAAGTAAGGAGTTTCCGGCACTTCCAGGAACATCAAAAAACTCCACTGTGTTTTCTTTTTCGTCCAAGATTCAACCAGAATCTGGACTGCTGAAGTTTCCAGATATTGTGGACTGGATTTTTGAAAATTTCAACATAACTGATCCTCTTAAAAGTCTTCTGCTGGCATTTCTACCAACAGTTAAAACGTTTTTGAAACAGTTGACTGCTAAATGACCCCTCCTTACAGCGATCGTATCCCTCGATGGCTAATTCATCGGCTTAGATGAAGGATTCTATCTCTATTTTACAATGGAATTGTAGAAGTATCATCCCCAAAATGGAATCATTTAAAGTTTTGATTAAAAAGCATAAATGCGATGCATTTTTCCTTTGTGAAACTTGGCTCACTTCAAATGTAGATCTTAACTTCCATGGCTTAATCCCGGATAATTTACGCGTGCAGCAGATCCCTTAAATATTTTATAACAAATATAAAAACATCAACCGCGACAATGCGTTTTATACTGATGAATCACTTCTCAACGGGTCCACTGGCTTCGGTATCTTCAACAATAATTTTACCGCCTCCTACAAGCTCGATAATCCTGCTTTTGTTTACGTCGCAGAATTGGCTGCAATTCAGTATACCTTAGGGATTATTGAAAAAATGCCCACGGACCATTACGTCTCAGTTCTATTGAGGCTCTCCGATCGATGAAGGATGTAGGGCACTTTCCGTATTTCCTGAGGAAAATACGGGAACATCTGAGTGCTTTATCCGAAAAACCTTCTCAGATTTTCTTAGTGTGGATCCCTTCTCATTGTTCCGTTCCGGGCAATGAGAAAGCGGACACATTGGCTAAGGTGGTCGCAACAAACGGTGATATTTACGACAGACCAATTGCCTACAATGAATTTTTGAAATTTTCACGCCAGAGTACACTCATCAACTGGCAGGCCTCGTGGGACAAGGGAGAACTGAGGAGGTGGCTACACAGCATCATCCCAAAGGTTTCCACCAAACCTTGGTTTCGGGGATTGGATGTAGGACGAGATTTCATTCGCGTGATGTATCGGATTATGTCCAACCACTACGGGTTAGATGCACATCTCCTGAGTATTGGGCTGGCGAGCAGTAATGATTGCGTTTGTGGATTGGGGTATCAAGACATTGAACATGTGGTTTGGGTGTGTGCTGGATTCCGCGGCGCCAGATCTCTACTTTTGGATACCCTCAGGGCCCGAGGAATACAGCCCTATGTGCCAGTTCGTGATATCGTGGCTCAGCGAAACTTGCCATACATGCTATTTGTTTGAAGCTATTCGAAGAGCATCAAGGTGCCCATTCAACAGCGAAACGAATCTCGGATAAAAAAAAAACATGTTAGTTTTAGTATTCGATATAGTTTCAGCTCGTAGTCGGCAGCAAGGATAAAAAATTTGCCTTTAGCTTATAAGATATTTTAGACCATAAGGCATTAGATATAGTTGGCTCCGTGAAACATTAATTTGTATTGTGCCGTGTCAAATAAATGTTGTGTGAACAAAAAAACGAAAGACGAACGCAATTATATTATTCTCTTTTACATAAGATCCGGTTCACATTAGATGATCCCTGTATTGAGGAGCGGCCAAAATTAGTAAAATGCAAATTTCATTTTAGGAAGTTTTTGGCACATGATTTTATAGTTTATGGATTATATTTTCAAAAAGTCTGAATGAAATATTTACACTAAAAACTGTTCATGTTGAGGTAACTTTGGAGACCTTTTCTAGAAATGAATTAAAAAATTTTTCTAAATAAGTTGTAATAAATAAAATCATACTAAATGTTCAGTACCGAGCATGCCAATGTACCAACCTTAACTATGTCATCTTGTACTCTCTCAATGAAGTCAGTTCAGTCTCAGTGGCCAACCTATACGCGTGTTTATTATAGTGGCGACGAGGATGCGCAATTGAGTAAATAAGATGGCGTCCAACGCAGCAAATTCGAGGAGGAAGAGGAGGAATGGCAGCTTTTTAAGGAGCAGTTTAAAGAATGGTTCAAATCCGCAGGAGTGGCGGACGATAAAAGGGTGTCAAAGCGGCGAAAACATACGAACAGTTATGCCAGTTGCTGGCATCGCATTTTACACCGACCACCGTGGTCCACCGAGAAAGAAGGTTGTTTTTCGCAGCGAAGCAGGGCGAACACGGGCCGGAGAACGTGAACATGTGGGTCGCTAGGATTCAGCGATTGTCGGTTAATTGTTTGTTTGGGAACCACTTGGATCACGACCTAACCAACAAATTCATTACGGGCCTTTCGGGAAGAGCATTAGATCGGATCTGCGAAGAAGATGAAAACGTCACGTTCGAAAAAGTGAGAGAGCTCGCTCTAAAGTATGAGCAACACGTAGACCGCAAAAGCGCAGAGGCAGCCGAGCACATTAACATTTGCGTACTGGACCCCTCCAGAGCCGAAAAAATGAAAATTCTTTTACCTGCCATTCCGCAAGATCTAAACCGATTTTGATCGACCCTGTTTTAAAAGATCACAAATTTATCATAGTTTTTTTGGACAGTAGGGGACATTCCGAAATTTTCCGTTGTTCCAGAGTGGTCAAATACCATCGTTAATAGTGTTGTTTTGCAAAAACTTAAAGGTGGATATGTCGCAAGCAAGGTTTCGCTACCGTTTTTAATCTAGCCTGTGTCTTTGAAATGGTACTTACCCCACGGTTCTCCTCGATAAATCCGGAACAACAGAAATTTCGGAATGTCCCCTACTGTCCAAAAAACTATGATAAATTTGAGATCTTTTGAAAAAGGTTCGATCGAAATGGTTCAGATCTTGCGAAATGGCAGGTAAAAGAATTTTCATTTTTTCAGCTCTGGAGGGGTCGAGTACGCAAGTGTTAACTTAGTCCGACAGCAATCGAGCCGATCGCACATTCACACATGCACACAAATACGGCGAACACAACCATCAAGCGAAAATATCGACTGTTATGAGTGCGGCAAACGGGGTCACATTAAAACGAAGTGCCGTTTTCACAACTGTATTGTGCAATAACTGCCACAGGTTCCATTGAGCTTAGAGCCGATAGTTGAACGAGAAATTGAAGAAATGGAAGCTAGCGGCGTTATAAGCAGATGTGCCTCCACCGAATGGGAAACTCCAGTGGTACCAGTTCTCAAGGACAAGGGGAAGAGAATTCGTTTATGTTGCGATTATAAAGTGACATTGAACAAAGTGCTGAAAGATGAACGTCATGCCTTGCCTCGGATCGAAGAAGTAATGGGAAAGTTGTCAGGATCAAAATTTTACTCAAAGTAAGATTTGAACAGAGCGTACAATCAATTCGACGGACGATTTAAAAAAGCTTTGTACTTTGTCAACTCACAAAAGAGTTTTCTTATGAACAGATTACCATTTGGGGTGAAACCAGCGTCGGAATCGTTCAACAGGAATTAGAAAAATTGCTTGCAGGTGTCCCTGGAGTCATCAATTTCCTCGATGATATGTTAGTGTCCGGTAGAAAGAAGAACATTTGAACCGACTTGAACAGGTGCTGACAATACAGCACTCGTGCGCTAATTGCACGAAAGTTGCAGTGCGGCTAGCGGATGGACTTTTTAATTGCATGAACTCAAAACTGTCAAAAATTTTTAGGGGGTGCGCTAATGTTTGGTTTTCGTGTATCCGTTTACGAACTAATTTTGAACCAGTTAGATTTTTTCATTGCAACTTAGTTGAAGTGTAATGAACATTACTATATTTCAGAGAATCCCACGTTTTCAGAAGCTGTTCAGTGTGTGGACAGCTTAATGCGACTTTTCAGTGAGGATGCGACACAAGTGATTAAATTGGAATCAATTGGATCGACTATAATTGAAAACAAATAAGGGGAAACGTGCAATGTGATTATGTATATTTGTTATTTAGTATATACAACCGGAATCTAAAAAAAAATTAAAAATATTGAATTTATTTTCAGTTAATTAAATATTTCGTGCATTCAGTATCCCCTCGCAAAACTTGACAGATAGACGTTAGCTTCAAAAACCACGTGTAGTTTGACGCAAAACTGCCTTTTAATTGCACTTTCGTGCAACTAGCGGACGTGCAATCAATGTCGTTTTCGTTTTCGCGGTGTAGCTACACTTTTTCCGGACTATACTTTGCAGCTTCAAATAAAACATTTTCAGTGTCGTTGCATTGGTATGCGTAATAATGGGATAGCTGTCAATTCGTTTTGTTAGGTCATTATCGCGTTCGTCATTTTGTCTCATTTCCATTTCATATATCCATCTCGCAAACGTGCTGGAAAAAAATTACCTGACACTTCACCACGTGGAACGAGAACCACAACAAACCAGTTTTGACACATACGTGTGAATGTATTGATAACTTCCTACAGTACACTCTACTTTTTTCGGGTGTCGTCAGGGACAGAAAAAGTGTAGTCAGAGACAGAAAAAGGGTAGTCCGAAAAGTCAAATTAAATAGTTACGGTGTCAAAAGTATCGTTCGAGTGTAGCTACACCGCGAAAACGAAAACGACATAAAACGCAGTGCAACAAAATCGCGTGCAATTAGCGAACGAGTGCTGCACTGGATTAGGCGGGGCTTTCGTTGTGTGAGGAGAAGAGCAGCTTGATGAAAAGCCGTGTTAGCTATCTGGGCTTCGAAATTTCCGGTAGTGGAATTGAAAAAACTAAAGATAGAACCTGTGCCATAGAAGAAACTAAACCACCGAACAGTGTAACGGAACTGCGCCCTTTCGCCGGAATGGTAAATCACTAGAGCAGATTTGTGAACGGTCTAGCAGCATTGATGACGCCGCTGTATCAGTTGCTGAAGAAAAACTGTAAATTCGAGTGGACCAGTCAGTGTCAAGAGGCATTTGAGAAAGTTAAGGCCGAAATTTGTAAAGACATCACCCTCACGCATTTTGAACCGCCTGAAGAAATAATGTTATTTTGTGATGCGTCAAAGAGCGGGATTTCGGCAGTTCTGGCGCATAGAATAGGGGGTGTTGATAGACCAATCGCCTTTGCTTCGAGAACTTTGAGTGATGCTGAAAAGGGGTATAGTGTGTTACATAAAGAGGGACTGGCAAAAAGAAACGGCTTGAACAAGTATTATCTGTACTTGATGGGAAATCGTTTTACAATCAAAACGGATCATAATCCGTTAGTATCGATTTTGGGACCGCAAAAGGGAATTCCGGTGATGGCGGCAGGGCGGATTCAGCGCTGGTCCAATTTCATTTCCGGATTCGACTACAAGTTGGAGTATGTAACATCTGGAGATGACATCGCCGATTATCCTTCAAAAGCTGCGGTTGAGTCATAGGAGTTGTGGAAGGAGGATGGCTCATACTTAAATTTCATTAGTTCACAGGAACCGAATCTGGTGGACAAACCTGCGCTTAAATCGTCTACCAACGAGGACTCGGTGATGCGAACGCTTCGAGAATACATACTTGACGGACGTAAATCCATCAGTGTTGAACTAAAGGACTTCAGAAACGTTAAAGATGAATTATCCGTGGAAGAGGGGGTCATTATGCGAGGATATCGAGTGGTAATACCGGCATAACTAAGGAAGCAAATACTGGTTCTTCATTCGTCGCACCTTGGAGTAAACAAATCGAAAAGCGTCGCTAGAGGTTGCATGTGATGGCCCGGTATCGATAAAGACATAGAAGTGCACGCAATTTTGTGCGTTGGAACAGCCATCACCCCCATTGGCTAAGCTGATCCCATGGAGCATTCCAGATAAGCCCTGGTCAAGAGGATACGTAGACTTTGCGGGTCCTATCAACGGATATTGGTTCTTAATCTTCATCGACGCGTTGACGAAATGGCCGGAAGTGTTCTATACGAAGTCAATCACGGTAGAGTTCATAATTGAAAAGCTTATTGAGTGTATGGCGAGGTCGGTCTCATAGACGAGCTCATCACTGACAATGGCAGCCAATTCACCGCGAGAAAATTTTTAGTGTTCTTGAAGGCCACCGGAATAAAGCAAATACTCATAGGCCCTGGACATCCAGCGACAAACGAAGCTTCGTGAAAAAATGTCGAACGAAACTTCGTGAAAAAATGTCACTCAAAAAAACGCTTAGAAGCAATACCGCACGCCCATTATCGGAAATAATTTCGAACTTTTTGATGGGTTACCGGAAATCAAAACATTGCTCTTCTGATATATCACCAGCGGTTGCCATGTTGAACAGGGACATCAAAACACGGCTCGACATAGTACGTTCTCTTCCGTGCACGCGTACTAATGAAAATAGCGAGATCAAACTTAACCTGGAAAAACATCAAGCTAAACAGATTCAGCAACACAGTGGAAATCGAGAAGTAACCTTTGCTGTGGGTGAGTCGGTGCTTGTGCGGAATTACTCAAATCCTAATAAAGTTTCATGGAGCAAGGCAACGGTGTGTCATGAAATGGGAAAACGCAATTATCTGTCAAGCTCTCTTCTACGGGACGAACGATCAAGCGCCATATCAATCAGATGGTGCTTGCCGTGGGAGTGTTCAGTACCGAGCATGCCAATGTACCAACCTTAACTATGTCATAAAGTCAGTTCAGTCTCAGCTGCCAAGGGACCATTCATTAATGATGTCACGCGTTTATGGGGAGGGAGGGGGTTTCAGTTATTGTGACATTTTGTGACATATGGGAGAGGGGGGGTTAGCTTGAGTGTGACATCACATTTCAACTCAAAAAATAAAAAAATAAAAAAATCACATACCTAACCACAGAGATCAACTCAGAACTATTCATGATATTTGCATCATTTATTTATAGTTCTGCGATCCCTTTTTTCGCTTAAGATTTACTTTAGATAAAATACATTTTTTTTCTCGCTAAAAAGCAAAATGTTCGTTAATTCTGTTTTACCGTGCATGTTCATTTATAAATAACAGCGCAATTTCATTAATTTTTAGTGTCTCTCAATCCAATCAATACAAAAATTGTTTGTGTGAAAAAAAAAATACAAAAATTGTGACAAAACGTAAATAAAAATGCTTGGCAATTGAATTGCGAGTTGATTGAAGAAGAGATACTAAATATTTATGGTCTTTCAAAAATCAGCAATGATGCTGCAGTTACTGTCTCGGCTTTCTATGTCGTCAATATGCGACTCCATCAGCAGCATCCTTGGACTAAGAACTAAACGCCTTTTCTAGTTATCTTCTATAATCTTCTTCTCCTTTTAGTTTCAGTTTTTCTTTCAGTAAAATCGTTCTTATTAAGAAAAAAATGCATTCCTAACAAATTTCTTGATTTTCAATCAATTATTACCAACAAAGGGGGGGGGAGTTAAAAACGTGACGTAATTAAGGGGGGTGGGGGGCGTCAAGGAAGTTGTGACAGCTTGTGACAAGGGGGAGGGGGGGAGTTATTTTTTTCCAGATTTTGCGTGACATCATTAATGGATCGTCCCCAATCTATACGCGTGTTTATTATACTAAAGTTGTTATTCTAGTTTCTGATATGATTCGGGAGTTATTTTGAAATGTAAGTGTTATATTCGTGGACCTATAGAAAGGTGTCTATCACATCTTCTAATCCAGATCGTTTTTCCTTATGAAATGAAGACAATTAAACAAAACAGTGTGCAGTGGAAATACTATAAAAGTATAAGAAAATGAATAACCTAAAATAAAACGAGCATAATAATACATTACAACAATGTATACAACATGTTACACAACAAACTAGGGATGGGCGATACTTGTATCGATACATGGAACCGAAGTATCGAGTATTTCGGCATCGATACTCGTAGCTAGCAATTAGTAGCGGTATCGATACTTTGCCAACGATACTTTGAAACGATACCGATACCACCAATGCCTTCTATTAGGGATAGGTGGTACCACTATCGAAACCAACGGTATCGATACTTCGACCAACAGCATCGAATATTTTGGCATCGATACTTGGTATCGTTTTGCGCAGAAGTATTCGAGTACTCAGGTATCGATACTTCAGTCAGTATCGCTCATCCCTACAGCAAACTAAGCTCATGGACGGGGAGGTTATAGAATAGTTCAATTTTTCATTAAACACTCTGTTTGAGACAAACTTATTCTAGTCGATAAACAATGCGCACTTGACAGTAAATTTGAAATAAATAAAAGAAAGTGTTGGGGGAAAAATAGGGAAAGATTGATCCGAAAATTATTTGACCAACATGAATTACTCACTCGATTGTCAGTGTCTCCTCTAGTATTTTTTGATTTTGTTTATAAGGCAATAATACTAAAACCAAATGCTTGGAGTTTTTTCCGGCGATATGAGCCACTTCTATTGCGCCTGCAGTTGATCTCGTTTGTGAATCCATGACGAAAAATAACACTTTCGCTTTCTCTTTAGCACGGTGTTCTAATTCTAGCAGATCTGGAGTCCATTCTGATACTTGCTGAAAGTTTTTGATATGTAAATAGCATAGTATTATTTTGAATTATAAAGATGAGTATATAATGATTTACTGGATTATAGAAAGAAATTCCTAAGCGGTTCAACGTTGGAATAGCTACATCTGCACGCCATGTTGTTGGATTACAAGAGCCTCCTAGAAATACTTCCGGGCCAGCCGTTGCTTCTACAGATAATTCTTCAAACCTTTTACTAGATGAGGGATGATCGACAGACTCTGATGAGATCGATTGAGTGATGTCATGGTTGCTTAATATAGATGCATATCTTTATCATAAAAATAATGTCAATTGGGTAAATCAATATGACATGATATCTTACCTCAGCTTACGTATATCAGATAGTAGTACTATGAACTCCCCAAATTTTAATCCATTTTTATGGGGCGATATAGAAGTACAATTATTGCAAACCTGCAAAATCAGTTTAGTTGTTTGTAACATGTCATGAACTAAAACAAACAAATGTTAATGTTTTTTGATTTTTTTATAATTTGTTTGATGTTCTTACCCTGCTCTGCTGTCGGATAAAGATCCAATTTATTAAACAACAACTGTATTTCGCTTTCAGCTACAAGACAATTGTCCGACCTTTCTTTCCACAATTTGTAGGCCTCTCTTAAAAAATGGTTATAAAAATAATATAAATATATATATATATATCAATATATATCAATATATATATATATATATATATATATATATATATATATATATATATATATATATATATATATATATATATATATATATATATATATATATATATATATATATATATATATATATATATATATATATATATATATATATATATATATATATATATATATATATATATATATATATATATATATATATGTATATATATATATATATACAATATATATATATATATATATATATATATATATATATATATATATATATATATATATATATATATATATATATATATATATATATATATATATATATATATATATATATATATATATATATATATATATATATATATATATATATATATACAATATATATTGTCTGAGGTCGATTTGTGGCTTCAGTGCATCATAACAATTCCGGAAATACCCATATTGGGTGGTATTTGGTCATTTGCCGCTGTTTTTCAGAAACCGGAAGTTGTTATCTTGAATTTCACAATAGCATTTTGAGACATTTTCTGGCCTGACATTTCATGACGCCTCTGGTATATTCTCCTGCTGAATGGGACACAACACGCGAGTGTCTGCGCTGCAACACACCTCTACTAGAATCTAATTCATTCTACCGCATGGAGGAAGATGATAGAAGAGACGAGAACTTTCTGCGCCGCTACTAAATCAGTATAAATACCGCGCTTCTGCGCAAGCTTGTTCATTGTGTATTTTTCATTCCGAAGTGTGTATTTCGAACCCATTGAGTATTCTGAACCGAGAGTGTGTATTTTGAAACCAAAGTGTATTTCCAATCGAGTGTTTGTAATTAAAAGTTAAAGTGAATGATCTCAGTGCCGAATCCGAAAGTATTTATTTGTGTTCGCTAGAAGTGCGCATTGGACCTTAGTGTGGTGGCTCATTTCGTTAAAAATCTGTCCACGTGGTATGTGGATGGCCCCTTAAAGAAAAACTCAAATTGGGTGGTATTTGGTCATTCTGGGCTGTTTTCCAAACACCGGAAGTCGCCATCTTACAATCCAAAATGTTGTCTGAGGATGATAGGTCGATTTGTGGCTTCAGTGCATCATAACAATTCCGGAAATACTCATATTGGGTGGTATTTGGTCATTTGCCGCTGTTTTTCAGAAACCGGAAGTCGCCATCTTAGATTTCGAAATGGTATTTGGAGACATGCCAGAAGAAAGAAGGGTGTCGAAACATTATGGACATGTTTATTACACCTAAAAACATTCACTTGCCAAATTTGGTTATATTTGCTTGATTGGTTCTCGATCTGTGCGAAATTTGAGTTTCATTTGTATGGGATATTTGTTACCCCTAAAAACATTCACCTGCCAAATTTGGTTCCATTTAGTTTGTTAGTTCTCGAGATAAGCAAAAATTTGTGTTTCATTTCTATGGAACCCCTCCTATGTATACACTGCGTATAGATTTCCCAGAAATCACTCTAGCTACTCGTAATGAGCACACCATAAACCATTTGTTCACGAACACCAAAGATCGGGTCGCAACATTAGATCGCAGCAACGTCATCTACAAAATTCCCTGTGCCAACTGCGATGCGTGCTATGTTGGACTCACTACACAGCATCTCAAAACAAGAATCAGCAACCACCGGTCGAACATTAAAAAACTGGATGAGCTCAAGCCAAACGAACATGCCACCAACCCATCCACTATTGCCAAAATACATCACCTGAGGGAAGAAACTGCTTTACTCCAACACAGCATCGACGAGAACCATTCATTCAAGTTGAATGAGGTGTGTATCCTGGATGAACATAGGCGAAAAACAGCGTTGAACGTGTTGGAAATGTGCCACATTATCACGAACGATCATACGGTAAACAAACGCAGTGATGTTGAAGGCTTGAGCACAACATATACAGCAATCATGCAGCACGTCAAGCGGAGTACAGAAATAAACAACAGCAAACGTCAACGGTCGTTGACAGCTTCCACCGAGTGTCACACAGCATAATTTGTGCGCAATAGAGTTTGCATGCAAGGTTGCTGGTTACGGAAAAAAATGGTTTAGTATGATTGAGAGTGCTACGAGTTCCGCTTCGTTAAAGTGTATAGTTTTTTAATTTTTTAATTTGCATAATGTAAGAAGCATAAATTGTATTTGATATCATGTTTAGCTAATTTTATGTATTTTTGGATGTTCTGTTAGGTTGATTATTATCTGTTTTGACAATTAATGCTCTAGCCGAAGAACCCCTTCACAGGAAAATGGTCCTCTCGGTAATGATTTTATGTGCATAATTTTTGTATTTGCATTAGTCGTCGGACTTTCATCGTGTACAGTCGCATCGTAAATTCTACTGCTCAATTCTATTGTGACAGAAATCTTTTGTTCTTGCGTAATAACACATCTGTTCAACTGAAGAACCAAAAATGAGACGAAATCTCTTTATTTCAAGTATCGACATCTAGCGGTGGAGAGAACGCATTTTACACTCGAAATTTTATTAAGATTATGTTCCATTCATTCAATAAAAGGACTGTATGAGCTCTCGTCGCTTTTAATGCATTACTTGCAATGTTAGGTATAAAAAACGGTACGAGAAAAAAATATTGCCGTTGGTCGAGAAATTCGTTTTCCAAGTCCAATGAAGATATTCAAGTAAATCAACTAACAGGTTAAAATAGCTTCAACAGTCGCGAGGTGTACGATCCAAGAAAATTTGTTAAACAATGTTTGAATGGTTCAAAGATTTTCAGTTAATTTGTTCTATTGACGTTGATTGTGAATTGTTACTGAATTTCCGCTTTAAAGATTTCTTGAATGCGATCCTGTCTTAAATTGATTTTGATAGATTCAACTATTCAAGATCACCTTTTTGCCTGGTCATTGAAGCAAAAAATAATAATTTGTTGGTGCATGCTCAAACTATTAAAGCGAACTGTTCGAACGATGCACTGTAAATCAATGTAGGATGGAACAGCAAAAAATGAATGCGAAAGCTTGGGCACCGATATGCTGCAGAGTTTTGTTCGAAGTTGCATATCTGTTCTGTGGTAATAAACAAGTGCGTGGTGCCTACCGGTCAAAAACAGACTCAGTCCAATCACAGTTCCCCCAGCGAGGAGGCCAATGGCCCTTTCCAGAAACTACGTCGTTCCACGAGTGAAGTGGATAGTTCAAAAATCTATGAAGAAAGCATGGAATCATGCTCTTCTCAAACACCAAATTGTTCTAACCTCAAAACTACATATGGAATAAAAACTTCCAATCGCTTTGACGTGCTTCGCAATAATAATCCGGACAATGAATCAATAAATTTGAGCTCTCCTTACCCAAGGAAGAAAAAAGAAAAGATTCCATTGGTCACAATCACAGAAACTAATGTACCCACTGCTCAAGGCATAGCTTTGAAAGCGGATGTAACAATGTTCAATGTTAAAAGGCCATCGACCGGAGTGAACGTGTATCTGTACAATATTAGCGATTACAAAAAATTAATTTCATTCTTAAAACAACAAAAAATAAACTTCTTCACCTACATGCTTGAAGAAGAACAAATCCCCAAAAACGTATTGTCCGGTCTTCCAGACATGAAGATCAACGAAATTGTTGTTGCACTCAAGGAAGTTGAGGTTACTCCTTCTGAAATCCGAAAAATGACACTGAAGAAACGACAAAACGAAGATCACGCTCTGTACCTTTTATATTTTCCGAAAGGGAACGTCCAGCTAAACGAGCTGCGGAAGATAAAGGCAGTATACCATTGCATTGTACAATAACACTATTATTCCAACAGAACAAAGGAACCCACTCAATGCCGAAATTGCCAGTGGTTCGGCCATGGTTCGTCAACATGCTTTCGCCAACCTCGTTGTGTTAAATGCGGTAATCCACACAAAACAGCCGACTGTCCCTTGACTGCAGATCGAGAGTACAGCACTGCGAAACTACCCAACGAACAGCTTAAGTGCGCAAATTGCGACCAGCGCCACACAGCCAACTACAAGGACTGTGTGAAACGTAAGGAATACATCGAAGCAAGGAATCGGCAGATGCAAAAGTTCAAGTCGCAAAGGATCCAACCTGTGGAATTCCGGACCCAAAGTTCAGCTTTTCCTATATTGCGTGAAAATAGTGATCAATCCATGCAGAATAACCATCGCGACAGTCGTCGGGGTCCATCGTACGCCAGTTTCCTAAAACGGGAAGACCAGGTATCCCCGAAACTTTGGTAAGAGTTCGGCTCCCAGGTATGCTCCTGAAGGTGATTTATTATCAGCTAATGAAATTGTCGACATTGTAAATGATGTATTTGTAAGACTAAGTTCCTGCAAAACTAAACAAGATCAAATCAAAGCAATTTTAGAAATAACAGCACACTACTGCCTTCCGAATAATGGATAATATACAGAATTCACTAAAAGTCTCATATTGGAATGCCAATGGCATCTTTCATAAAAGTCATTACTTTTTCCGGTTCCTCGCTACCAACGAGATTGATGTATCGCTTGTTTGTGAAACGTTTCTTAAACCAAATCTAAAATTCTCACATTCCGACTACAAAATTTATCGCCTTGATAGAACTGGACTACAAACAAGGTCGTTCATAATCCAGCACCCCCCTTCATCAACATACATTCCTATCGATCCGAACCGTCGAAGTTCAACACTTGATCCAGTTCTCACTAATGGACTCCACTCAATGTCTTCTCCTCACACATCAACCGACTTATCCTCTGATCATTTGCCTGTACAATTTCAAATAGATTCTACGAATATTCAAACAATCCATCTCCGATCTATCCCCGACTACTCAAGAGCTGACTGGCAAGGTTTCAAAAACTTCCTAGATGTTAATATAGACCTTCAACATCTCGATTTGAGCAACATTTCGAACACTTTCGAAATCGACAACATGATTGACTATTTTACTACTCTGTTGAAACAAGCTCATCAACGGTATATCCCACGTGTAGTCCCTAGCAAATACAAACTAATCCTTCCTGATGATATTCTTTTATTAATCAGACTTCTAAATACACGAAGACGACAATGGCAACGAAACCGAAGAGATACGTTCCTAAAAGCACAATATGACCATATCAACAGTTTAGTTAAGCATCGAATTGATATGTTGCGAAACAATGCTTGGGCAAAAAATCTCTTAGACATGAACAAAAACACCAATAATCGTAGAAAACTCTGGAAGTTTACCAAAATTATCAAAAACAAACACACTTCAATTCCACCGCTTAAAAAAGATAATGAAATCCTATTAACCGATCAAGAAAAGTGCGAAGAAATAGAACACCACTTTGCCAAAGCACATTTGACCATGTTTCATGATGCTAGTCCTATTGATCAAGAAGTTAACTCGACTGTAGCCGACTTTTTATCCGTCAGCGAATATATTCGACCGGAACCACGCTTTATAACCAAACCAAAGGAGGTTTCTTGCTTGATTAAAAAACTAAAGATCAGTAAATCCCCAGGAATGGACAATATCAATAATAGATGCTTGATAGATTGCCTAGAAAGGCCCTAGTGCTACTAACTTATATTTTCAACTCGTGTATCAGTTTGAATTATTTTCCCCTAGCATGCCTAACATGGAAACATGCTAAGGTGCTAGCAATTCCCAAACCAAATAAAGATCACTACCTCTCTGAAAACTACCGTCCAATCAGCAAGAAAAGTTTTGCTTAACCGACTTAACAAATACATATCAGACAACGAGATTATTCCCGCCACTCAATTTGGTTTTAGACCTGAACACTCAACAGTGCACCAGCTAGACCGACTGGTTCATACAATTAAACAATATCGTGACACCAAAAAATCAACTGGACTAGTATTAATCGACAGTGAAAAAGAATTCGATACGGTTTGGCACAAGGGTCTGTTATACAAAATGATAGTACTAAACTTTTCCCCATTCCTAATAAAATTAGTGTGGTCTTTCCTTCAAAACAGAGAATTTGTAGTATCGGTTGGTGCTTGTTTATCTGAACACCATACAATTCCAGCAGGTGTCCCACAAGGGAGTGTACTTTCTCCGGTGTTATATAACATTTTTACCAACGACATTCCTGAATTCGGTAACTGTATCCGTTACCAATTTGCAGACGACGTTTCTATCAGCTCCTCCTCGAACGATTCTGTAGAGGTGACTATAAACTTGAATAATAGCCTTATTGAATACTCAAATTACTGTAAACGATGGAAAATTTAAATTAACGAAGGTAAATGCGAAGCAATCTTCTTCACAAGGTTTAGCAGTAGGAAAAAGTTGCCAAATAAAAATCTAAAAATCAACGGTTATGATATTTATTGGAAAGATCATGTAAAGTATCTAGGCTTTGTTCTAGACAAAAAGTTGACATTTCGAAAACACGTACAGTATACATTGGAAAAATCTGAAAAACTTTTTAGAATGCTTTATCCTTTCATCAATCGTAAATCAAAACTGGATCCTAAAAACAAACAATTACTATACAAAACTGCCTTCCGTTCAATCTTAACTTACGCTTCTCCAGTATGGTCAAATTGTGCTTCATATGACCGTAAAAAAATACAAGTTTTCCAGAACAAATGCCTAAAAATTATCCACAATCTACCTCCTTGGTGTAGCACAGCTGACCTACACGAGATCAGTAATATGGAACCAACAGATCGTTATTGCAATAGGCTCAACTTAAATTACCACCAGAAAGGTGCTAACTCTACATACCCTGTTTTACGTGATTTGTGTTTGTAAATGTGTTAGTTTTTAAGTTTTTCTTAGTTTTTTATCCATCCAATATCAAGGTTTTTTCTAGAAATTTTTTTCCTTGAACTACAATTATATGCTCATGAAAATCCAAAACTGTAAACACAATAAAAGTACAAACTAATATTGAAAGGTGAATACCGAACTCATTAAACATAGCATAAGAAATGAATTATTTCATGTAATAATTATGTGAGTGAATGAAGAATTATTATTATTATTATTATTATTATTATTATTATTATTTTGTATTTGTTTTCTAAAAAGCGTTTTTGGTCTTAATTTACTTGCCCTGAGCCCTGATAAAGAATATATATTATTCGAAACGTCGGTGTAAGAGAAAAATATCGTTTTCTTTTCACATTTTAAAGACTGCGAAGCCGAAAGAAACTCCTCTGAGTAAACTAACAGTCGATTAAAAGTATAGTATGTGTGTGTGTGCGTGTATATATATATATATATATATATATATATATATATATATATATATATATATTTTCTTTCCCTTAGTTAAGTTCGAACGAGCGGTAGCGAGTAAGGACAGCATACACTTGGACAAGAGTCGGCCAAAGGCCGCGAGTGTGTGTTGTCAAAAAGAAAATAGACCATTTTTTGGTTCTGCCATTCGTGCTCTTTGAGATTCTGCCATTCGTTATTCTGCCTTATGAAATATTCTGCCTTTCGTAATTCTGCTTTTCGTGATTCTGCCTTTCGTGATTCTGCCTTTTGATTTTCTGCCTTTCGTAGAAGACCCCATTGGGGTTCGCCACAGAAGGCAAATTCACGAAAGGCAGAAGCACGAAAGGCAGAATCATGAAAGGCAGAACTCTATGACCGTACACACAAGGCAGAATATTTCAAAAGGCAGAATTTCGAAGGGCACGAAAGGCAGAATCACTGGTAGCAAAACCTGACTCACGATAGCCAAGTGCGTGATGGCAAATTGGTGCGAATCCTGGTCACGGTATCAAACATCAGACATAATAACTTGTCACAAGCAATGACCAGTTTTGATGGAAGGTGCAAATCAAGCCTAATTATTAGATCCGAAACGCGCAAACTGGTTTGGCTCAAGTTCTAAAGACTCTCGTGGCATCGCGGATAGTAATTTTTCGATGTTAGGTATAACTTACACTAGTCTCAACGGTTTGTTGGTTATAATTAACATAAAACAACTCATGCGGCGAAGACGCATAATCAAGGGCAAGGAACTGAGGCGGCACAAAGCCGCCGTGGTTTCCGCGGTCCGACACGGCCGCCGACCCGCCGTCGGAAGCGGCGGCCTCTCGCATACAAACAACTGATCTACTGGTTTTCTAGGATTATTTAAACAGGTTTTCTTTCCCTTAGTTATGTCCGAACGAGCGGTAGCGAGTAAGGACAGCATACACTTAAACAATAGAGTCGGCCAAAGGCCGCGAGTGTGTGTTGTTAGAAAGAAAATAGACCATTTTTTGATTCTGCCATTCGTGCTCTTTGTGATTCTGCCATTCGTTTTTCTGCCCTATGAAATATTCTGCCTTTCGTAATTCTGCTATTCGTGATTCTGCCTTTCGTGATTCTGCCTTTTGATTTTCTGCCTTTCGTAGGAGACCCATAACCTTGGTATTAGTTAGAGCCCATGAATGAGTCACAAAATGTTCTACGAAAAATATAAACTTCTACTCATGTTATTATAACTTTAAAGTGATTCTTGAGCATCAACGGAGTCGCTTTAGTTCAAATAAAATCGACAGTTTCGAAATATGACAAAATTGGTATAGCTTAGTCATGAAATTGTAGAGTTGGTCGGAATTCATCAAAACGCAAATGCTAAGAGAAAATGTACCATTGGATGAGTTGAGTTACGCAGTTAACATGACTCAATGATCTACTGGAAGCACTGTGGTTTCCAAAATATTCATATCCTTTTGAAGCGAGTGATTTAAAAAACGCTTTAAAAACGCAGAATCAATTATTGGCAAAAAAGTATTCACCAGAACAAGCTCTTCCTATATTTGTACTCTTACTATATTTGTGTCGAATTTCAGAATGATGGTGATCTAACTTGACGAAAACTTGTTAATAATAAGTTTTTATGTCTAAATATAGAGTTTAATAGAGATAAAACCATTTTAAAACACATTAGAAATGTAAATGATAAACATTTCAGAAGGTCCTATCTGCTTTTATCGTTTTTCCGAAACGTCTTTTCGTTTTGGAAATGTTTAGCTTAAGTAACTCTCCCAAGCGTGTTTTTTGTTCAGATGCTAGAGTAATCCCTCCGCTATCTACTTGTGCAAATAACGTGCCAAAAAAGATGTTTAATAAGTTGCGGTGATTGAATGAAAGTGACCGATCATAAAATCGATCAGAGCAGATAGACCTTTTGAAATGTTCCTCTAGATTTGCTATCTGAAAACTCATTAAAAAAATTTTGGCCAAGTTTTTGTTCTACGTACTCCTATGTGCAATGGTCTAAATCTTACAAAAAAAATCTGGATCGTAATAAAGCATATGTACTCATAAATGCAAAACCATAGTTTTGCAGTGACACGTCCATAGATGCAACCTGAGACGCTGAGCAAAAAATAAATTCAAAATCAAAATTAATGTAAATTTTTTAGTTTTATTTTAAATTGTACAGTGAGAATAACTTGCGTTTTTTGCGGACATAATTGTCATCACTTCCCCAAACTATGATTTTCAGACTTTTGTAGTTGAACAAGTAGGTTAAAAGAACACAAGTCGCCCCTGGTTTGCATAAATCCAAAAACAAAATGAAAATACCGGTTTTTTACCGGTTTTACCGGTTTTTATTTTTATGAATACCGAAATACCGGTTTTTCGAAAAGTCGGTAATACCGACCACCCTAATATACATATATATATATATATATATATATATATATATATATATATATATATATATATATATATATATATATATATATATATATATATATATATATATATATATATATATATATATATATATATATATATATATATATATATATATATATATATATATATATATATTAGGGCGGTTCGATTTGTAGGGGATCGAAAAATTGCTTAGGCACATATGATTTTCGGATTCTAGGGATCAAAATAAGATACTTTTCTCAAGAAACCATACCTCTAAAATGAATTCTGATGTCCCTTGTACTAACGTGTAGGTACCCAAAAGGTCAAATTTCGAAAAATTCCTGTTTTGACCCATTTGGAGTGACCCAATCGAGTCCAAATGTATGACCGACCCCCACTAACTTTGGAGGGCTGACCCACCCATGCTAGTGTTACCCCCCTGGGACCCCCCTAGGGGGTCTCCCATACAGAAATATAAAAAAATATCAAAAAATCACCATTTTTGGCACTTTATATGACAAAAATCAGTGAAATGGCTATTATTTTTCCGCACAAATGAAGTTTCTAGGAAAAAAATGTTTAATTTTTGTTTTTGGATTTTTGTTTTCTCTTTAAAAATTTATTCGATCAGAACATAGGAAAGAAACTAAAAAGTTATTGTTTGAAGTCTTTTTTGGTTTCAACACTGGGCAATTTCGCACGGCTCTCTAATGTCGCCTCCATAACAGCCTCTACATTTTCCGATATTACTCGTTTGGAAACGCTAGCTAGCAGTTGAACGTGTTGTTCCGTTCCTTGTATATGTAATGGAATATGCGGATCAGTAAATGGTGAATCATCTTCATTTAAATATGCTATCAATGTTTCATACGGAATGATTCGCGTGAATGGTGGTTCAAATACGTTATTTTTATCAGTCAAATCGATCATTTTCGTGTAATCGAAGCAATGGAAGTTTATATCTGGTTTTTTTATATTCTCTAAGTTCCGATGGGTCTTCAACATTGTCTCGATATCGTAAAATTTTCTTGATAGCAGAGTCGCGCACCTCTTTCCTATCATCAAACAACATTGATAGCAAGATATTTTCCGAATGTGCAAAATATGGATTATTTTTAATTACATGATTGACAACATACGTAAATTTGGCTCCAGAAATTGTGCCCAAGTAATGTACTTGAAAAATAATACACTACCGTACACGACAGAGCTGTAATACTTGATATTAAAATACATTGGCACATAAACCTTAATTATAAATTCAACCAGAATTCTTAAATTTTTAGGTGGTTTTTTCATTGTCACATATAATCGTAATAATCTAGCGGCCTTGGTGAGCCAGCGAGAATGTACAATTTTCCCTGGTTTTATGTTAGCCAGATCCACAGAAACCACGCCATTAGAAATTGCATGTGCCATGTCGTATAAGTACTGCGAATCGGTGGAATATTCGTGCTGTTCTGCAACAGGAGGCATATTTTCCAACGCAATTCTCTGAAAGTCGCTCACCACCTAAAAATATATAATAATTAAATAAATTTATTATGATTTCACCATTCAAAATGTTAGAAAATTATAATAAATGAGTGATAGCAATGACTTACCGGAAGAGCTTCAGAATTTTCAATTTGCTTGCTTAGTTTCCCGGTTGTTGATGTTGGTCCAGTGGTGGATGATTTATCCAAAACCCCAAACAAATGTCGAAACGGAAGTTCGTTGAAGTGTAGAAGGCAAACAAACCAATGCAATGGTCTTTTTAGCAGCAATTCGAATCTTCGTATAATTCCACCGTGTGTGCCAGTGTTTGTTGGCTCACCGTCAGTGCATATGCCAATCAATGCATCCAGAGATATGTTTTTATCGTTGAAAAATTCATTCAATTTTGTTGTTTTGTATTCAACACTTTCCTCTACCAGTCTTGCGTAACCAATCAATCGAGAATTCGGTTCTCTCAAAATAACAAGGTGAGGTTCTTTTACCATCCTACTATGATACTTACCATCAATTTTTTCTCTCGTATAAGTATCATCTTTTCTGCCGGCGAATGAAAACGCTATTAAACTGGAATCATCAAACCTTTTGCGGAGCACTATACGTCTGCATTTCTCTCTCTTTCTCTACGAACTTTCGATTTATCCATGATGAGAGGTTCGCCATGCTGATCTTTCATTTCAAAATCTTTGAAAAGACTGGTTGCCAATGCTGACGCTACTCTATCAGACACACCAAATCTGTCACACATCAAGGCAAAGTTAAAACAATCGTATCTTTCTGTGTATTGTGAACTTGTGCTTCTATTCATAACATCTTCATCAACCGTCATCGGTACGTCTACGTATGTTGTATCATCGGGATCTTCGTATGTTGGCATTGTTGGCATTGATGACGATGTCCCTTGCTCTTTAATTTCCATCAGAAATGCATCAATTGTTAGTCTTCTCTGTTTATGTTGATCGTGCATAAACTCTTTGAGGCGTTCTGGAACCAAACCGCAGTTACATTGAGCTGCCGTCAAATCGCATTTACATGCTCCAATATAAAAAATTTCGTTCAGAGTACCGCTAAACACTCAAAAGTCTCTATTCGTCTTCTTAATTTCGGCTTGGTATTTGTCAACCAATCTATTCAATTTAACAGCAACATATTTTTTTGAAATTATTTCCATACCAAGTTTTTCCCAAATTCCAACCAACCTATCTGTTACGTGATTAGAGAATTGTTTATAAGAAACCTTTTTTTGTTCTGTTTTTGCACGTTCGCTTAAGTAAAATTAAAATCTCAAGATATCCAGATCGGTTGGTAAATTAATATCATTCAAATCAGAAGACACACCAAAAACAGCAACATCATGCTTGGGTATATGACTCATTGGGTTTTCGATAGCTGATGATGTTGTTGCTATTTCATCTTGCGGGTTCATTGTAAACTAAAAAAAATATATTTTGACTTTAACAATTTTCACTTTCACTTTCAGGTTTTTATTTTAGGTGTTGACTCTTTGGCGGACGATGTAGAATGATTTATGTTGACGTTTGTATCCTATACGAAACCTACACTAGTTCTACACAGAGTGAATAGATAGAGTGACGCAGAGAGAAATTCAGTCAAAACAGCAACACGGTTTTTTTATGTATCCACCAAAATATTTTTCTGGCAGCCCCTTTTTGCTCAAGTTCCAGTTGACTTCAACGAAGTGTTGTTATTGTCAGAGTGAAAAGATAGTTATTGTATTTAAATTTAAAACAAGTTCGTTTGATAAAGTTTGATAGAGATAGATAAAATGAAGTGCGTTTTGTGTAATAACAAAAAACAGTAAGGAATGTGAGTTTTTTTCGGTTCCCGAAGAATCCGATTGTGAGGAAACAGTGGATGGATTTTTGTTGCCTCCCAGCAGACTATTTCATTGACGAAAATACCCGACTTTGCAGTGTTCGTTTGGTTTTTCTGGTTTCAGACTCTGCGTCACTCTATTTATTCACTCTGGTTCTACAGTGTGCGTGGGAACAGTGGAAATGGAGCGTCCGTGCATGGTAGCCGTTGTGGTAACATACCAGCGGTGCTCGCCTGACTGGTCGAAATAAAAATATTACATATGATGTAACAGAGTGATATACGATTTTATGTTCAAAAGGACGCCAACTGCAAACGCCATCTGCAATGAGAATGGCTCAGAAATATGTGTAATTGTGTATGTATGCGCTGAAGACTCAGGACCGAATCCCATGCGAAGCAGGAGAAAACAAAAATCCAAAAACAAAAAAAAACATTTTTTTCCTAGAAACTTCATTTGTGCGGAAAAATAATAGCCATTTCACTGATTTTTGTCATATAAAGTGCCAAAAATGGTGATTTTTTGATATTTTTTGATATTTTTGTATGGAGACCCCCTAGGGGGGTGCCGGGGGGGTAACACTAGCATGGGTGGGTCGGCCCTCCAAAGTTAGTGGGGGTCGGTCATACATTTGGACTCGATCGGGGCACTCTAAATGGGTCAAAACAGGATTTTTTGAAATTTGACCTTTTGGATACCTACACGTTAGTACAAGGGACATCAGAATTCATTTTAGAGGTATGGTTTTTTGAGCAAAGTATCTTATTTTGATCCCTAGAATCCGAAAATCATATGTGCCTAAGCAATTTTTCGATCCCCTACAAATCGAACCGCCCTAATATATATATATATATATATATATATATATATATATATATATATATATATATATATATATATATATATATATATATATATATATATATATATATATATATATATATATATATATATATATATATATATATATATATATATATATATATATATATATATATATATATATATATATATACATACATATATATATACATATATATATATATATATATATATATATATATATATATATATATACATATAAAAATGCAGCTCTGTCTGTCTGTCTGTCTGTTCCATATAGGCTTCAAAACTACTGAGCCGATCGGCGTGAAATTTTGTATCTAGGGGTTTTAGGGGCCGAAAAGGTGACTAAGATAGTTTGAGACCCCTCCCTCTTCTGGAAGGGAGGGGTCCCATACAAATGAAACACAAATTCATGCACATCTCGAAAACTAACCAAGTAAATGAAACCAAATTTGGCATGTGGATGTTTTTAAGAGTAACAAATATGTCCATGTTGATTCGACACACTTCCCTTTTCTGGAAGGGAGGGATCCTATACAAATGAAACACACATTTCTGCACATCTCGAAAACTAACCAAGCAAATGAAACCAAATTTGGCATGTGGATGTTTTTAGTAGTAACAAATATGTCCATGTTGATTCGACACCCTTCCCTTTTCTGGAAGGGAGGGGTCCCATACAAATGAAACACAAATTTCTGCACATCTCGAAAACTAACCAAGCAAATGGAACCAAATTTGGAATGTGGATGTTTTAAGGAGTAGCAAATATGTCCATGTTGATTCGACACCCTTCCCTCTTCTGGAAGGGAGGGGTCCCATACAAATGAAACACAAATTTCTGCACATCTCGAGAACTAACCAAGTAAATAGAACCCAATTTGTTAGGTGGATGTTTTTGGGGGTAGCAAATATATCCATAATGGTTTGACACCCCTCCCTTTTCTACAAGGGAGGGGTCCCATACAAATGAAACACGAATTTCGCACAGCTCGAGAACCAATCAACCAAATTTGGTATGTGAATGGTTTTAGAGGTAACAAGTATGTCCATAGTATTTCGACTCCCCTCCCTGTTCTGTGAGGGAGGGGTTCATAACAAATGAAACACAAATTTCTGCTTATCTCGAAAGCTAACCAACTAACTGGAACCAAATTTGGCAGGTGATTGATTTTAGGGGTAACAAATATATCCATAATGGTTTGACACCCCTCTCTCTTCTATAAGGGAGGGGTCCCATACAAATGAAACTCAAATTTCGCACAGCTCGAGAACCAATCAAGCGAATATAACCAAATTTGGCAGGTGAATGTTTTTAGGTGTAACAAACATGTCCATAATGTTTCGACACCCTTCCTTCTTCTGGCATGTCTCCAAATACCATTTCGAAATCCAAGATGGCGACTTCCCGTTTCTGAAAAATAGCGGCAAATGACCAAATACCACCCAACATGGGTTTTTCCGGAACTGTTATGATGCACTGAAGCCCCAAATCGACCTCAGACAACATTTTGAATAGTAAGATTGCGACTTCCGGTGTCTGGAAAACAGCCGAAAATGACCAAATACCACCCAATATGAGTGTTCCTTTAACCAGATTGACGCTCAGAGGCCAGAAATTGTTTACAAATGCCATTTTGAAATCCAAGATGGCGACTTCCGGTTTCTGAAAAACAGCCGAAAATGACCAAATACCACCCAATATGGGTATTTTCGGGATTGTTATGATGCACTTAAGCCACAAATCGACCTCAAACAACATTTTGAATTGTAAGATGGCGACTTCCGGTGTCTGGAAAACAGCCGAAAATGAGCAAATACCACCCAATATGCGTGTTTCTTCAACCAGAATGACGCTCAGAGGCCAAAAACTGTCCCCTAATGCCATTTTGAAATTCAAGATAACAACTTCCGGTTTCTGGAAAACAGTGGCAAATTACCAAATACCACCCAATATGGGTATTTCCGGGATTGTTATGATGCACTGAAGCCACAAATCGACTTCAGACAACATTTTGAATTGTAAGATGGCGACTTCCGGTGTCTGGAAATCAGCCGAAAATGACCAAATACCACACAATATGAGTGTTTCTTCAACCACATTGACGCTCAGAGGCCAAAAATTGTCTCCTAATGCCATTTATATATATATATATATATATATATATATATATATATATATATATATATATATATGTATATATATATATGTATATATATATATATATATATATATATATATATATATATATATATATATATATATATATTTATATATATATATAAATATATATATATATATATATATATATATATATATATATATATATATATATATATATATATATATATATATATATATATATATATATATATAAATATAAGTATATATATATATATATATATATATATATATATATATATATATATATATATATATATATATATATATATATATATATATATATATATATATATATATATATATATTAGGGCGGTTCGATTTGTAAGGGATCAAAAAATCGCTTAGGCACTTATGATTCTCGGATTCTAGGGATCAAAATAAGATACTTTGCTCAAAAAACCATACCTCTAAAATGAATTCTGATGTCCCTTGTACTAACGTGTAGGTACCCAAAAGGTCAAATTTCAAAAAATCCTGTTTTGACCCATTTAGAGTGCCCCAATCGAGTCCAAATGTATGACCGACCCCCACTAGCTTTGGAGGGCCGACCCACCCATGCTAGTGTTACCCCCCCGGCACCCCCCTAGGGGGTCTCCATACAAAAATATCAAAAAATATCAAAAAATCACCATTTTTGGCACTTTATATGACAAAAATCAGTGAAATGGCTATTATTTTTCCGCACAAATGAAGTTTCTAGGAAAACAAGGTTTTTTTTTTGTTTTTGGATTTTTGTTTTCTCCTGCTTCGCATGGGATTCGGTCCTGAGTCTTCAGCGCATACATACACAATTACACATATTTCTGAGCCATTCTCATTGCAGATGGCGTTTGCAGTTGGCGTCCTTTTGAACATAAATTCGTATATCACTCTGTTACATCATATGTAATATTTTTATTTCGACCAGTCAGGCGAGCACCGCTGGTATGCTACCGCAACGGCTACCACGCACGGACGGTCCGTTTCCACTGTTGCCACGCACACTGTTAAACCGGAGTGAATAAATAGAGTGACGCAGAGTCTGAAACCAGAAAAACCAAACGAACACTGCAAAGTCGGGTATTTTCGTCAATGAAATAGTCTGCTGGGAGGCAACAAAAATCCATCCACTGTTTCCTCACAATCGGATTCTTCGGGAACCGAAAAAAACTCACATTCCTTACTGTTTTTTGTTATTACACAAAACGCACTTCATTTTATCTATCTCTATCAAACTTTATCAAACGAACTTGTTTTAAATTTAAATACAATAACTATCTTGTCACTCTGACAATAACAACACTTCGTTGAAGTCAACTGGAACTTGAGCAAAAAGGGGCTGCCAGAAAAATATTTTGGTGGATACATAAAAAAACCGTGTTGCTGTTTTGACTGAATTTCTCTCTGCGTCACTCTATCTATTCACTCTGTGTAGAACTAGTGTAGGTTTCGTTTAGGATACAAACGTCAACATAAATCATTCTACATCGTCCGCCAAAGAGTCAACACCTAAAATAAAAACCTGAAAGTGAAAGTGAAAATTGTTAAAGTCAAAATATATTTTTTTTAGTTTACAATGAACCCGCAAGATGAAATAGCAACAACATCATCAGCTATCGAAAACCCAATGAGTCATATACCGAAGCATGATGTTGCTGTTTTTGGTGTGTCTTCTGATTTGAATGATATTAATTTACCAACCGATCTGGATATCTTGAGATATTAATTTTACTTAAGCGAACGTGCAAAAACAGAACAAAAAAAGTTTTCTTATAAACAATTCTCTAATCACGTAACAGATAGGTTGGTTGGAATTTGGGAAAAACTTGGTATGGAAATAATTTCAAAAAAATATGTTGCTGTTAAATTGAATAGATTGGTTGACAAATACCTAGCCGAAACTAAGAAGACGAATAGAGACCTTTGAGTGTTTACCGGTACTCTGAACGAAATTTTTTATATTGGAGCAAGTAAATGCGATTTGACGGCAGCTCAATGTAACTGCGGTTTGGTTCCAGAACGCCTCAAAGAGTTTATGCACGAACAACATAAACAGAGAAGACTAACAATTGATGCATTTCTGATGGAAATTGAAGAGCAAGGGACATCGTCATCAATGCCAACAATGCCAACATACGAAGATCCCGATGATACAACATACGTAGACGTACCGATGACGGTTGATGAAGATGTTATGAATAGAAGCACAAGTTCACAATACACAGAAAGATACGATTGTTTTAACTTTGCCTTGATGTGTGACAGATTTGGTGTGTCTGATAGAGTAGCGTCAGCATTGGCAACCAGTCTTTTCAAAGATTTTGAAATGAAAGATCAGCATGGCGAACCTCTCATCATGGATAAATCGAAAGTTCGTAGAGAAAGAGAGAAATGCAGACGAATAGTGCTCCGCAAAAGGTTTGATGATTCCAGTTTAATAGCGTTTTCATTCGCCGGCAGAAAAGATGATACTTATACGAGAGAAAAAATTGATGGTAAGTATCATAATAGGATGGTAAAAGAACCTCACCTTGTTATTTTGAGAGAACCGAATTCTCGATTGATTGGTTACGCAAGACTGGTAGAGGAAAGTGTTGCACACAAAACAACAAAATTGAATGAATTTTTCAACGATAAAAACATATCTCTGGATGCATTGATTGGCATATGCACTGACGGTGAGCCAACAAACACTGGCACACACGGTGGAATTATACGAAGATTCGAATTGCTGCTAAAAAGACCATTGCATTGGTTTGTTTGCCTTCTACACTTCAACGAACTTCCGTTTCGACATTTGTTTGGGGTTTTGGATAAATCATCCACCACTGGACCAACATCAACAACCGGGAAACTTAGCAAGCAAATTGAAAATTCTGAAGCTCTTCCGGTAAGTCATTGCTATCACTCATTTATTATAATTTTCTAACATTTTGAATGGTGAAATCATAATAAATTTATTTAATTATTATATATTTTTAGGTGGTGAGCGACTTTCAGAGAATTGCGTTGGAAAATATGCCTCCTGTTGCAGAACAGCACGAATATTCCACCGATTCGCAGTACTTATACGACATGGCACATGCAATTTCTAATGGCGTGGTTTCTGTGGATCTGGCTAACATAAAACCAGGGAAAATTGTACATTCTCGCTGGCTCACCAAGGCCGCTAAATTTTACGATATCGAGACAATGTTGAAGACCCATCGGAACTTAGAGGATATAAAAAACCAGATATAAACTTCCATTGCTTCGATTACACGAAAATGATCGATTTGACTGACAACGTATTTGAACCACCATTCACGCGAATCATTCCGTATGAAACATTGATAGCATATTTAAATGAAGATGATTCACCATTTACTGATCCGCATATTCCATTACATATACAAGGAACGGAACAACACGTTCAACTGCTAGCTAGCGTTTCCAAACGAGTAATATCGGAAAATGTAGAGGCTGTTATGGAGGCGACATTAGAGAGCCGTGCGAAATTGCCCAGTGTTGAAACCAAAAAAGACTTCAAACAATAATTTTTTAGTTTCTTTCCTTATTCTGATCGAATAAATTTTTAAAGAGAAAACAAAAATCCAAAAACAAAAATTAAACATTTTTTTCCTAGAAACTTCATTTGTGCGGAAAAATAATAGCCAAAGTGCCAAAAATGGTGATTTTTTGATATTTTTTTATATTTTTGTATGGAAGACCCCCTAGGGGGGTCCCAGGGGAGTAACACTAGCATGGGTGGGTCAGCCCTCCAAAGTTAGTGGGGGTCGGTCATACATTTGGACTCGATTGGGTCACTCTAAATGGGTCAAAACAGGTTTTTTTGAAATTTGACCTTTTGGGTACCTACACGTTAGTACAAGGGACATCAGAATTCATTTTAGAGGTATGGTTTCTTGAGAAAAGTATCTTATTTTGATCCCTAAAATCCGAAAATCACATGTGCCCAAGCGATTTTTAAATCGACCCACCCTAATATATATATATATATATATATATATATATATATATATATATATATATATATATATATATATATATATATATATATATATATATATATATATATATATATATATATATATATATATATATATATATATATATATATATATATATATATATATATATATATATATTTTTTTTTTTTTTTTTTTTTTTTTTTTTTTTTTTCAGGTGAAGGGGAAATTTGCATCCAAACCCCTGAGGTGACCAACCTCAGGGAGTGTGGGGTTGGTTTGAATCAGTGACCGGACCCACTAAAACCCCTTCAGTCTCCAGCCCATAATACTCCCCGGGACCACCGCTAGGTATTGCTTCGGGGAGCGGCTTTTGTGCTCTGTGCACCCTCTTGGTTCTTTAGGTCTTTTTGCTAACTTAGCTAACTAACCTGGAGACTGGCCGTTAGCTAACACTGGCGTGTCGGTGGTCAACCTGTCGCCTGTTTTGCAATTCTAAAACTATTTGAGAGGCGGCTGTACAAACCGCCCTCCAAATGTTTGGGTCTTTACACATCCTCCGAACTAGGTTGTCCGGAGTGGTGTCTGGCCCGCTCACTACCATCATGTCGCTCCGCGCATGCACAAAACGAGGGCACACGAAGAAGACATGCTCAGCAGTCTCTTCCGCATCCGCGCACTCGGGACACATGGGGGACCCCGCATGCCCGAATCTGTGTAGATACTGCCTAAAGCAACCATGGCCTGACAGAATCTGTGTCAGATGGAAGTTCACTTCTCCATGGCGCCTCCCGACCCATCCGGATACATCCGGAATAAGTCGATGCGTCCATCTACCCTTCGCGGAATTGGACCACTCCTGCTGCCATCTGATCATCGAGAATGATCTTCTGGTACCTCGTATGCCCCTTGTGTCACGTTGATCGAAGCATTCTACGTCCTCCTTAATGGCTATGCTGATAGGCAACATGCCGGACAGGACGCAGATTGCGTCGTATGACACAGTTCGATACGCGCTCGCAACCCTCAGGCACATGAGCCTGTAGGTACTTTCCAACTTACTCCGATGTTTACTAGTACCTAGTGCTTTGGACCACACTGGCCCGCCATATCTCAGTATGGACGAAGTCACGCTAGCTAGAAGTTTCCGCTTGCTGCCGTACACTGCTGAGCTATTGGACATCATGCGAGATAATGCTGCAATAGCCATTGAAGCCTTCTTGCAGGCATATTCGACATGGCTCCCGAAGGCGAGCTTGTCATCGATCATCACCCCCAGCAGCTTCAGGGAGCGCTTAGAGGCGATGGTGCAATTCCCGACACTGATCAACGCCTGTTGCTTCGACTTGCGGTTATTGACAACTGAAATCTCCGTCTTATGATGCGCCAGCTCCAGTTTTTTGGAGCGCATCCAGTCCTCGACGACGCTTATAGAGTGCGAAGCCGTCAACTCAACCTCCTCGATCGACTCGCCGTAGACCTCAAGTGTGATGTCGTCCGCAAACCCAACGATCACAACCCCTTGAGGGAGCTTTAGTTTCAGCACTTCATCGTACATGATATTCCACAGTACCGGGCCCAGGATGGAACCTTGTGGAACCCCTGCGGTAATTGGGACACATTTTTGACCCTCGTCTGTGCTGTAAACTAGCACACGATTCTGGAAATAATTTTCCAGAATCCTGTACAAAGACACCGGAATGTCTAGTTTCCGAAGCGAGTGGGCTATGGAATCCCAGCTAACACTATTGAACGCATTTTTCACGTCCAACGTGACGATTGCGCAATAGCGAATGCCCCATCTTTTACGCTGGAGTGCTACCTCTGCTGTTTTGGTGACGGACAGAATAGCATCCACCGTAGACTTGCCTTTTCGGAAGCCGAACTGGTTACTCGACAGACCGTTTGCACATTCGGTGTACCTAACCAGTCTATTGAGGATAACCTTCTCGAGCACCTTACCCGCCGTATCGAGCAGACATATCGGTCTGTATGCCGACGGGTCACCAGGTGGTTTCCCTGTCTTCGGCAATAAGACCAGCTTCTGTCGCTTCCATCTGTCTGGGAATGTACAGTCATCCAGGCACTTCTGCATGACTTCCCGAAATAGTCTGGGGGCCTCTTTGATGGCCTTCTTCACAGCCAGATTCGGAATCCCATCCAATCCCGGTGCCTTGCTCACCTTCAGGGAGTTGGCGATCGCGATGAGTTCCTCATTCGTAACCGTTTCCGCCTCCTCTGCCTCGGCACGGCTAACGCCGTCACTCATATATTGGGTGTTCGGCAGGTTGGCCGACCACCTCTGGTCTGAGTTTGAGATACTGGAACGTCGGTGAAGTGACTCGCCAGCCGGAGGCCAAGGATTTGGCTCGTGGCGTGGAAAGAGTCCCTCTATGATCCGCTCAAGCATCGCTGGTGATTTTTCTGCGGGCGCCATCGCACCCTTAGTCTTGGCCATCACCATCCTATAGGCGTTACCCCACGGGTTAGTGTTGGCACTAGCGCACAGTCTTTCGAAGCACGCACGTTTACTAGCTTTTATTGCTCTCTTAAGCGCCGCTCTTGCGGAACTGAATTCCCCTCGATGATCTTCCCTTTCTTCGTCGGTTCGCGCACGTTGAATCCTTCTTCTCGCTTGAAGACACGCTCTGCGGAGGTCCGCTATCGCGTCGGTCCACCAGTAGACTGGTGGCCTTCCATGCCTAGGCTGGCGGTTCCTAGGCATAGTGGCGTCGCACGCCCGCGAAAGTATGGCAACAAGTTGATCAGCGCTCGGGTTACGAATTCTGCTTGCCTCGTGTTCTAGTCTAATTGCTTCCGCAAATACCTCTTCGTTGAAGTGTGATATCCTCCACCCGCGAGGAGCTGGAGTGTTAATTCTACTCGCCACATGCGGTCTCGTTTTACAGTCTACGCTATAACAGACCGCCAGATGGTCGCTATGAGTGTAGCCATCGTCTACCCTCCAGTTCGTGATCAATCCTGGACTACAGAATGTCACATCGATGATCGACTCCGCGCCGTTTCTACTGAAGGTGCTCTTCAAGCCGACGTTGGCCAGATCTATGTTGAGCTTCGCCAAAGCCTCCAACAAGATCCGGCCTCTCTGGTTTGTGCGTCGACTTCCCCACTCAGTTGCCCATGCGTTGAAGTCGCCCGCCACTACCAACGGTGATAGACCGATCAGCTCCCCGGTGGCTCGGTCGATCATCCTTGCGAACTGCTCGGTAGACCAACGAGGCGGAGCATAGCAGCTGCAGTAGTACACTCCGTTCACCTTGGCAACCGCGTATCCTTCGTTTGAAGTTGACACTATCTCTTGAACCGGGAACCTGCTCGTCGTCCATATTGCCGCCATACCGGACCCGTCCGAAATCCAGTTACCGTTTCCGGAAGGAATTCGGTAGGGGTCCGAGATTATGGCGATGTCCGACAACGACTCAGTGACTGCTTGGTATAGCAGTTGCTGAGCCGCGAAGCAGTGGTTCAAATTTAGCTGTGTCACTCTCACGCCCGTGGCTTGCTAGTCGGCTTACCGGCCGTGCACCTCGGGCCTCCCATTATGTGCTTTGCGTCACGCTTCCCGGCGCACGCCAAGCACTTCGGGGGCTCTCCGCAGTCTTTGCTTTTGTGGCCTGCAGCACCACACCGCCTGCAAAGGGAGCTCCTGTCAGGCCCCTTGCAGCTAAAGGACTTGTGTCCTTGCTCGAAGCATCGAAAGCAGACCTCCGGCGGCTGGTAGATGCTGAGTGGGCACATTGACCAGCCCACTTTGAGCCTCGCTACCTTTAGCGCCTGGTTTGCGTCTACTGACGAAAGCCTGACAGTGGCGGTCTGGGTTCCTACTGGGCCTTTGCGCAGTCGAACTGCCTCTGGTGCCACAACCACTTCGCACTGCTCCTTGAGGGCATCCACGACTTCGCATGCCTCGGTGACTTCGTCCAGGTATTTAAGTTGTAGGGTTACCTGCGACGTGAGTGCCCGAACCTGCACTCTATCTCCAAGCGCCTCTTGGGCCAATGCCCGATAGGCTGGGCCCTTGTTTCTGGCTTCTTTGCGGAGCTCAACGATCATTTCTCCCTTGCGGGATCGGCGGATGCTACGCACATCTGCCCCCAGATCTTTGAGCTTCGCATCGCCTCTCATTGCCTTAAGGACTTCCGAGTACTTTGACTCTTCTGTCTTAAGGATGAGTGCGTCGCCCTTATTTTTAACTTTCTTCGTCGCAGGATTTGTAACCGGATGCGGTTTTTTGGCCACCACTTTTTGGTTCCTACTCCTTCCCGGAACCGTTACCCACGGGTTACCGGGAGCCTTCTGCTCCTTGGCTGCCACCGTGGGCGTTGCTTGCGCCACTCCTACACCGGTCTGAGGGCTGTTTGCGATTAAACGCTTCTTGGTGCCCCCGGGGGCCGTCTCTCCCGGGGACTGTCGCGTTCGTTTGGCAGCTGGCCCTGCCGCGCTAACCGCCGCAAACGTGCTAGCGTCCGTTTGGACCGACTTCGTCGCCAGCTCGGTCACCTTCGTCTCCTCTTTCTCCGCAGCCGCAGCTTTCATTTCGAGCTCGGCGTGCTCCTTTTTCGCAGCATCGACGGAGGACCGAAGCATGTAGAGGGCCTGCTTCAAGTACTTCGTTGTATTGCTGCGACTTTTCGCAAACTCGATTATAGCATCGAGCTGCTCAGACAGGGCCACTACCCTCGGTAGCGTGTCCCGCTGTCTTCCGACCGCCTTTAATAGCTGTGGACCAGCCACCGCGATGTCTTGCGTAGATCCGGTAGGCGTACTGCCTTTACCGTCTTCGCAGGCGACCTTCACTGCATCCGTCTCCACTTTTCTAGGCGGAGACCGCTGGATGCCACCTCGCGCAAATGGGTTTTCCAACCCATCTGCCCCCATCTCCAGAGTTTTGTTTTTCTGCATTCTTGTTTATTGGGTCCCCCTACCAGCCGCTATCCTTATCCATAATGGAGTAGTCGCCTAAATGGTCCCAAGGTAGTCTATGCCGGAGCAGTGAGGCCATGGCTAGGGGCGGCTGCCATAGCGCCTTATGGGCAACTATGACACCCCCGACCGGCGCAAGTCAGGAAAAGACATCTGATCCTACTCCTGCCTGGTTCCCACCAGGCAATGGACTCGGAACGTACTGGAAGGCCTGCCAGGTTTTACGGGACGGAGACCCCTGCACCGGTTGTAATCTCGCCGTTTCAAGCCGTTATCACACGACATTACTAAGGGAGCTCGGCGCAGGTGCCAGCCCAAAATCATGGTACGAAAACGAAATCCGACTCGTATCCTATAGTGATGCGACCAGTTGCCGTAATTGGGAACATTACTGGCATCAGTCCCAATGGGCGGTATAGTGCATTTGGGTGGTGGGAGCGGCACTACTCGCTCCGTCGGAGCTGCTTCCGGCCAGTGTGGCTTTTGCGAGAATTCAGCGGCCCAGTACCTGAATCTCGCCACGACCTAGGCTAGCTCCCGCTGATGGTCCGGGACTGCTTGCTAGCAGTGAGCACTTCCGTGGCCTTCGGTGATCGCCAATTACCGACCCGTGGTGGCATACAGCTCTGCCAATATATATATATATATATATATATATATATATGTGTATATATATATATATATATATATATATATATATATATATATATATATATATATATATATATATATATATATATATATATATATATATATATATTCTATTCTGATTTCAATCTATGTCAATGTATTCACAGTACAACTGTTGCGTTATGCATTTCACACATTTATGGTGCGATTTTAGTGCGACATTTGTGTGAATCGGGAAGACGGGATGGACTGTACAAGACTTGAACTTTTGCGTGAAGTACTTATGCCAAAACATAATCCTTTCATTCCCTGAAAGTTGCAAGAAAATCCGATTTCTAATAAATTTTTGGTGAAAACTTTTGTCTGGTGCGTTTTTTTACAGCGTACAGGCCTTACTCAATAGTTATGAGTATTCTTGGCAATATTCAGTGAAATTCCCGGTTTATCCCGGTTCCAAACAATTACCGGTTTTCCCGGTTGAGTGGCCACCCTGCATACTGTAGCGTTAACCAGGTATTATGCTATCTTTTTCAAATGCTTTTTATTTTATACGGTTTTTGAACACCAATATCTTAAAGTAAAGGGTGATTTTTTTGCTATTTGGTTTTTCGTGTATTCAGATTTGACAGTTCACGCGGGAATTCTGACAGCTGTCAAAGTCTAATGTACTCAGATTGGTTTGCCATTTCACCATGAACAGACTTACGCCTGAACAACGCTTACGAATAATGGAATTTTATTATCAAAATTCGTCCTCTGTGAAAAATGTGAAAAATCCACTTTTTTACCGAAAAATTGTGTTCAGTGACGAAGCTCATTTCTGGTTAAATGGGTATGTTAATAAGCAAAATTGCCGCATTTGGATCGAAGAGCAACCAGAGGCAATACAAGAATCGCCAATGCACCCAGAAAAATGCACGGTTTGGTGCGGTTTACACGCTGGTCCGTACTTTTTCAAAGATGATCAAAATCGCAACGTTACGGTCAACGGCGCTCGCTATCGCGCGATGATTTCTGAATTTTTTTTTTTGCCGGAAATGGAAGAGCTGGGTCTTGTTGACATTTGGTGCCAGCAAGACGGAGCAACGTGCCATACATCGCGCGAATCAATGGACATATTGCGGAATGAGTTCGGTGAGCAATTCATCTCACGAAATGGACCGTTGAATTGGCCGCCTAGATAATGCGATTTAACACCGCTAGATTATTTTTTGTGGGGCTACGTTAAGTCTCTCGTCTATGCGGATAAGCCAACAACAATTCCAGCCTTGGAAGACAACATTACACGCGTTATTCGCGAGATACCAGTCGAAATGCTCGAAAAAATGACCAAAAATTGGACTTTTCGTATGGACCATTTAAAACGTAGCCGTGGCCAACATTTGAATGAAATTATCTTCAAAAAGTGAATGGCATAAACCAATTTATCGGCTCAAATCAAGATTTCATATAGTTTTGTATTTTTTGTGCGTTTTTTTAAAAAAAAACAATTTCTTAAAAAATCACCATTTTTTATTCACAGTATTATCGAATAATGCAATAGCAAATTTCTTTCAGTTATCGCATAAATGCATTTACGTGTGATCGCGTACAATATACGCACTGACAATTATATAACTGAAGAATTTGATGAATAATAATCTACGTAGTCCCACGTCTACCATGCAGTCGTGTCTTGGATACCACCCTCTAACTTTTTTTATTCACGACTAGAAGACTTGTAAAAATGCTTTGTAGAAAAAGTATTGCTGATTACATATAATTCTATAGTGGTCGGCAAAATTGTAGATAATAATTTTGTCTTTCTGAAAATAATATACCTACAGCTCGAAAACAATACTTTTAGCAGAAAAAAATTAAAAAAGTCGTAATCAAAAATAAATCTACACTGAGAGAAAAACACTTAAGAATTTCATAAGTTACAACTTATGAACATGCTTAATTTCGATTTCATAAGACACTTATGCATTACTCATCAACGTGTATAATCTTTATAAGTCTATCTTATGATTTTTATTTAGTCGTCATATGCATCTCATATGCTCAAGTTATGATTTTTATAAACGTCAACATTGTGAAAATTTCATACTCATATCCTATGAAACCTGCAAAATGGCGCTAATCTGCAATTTGCGCAGCGAGTGTCTTTTAATGAAAATTTATTGGTTTAGCTGAAAAATATTTGAAAACAGCGAATAAAGAATTATTCTGGAAATGGGCTAAAAATTGTAGAAAAAAGTGTAAGTACCTATCTACAAATCCTATAATTACTTCATGTCATATATATTTATTTTAGCATCTATCAAATATTGTGTTCGTTGAAGAGGACAACGTTGACAACATTCAGCAAGAGGAATCAAAAGAAATAAAATTTATTATCATCATAATATCACCATGGCAGCAGGATATACTTTTTAGGACAAAATGAACAGTTTTTGAAACATTAAAATTTTACGTTATACTTTACTTTTACTTTATATTATATATTTGAGATATTTGTGAACAAAAATGAGTACAAACTAGAGTAAAAAGCTATATTCTTATCAAAACATATTGAGGTACTCAAAAAAGTTCGAGTTTTTTAAGCATAGATTGAGTATCCATATTTATAAATAACACTAAAGAAAAAGAACATGCACAGGTGTACATTTTATAACCTAACAGCTATAAAGTTCATGGCAAAAATTATGAGCTTTATAACATTAAACTAATGATATTCATATCAATCCCTTTATAAAATTCATATTTAAAAGCTATGATTTTGATATGTCTGTTCTTATAGCATGCATACATACGACCAATAAATTTTATAAGTATGACTTATGAAAATCGTTAGTGGTCGAAAATCAATTTTCACCTCCAATTCATAAGCCAAAACTTATAACTTCCATAAGGGATCCTTGTGGCGCAAAATCATAAGTGGTTCTTATGGAATTCAATAGTTATTTTCTCTCGGTGTAAACATATATTTTGAAACTGTAGCTCTGTCTGTCTTTCTGTCTGATCCATATAAGCTTGAAAAGTACTGAACCGACCGGCGTGAAATTTTGTATATAGGGGTTTTAGAGGCCGAGAAAGGTGACTAAGATAGTTCCCCTCCCTCTTCTGGAGAAACACAAATTTTTGCGCATCTCGAGAACTAGCCAAAAAAATGGAACTAAATTTGGCATGTGGATTTTCGAGGGGGTAACAAAAATGTGTATAATGGTTTGACACCCCTCCCTCTTCTGTAAGGAAGGGGTTTCATACAAATGAAAGACGAATTTCGCATAACCAGAACCAATCAAGCAAATACAACCAAATTCAACAAGTGAATGTTATTAGGGATAACAAATATGTCCATGTTTCGACACCACTCCCTCTTCTGGAAGGGATGGGTTCCATACAAATTAAACACAAAAAAATATGGAAATGTGACTGATCACAACATGACGCAAAGCAGCGTTTACGTCGTCTGCAAGAAAAATCACAGGAGTGTTGTGTGCAAAGCCACGACCGCAAAGTTGAAGTAGAATACTTTTACAAGACAACCCGGCTGCTTGCATGTCAGTCATTTTGAAATCGGATTTGTTTCGTGCCGCTTGTTATGCACAGTAGCAACCAATCGTAATAAACATCACACTGCTGTGCAATTGCAACAGCATCAAACCTCAGTTGCAGTTTATTAATAACCATTCATTATGCTCTTCCAAATACATTTAGTGGCCTTGAAAAAGGCCGATTGCTGCAATTACAATTTTCATTCAATTTTTGCATAAATGCTTCATGGTCAGATATACCCGCTGCAACTGCTACGCTATTCGTAGCCAAGCCACAGTTGTGGCCGCTATACGCTGCCATTGGTATCCGCTGTCCCTGCATCAGCTGGCCCAGCTGCTATCAATGCTGAGATTCGCTGCAACTAGTGCGCTATTCATTGCTACGCCACAGTTGTGGCCGCTATCCGCTATCGCTGGTATCCACTGCAATGCTACTGCTGCTGCTAAGGGATGACTGCTGTTGTCGCTGTCTAGAACTATTATGAGCGGATTCGGCTGAAACAGGCTCTTATATAGGCCAAATAGCATATTTTCAATTGCAAGGTATATGATTCTGTCGACCGTGCTTGGGAAGCAATCATATAACGACCAATCAGAGGTCGAATTTTTCGTTTTGACAAGGCTTGACTATTTTCAATAGTACAATAGTTTGAAGTATAAAATTACAATTATATTCATTTGGGAAGAATCTTAGAAGATTTTCCAATCTATTGCTGCAAGAACGAAGGAAATCCATCGAATACTAACCGATTTATTGGCATTCGAAATTGGACATATTTTTCACTTTTTTTGGTTTTAGATTTTCATTTCACATCCCTATGTAGCCGAACTTCCTGAGAGAAGTATTCTACTTCAAAAAATCACAAGAAGGTTGTATGCAAAGCCACGACCGCAAGGTTGAAGTAGAATACTTTTACAAGAAAGATAACCTGGCTGCTTGCGTGTCAGTCATTTTTTCTAGTAAATAAACGTTGACCGTTCATTGGCAGTATTGTAATTTCTTTTTGTCTGATATTTTGAATGAAGTTCATTGGATTTTTTAAAATTTTGTGCAAATGAGAAGTTGAAGTGCTGCCGAATTGTAATATGCACATTTATTACGACATCATTAAACGGGAACGGAACAAAGGCTACGGTTATGCAGAACGCGAATGCCGGCGCGATGCGGTTCGCCTTACCGTGGTGAAATGTACAGCTCTTTTTAAGGCGAAGTAGAGCTATACATTTCAACAGATTTCGTCTTGCCGAATCGCATCGCGCCGTTATTTGCGTTCTGCATGACCGTAGCCAAACACTAAGCGACTCAAACACGTAATAATAGTCAGAGTATGCATGTAGATGAAGATAATTAACTTTGGATTATAGCGCAAAACGAGGAAATATTAACTCTTCAAATAATCATTTGTGTTCTTCAAATTTCAGTTGTTCAAATGTTTATTATCTGATGAAGCTCTTATATAGGCCAAATGATGCATTCCCAATTTACTAGGTCCATAACTCTGCCGACCGTGCTTGGGAAAGCGCGGTATAACGACCAATCAGAGGTCGAATTTTGTGTTTTGACAAGGCTTAAGAGTTTTCAATAGTACAATAGTTCGAATGATAAAATTGCAATTTCATGCATTTGGTAGGAATCTGGTAGAAGATTTTCTAATCGATTGCTGCAAAAACGAAGGAAATCCATCGAAAACTAACCGATTTATTAGCATTTGAAATTTTTCTCACTTTTTTCAGTTTTAGATTTTCATTTTACATCCCTATGTAGCCGAACTTCCTGGGAGAAGTATTCGAATTCAAAATTAAATCTTAATTAATTTATTTGTTGTCCTTATTAGGACAATTGTTCAATTTATCATAGGATGTAGTGTTTATCTTACATCTCTGTGTTACCTTGATAGTGAGGACTAAGGCGCACGGTCAACACAATGAGAAAGGTGTTTTCACATTGAAAACTAGACACGGCTTTACTGGAGGAAGTGTTGGCAAATGCATCTACCGCTAATACCACCGCTATCATACGAAAGCGCGTCGTTTCATGTGGGGAATATCAACAACGAAAAATGACGCGCGTCTTAGCATAACCCGAACTGTTTCGCCGTGCTGCTCCCATTTACCTTTACATCGGCCTCAGGGAAGTACCGGCTGCATCTGCATCTACCGCTGAGGCTGTCACTATACTGCTATTGGTACCAAAATCTATTAACTCTATAAATAAGTGTGTTATTTGTTCTCAAAAGAACAATTGTTCAACTCAAAATCGGATTTACGCAATCGCATCTCTGTAATATTACCGACAATAATATTCTTCTGAACAAACTGATACAACTTTCCCATTAGGCCTCTGCCATAATAGACGCGAAAAGCGACGCGAACCGATTCGCTCAGCTGTAGGTTAATGTACAGCCATCAGTAGAGCTGTACATCAACCTACGGCCGAGTGAATCGGTTCGCGCCGCTTTTCGCGTCTACTATGGCAGAGGCCTTAGAGAAAGTTGCTGGCCGATGTATTCACTTCATGCAAGCCTGCTGCTGATGCTTCCCGCTACCACACTGAAACAGCATTTTAGTGAAGGGAGTGTCGTTGCATCAGCTGACCCTGCTACTATCGATGCTGATATACCCGCTGCAACAGCTACGCTATGCATAGCCATGCCACAGTTGTGGCCGCTATACGCTGGCCCAACTGCTGAGCACCTGCAACGCTATCCGTAGCCATGCCACAGTTGTGGCCGCCATTGGTATCAGCTGTACCTGCATCTGCTGGCCCTGCTGCTATCGATGGTGAGATCCGCTGAAACTGCTACGCTTATTCGCAGCCATGCCACAGTTGTGGCCGCTATCCGCTATCGATGGTACCCACTGCTCGCTCCCGCTGCTGCTAAGGGAGGACTGCTGTCGTCGCTGTTCAGAACCACTATGAGCGGCTTGGACTAAAACAGGCTCTTATATAGGGATGAAATAGAAATGAATTATTTTACGTACGTGGTGGAATGATATAACTTGAAAAATATGTGTGACTTCATTCTGGTTCAGAGCGATCATTTGATAAGCTCCACCTCTTTTTTCAGTTTCTAAAGTTTTTCCTCAGTTTCGTAGCACGGATGCACAAAAATGATTTCTTGTGAACATTCTGTCGAGCCGGACCGATAGCACTCTCATTGAAGCTACAAAATAACATGTTTTGTGTCGTGTTGTGCAGCTTGGTTGAAGAAAATGTTCCCGTCCCCATGTCGCATGTAAGCAGACTATTGCGTTCAGTAGACAGTAGATAGTGTATCCAGCGAATAAACAACGATGGTGCTCTCACACACGCAACGGTTTTAACCCGTATCTTATTGCGGTTTGTAACATCAAGCGATTTCGTTTGCTCGCTGTTGCGTGTTGCATCATGTTGCAACTTGGCAGCTGGGAGACGACGAAATTCTGTTTATGCTGATTGATTGAATCGTCTTCATATTAGCTCTGCATAGTCGAACTAACTGCTTTTGTGAATGCGTTCTAACAGGGCAGTTTATTATTCAATGTCGGTTATGCTGATCGCAGCCTTTGCGCTGCCCCTACACAGGGGGGTTTACTAAATAAAGTGAAAATTAGACAACTACAACAGAATTTGATTGCATCCCGCACAGAATGTCTGCTTGTGTTGATGCCAGAAAATCATTAACCTTCAATTATTTTTTTATTTGCCTTGAAAAAAGCATGTTGCGGTTCAAAATCGGTTGCTAATTACAACCTTTGAGCTGCCCTAACATTGGGGGAATTAAGATACACGGACAACATGCACTGTGGAAGCTATTTCACATTCAGTAAATTAGACGGGTGCGACAAATTTAAATTGTTAGGATGCAACACAGAATGCTTGCTTGCGTTGACAAAAATTATTAACTTTCAATGACTTGTTTATTTGCCTTCAAAAAGGCATTTTGATTTCCAAAATTGGATTTCCTGATGGCAATCTTCATGCTGCCCCAACACGGGGGGAATAATGGCTGTCTGGCGACACACGCTGAGAAAAACCGCGCTGCTGCTGAGACGTGGTGACCAACCACAGGGCTAGTGCTGTTGCTAAGGAAGGACGACTGCTGTTGTCGCTGTACACACGCTGAGAAAAACCGCGCTGCTCCTGAGACGTGGTGACCAACCACAGAGCTAGTGCTACTGCTAAGGAAGAACGACTGCTGTTGTCGCTGTCTAGAACTATTATGAGCGGCTCCGGCTGAAACAGGCTCTTATATAGGCCAAATAGCATGTTTTCAATTGCAAGGTATATGATCCTGTCGACCGTACTTGGGAAGCAAGCATATAACGACCAATCAGAGGTCGAATTTTTCGTTTTGACAAGGCTTGACTATTTTCAATAGTACAATAGTGTGAATAATAAAATTACAATTATGTTATTTTGGGAAGAATCTTAGAAGATTTTCCAATCTATTGCTGCAAGAACGAAGGAAATCCATCGAATACTAACCGATTTATTAGCATTTGAAATTGGACATATTATTCACTTTTTTCGGTTTTAGATTTTCATTTCACATCCCTATGTAGCCGAACTTCCTGAGAGAAGTATTCTACTTCAAAAGGAAGACAAAGCCACGCAAAGGCGAAAGCAAAGGAAGCAGCACAACCAACTTTTCAATCACAACTCTAGTACCAACAACAATAATAGCAGAAACAACAGTAACATCCGCATAAATAACAACAACAGTAGCAACAACAATATCATCAACTACAGTAACAGCAACAGCAACGAAACTGGAACCATCATGCAGCGCAACACACCACCTTCACTTTTACCTCTTGACAAGGAATTATTGGCCGCAGCACGCAAACATTTCTCTGGACAACAAAACAAGGATATTAGAACAAAATTCATCAATTTTCAAAAAGGCGAAACTATCAACCCGTACCGAACTGAAAAGACTTGTAATGACCAGACAGAAAATAACAACAGCATCAACAACAATAGTACACCTTCATCGTCATCATCACCGCACGACAGCCAATTCGAGCTAGATCTAATGCGGCTTCCTATAGTGTGACTCTATTGTAGACATTGAAAATGAATCTATCTTACTCCCAGTCGTAGGCGAAAACGAAACACTGCAGTATCTTTTTGGCAAAGAACTCGGTCTATATCAAATCAATCATGTCAAAAACAAATAAAATGCATATTTAGACCTATTATCACAGAACGGAAGGTCAACTTCAGGTATATGATCAAACAGAAAGTGTACTCAAAGAGGACTGAAAAATCACGAATGAATTTTCTTTGCCCCCAGCAATATATATTTGTCGTGTACGTTTATGCCACTGCGACAATGGTATAATGTGGCATAATTTATTCGATGTTTTGAATTGACGGTTATTTCAACAGTTTAACCTGTTCAATTCGAACTTTTACGTGCAATGCAAAAACGTTGTGCGAAAACAGCAAAGTTTCACATTTGTGCAATTTTTTATATTCGAAAATCTATAATGTGGCATAGTGGAAGTAACTGATAGTATCAATATAAGCTATCTCATGTCCCGTACATGTTGGTTTGGAACACGAACCACAATCAATGCTATTTAAAACCGGGTGTTCGAAACTGTTAATGATGCAATAATTGCGAAGGTCTTTCTCTCACGATTGTATCATATGCTAGCGACAGCTATTTATAAAAAAACCTAAATCAATCCTCCTAGCGGTCAGACCCAGCCTTTCTCATGCAAACTTTTATTTGTGAATATAGATTTACATGAACGCTTCAATCCAATAAATGTATATTCACTCTTTGGGTTCTAAAATATGTTGTAATTGATGTATAAAATATGAAATTTGACGCTTAAGAAAAAGCGAAATGACTCTTCGAACGATTTAATCTCGAGCGATACCGGGAACGTTCAAATAGTACGATACCACATTTAAATTACGTTGAAGCCATATATATTGATCAAAACCGGTAAAGTTTTAAATAGTCTTTGAATTTCCTTTCTTTCCTTAACTTTTGGGCCACACATAAAATCGTTATGCAGTTTGTTATTTGTAAATTTGAGAGATGACTTGTTCGTATGACACTAGTTATGTTCAAATAAGTCGTGTAATCTTTGAGATAATAGACTTTCGTTGTTTTATTATCAATTTAATACACAACGGTTGCTTAAGTTCGATTATAATCAAATGAAATGGGAACGTATAGGGCAGCCAAAATTTGAAACCACGTGTTCAATCATAATTAATCAGTTAATTCTTAACTAGCCCGCTCATCTGATAATAATATTGATCAAATCGGTTGTGTAGTTTTTGAGATAATGAAGTTTCGTGATTTTCACATTTCGGTACATTACAGACGAAGTTACAGTTCGATTAAAGTAAAATTCGATAGAATGTTATGAGGCAGCTAGAATTATTTTTGACACTAATTTTGTGGCATTCGGGTCAGCCATCTCAGAGAAAAGTGAGTGAGTCCAAATAGTCTTCGGAATATGTTGCTTTTCATAGCTGGATTCCACATTTTTGAATATAACAGGCAAAGTAATAGTCCGATTGCAAAACAAATCAATAGGATCTTATGGGGTAACTAGACCTTCCATTTGACACTGATTTTATGAAAATCGGTTCAGCTACTCTGAGAAACATAAGTGAGATTAAACAGTCTTCAAAACACGTTTCTTTTCATAACTTTTTAACCACAAGTTCAATCTTCATAAAACTCAAAAGTTAAGGGTATTTCAGGTAGCCCGTTCATTTGATCGCATTTGTTCAAATCGGTCGTGTAGTTTTCGGGATAATGATGTTTCATGATTTCATGGAAATAATATCTGCTATAAAAGGAGGTGTTCTTGTCCCCGAAGATCATTCTTGTGACGAAGTTCGATGGAAGCAGTTGGGATGAGCGGAAAGCAGCACGTAAACAAAACTTCGGCAGTGGAGCCGAACACTGGAGGAAGGCGCAGGATGGAAAAAAACCCTCTCGGACTGATGGACGGCAGCTTCAGTCAGGATTCGAAAAGACGGGCACGCAGCAGCCGTGTGGGACGCTGTTGATGACTACCAATCAGCAGCAACAGTCGGAAAAGGCGATGACGATGAAGGGACTAACGAAGGTTCACGACATTCGTGACGGACGCAATTTAAATATTCCTTTCATCCCCGTACCTTTCAGTAGTAAAAATTTGCAAATTTCCAGATCGATTATATTATTCGTACTCATACGTCAAAAGTGTTATATAAAACATCTTTCAAATGTTTGTGATAACCATTATTGCTGGGAAACTTGAGAGAATTTGAAAGTAATTATATAGAATAAACACGGGATAATGATGTTTCATGATTTTTACATTTTGATACATAACCTCTAAACTAAAAATCCGATTACAATGAAATTTAATAGGGTCTTATGGGGCAACTAGACCTTTCATTTGCAATTAATTTCATGAGAATCTGTCCAGCCATTTCTGAGAAGAGTGAGAGAATAAAATTCTGCACTGTGTGTATGTGTACACACACACATACACACACACACACACACAAAATGCTCAGCTCGTCGAGCTGAGTCGAGTGATATATGCCATTCGGCCCTTTGGAAAACTTTTATACTTTCGGTTTTGCAAGTGATTGCTATACCTTTCTATGAGAAAGGCAAAATTAGTTTGAAACTTTATCGTTGTCATAAATCAAATATGATTTTTTTTTGTTTTTGTTTAAAGGAACTGCTACTTTGTGTTGTAAGAAGATGTACAGATAAATTTTGTTAAGCAAATATCAAGATATTTTGTCATATTGAATCAATACCTTAGTCGACCATGAAATTCCTAAACAGGTTTCATCCTGTTATTTCATTATATCACATGTTTTATCGATCACTCGAGATCCAAACTCTGAAGGTATATAGGTTTTGGACTCATTGATGCTAGGTGCATCCGATGGAATAAAAATAAGCAGGATGAGAATAGATAAACTTGAATAAGCTTCTGGAGCAACGGATTATGTGGTTGTAAGAACGAATAATTTGGTTGTAGCATATTATTTTTGCGAACAATATTTCGATATAGACTATTCACGGATTTCTGGTATTCATATATCAGCTAAAAGAGTGTAATTTTCTGAACAAACGTGATTTTATATCATTGTCCTTAAATTTTTCAATGAAGAATAAAATTTCGAACTGTTTAATCGGAATTTTAAAAACCGAAGGATAACGATAGAAAATTTAAAAAAATCATAATTCTATTTGAATGTGTGAATGAACCGGTTCTTAGAAAAGAGCGAAAGAATGAACGGCTCACGAAAAAGAGCCACGGTTTTTTGAGCGCACCAGGACTGATGGATTCGCGCGAACCCGAAGTTTACCGAGAAAATACGAACTGTCAACGCTCGTGAATCATTGTGAACCACAGGGTTGCCAATGTTCCAGTTTAAACTGGATTCCTCCAGTTTTTTTCAAGTGATCCAGTTAAACAGTTTATTCCCAAAATCTTCCAGTTTTTTCAAATATTGGCCAGTTTTATCCAGTTTTTTACTCACTGAAGCTCCGATTGATTTTCGGAAATATTTTTAAAACGTAAATTTCGTAGATTGATAAATTATTTTGACAACTCTTAACAGCATTTTCAGTATTCTATCTTCTCGCACGAAACACGGTCATTAAAGATTGCACGACATGGTTGGGGCAAAACCAAACAAATAGATTTTACCAGACCATGAAAATTTTTTTAATTTATTTTCTGTTGCGTAGCAGTGTAAAAATAGTTCACTGATGTAACGGAAGAAAACGTTGCTCTATTTTCTTAATTTTGAGATAGATTGATTGGGTAATTTTAAATTTTGCTGCTGTTAGAGGAAATTTTTCAGTCCATACTTTAACAAAATGTAAGCCCGAAACCAAACAGTTCTGATCAAAATGAGTATTTTTTTGCTGAGAGTTATCTCTTTAGTTGCTATATAGAAAAACTGTCACTGGATTCAGTCCCCATAACAGAAAAGCACTCTCACAATCATTTTTTTTTTTTAATTTATTTGAAATCCAGTTTTTTCCTCAACCTTTTTCCAGTTAAATCGAAAATTTTATTGGCAACTCTGGTGAACCATGAGCCGTTCATATAAGTCTGTTCGAAACGGTGAGTGAGCGGTTCAGAGCCGCTTTTGCAAAAGAGCCGTTTCGCACACCCCTATGTGAAGTCTTGCTCTTCGGCCTAAATAACACAGTTATACCACATACATAAGACATACGTAACACTGGCGGTTTTTCCTAATACACGTTGCCCCATAGTACTCCGTACCTCGTCCTGTCCAACTGCTCGACAAATAATGAACAAAATGAATTTTCTTTTTCTCGGCTTTATCGAGCCCCAAAGAAAATCCCATAAGGAAGTGTCAACACGTTATTTACAAAATCAATGCAGCATTTTTCGAGTAGGAATGAGACAAATGCAGGGCTGCGCAGGTACACTGCCTCCAAAAACAACTCAGACAGTGATTTTATTCAGAGTGTAGTACCATTCAAGTAGTTAATTTTGTACCAACTTTTTTGGAAGATTTCTTCCTAATTGTTACGTATGTCTTATGTATGTGGTTATACATTTTGCCAAAGCCCGTCGACATGTTGAGCATGTGTGCGGATGAAACAGCTTGTCCCCGGGTCGTTTCACACCTCCTGTTTTACTGGTCTAATTTCGGAAAATGCACACGAAAAAGCAGGTCTTCTTCACACAGAGTTCTATTCCACAAAATCAACATGCGTCGAAGCGAAACTAATTTAGAACACTTTTATGATGATGATGATGATGATGGTCCCACCTCTTACCCCTACAAAGGTTTGAGAAAGACGATTTATCTACAAGATAATTATTATAAAACAATTAAACCAGATAAGCAAACAAAACGAACTGGTTTTCATCACAGATATAAATTTCTTCACAATTGATCCAATGCTTTGCAGCGATTCAAATAGAGAAAATATTCGTCAAAAATCAAGTAATTCATCGACAAAGCGTTGTCGGTATCAATTTATTTGCAACTGTCAGCCAAAAGACATTAATTGCATCTGAGTTAAGCCAACATCCAGTGTAATCATCCACAAAGTCGATACAATCCCGACGAGGCCATTCCTGCCGTGATCAGCAAGCAAAGCACAAGTCCAGCTGTCAACTTCGATGTGATTTATAAGAGAGCCCCCACCTAGGGAAGTCGAAAATATTTCCAACTCGAAAATATCCTAGACCGGCTAGGAAACCAATGTCCAATAACAACCAACAGAACTAAAATCGTTCCGATTACTCTGACGAGTATCTTGATAATGTCAAAATAAAATAATAAAGGTATTCTCCATCTCAAATGATTAAATTTCTAAATTCAGTCCTTCATATCTGATCATCGCGCGCGATTTTCAAACCTTCGTAGACTACTCTTTTTTATTTTATACTACATCAATAATTACAAAATCCATCATCACCCTCGTGACGAACATAATAGTTTTTCAGTGCTACCATATTCCTTTAAAAAGCTATAAAAGCAGAGTCCACAGAGATCATCCGTTACAAGAACTTCGTCAATTACAGTTTAGCTAAATTAAAAAAAATTAAATAACTGCTTAAAATTCAGCTTTGACGTGTGAAATGCATAGTCTCTTGAATTCTGATAGCGTCGCCGTACGTCTGATGTGTCTAGGCATCGAATTGTATACATTTATTCCTTTAAAGAACAATGAATTTTGTGAAGCACTAGTTAAAAAATATTATATTAAATTGATATAAGTCTTAGAAAGATCTTTCACATTATGTGGATGTAACCAATATCTTCTCTGCAATGGTAGTACAAAGGATTTAGCATATAGGATATGCAATCTCTCTGGTGCAGCGATACCATGTAAATCGCAGATTCTAAAGCAAAGCAAAGCCTTGCTACTACATTCTAAATCGGAACTAGACATTCTGTTATACACCGACTTCGCATCCAACTGTTTGAGTGTACAGGACAATTGCGGGGCTAGCACTACGATCCTACTGACACTGTCAGTCTGACACTAACAGTCTCTTCCGAATCGAGACTCGAACCTACGACAACTGGCTTGGTAGGCTAGAATCGTACCTCGAAACCATCTGGGACGGTTCGATATCGCAGATTCTATAAGCATTCGAATCCTAATCACTTTTCGTTGTGGAAGATATAAATAATAAATAGGATAAATTAAAAAAAAGGTTTCTTCTTTGTACAAGAAAAGAATATCATTAGCTTAATCGTCTATACCAAAACATATTGTTCAATCAGAAAATAATATTCTTTCCTGCGAGCACTGGCAGACGAGTCGGACAAGGCAGCTGTTCTTTCGGAGGGGAAATATTACTTCGAAGGGGAAATAATATCTGCTATAAAAGGAGGTGTTCTTGTCCCCGAAGATCATTCTTGTGACGAAGTTCGATGGAAGCAGTTAGGATGAGCCGATGAGCGGAAAGCAGCACGTAAACAAAACTTCGGCAGTGGAGCCGAACACTGGAGGAAGGCGCAGGATGGAAAAAAAAACCTCTCGGACTGACGGACGGCAGCTTCAGTCAGGATTCGAAAAGACGGGCACGCAGCAGCCGTGTGGGACGCTGTTGATGACTACCAATCAGCAGCAACAGTGGGAAAAGGCGATGGCGATGAAGGGACTAACGAAGGTTCACGACATTCGTGACGGACGCAATTTAAATATTACTTTCATCCCCGTACCTTTCAGTAGTAAAAATTTGCAAATTTCCAGATCGATTATATTATTCGTACTCATACGTCAAAAGTGTTATATAAAACATCTTTCAAATGTTTTTGATAACCATTATTGCTGGGGAACTTGAGAGAATTTGAAAGTAATAATATAGAATAAACACATAATCGCATTAAAAAAGTGCACCTGTAGTGTTTTCGCATGCCAGATTTATACATTAACATAACCGTAAAATCGAACATCAAATCAAGTCTTGCCCTGAGAACTTCTTCAATTACGTCAAAATCAAACTAAAAAGTAACAACTTTCCATCACGATCTTGACAGTAATGTAGGACATACTAGTAATGAAATATGTAGTCTTTTTGCCACTTTTTTCAAGAAATATACCCCACATTTGAAGAAACAGACCGCGACCGCGAATATTTCTCGTATTTTTCTGAATATTCGAATTCTTTATCTGTCAATCAAATATCTGAATTCGAAATTCAGAACGCACTTAAAAATTTAGATGCTACGAAAGGTCCTGGACCTGACAGTATAGCACCAATTTTTCTCAAAAACTTGGCAGAGGAACAAAAATCAAATTCAATTCAAATCTGGCGCTAAATCTGGCATTCGTAACTATCGTGGAATTGTCATCATTTCAGACATTCCAAAAAAATTTGAATCAATAATTAATGAAAAAATCTTTCAGCAAGTAAAAAACCAAATTACAACTCAACAACACGACTTTTATAAAGCCGATCAACTACCATAAATCTTTTGGAATTCATAACTTTCACTTTGACTGTAATGGACAACGGCAACTACGTATTAGCTCTTTATACGGACTTTAGCAAGGCATTTGACAAAAACGACATACCTTTACTGCTCTTCAAGCTCGAAAAATACGGAATGGAAATTTTTGGAATGGCTTCAGTCATACTTAACAAAACGAACACAAATAGTCCGCTTTCGAAATTCCTTTTTAAACCCAATAGAAGTAACTTCCGCGGTCAGTGCTTTCTGGTTATGTTCTAAAACGGTTTGTAGGAAGTGGGGACTAAGACCAAAAATAATAAGATGGATCTACAAGTCTATTATACTCCCGAAAATAACATACGCTCCCTTAGTTTGGTGGCCCAAAACAAAACAGGCTATAACGAGAGCAAAGCTAGCAAAACTGCAAAGACTTGCGTGTATTGCTATAACGGGAGCACCCCATCGAAAGCGTTGGACGCAATCCTTCACCTGCTGCCATTGCATGAATTTGTGCAACTAGAAGGGAAAAGAAGTGCTCTCCGGCTCAAACGTCTGAAAAATGTCTTACCGGATGATTTTCTTGGCCATCTGAGTATATTGCAACACTTCAAATCAGGGCCAGTGATGAGTATGAACGGTGACTGGATGAAACCTATGAATAACTGCGATATTCCCTACAAGGTGCATGAAATATTACGTTCCGATTGGGAGTGCGGGGCTCATATGGTTCGTCAGGGGTCAACGTTATTCTTCACGGATGGCTCAAAAATCGGTTCAAACCAGTGCAGGAATCTTCGGTCCTGGAGTTCGGATATCGGTGGCTATGGGTGAATGGCCAACAGTATTCCAAGCAGAGATTTACGCTATAATCGAATATGCTAACGTTTGCTTAAGGAGAAAATACAAACATGCGAATATTTGCATTTTCTCTGATAGTCAAGCGGCGTTGAAGGCTTTATGTGCCTCCAAATGCACGTCAAAAATTGTCTGGGAGTGCGTTCTCTCTCTGCGGAGCCTGTGTCGTACGAACTCTGTCAATCTCTACTGGGTTCCAGGGCACTGTGGAATTGAAGGCAATGAAAAAGCAGACGAACTGGCCAAACAAGGTTCCACCACCAATTCATTGGTCCAGAACCCTTTTGTGGCATTTCAAACTGTACAATTAAAATGGAACTTAAACACTGGGAAGAACAACAGGTGACATCCAACTGGATGGCTGTCGGAGGAAGTCACCAGTCAAAAAGGGTAATAACGCCAAACGCAAACATTACGAAAAAGCTATTAGAGCTCAATAAATGGGCGCTCTGTATCTACACAGGACAAGGTTCTAACCTGGGCCCTCTTTCTTTTTATATTATACGTGAATGACATTTCCTTTCTTCTTAAATCAATACATGTGCTTCTATATGCTGACGACATGAAGCTCTTTATAGAAATAATCAATGCAGAAGACTTCGAAATATTCCAGAATGAAATTAATGTATTCTACACTTGGTGCAACAGAAGTCTATTGCAACTCAACATTAAAATATGTAATTCAATTACCTTCAGCAGAAAAACAGTAACACCACCAACAGACATTTTCTTAGGAAACCAACCAGTAGAAAAATGCAAAATTGTAAGGGACCTAGGCGTAGTCTTAAGCAGGTATTAGACGACGCAAATATTTGCTATTTTTGGTACGATTTTTATTTGCACAAAATAAAATCTGTATTGAAAAACAGCAAATATTTGCTTCGTCTAATACCTGCTTTAGACTCCAAACTTACATTCATAGAACATTATAACACAATAATCAACAAAGCAAATAGTATGCTGGGCTTTATAAAACGCTTCGGCCATAATTTTCAAGACCCATATACAATCAAACTATTATATATTACATTCCGACCAATTCAGGAATATTGTAGCATTGTATGAAATCCCTATATTGTAACACATGAAGAACGCATTAAATCAGTCCAAAAACAATTTCTTTTGTACGTGCTTCGTGAACTACATTGGACAGAATTTTCCTTACCATCGTATGAAGCACGCTGCATGCTTATAGACATACAAGCACTTAAAGAACGCCGCAAACTTTCAACGTTTTTTTTTATCAATGACATTATTTCTCAACACGTGCAATCTTCTAAATTATTATCGCACCATCATATGAAGCACGCTGCATGCTTATAGACATACAAGCACTTAAAGAACGCCGCGAACTTTCAATGCTTCATTTTATCAATGACATTATTTCTCAACGCGTGCAATCTTCTAAATTATTATCGCAACTAAATTTGTATGCACCCAGTCGTCAATTAAGAAATCGTAATATATTTTCGGAAAATTCTCACAGAACTAACTACTCAAAAAATGGCCCAATAAATCGCATGATGCGTCACTATAATCAGCACTGCGAAAATATCGACATCACTATGGGCAGAAATCGAATCAAAAAAACGACTAACTACTGGAAATAATGTATAGAATATAAGAAAACATTGTATTATTATAACTGTAGTCTACATTTGCTTGGCGAAATAAATAAATAAATCAATTTCTGCACATCTCGAGAACTATCCAAGTAAATGGAACCAAATTTGGCATGTGGATGTTTTTGGGGTAACAAGTATGGATATAATGGTTTGACACCCCTCCATCTTCTGTAAGGGAGAGGTCCCATACAAATGAAAGACAAATTACGCACAGCTCGAGAACCAATCAAGCAAAAACAACCAAATTTGGCAGGTGAATGTTTTCAGGGGTAACAAATATGTCCATACAAATGAAGCACCAATTTCTGCACATCTCGAGAACTAATCAACTAAATGGAACCATATTTGGCAGATGAATGATAACATTTTGAATTGTAAGATGGCAACATCCGGTTTCTGGAAAACAGCCAAAAATGGCCGATTTCCACCCAAAATAATAATATCCAGATCTAGAATGATACACAGGAGCTAAAATCGACCACAGACACCATTTTGAACTCTAATATGGCGACTTCCGGTCTCTGAAAAACAGCTGAAAATGACCAAATACCACCCAATACGAGTGTTTTTTTAACCAGAAGGACGCTCAGGGGCCAGGAATTGTCTTCAAATACCATTTTTAAATCCAAGATGGCGACTTCCGGTTTATGAAAAACAGCCGAAAACAACCAAATACCATCCAATATGAGTATCTCCGAACCAGAATGAAGCAATGAGCTAAAAATTGACCTCAAGCACCATTTTGAATATCAAAATGAATATATTCAGAATTAAGCGATGTACAGAAGCCAAAAGTCGAGGATGTTGACATTCCGATTAAACCAATCATTTCAAACGATTTGTCTTTTGACTTTGATCATATCCAGGCCGATTCGTCGTGCATTTGCAGACTTTAAACACATCTCAAGGAATCAATGAATTTGGAATGTTTAAAATTATTTAATTAAACACAAAAATGGGCGGAACGAAATTTGCAGGATTAGCTAGTAACCTATAAATAATCAATAGCACAAAATAGCATCTTTTACCTATAGAACCAAAGTTTCAACCAAATTAAAATTGCTTGATTAAAATGTTTTTTTTTGTGGAATTGCTCATGAGAGGAAAACATTCCAGAGAAGGCAGTGTCAACATCACCCCACAAATTAAGGGGTAATTTCCACCAAACAAAAATTTTCTTGCCATTTTTTTTTCGGCCTAAATAATGCTATCGGCCTAAATAATGCTAAAACTATCCTAGAATCAAAATCTACATCGCCCAAGTACAGATCTAAACTCAAAGTTCGTTCAAATCAATTTTTACCGAACTTTCATGCTCCAAAATCACATTTTTCGTTTAATTTGGCGATACTCGGCTTTGTGAACTAGTAGAAGTTACCTATGATTGATATCGTGTTTCAAATTTAAAATATAGAGGTCGCTACATCGAGTTTCGACCGTTACAGCGTCTCTACAGCATGTGTTTACTCACAATTCCTCTTTGTTTAGTCGATCAGCCGTTCTCGTTTTGTACGTTCTCTCTATTAGTTTTTCTATACTTTTTAACTGTGAGTCATATTCAAAAGTACTTAAATATGTGTGACAAGTTGTACAGTGGCCACAAAGGCAGTAAAAGAAGAAGTACCAGAACAACCCGGAGTAGAATTAGTAACCGACACCCGCCTAAGGGGCCATCCACACACCACGTGGACAGGTTTTTAACGATTCTGACCCCTCCTCTCCTCCTCCGTGGACACTGCCCATATAAATTCTAAAAAAATTGTATGGACCGTGGACATTAGCCAACCCCCCCCCCCCCCCAAGCTGTCCACGTGGTATGTGAATGGCCCGTAACCGCCATGCGTTCAAAGGCGATTCGGAGTACGTTAGAACCTCGGCGAAAAAATTTAAAACTTCTGATTCAAACCGTGATCGCGATGTTAATAGGAATTTCAGCAACTGTTTCATACATTTTTCCCTGCATTTATCGCCCTTTATGAACTAGGAGTGTGTTTAAAAATGTAATAGTGATGTACGGTTTTCACAGTCGAGCAAGCGTGGACTAGGCTTCAAGATTCTTGTGTCTTGTTTGAACTGCGGTGATGCGGATATTTTTAACTGTCCTCTAATACATAATTATGTTCTTAAGTTAACCGTTGGACCGAGCATATACGAATTTTGCGTAGGATCGGACGCCAACCGCGTCAAAATCACTGAGCATCGCTTGTCCGATACCGTGAAAAAGTCTAGGCGCAGCCTTACATCAGACAAAAAAGGAAGAAGAGAAAATAAGGCCCAGGAAGGACAACTTTACGGCGCAGGGATAGCTGACTGATGTTAAAAAACTTATTGGGGGCTTTATTAGCGCGATTCTTAAGATTTAAAGCATTTTGAAACTTTAAACTTGTTTTTCTCAAAACCATACCATGTTTTCAAAATCGGCGAGCAGTAGAACTGAAAAAGTTTACATCCGATTGACTTGAAATTTATACTGTAGCTTCTTCATTAGATTATCTGATGAAGTACACACGATTTTAGCGATTGATTAACAACAACAAAAGTTATAAACAATAAATTTCGATTTTTTTCTTCCAAACCGTTGCCATTTTGCGAAGAAAAATTCTAAAAATATAATCATGTGTACTTCACTAGCGACACTTATGTAGATAATGAGAAAATTTTTGTTTTGGTGATGGGTGGAGTTGGGCACGACTGCTCGCCGCTGCCAAGCCGCCATTTTGTTAGAAAAATAGCAATAAAATTTTCAACAAGAGTTGCTTAATCCAATGATATATTATTTATACCCCTTACATCTCAAACGTCCTTCAAAAAAATAATGAGAAAAGCCTTGTTTTTTGAGCACTTGGTGGATATTACCCCTTAACGTTGATGAAATCTGATTGGTTGGCGACTTCGTGACTTCGTTCAATAGTGACCCGCAGAAAAATTTGTAGACGCCCTATGGCAGGAAATCGTGCCTATCTAGGACTCCGGAGGACACACCGCTCGAATAAAATCTCCAGGCATGGATATCGCAGAGTGAAGATGACAGACGCGTACATCGCACAGTGGTACGAGAGCTCAAAAACGTGAACTTAATTCATTTTCTCTCCAAATAATGGTTTTATGGACATACTATCTTCCGAAGATATTTAGTATATAATAAGGCTCAAATTATGACTACAAGTTTAAGTTCGAAACTCAACCGCTAGTGGCGCTGCAAAATTTAACTTTTCAGCCTTACACTTTAGAGAAATGGTGTTTTCGGCAAAGTTATAGATAAAGTTCTAACAAGAAACTTTGCCGAAGACACTTTCCTTCTGACTCTTCTCGTTTTGGATATATAACGTTTTATATTAGACTCTTCTTTAAAATTTGTTTTTTTAAATATCCAAAAAACTGTAACATTTAGAAGGTAACAATGTTCGGGATATATTTGTATATCATTAAAACACACAACTTTGTAGAAGACACAAATAAGATAGCTTCCACGCAAACCGAGTTATTGCCAAAACATGTTAAAAAAAAACACCATTTTTTGTACATCCCAAGAATGAAAAAAAGCAAAAACTAGCAGACGAAACCTGCATAGGATGAAATATCATCATAATCACTATACGAAATCACTATGATTGTTTGTCCCTCTCAGCATCTTCATTGCCCGATATGCAATTCAAAAAAACAGTTCATAGTGCAATCGCAGGGCGAATATGTCATAAATTTTGACTAGTAATAGCATTGGACAAATTCACGCAAAGAATCGATCTAACTGTATCGATCTTTTTTAAGTATTGTAAATCTAGTAGGCTACGATAAAGTAAAACGTGATATACAAAGCATGGTCGTCTTATTTGCGTCTTAAAAATTATAATATTGAAAGCAATTAAACAGTGAAGTGAAGGTTGTACAAGCAGTTCAACAGGTTAGAAAACTATGTCCTTCAACAATGATGGTAAGTACATCTGGTTATTTTAGTATTTTTGTAGATTTTGAACTTTTGAAATAGAAAAAACTGTGTTTGTGTTAAGTTCATGAATGGAAACCAACGACAAAATATGAATTTTCAGTTGTTATCGATAAGCGAAGGCTTTTCGAATTATGGAAGGATTTCGAAGGAAACGGTATTGAAAAAGCGAAAATCGTGACTAGAAATGTTTTAAATAGCTACGGTATTGATGTATTCATGGGCGCAACTACGGGGGGGCTAGGGGGGGCTGTAGCCCCCCCTTGAAAGTGTTAAGCCCCCCCTAGAATTTCCCAGAGAATGATTGTATTCAATATAAATACATTACATACTACTTACCAGAGCATTAAAATCAACACAAATTGAGATGTCGTCAGTCATTGGCTAAGAACTAGTTCTGCACCCAGGATCGATTCTTAAACCTAGCTCTCTAACTCATCATACCAGTCAGACAAGAGCTGTAGTAACTCGTGCTGTATCAAGAAGTTGTCGCCATTTTACTCGGTTTTGGGCTGTGTTTCACTAGTTCCCCAGACGTTTCATCACTTGCAAGTTTCGATCTGGTCGAGCCATCATGCACGCTGCGCCCTTCTTTCTGGTGCCGGTAGGGTTTGCTGAAGAGAAGTTTGGCATCCTTACGACTCGACCGGTCCACCGCAACCAATTGTCTTTCGCCAGGTGCGCAATGGGGTTCTCTCCAAACAGCGCTTGTAGCTAATGGTTCATACGCTGTCGCGCCGTTATCCGTCGTCCGTTTGTACTCCACCGTAGATAGTCCACAGCACCTTCCGTTCGAAAACACCAAGAGGACTTCCGTAGAGGACTAACGGTTATATCAGGGTATGGTAGTTTTTTGTATCGAAGTGGTCATGTCCGATCAGCACTGTGATTGGTGCGTACGTATGTAATGTCTGAGAAGAACGAGCCGTCGATGAGAACGTGGTCAATTGTTTTGCTGTACATTGGTCGAGGAAAGAAGGGACTTTGGACTGCCAGCCCGCGGGAAGCTGCGAAGTTGGTGCATAGCTGGCCGTTGTCGTTCGCCACGGTGTGCAGGCTGTGCGGGCCGATCACCGGCTTATATTAGTCTTTCCTTCCGTTCATGTCCCCAATGACGATCTTGATGTCTCTACGCGAGCAGCTATCGTAAAGTTTCTCCAGCTATGCGTAGAACGTTTCTTTCTCTACATCAGGTCTTCCTTCGTGAGGGCAGTGCACATTGGGAATAGTGTAGTTGTAGAACCAGCCTTTTATTCTCAACAAACACAACCTGTCGCTGATTGCCTGCCACTTCATAACACGACTCTGCATCCTGCCCAGCACTATAAAACCGCTACCAAGCTCATTGGTTGTGCCACCGCTTTGGTGGTACTGTGCCTTGCGGTCACAAATCCACCGTACCTTCTCTCCTTTCAAGCAAAGCTCCTGGAGCGCAACAATGTCGAAGTGGCGGGATTCTAGCTGATCCAGCAGAATCCAGTCGACATCCGGTGCGTTGAACGATCTACTGTTACACGTACCGAGCTTCTAATCGTCGTCCTTATTTCGTCGGCTGGGTCATTGCCTATTGTTTCCGGTTCGTTTTGTATTCTTGATTCTTCGTAGTATGTTTATTTTAGTATGCTGCCTTACTAGGGCTGCGATGCTTAGTCTCGCGACGAGGCTGCCGCCATAGGTGTAGCTGGCGAGACACCGCATTTCATAGTTCAGCCGTTCGGTCCGGATCAGTCGCTGTTTGAGCCGCCCCTAGCCTGTTGGGTTCAGACAAGCTGCTCTCTAAGGAGAACAACTACCCCTTTCCTGTCAGCATACGACCAAGTTTCCACCGGTTCACCGGTTTTCCCCTGGTTGCTCGTATCCCAGTCGGTAACACGTGGAGGTAGGAATAGGGCATTATGCCTTGAACCACACTGGGGTCTATTTTATTCCTGTACTGGACGGGTGTCCTGTTAAAAAGCACTGCGCAGCCATTTACCAAACCTGGCTCTCCTCAATATCAAATCAGTGTTGCTGAATGAGGTTGGCGTTGACACTGTGTTCAAGATATTCAGTACATCTTCGGAGATTCTATCTTGAAGTGATTTTTGCTGCTGCTACGACACTATTTTAAGCATTATTAAATAAGCTCATTAAAACTCCTTTTTCTGTTTTTTAAAATTACATGCATGAAAACTAGCCCCCCCTAGAAATTTTCCTTAGTTGCGCCCATGGATGTATTGATGCCAGATGTGGCTGCTAATGTCAATATGTTGGTAAAGTCGACATGCAAATATTTTCAAAAACTGTGGAAGAAGCACCATAGAGTTCCGGCAGCTGTTTTTGAAAACAATCGAGTATTTTGATAAGCCCTTCAAACTTCCGCCAAATATTATTGTTCGTGGTCAATATTCTCCTGCGATTTCCCGCCGTGGAAGAAAAACGATGAGTTTTTAAGACAGCAGCGAAGTGGTAAAGAGACGCAAGACGTCTGAAATTCGATTAAAGTACGATACTGATGAACTAGTTTTTGCAACCCAAATGAAACTACGGGAAGAGGGCAGGGGAAATGCAGCATCCATTGTAAAACAGGCAACACAAAAAGACCAAAAATGTTCAAACAAAACACTATCAGTTCTGTCACAATCTCCACATGGCAAACTTATTCCAAATTCGGACACAGAAGCACTCGCTCTCATTTTGGATCTTAATTTATCCATAGACCAATATGAAAAACTGCGAAAGGGTGCTCTTGACCGCAATGTAAATTTATATCCATCCTACTACAAGGTGTTGCAAGCTAAGAAATATTGCTATCCTAGTGCAGGTTTAGTAATTTCGGAAACGTCTGCAGAAGTGAAATTAAAAGATCTTTTAGAACATACGGATACTAGAATCGTAGATGCCAACGAGTATCAGATGGAAATTTTCAGTGTTGCTGATCTGCAAAATATGACTTTAACTGTGAAGTGGGGTTTTGATGGCACTACGGGATTCAGCGAATATAAACAAGCCTTTATCGAAGATAATGGAGAAAAATCAAACGCAAATGTATTTGTTACGTCTATTGTTCCCGTTAAAATGGAATCGAATGGGAACATATTTTTTCAAAACACACGTCCTTCATCGACCCGTTACTGTCGCCCACTTCGGATACAGTACGTTAAAGAAACAGCTAAAATCACATTGTCCGAAAGACAGTACATTGAAAATCAAATCGAAAGTTCAAATCGAAGTTCAATAAAAATGGTAAAACGCTGAGAGTTTCTTGCAAAATGCTACTGACGATGATCGATGGAAAAATTACTAATGTTCTAACGGAAACCAAATCATCGCAAACATGTAATTTATGCGCCGCAACTCCCAAGCAAATGACCAAATCAAAGTTGTACGAACGAGAGAAGTAAAAAACGAGCATTGTCAGTATGGTGACATGCCTGGATTCGATTTTTTGAATATTTTTTACACATGTCCTATAAGCTTGAAGTCAAACAATGGCAAGTTCGAGGAGATGCAGTTGAAACAGTGAAGCAAAGGAAACTGTTTATTCAGCAGCGGTTTAAGGTCGAAATGGGCCTCCTGGTTTATAAACCTCGTCCTGGTGGAGCAGGTAAATCACTGAATTATATACGACTTGTTTCAAAAATGTCACACTTTTTTTTTAACAGGAAACTCCAATGATGGTAATACAGCCAGACGATTTTTTCTAAATCCAAAAAAAGCTGCTGAAATTACTGGCCTCGAAGAAGTAGCAATAAAACGATGCGCAGCGATACTCTCGGTAATGGCATCGGGGATGCAAGTGAATGTAGAAAAGTTTGAGAAGTATTGTTTGGAGACGGCGAGACTGCTTGTAACACTATATCAATGGTACTATATGCCAATAACCGTGCATAAGGTGTTGATACACGGCTCTAGAGTTATAGAACATTTCCTAGTCCCTATTGGCCAGTTTTCCGAGGAGGCACAGGAAAGCCGAAATAAAGACATCAAGAGGTATGATGAACTTACTGAAATATTTGAAAACGAAAGATAATTATTACCTTCATAGATACCGATTAGACCACACTAGAAATTTTTTTAGAACAGCCGTAAATGAAGATTTAGTACACCGCCTTCTGGAATCATCAGATCCAGTTATCAGCAGTTTGCGAGTTGCTCGAGACAAGCCTAATGAGCTCTGCGGTGATGCAAAATACATGCTAGATATTATTGAACAGGATAATGCTAATTCTGATGGGGATGATTTTTAAACTTAATAATTTTTGTTCATTCACTCTAGTAAAATAAAATATAAAAATACAATTTAGTTATTAGAACAATGCAATAGATGATGTAACATTTTTAATTAGGGAAAGGTGAGGTGATCAGTAATCTGGCCAACGTTTTAATGTGTATTGTCATCGAAAAAGTTGAGAAAGGCTGTTTTTGAAACAAAATTTAAGCAATGAAGATACTGAGAGGGACAAACATTCATAGTGATTTCGTATAGTGATTATGATGATATTTCATCCTATGCAGGTTTCGTCTGCTAGTTTTTGCTTTATTTCATTCTTGGGATGTACAAAAAATGGTGTTTTTTAACATGTTTTGGCAATTACTCGGTTTGTGTGGAAGCTATCTTATTTGTGTCTTCTACAAAGTTGTGTGTTTTAATGATATACAAATATATCCCGAACATTGTTACCTTCTAAATGTTACAGTTTTTTGGATATTTAAAAAAACAAATTTTAAAGACGAGTCTAATATAAAACGTTATATATCCAAAACGAGAAGAGTCAGAAGGAAAGTGTCTTCGGCAAAGTTTTTTGTTAGAACTTTATCTATAACTTTGCCGAAAACACCATTTCTCTAAAGTGTAAGGCTGAAAAGTTAGATTTTGCAGCGCCACTAGCAGTTGAGTTTCGAACTAAAACTTGTAGTCATAATTTGAGTCTTACTATATACTAAATATCTTCGGAAGATAGTATGTCAATAAAACCATTATTTGGAGAGTAAATGAATTAAGTTCACGTTTTTGGGCTCTCGTACCACTGTGCACCGGAGTGAAGGCTGAAGCCAAACGAATTGAACTGGTTATAAATGCATCGAAGACGAAGTAAATGAGAGAAAGCGGTTTAAGAGAAGATAGCGCTAACCTCCCACCTCGAGTTCAGGTCAGTGGTGATGGAATCGTAGTTGTCGACGAGTTAGAGATGATTTTTGAAACCCATCAATCAGGGACAAAACTGTAAGATGTGCAGCGAGCAAGCTGGATCGATCAGGCGGAAGACAACCTGTGGACCCTACGCAACTAATGAACTGCACGCATGGACCGAGTGGAGTATAGACGGCTCTTACGTGTAGCAAAGGCCACATCACGATTTTGGACTGTTTGGTAATGTAAGTAACTGGAGAGCAATCAACTCCACTACCTGGCTGCTTTTTTCAAGTAGGAGTAGAGAAGGTCATATAAAGAAGTTAATATTTTTAGTAATTTTATTCCTATGAGCATGAGCACCCAAATAATTTATGATTAAATACATTGTTATAAAATATTAATACATTTACCTCAAAAAAACCCGAGAAACATCATGGTTTTGTTGCCGGAAATTCAACGTGCTTGGTCTCATTGCAGCGGAATATATGTGTTATACCATTAAACCATTTTCAACAGAAAAGCATAGCCATAGTTGGAAATGATTGCAACGATTTTTCAGCATTTTGCCTCTTCTTTTATTGTTGAAAATGTCGGAGAACTTCGTTGAGGAGAGTATTTAACCTAAAATAAATAGCAAACAAAAATCTACATGTATCAAATTACTGAGTTTTGCTTCTATTCGCATTATATTTGTTCCAGTTTCGCAAAAATAACATCCTAAGCGAATATTCTAGAAGGCTTGCCTTATTGTTCTGTATCTTTTAGAGAACAACGTGTAATTTTGTACAGCTGACTGATTACATTGGCTTTCTTTAAATATGTTTTCTTTCGAAATAATGAATGTCATCTTCACATGTGGTGCAAGCTGTACAGTAAGCTATATGAATAAACCACTCTGTTCTATTCTTCGCAATTATAAAAGGTAGTATTTCTTTTCATTAAAACAACCGATTTTCTTCATCTTTTGATTTTATTTTTGATGCAAAAGTTTTACTTCGCCCAAAAAATTGTTTAATATGTACAATTTTAAGTTTTTTTCACAGAGAAACAGAGAAACTGAAACGATAAAGTTGAATCTTTAGTATCATGTATGTTCATGTAAACATCAATGACGAGCTACTATATAAAAACGGTCGGTAGAAATACCAAAATTGCATATAATCTGAATGTTTCGAAATTTTATTTTAAACCATAAAGCATTAGATATAATTGGCTCCGGTAAATATTGATTTGTATTGTGCCGTGTCAAATAAATGTTGTGTGAAAAAAAAAGATTCATGAGTTGCGTAGTATAGCATTTATTGTGCCGCATAGCAGTAGTTCATGTTTTATTGTTTCCCTCACACCCGTGGCTCAGTAGCCAGTTTCCCAACCGGACACATGGGCGTTCCACTCTAGTATGCAGTACGCACTTAAGAAGCTCCTAGCAATCACTCGCCTTGTGGCTTGCACGACCATAGTGCCTGCTCAGGGAAGACTTAACCGGCACCTTGCAACACAACTCTCAGTTGTCACATATAAATGCTCCAGCTTGCAGAAATTTAGCCTTCATTGCATAACCGATTACTGTAGCGAGAGGACGGTTGAGTTGACACTTACTGGAAACCGGCTCCACCCGCAGCCAGCAGAGCCGCAGTTGGGCAAGCGACTCATTCGAACGCAGCGGACCAACCGGGGACCTCAGCGACGTAAAGCATTGCTGAACATGTATGGACATGTTTCCGGAGTGAATTGCGATAAGGGCGCAACTGGCAAAAGATAAACATTGGGGAATATCAGTTTGAAAATTTGCAAGTACATTTTCAAATCGTAATTTCAAAGAAAGTGACTAACATTAACATCAATACCAAAAATCGACGTAAAATAAACCTGGCTTATAGTTTCCTAACAATACTACATTAAATTTGTGCATTTATGGCTTAAATCTGCGCTTTTCTACTAACCTTTTTCTAATGAGCCTTAAAGCATTCTGACAACGAGATTCGCCCACCTCTATTTCGCCTTAAAGCATTTTGACAACGAGATACGCCCATCTTTCTTTCGCCTTGTTTTTATTTTTTCTTCAGTTGCGCCCCTTTAAATGCGCCTTTATATTGAAAACAAAAGTTGATTCGCCCTTTACTGTCGCCTGTTTACGAAATATTTCGCAAATAAGCCCGTTGCTTCAAAACAATGTAAAGGGCCTAGTTCCAAAGTATCTTTTGTTTTGGGTAAACTGCTTTATCGCCCTTCACTAAAAGCTTGATTCAAATAATTTTATCGATTTATACAAAAGAAAGGATCCTTGCTATGAATTTCGTAAGTCTTTTCGAAACCAATAGTGTTATAAAACCATTTGTTTACATTTTGTTAGTTGCGCCGTAATCGCGAATCACTCCGGGTTTGTCTGGAATTGTCCCGCCGCGTTTGCTTTCAGTGGTAACGTTCGTTATTTTTGCTTGCTTGCAGTGTGTACGGAGAATAACATGGAACTGGAATCATCCCATGTCATCGGTAAATGGCAATCAAAAATGATGCTAAATTAAACAATTTTGTCCATAATGGGAAAAATACCAAAGCATTTCTAAATAATCGTAATTGAAGAAGTTAATATATTTTTCTGTCACTTGCCAAAACCTCTAGAGTGATAACTACGTAAAAAGCGTATAATTGAGTTCTTGTTTTTCTTGTTTGGAGTTATTGAAACTATCGTTATTTTTTTAAATACATGAAGTGGAAATTATATCATGGACTGGAGCCAACCTGGCATTAATTTCATCCGTTCAATGTAAAACCTTTTCTAATCAATTCTAATTATTTGAATATGTATGTTGTGGAAGCGCTAATATAAAAGAGTTTCATCCATTTATCTAATTTAGTATAAATTATTGTTCACATTTTTTAACGTCACGGTATTTAGAAATTAATCGTTTGATAAAACTGCAATAAATACTAGCGATACAATTCGTACACAACTTGTTTTGGTGGAATATAAAAGTACTATAGTCCAACTTCATTCGGTCGTGTCTTGGATACCACCCTCGTATTTTTTTACCTTTACATTTTATTTATTTATTTCGTCAAGCAAATGGAGACTACATACAATATTTCATTAGAGTTGTTTTTGTGAAGCTCCAAGATAATCTGTTTGTGTTGTCTTGTTTCTGTGAAGTTCCCAGATAATCTCGCAAGTATTAAATAGACGGATGATATCCGCACGTTTGCTTCCATTTCTTTTAGCTTTGTGTCGCATCTAGAGACCTCTATGTGTATAGAGTTCTCGAAGCGAAAACACACGAACACTACGATACGGCCCGCTTTACACTGTATATTGAAATTTGTGAGAGTGTGAATCAAACTCGGTAGTTTTTTATCCTCTCTTTCAGAGTTCTCACAGGTGACAAAAAATTCTTACAGCTAACAAAGAAAAATCGAATTCATCGCACTGATACACACGCACCTGGAGAACTCTATGGACGGTCTTGGGTATGGGGGCATCACCCTTATTCTTCGCGTTTCCGCGGTGTTTAACCGTCTTTTGCTTTTATTCCTAACTTTAATTAACTGCATACCGCTTCACTTTTGGCCGTTTCCTCTATGAGCCGTAAGGTCGTGCTAACTTGTGGGCTCCGTGGGCCAGACCTTTACGAACAATAATGAGCAATTCCATCAAAAACGGGTAACCATTTGACACATTCTCCTAGAAGATACACCAACAAACCAATTTTTGAAATGCATATTCCAGTAATGTATATATTTTTTCTAGATTAGGGTAGGGAACATATTCTAAGCAGCTTTAGGAACCGTTTGTGTATTGAGACGAAATACTCGAAATGTGCTGGGTGAAATTCAAACAGAAGTATATCAATCTGTTCTCTATCTTTTTCTCTGTCAGAACTTGTTTTCAGATTGTAGGTTAGCAAACTTTAACAATAATCAATTAAAGTTACCAATCGAGGGACACTATTCCAATCACCCCGAACCTATTTTAAGCAGTTTCCATCTGTTTTGCAGGCGTTTTTTTTCAGCACCCGAAGTGGCTCCTGAACGGCTTCAATATAGATCGATTTGTTTCGAATGGTGATTTCTGTGTGATTTTTTTGTGATTATTTCTTATATTCGTAAGACAGCTAGACAATCAAAGTTTTCGTTTCCATCATTGAAATTGTCGATATTGATCAAAATCCAGGAGTTTGAGGCCTGCTTTCTTCGACTGATTAAAATAGGCGTTACTGATTAAGCCGTTCCCTACCCTATGTAGTATTTGATCCTTTCAAAAACATAACAGTCAATTTTATAGTGCTCAAGAAACTATAAAAAACTTATTGCAATGTTGACAATGTTGCAATGAACCAGCCTTTCTCATTCAAACTTTTATTTGTAAAACTAGATTTACATGAATCCAATAAATGTATATTCACTCTTTGGGTTCTAAAATATTGATGTTGTAATTGAAGTATAAAATATGAAATTTGACGTAATGTTAGTGCTTAAGAAATAGCGAAATGACTCTTAATTTCGAATAATTTAACCACGAGCGATACGGGAACGTTTAAATAGTTCGATACCACATTTAAATTATGTTGAGGCCACATATATCGATCAAAGCAGGTATAGTTTTAAAAAGGCTTTGAATTTCTTTTCTTTCCATAACTTTTGAGCCACATATCAAATTGTTATGAAGTTTGTTATTTGTAAGTTTGAGAGATGACTCGTTCGTACGACACTAGTTAGGGTAAACAGGTATTATACGCCCCCCTAAGGAACATCGTCAATATTGTAGTCATAGTAATGTACTGCTATCATTTTGTTTGGTAATAACTGTTACACAACAACACCATAATTTTATTAAAAAATATGATTAAACTGCAAGCTTTCCAATCGACCGGGGTAAAACGCCCCTGATGCAGTATAATATGCCCCGTGCAATAGCTTCATATGCCTCAGCTCAGCACGCGAAGTGAAACTGCACTTGAAGTCTCAGAAGTGAACGCTAATCCAATGAACATATCAACCCGACTAGCGGTGGGGCATATTGCCCAGAGCTGTAGAGTAGCAGAAAGCATTAAGTATTTAAGCAAATTACACAATTCTAACCATTTCTTTACTTGATACAGCTACTTAAAGGTTCCCTTGAGATATAAAAGTGCAAATACCAGGTAATAAACTTTATACACTTGTAAAAAAACCTAAATTAATCCACCTAGCAGTCAGACTCAGCCTTTCTCATTCAAACTTATTATTTGTAAAAATAGATGTACATGAATGCTTAAATCCAATAAAGGTATATTCACTCTTTGGGTCCTAAAATATTGATGTGTAATTGAATTATGAAAAATGTGCTTAAGAAATAGCGAAATAAAAGAAATGACTCTTAATTTCGAACATTTTAATCACGAGCGATACCGGGAACGTTCAAATAGTACGATACCACATTTAAACCATGTTGAGGCCATATATACTGATCAATGCGGGTATAGTTTCAAATAGTCTTTGGATTTCGTTTCTCTCCAAAGCTTTCGAACCACATATCAAATTGTTATGAAGTTTGTTATTTGTAAGGTTGAGAGATGACTCGTTCGTATGACACTAGTTATGTTCAAATAAGTCGTGTAATACTTGAGATAATAAACTTCCGTTGTTTTGACAATTTAATAAATAACGGTTGCTCAAGCTTTGAAACCACGTACCTTGAAACCACGTGTTCAATCATAATTCATCAGTTAATTCTTAACTAGCACGTTCATCTGATATCAATATTGTTCAAATCGGTTGTGTTGTTTCTGAGATAATAAAGTTTTGTGATTTTCACATTTCGATACATTACAGACGAAGTTACAGTCCGATTACAGTAAAACTGAATAGGGTGTTATGAGGCAGCTAGACCTTTCATTTGACACTAATTTTTTTATGTAGCCTTCGAAATATGTTTCTGGTCTCTCCTAGACCATACGCTTGCCTTCGATAGCGTGGACCTAACTGGAGGAAGAATGCTCTAACCGTAGAAAATTATCAAAACTCTTCAGGTCTTGAAAAAGACCATTGATTGCAGCTTGGAGCGTTAAGTAGGAAGGAAAAGACGCGAATAATCTTAAACTTTTATTCCGATATGTATAGTACAACGTATAAACTTTGAATGAAAATATCATGTTGAGGCAACTCCTTTCATATACTTAGCTTTCTTCTTATTCCTAATTATTAAAAACCGGCGACCAATCAGCGTTGTTTGTGACGGCAGTAAATCAGCCCACTGCCAACTCCCCTCGGCGAGAAACTATGAAAGGCCTCTTGTTGGTGGTATCACGTCATTGATGCGACACGACGCTCAATGTGTGTTGATCAGCATCGCTCCTTTAACACCACACATTGCGTTGTATGAATTGCGGCTTGCAATTGCGGGATGTGTTTTGAAGGATGAATGGGTAAGGTTAATGACTTTAAAGGAAAAGAATTGCACACTTCATTCGCATGATCGATTGCGAACAATTTCTTTTCATAGCTGGATTTCACATTTTTAAACATAACAGGCAAAGTAATGATCCGTTTGCAAAAAAAATCAATAGGGTCTCATGGGGCAACAAGACCTTCCATATGACACTGATTTTATGAAAATCGGTCCAGCCATCTCTGAGAAACATGAGTGAGATTAAATAGTCTTCAGAACACGTTTCTTTCCATAACTTCTGAACCACAAGTTCAATCTTCATAAAATTCCAAAGTTGTTTGAAATTTTGAAATTAGTTTTGTTCAAATCGGTTGTGTAGTTTCTGAGATATTGATGTTTCGTGATTTTTACATTTTGATACATAACCTCTAAACTAGAAATCAGATTACAAAAAAAATCAATAGGGTCTTATGGGACAACTAGACCTTTTATTTGCAATTAATTTAATTGAAATCGGTTCAGCCATCTCTGAGAAAATCGATTGAGATTGGGAGAGCGTTACACACACGCACACACATACAGAAAATGGTCAGCTCGTCGAACTGAGTCGAGTGATATACGACATTCGGCCCTTTTGGGCACTTTTATACCTTTAGTTTTTGCAGTGATTGCTATACCTTTCTAGAAGAAAGGCAAAACCTTACGGAAACGCTGCACACACACATACACACACATGCAGAAAATGCTCAGCTCGTTGAGCTGAGTCGAGTGATATATATGATATATATTCGATCATATATTCGCAACGGCTGAAACAGAGTGGTCTAAAGACCATTTTTTTTCGAAAATGAGTTTTTTGTATGAACCGCATCTACTCAAGAAGCTGAAGTTGAGAGATTAAGAAAATTTCGAAAAATCGAACTTTAAAGCTGATTTATATCGTGTTGAAATTTCATCCGAAACAGAATGGCCATTCTGTTTCGGAACAGAGTGGTCTATTTACATAAATCGGTGTAATACTATCATAAAACACGTAACATGTAGCATATTACATGTGATAAGTAACATGTCACTTGTTCTGTACATGTCACACGTAATATGTAACACATTACTCGTAATGTAACACGAAAAATGTAATATGTAAAACATTATTTAATATGTAACATGTTGTGTTTCATGCAATGTTACACGTGACATCTTACAGGTGACATGCTATATGTATCATATAACATGTGACACTAGCAATTTTATACGAGTTACCGTCATTTTCTTTGTCATTTACCAGGTTTGTGTACATAGACCACTCTGTTCCGAAACGATTCGAGGATTCCAGTGAATATATATATGAAGTCAGAGTGGTCTATGTACATTGGTGATATAAAATCACTTATTTCACAAAGAAACTGTTAATGTTATGTATTCCAATGTAAAACCACTACATAACCTTTATATTAGAACATTTTGTTTGAAAGAATCTATATATATATATATATATATATATATATATATATATATATATATATATATATATATATATATATATATATATATATATATATATATATATATATATATATATATATATTTATATATATATATATATATATATATATATATATATATATATATATATATATATATATATATATATATATATATATATATATATATATATATATATATATATATATATATATATATATATATATATATATATATATATATATATATATATATATATATATATATATATATATATATATATATATATATATATATATATATATATATATATATATATATATATATATATATATATATATATATATATATATATATATATATATATATATATATATATATATATATATATATATATATATATACATATATATATATGGCAGAGCTGTATGCCACCACGGGTCGGTATTTGGCGATTACCGTAGGCCACGGAAGTGCTAACTGCAAGAACGCAGTCCCGGACCATCAGCGAGAGCTAGCCTAGGTTGTGGTGAGACTCAGGCATTGGGCCGCCGAATTCTCACAAAAGCCACATTATCCGGAAGCAGCTCTGACGGAGCGAATAGTGCCGCTCCCACCACCCAAATGCACTAATTCGCCCATTGGGATTGATGCCAGTAAGTTCCCAATTACGGTAACTGGTCGCAACGCCATATGATAAGAGTCGGATTTCGTTTTCGTACCACGATTCTGGGCTGGCTCCTGCGCCGAGCTCCCTTAGTAAGGTCGTGTGACAACGGCTTGAAACGGCGAGACAACAACCGGTGCAGGGGTCTCCGTCCCGTAAAACCTGGCAGGCCTTCCAGTACGTTCCAAATTCATTGCCCGGTGGGAACCGGGCAGAAGTGGGATCAGATGTCCTTTCCTGACTTGCGCCGGTCGGGGGTGTCATAGTTGCTCATAAGGCGCTATGGCAGCCGCCCCTAGCCATGGCCTCACTGCTTCGGCATAGACTACTATGGGACCAGATAGGCGACCACTCCAGTATGGATAAGGATAGCGGCTGGAAGGGGGACCCACTTAACAAAAATGAACAGTAATAATGAAGATCAACAATTGGGCGCAGATGGGTTGAAAAACCCGTTTGCACGAGGAGGCATCCAGAGGTCTCCGCCGAGAAAGGCGGAGATGGATGCAGTAAAGGACGCCTGCGAAGACGGCAAAGGCAGTACGCCTACCGGATCGACGCAAGACATCGCAGTGGCTGGTCCACTGTTGATAAAGGCGGTCGGAAGACAGCGAGACACGCTACCGAAGGTAGTAGCGCTGTCGGAGCAGCTCGATGCCATAATCGAGTTTGCGAAAGGTCGCACCAACACGACGAAGTACCTGAAGCAGGCTCTCTACATGCTTCGGTCCTCCGTCGATGCTGCGAAGAAGGAGCACGCCGAGCTCAAGGCAAGAGCGGTGGCTGCAAAGAAGAATGCAACGGAGGTGACCGGAAGGGCGACGAAGTCGGTCCAAACGGACACCTGCATGTTTGCAGCGGTTTGCGCCTCCGGGTCAGCCGCAAAAAGAGCAAGGCAGTCTCCGGGGGAAGCCCCCGAGAACAGCAAGAAACGGTTGGTTGTGCTAAGCCCGCGAGATAGCACACCAACGGCCTCCAAGTCCGCCGAAAAGTCTGCCGAAGTGGCAGCTACGGGAAACCCTTGGGTTACCGTGGGAGGAAGGAAGCGCCAAAAAGACAGCAAGCGCAACGACGAGAAGGCGACAAATCGTCCAAAAACGGGAAAGAAGGCGCGAAGCAGGGGCGACGCCCTCATACTCAAGACGGAGGGGTCCAAGTACTCCGAAGTCTTGAAGAAAATGAGAGGCGAAACCCAGCTCAAGGATCTGGGAGCGGATGTGCGGACCATCCGTCGTCACCGGCGAGATGATCCTTGAGCTCCGTAAGGATGCTAAAAACAAGGGCGCTGCCTACAAGACGGTAGCCGAGCAGGTCCTCGGGAAAGATGTGCAAATTCGGGCACTCACCTCAGAGGTGACTCTCCAGCTCAAAAACCTGGATGAAATCACCGAGAGGTGCGATATTGCACAGGCCCTCAAGGAGAAGTGCGGAGTGGAAGTAGCCACTGAGGTAATTCGCCTCCGAAAGGGTCCAGCGGGGACCCAGGTGGCCACTTTCCGGCTTGCATCGGCCAATGCAACTCTGGCCCTGAAGACAGCCAAACTTAAGGTTGGCTGGTCAGTATGTCCCCTGAGCATACTCCAGCAGCCGGACGTTTGCTTCAGGTGTTTCGAGGGAGGACACAAGTCCTGGACCTGCAAGGGGCCCGATAGGAGCCAGTTATGTAGGCGTTGTGGTGGTGCTGGCCATAAAGCTAAAGACTGCGGGGAGCCTCCCAAGTGCTTGGTATGTACTGGAAAACGGGACGCCAAGCACTTTATGGGAGGCCCACGGTGCCCAGCCGGTAAGGCGGCCACGAAACCACGGGCGTGAGGGTGACACAATTGAACCTGAACCATTGCTATGCGGCACAGCAGCTGCTATACCAAGCAGCGTCTGAGTCGCGGTCGGACATCGCAATCGTATCGGACCCCTACTGCATTCCTCCCGGAAACGGTAATTGGGTTGCAGATAAGTCCAGTACGGCGGCCATATGCACGACCAGCAAGTTCCCGGTTCAGGAGGTTGTGTCAACCTCAAATGAAGGATACGCGGTTGCCAAGGTGGACGGAGTGTTCTACTGCAGTTGTTATGCTCCGCCGCGTTGGTCTATCGAAAGGTTCACCCAGATGGTCGATTTGTTATCTATGGAGCTGACGGGACTAACACCCTTGGTAGTGGCGGGCGACTTCAACGCTTGGGCTGTTGAGCGGGGAAGCCGCCGCACGAACCGGAGGGGTCAGATCTTGTTGGAAGCTTTGGCAAAGCTCAACCTAGATCTGGCCAACGTTGGAACCAAGTGTACATTCAGCAGAAATGGTGCGGAGTCGATCATCGACGTGACGTTCTCCAGCCCAGGACTGATCGTGAACTGGAGGGTAGACGATGGCTACACCTATAGTGACCACCAGTCGGTCTGCTATAGCGTAGTCCAGAACGTGAGGCGGCAGGCGACGGGTAGAGCCAATACTCCGACCGTCCGCTGGTGGAAGACATCGCATTTCGATGCCGAGGTATTTGCAGAAGCAATGAGAAGAGCGCGAGGGGGGCAGTTGGCTCCGCCCGAGTGCTGACCAATTAGTTGCCACATTATCGCGGGCGTGCGACGCCACCATGCCTAGGACCCGCCAACCTAGGAATGGTAAGTCACCGGTATACTGGTGGACCGACGCGATAGCGGACCTCCGTAGCGCGTGCCTCCGTGCAAGACGGATGTTGCAACGTGCACGTACCGATGTACAGAGGGTAGAGCGCCGTGTAGTATTCGGATCTGCAAGATCGGCGCTTAAAAGTGCGATAAAGGCGAGCAAAAGGGCCTGCTTCGATAGGCTATGCGCGAGTGCCAAAACGAATCCATGGGGCAACGCCTACAGAGTCGTAATGGCGAAGACCAAAGGCGCGTTGGCGCCTGCAGAGCGATCACCAGCGATGCTGGAGCGTATCATCGAGGGACTCTTTCCACGACACGAGACAAATCCTTGGCCTCCGGTTGCTGAGTCTCACGTCCGACGTTCCAGTATCTCAGACACAGACCAGGGATGGTCGGCCAACCTGCCGGGCATCCAATCCGTGAGAGACGGCAGCCGTGCAGAGGTTGTGGAGGACGTAAGGGTTACGAATGAGGAACTCATCGTGATCGCCAACTCCCTAAAGGTGAGCAAGGCACCGGGACCGGATGGAATCCCGAACTTGGCCATCAGGACGGCCATGAAAGTGGCCCCCGATCTATTTCGAGCAGTCATGCAGAAGTGCCTGGATGACTGCCTCTTTCCGGACAGGTGGAAGCGACAGAGATTGGTGCTGTTGCCGAAGGCTGGGAAACCGCCAGGGGACCCATCGGCATACAGACCTATCTGTCTGCTGGACACTACGGGCAAGGTGCTTGAGAGGATTATCCTCAACAGACTGGTGAAGTACACAGAGGGTGTAAACGGTCTGGCAAGTAACCAGTTCGGCTTCCGGAAAGGTAGATCCACGCTGGATGCTATTCTCTCTGTCACCAAGACGGCAGAGGTAGCACTCCAGCGTAAGAGTTGGGGCATTCGCTATTGCGCAATCGTCACGCTTGACGTGAAGAATGCATTCAATAGCGCCAGTTGGGACTCCATAGCGCTCGCGCTTAGGAGCATCCACGTACCGGTGTCGTTGTACAAGATTTTGGAAAATTATTTCCAGAATCGGGTACTAGTTTACAACACGGAGGAGGGTCAGAAGTGCGTCCCAATCACCGCAGGGGTACCGCAAGGTTCCATCCTGGGCCCGGTGTTGTGGAATGTCATGTATGACGGGGTGTTGAAACTAAAGTTCCCTGTAGGGGTTGTGATCGTCGGTTTCGCAGACGACATCACGCTAGAGGTCTACGGCGAGTCGATCGAAGAGGTCGAGTTGACGGCCGCGCACTGCATACGCAAGGTCGAAGACTGGATGCACTCTAGGAAACTGGAGTTAGCGCACCATAAAACGGAGGTTACGGTTGTGAACAACCGCAAATTAGAGCAACAGGCGGTGGTCAGAGTCGGTGACTGCACCATTACCTCAAGGCGTTCCTTGAAGCTCTTGGGGGTTATGGTTGACGATAAGCTCACATTTAAGAGTCACGTCGACTATGCCTGTAAGAGGGCTTCAACGGCCGCTGCAGGACTATCTCGAATGATGTCCAATAGCTCAGCGGTATATGGCAGCAAGCGTAAACTTCTTGCCAGCGTGGTTTCGTCCATACTTAGGTATGGTGGGCCAGCGTGGTCCAAAGCGTTAGGTACCAACAGTCATCGTCGAAAACTGGAAAGTACCTACAGGCTCATGTGCCTGAGGGTTGTGAGCGCGTACCGTACAGTGTCATACGACGCAATCTGCGTCCTGTCCGGCATGATGCCTATCAGCATAGCCATTAAGGAGGACGTAGAATGCTTCGATCAACGTGACACAAGGGGTATACGAGGCACCAGAAGGTCATTCTCGATGATCAGATGGCAGCAGGAATGGTCCAATTCCGCAAAGGGTAGATGGACGCATCGACTTATTCCGGACGTATCCGGATGGGTCGGGAGGCGCCATGGAGAAGTTAACTTCCACTTGACACAGATTCTGTCAGGTCATGGTTGCTTCAGGCAGTATCTACACAGATTCGGGCATGCGGGGTCCCCCATGTGTCCCGAGTGCGCGGATGCGGAAGAAACTGCTGAGCATGTCTTCTTCGTGTGCCCTCGTTTTGTGCATGCGCGGAGCGACATGATGGTAGTGAGCGGGCCAGACACCACTCCGGACAACCTAGTTCGGAGGATGTGTAAAGACCCAAACATTTGGAGGGCGGTTTGTACAGCCGCCTCTCAAATAGTTTTAGAATTGCAAAACAGGCGACAGGTTGACCACCGACACGCCAGTGTTAGCTAACGGCCAGTCTCCAGGTTAGTTAGCTAAGTTAGCAAAAAGACCTAAAGAACCAAGAGGGTGCACAGAGCACAAAAGCCGCTCCCCGAAGCAATACCTAGCGGTGGTCCCGGGGAGTATTATGGGCTGGAGACTGGAGGGGTTTTAGTGGGTCCGGTCACTGATTCAAACCAACCCCACACTCCCTGAGGTTGGTCACCTCAGGGGTTTGGATGCAAATTTCCCCTCCACCTGAAACAAAAACAAAAAAAAAAAAATATATACATATATATATATATATATATATATATATATATATATATATATATATATATATATATATATATATATATATATATATATATATATATATATATATATATATATATATATATATATATATATATATATATATATATATATATATATATATATATATATATATATATATATATATATATATATATATATATATATATATATATTTCTGAAATGATTCGGGGTGGTCAGGAGTATATACAGTCAGATTTTTCTACGCGGATTTTTTTACGAGGCTTTTCTACGTGGATTTTCGAATTAAAGCATTTTTTTACATTTTTTGCCTTTCTTCTAGAAAAGTATAACAATCACTGAGAAAACCAGAGGTATAAAAGTGCTCCAAAGGGTCGAATCTCGTATATCTAATCGACTTAGTTCGACGAGCTGAGCAGTTTCTGTATGTGTGTGTGTATGTGTGTGTATGTATGTAACGCTCTCCCAATCTCACTCGATTTTCTCAGAGACGGCTGGACCGATTTCCATGAAATTAATTGCAAATGAAAGGTCTTGTTGTCCCATAGGACCCTATTGAATTTTATTGTAATCGGATTTTTTGTTTCGAGGTTATGTATCAAAATGTGAAAATCACAAAACTTCATTATCTCAGACGCTACACAACCGATTTGAACAAAATTGGTATCATTGGTATCAAAATTGGAACGGGCTTATTTTTTTAACCATGTTGACCAGTGTGATCGGACTTAAATTTTAACCATTATTTGTTGAATTGTAATAATATTGAAAGTCTATCTCTCAAAGATTACACGACTTACTTAAAGAAAACAGGTGTTAAACGAACAGGTTGTTCCTCAAACTTACAAAGAATCAAAACCCAAAGGCTGTTTGAAACTAGCTACTTTGATTAAATTCCGAAATCAGGAGTCATTATGATAGAAAAACTATTTATTCAGTACAAAGAACCCAAAGAGTTGATATACCTATATTGGATTGTATTTGGCAATTGAAGGATGTTTTTCATAAACCGGAAGTCGCAAATTCGGATTTCAAAATGAAGTATGAAGTTGATTGCTGGGCTCTGAGCATCATCCCGGGTACTGAAAAACTCACATTGGGTAATGTTTGTCCCTTTTAGACAGGTTTTCAGAAACCGGAAGCTACTGTCTAAAAATTTAAAATGACGTTTGAAGATGATTTCTGGCCTCAGGGTATCATACCGCTTCCCCAAATCGTATTGAGTAAAATCATTTCAAATCGCCTGGAAATACGCGAAAATTTATTCGACCATTTTTGATTTGAATGAAACTTTGCACACGTATTTGGCTTAGCAAACTGAGCATTTTTCACAGGTGGAGAGATTTTTCACACCCATGAGTTACATTCTAAAAGGGCGTATGCCTTTTGGCATAGGTTTTATTCGAAGCAGCCCAGAAACCGTTGGTTGTATAGAAAAACTGTCTGAGAATAAGTTGTAGCGAATCGAAAATGCATCATAAAAAAATAAACACTGTACAAAAAAAGGATGGAGAAATGAAAAATAGTTTTTTTATGGTAGATTAGTTTTTTTATGAAAACTCTAATTCAAATATTTTGCAAAATATTTGTATTCTGATGGTTTTAAAAGATGCAGAGAGTCATTTTGAGTCAAAAAGCTCTTGGTAGTAAACATTCTAAAGCCGTTGGTTTTCGAGTTATTTCTAATTTAAGCTCGAAAAATTATAATTGTTTAGGAAAATACACGTTTTTCTTAATTTGTCCATGGTTCTCCAGCAAAAACCATACGTTCATTGGAATGCTTGATCAAAAATATACAATTCATTCTTTGACAACAAAGCGATTGGGCGAACGGTTCTCAAGAAAAGAGTTAAGTGTTCTAAGTGATATAAATATATATAAAAATCAAATATTTATTTTCGAGTTTTATTATCTTAGGAACATATTTTTTTATGACATAGATACTTTACAGAACTAGTTTCACCTTATATTTCATATACATTATAAGTAAATGATTCGTCATCTTTTGAAAACAGCTTCGTTTGTATCTTGTTTTCTGAAATCGGAACAAAAGAGTAATACTTTTGTGTGGCAGCTATTATTATAGATTTTTTGAAAATATTGCTCCACTCTGTTACTCCTTGTTCATATTCTTCATATGATACCCAACTAAATGACATTTTTGATGAATTTTTATTACTTTTCTGATTAGACCAATCATACAATTCTTTTGCGCTTGTAATGGGATGTTCATGTTCTCTAGCTAAACTTGCATTTCCTGCCATTCGTTTTAATATGCCTTTAACATGAGAAGTCGCAAAAAAAATGCCACTCTACATCGACGTTATATTTTGTTTTGAACTTGCAAAGTTTTTTCTATTTTTATATTGTGAGGCAGCTCCATCAGACATTAATATCGCTTTTTTCAACTCTATTGTTGTTTTCAAAAAACTCATTAATTCGGCAATGAACACCTGAACCGCAACAGTATCGTGATGGAGTACTTCCGATAATATGATGAACCTAATATTCTTATGTGTTCCAGATTCTGAATAGTAAACAACGAAGGGTGGCTTGACTATCATTCCAATAACTACACGAATTACAAATTGATAAAGACGTATTAAAATGAGCTTGACTGTTCAATATTTTTAATTTTGCAATAACGTTTTCGTTTAATTTGCGTAAGCTTGATGAGCACCGATGATCAGGAAAGGGTTTACAGCATTTGGGCTTGGTGTATTCCATTTTCACTTTATTCATCTTCACAAAATGCAAACTGTTACTAACACATCTGGAGTAGTGCAATCGTATGTATATACGAAAACAGATATTATAGGTAACCCAGTAGTTATTGATTGCGTACTTTACAAACAGTTATGATTAGTAAACAAGTAGGTAGTGTTGGACGACAAACATATTTTTTTATAAAACATTCGGGTCGTGTAGGTAGGCTAAGGTTTAGCGCTTGAGTTATTTATCCAATCGTTTTGTTGTCAAAGAATGAATTGTATATTTTTGATCAAGCATTCCAATTAACGTATGGTTTTTGCTGGAGAACCATGTACAAATTAAGAAAAACGTGTATTTTCCGAAATATTAATAATAAATATTAGCTTAAATTAAAAATAACTCGAAAACCGATGCCTTTAGAATGTTTACTACCAAGAGCTTTTTGATTCAAAATGACTCTCTGCATCTTTTAAAATCATCAGATTACAAACATTTTGAAAAATGTTTAAATTAGAATTTTTATAAAAAAAAATTAATCTACCATAAAAAAATTATTTTTAATTTCTCCATCCTGGACTTTTTTTTAAAAAGTTGCGTATTAACGTCAAGTTTCTTTAAAAAAAAAATTTAAAAACATTCAACTCTTTTTTTTTTAAATTGAAATTTAATGTTTATTTTTAATTTTTTTATGGTGCATTTTTAATTCCCTACAACTCATTTTCAGACAGTTTTTCTATACAACCAACGGTTTCTGGGCTACAATGCTTCGAATAAAACCTATGCCAAAAGGCATACGCCCTTTTTAGAATGTAACTCATGGGTGTAAAAAATCTCTCCATCTGTGAAAAATGCCCAGTTTGCTAAGCCAAATACGTGTGCAAAGTTTCATTCAAATCAAAAATGGTCGATATTCGACCATAGGTTATTTGGCGCGATCTTGCTCTATTGGATGATATTTGTCACTTTGGGCTGTTGATCGGAAACTGTCGCCATCTTCGCCATAGAAACACCCCGATTAGGCAGTTCGGAAATTTTATGATGGATTTTATGATTCTATGATTATCAGGCCACCAGAAGTGGCCACCTGGATTAAACATGGAGTTTGCGGTCGGATTCCGGCCACTGGGTATAATCCAGGTTTCAAGAACCCATATTGATTGGTAATTGGTCATTCATTGGATGCCCCTCAGAAACGATTAGTAATATCAACTGCGTTAAAGAATTTCATATTCACTGATAAGATCATTCAAATTAATGTATAAGGAACAATATTTAATTATACATTATTTGAAATCTATTGACTAAAGTTGATATAAACAATCTCAATATTTATACGCAGTATATGAGTACAAATCGATAAAACCACGATCAAAAACTTAATCGTATCATATATTTGAAAGAATTTAATGTTATTTGCATGTATATGTGTTTTTTTTTCTTCATCTATAGTTTATTTGACACGGCACAAATACAATTCAATGTTTAACGGCGCCAATTATATCTGGTAGCTTACTTTCTAAAGTATCTTAATAACTAAAAGCGAATTTTTTATCCTCGCTGCCGACTACGAGCTGAAACTAAATCTAACTTAAAGCTAGAATATTTTGCATTAAAAGCACAGGTTTGCTGTTTGATGATTTTCATTGCCATAGGTAAGCAGCATATTAAATTTGTTCCGCTGCTGGGCCAAGATATTACGGACTGGCATATTGGGTTGTTTCCATCGGGCCTTGAGAGTATCGTGCGGGTCTGATTGCTGTTTCCGGATCCGAGTCTTACCGTGTTCTTGTCGTTTGGTTGGATGTAGGCGGAAGGGGATAGGACTAAACTGGGGCGTGGATGGATTTCAGGAAAACGTATATAAGGGACATGTAGGATAGGTCACGGCTCGCCAAGACATCACGAACAGGAACAGCCGGCTGCCTACCTTCGGCCTGCAGGGAAGCTATTAATCTAGACCTGGCGTCTATGTCGTGATAACCTTCACCACAGGCACAGGCGCGTCAAATCTATAGTGATTGGACATAAGCCGGGACATCACGCAAATGAAATCCCGACCTACATCCAACCCCTTGAACCACGGGTTCGTCGACACCTTGGGGATTATGGAATGTAACCACCTTCCCAGTTCCCCTCTGGTCCAAGCATTTTGCCAACTCATGATCGTATTCTGACGTACAAATGCGAAAAAATCATTAAAGGCAATTGGTCTTTCATAAATGTCACCGTTTGTTGCGCCCACCTTAGCCAAAGAGTCCGCTTTCTCATTACCCGGTATCGAGCAGTGAGAAGGGACCCACGCTAAGGTAATCTGAGTAGATTTTTCGGATAAAGCACTCAGATGTTCCCGTATTTTCCCCAGGAAATACGGAGAGTGCTTAACATCTTTCATCGATCGGAGAGCCTCAATGGAACTGAGACTGTCCGTAAAGATGAAATAATGGTCCGTGGGCATTTTTTCGATAATCCCTAGGGTGTACTGAATTGCAGCTAATTCTGCGACGTAAACAGAAGCAGGATTATCGAGCTTATGGGAGACGGTTAAATTGTTATTGAAGATACCGAAACCAGTGGACCCATCAAGAAGTGATCCGTCAGTGTAGTACATATTGTCGCAGTTGATGTTTCGATATTTATTGGAAAAAATTTTAGGGATCTGCTGCACGCGTAAATGATCCGGGATTCCACGAGTTTCTTCTATTATGGATGTATCGAAAAACACAGTAGAATCAGAAGTATTTAATAAGTCGACACGATTTGGAATATTCGAAGAAGGGTTAAAATTTTGGGACATGTGATTGAAATACAATGTCATAAAACGGGTTTGAGAATTAAGTTCGATTAACCTTTCAAAATTTTCAATCACGGGACGGTTCAAGACCTCACATTTGATTAGAATACGAGAAGACAGGCTCCAGAAGCGGTTTTTCAATGGTAGTACTCCAGCTAAGATCTCCAAACTCATCGTATGGGTCGATTGCATGCAACCCAAGGCGATACGCAAACAACGATATTGTATTCGCTCCAGTTTGATCAAATGTGTGTTTGCTGCGGAGCGGAAGCAGAAACACCCGTACTCAATAACAGACAGTATCGCTTTATTGTCCGGTTATTGTTAGAAGAAAAGTCACTCTTTGTTGACATTTTTTCATCAGATACCTCACGTGACAACCCCAGGTGCCTTTAGAGTCGAACCAGACACCAAGATATTTGTGTACCAAAACCTGAGAAATCGTTTTACCCATTAATTGTGTTTGAAGCTGAGCAGGTTCATGCTTCCTAGAAAAAACTACTATCTCAGTCTTCTCCGGAGAGAATTCGATACCTAGCTGTAAAGCCCAAGCAGACAAATTGTCCAAGGTATCTTGCAATGGTCCTTGCAAATCGGCAGCTTTGGCTCCTGTAACAGAGATTACACTGTCGTCTGCAAGTTGTCTTATCGTGCATGAATTTGCCAGACATTCGTCGATGTCATTTACATAAAAGTTGTAAAGAAGGGGGCTTAAACATGAAGAAGACCCATGACCCATGTAGCTAATGCGAAAAGTTGCCAAATCGCCGTGCGTAAAATGCATGTGCTTTTCGGACAGCAAATTGTGCAAAAAATTGTTCTAAATTGGAGAAAATCCTTGTCGGTGAAGTTTACCCGAAAGAATGTCAATAGAAACGGAATCAAAAGCCCCTTAATGTCCAAGAACGCAGACGCCATTTGTTCTTTGCGAGCATACGCCAGCTGAATATCTGTTGAAAGCAACGCAAGACAATCATTCGTCCCTTTGGCGCGGCGGAAGCCAAATTGAGTATCTGATAGTAGACCATTTGATTCGACCCAGTGGTCTAAGCGACGGAGTATCATTTTTTCCATCAATTTCCGGATACAGGATAGCATTGCAATCGGCCTATAAAAGTTGTGATCAGAAGCTGGTTTCCCTAGTTTTTGGATGGCGATCACCTTCACTTGCCTCCAATCCTGCGGTACAATGTTTTGCTCCAGGAACTTATTGAACAAGTTCAACAAGCGCCTCTTGGCATTGCCGGGTAGATTCTTCAACAAGTTGAATTTGATTCTATCTAACCATCGTAAAAGGTGATTCTATCGCGTCGTGACCCGGAGACGTATCGCGAACGAAGTTTTGCGCAGGAACAGAGTCCGGACATACTTTCCTGGCAAAATCAAATATCCACCGACTTGAAGACTCCTCGCTTTCGTTGACCGTTACGCGATTCCGCATTCTTCGGGCTGTGTTCCAAAGAGTGCTCATCGATGTCTCCCTCGACGTCTCGTTCACGAGACGACGCCAATATCCGCGTTTCTTTGCTTTAGCCAGGCTTTTAAGCTTGGTATTAAGCTCCGAATACCGTATATAGTCGTCGGGTATACCTCCCCTCTGGAAGGCCAATAACGCGTCGGATCTTTGCGTGTAGACATCGGAGCACTCTTGGTCCCACCACGGAGTGGGAGGTCGTTCTTTGATCGTTACGCCGGGATATTTCTTCGTTTGGGCTTGCAACGCGGCGTCGAGGATTAAGCCCGCGAGGAGGTTGTATTCTTCAAGTGGTGGGTGATGTTGAATCGACTCGCCCGCTTTTGAAATCATTTCCTCGTATAACTTCCAATCGACATTCCGTGTGAGGTCATACGGAATGTCAATTTGTCGCATGCGAGTTGAACCGTTAGTAATTGAAATGAAAATAGGCAGATGGTCGCTACCGTGAGGATCGAGGATTACCTTCCATGTGCAATCTAACCGTAGCGACGTCGAACATAAGGATAGATCCAAAGCGCTTGGGCGCGCTGGATGTTTCGGGATACGTGTCATTTCACCGTTGTTTAAAATAGTCATGTCGAAGTCATCGCAAAGGTTATAGATTAAAGAGGAGCGGTTATCATTGTAAGGGGAACCCCAAGCCACACCATGAGAGTTGAAGTCTCCCAAAATCAAACGTGGCGAGGGAAGAAGTTCTATTAAATCAAAGAGCAGCCGTTGCCCAACCTGTGCTCTGGGAGGAATATATATTGAGGCAATACAAAGCTCTTTACCTTGTATTGTCATTTGATATGCGACAACTTCGATGCCTGGAATCGAGGGGAGGTTAATACGATAGAAAGAATAGCACTTTTTAATCCCTAAAAGTACTCCTCCATATGGGGTGTCTCGATCAAGGCGAATAATATTAAAATCATGGAAGTTGAGATCAATATTTGAAGTAAGCCAAGTTTCACAAAGGGAAAATGCATCGCATTTGTTTCTATTTATCAAAACTTTAAACGAATCAATTTTTGGTAAAATACTTCTACAATTCCACTGTAAGACAGAGATAGAATCCTTCATATACGCAGTTGAATTAGGCATCGAAGGATACAATCGCTGCAAGGAGGGGCCATTGGGCAGTCAACTGCTTCAAAAATGATCTAACTGTTGGGAGGAATGCTGTAAGAAAAATTTTCATTGGATCGGGTACATTGAAAGTTTCAAAAATCCAGTCCACAATGTCAGAAAATTTCACTAATCCAGAGTGTGTTTCATCAACTGGATGTGCAAAAGGAACAACTGGGGTTTTAGATGTTCCTGGCAGTGCTGGGAACTCCTTCTGGGACTTTAAATTTGCAAGCCCAGGAGGAGTTTGCTTCGGTTTTTCCGCAGCACTGTTTGGTTTGTTCGTACTTTTCATTACACTTTGGAAAATCTTAGGACCTTTACGGGGAAGTTTAGGAGAAGAAACATTTTTCCTCTTCCTAGACTCCCCAGGATTGGCATAAGATGTTCCCGCTGATGAATCGTCAGAATCGGTTTCATCAGAGATCAACAGATCAAAGGGGTTCGATGTTATGGTAGAAGTGGTCACGGTCTTCTTCAGCATCTCAGCATAAGAACGCTTTGAACGCTCCTTAAGTGACCGCTTGATTTCATCTCTGCGCTGCATGTACACCGGGCATGTGGAGAGCTCATGCTGGCTTTCCCCACAGTGAATACATTTTTCAGCATTAACACTGCAAGAATCTTCCGCAAGAGTCTCCCCACACTTGCTACATCGTGCCTTATTGCAGCAGTAGGCGGCTGTGTGGCCTAACTGCTTGCAATTGGTGCAATTCATAACACGGGGTACATACAATCGCACAGGCAGACGAACCCGGTCGATCGAGACGTGGCTAGGGAGTGCAGATCCGGCAAACGTAACGCGAAACGAGTCTGACGGAGTGTAAACTTTTTTACCGCCGACGAGAGACATGGACCGCAATTGCTTACAATCCAAAATCTTCGCCTGTGTTCCGGTATTTTTGAAGCAACCGGTTGCGCTTTTAAGGATACACTCGACAGACAGACTCGAATCGGTTATGACACCGTCGATCTCCACGTCTCGTGCGGGTATGTAAACGCGATACTCGCGTGTGAAGAGCTCAGAGCAAGCGATAGCATTGGCCTGTGTCAGATCACTGACCACGACACGGAGCTTGTTAGGTCGGACCTTGGAAATTTCGGTCACTGCCTTGTACCCCTTCGTCAGGTCTTTAGAAATTTGCAGTATGTTTAATCGCTTTGAGTTCACTCCTGCCTTTGGACGAAAATAAACAGTATAGCTGCCCTGTTGAGATCCGTCCGGGTAAAGCCTGGGGCGAGGGGGGACTGGAGAATGAACAGGGGAGGGGGTAACAGAAGGGTCAGGGTCAGGGGGGCTCGGGGATGGTGGCACGGGAGGCGAGGGATCTATATCCATCGCGCTAAATGTAGTGCACTAGCGCACTAGCGCCGACAGGAACACGTACCTATTTACTTCTTCCTTCCAGCAGTGGTTGTCCGATCGTTCGAAGCTGCACCCAAAGCAGCCAGCAGCACCAGTACAGCAGCACCAATACAGCCACCAGCAGTGAGCCGGGTGTGAGATCACTCAGCACAGCGACACGACTCGACTGTCAAATGATGGCCTTGAATTAGAAAGATCTATTCACTGTGCACAGATCAAAACTGCAGCTGGTATTTTGCACCAATACAGCCAAAGTTGTGAGCCGGGTACAGAACGTAGCGACACAACTCACAATCTAGTTGGCCTTAAGCGCGAATAATACACTCTTTTGTTTGGCTATTCGTACACACGGACCGGATTGTAATAGAACGACCACTTTGCACGTCCGTTTCTGTCGAGTGTTCGACGCGGAATGCATGTATATGTGTTAATGTATGTTCATATGTTATATATTAAATGTTCGGTATAGTTGTGCTGTTGGATACCAAAAATGTGTTGTTTAGAATGAATAACAAATCCAGCAGAAATTATGAAGGTGTATTTTTTAAGTGTTGGTGTAAATCTATTTTAACAAATAATAAGTTCGAATGAGAAAGGCTGGGTCTCACCGTTAGGTGGATTAATTTAGGTTTTATTTTTGAATTACCGCGGTTTTTTCACGTGTTACCGCGCTAATTCAAAAAAATTTACGCGAATTTTCGAATTACCTCGGGTTGGGAACCAAAAACGTCTAAGTGCTTATTGATTGAAAGACTTAGTCAAAAAAAAACCTCCGTCCAGAGTGACTGTCGAAGAGAACAATTTTAAAAACTGGTCGTAGAGCGTCTTGGTTTTGTTCTGAAGCTTTTCTTGGTGGTTCACTTTACGCAGATTAATAAACGCGGATTTTTGACATACCGCAGTTTGTTACGTGGATTTTCGAATTAACGTGTTTTTTACGAAGTACGTATTCCCCGCGTAAAAAAAGCTTGATTGTATATATTATATATTTTTAGGTTATATAACTATAAAACGAATGCTTTATTAAATGCCTAAAGGGCTTTAAGAGCCAGTTCGCGAGAGTCGCAACCACCTTTCTGATGAACGTTGTTTTGATGTTCTCCGATTGAGCTGAAATTTTTAGAGTTTGTTTGTCTATTCAAGGTAAGTAGTTTTGCAAAATTTCAATTTTTTTCGTTGAGGTTAAGTGGGATAAAACGGCCCTTGAAAATGATGTGTCCAAAAACATCCAAATTCTAAAAAGTGCAATAACTTCTGCTAGACTTGATGGATTTTTCTAAAAATTTGTAAAAAATTTGGTATTATACTTCACTAAGGGTACTTCAAACGCATGGTCACTATATATAGTAAAGAGGTAACATGACGAAAAAAATACATTTTTCTTTTAGAATTGTCAAGTTCCAGGGTCATCCGGCCATCTCAACATCGCTAGGAAAAATATCTGGATATAGCGTTTTGTAGAGCAACTCAAGAGCTCTAATGTCATGTGTAAGCCAAATGTGCCAAATGGGATAAAACGTCCCTGGAATGTTTTTTTCAAAAAACCGTCAAAATCACTAAAATCACTATATTTCCTGCTAAATAGATTTTGCTGAAAATTTGTTTAATCACTCTACTTTACCAGAACTACCTACTTTACAAGAAGATACGCCATTTGGGGTAAAACGTTCCTTGAAGGTTTTTTTTTCGAAAAATGCCGTCAAAATCACCAAAACTGCAAGAACTCAGGTTAGACTTGATAGATTTACTGAAAATTTAGATTATTACTTTAGTTAAATACGAACTTAAGGGCAAGATGACAAAAGAGAAAAATAGATTTAAATGACGGAAAAATTTTTTTTATTGATACAACAGCAACCATAGTAACATGATTTTTTGGCCAACACTCTGGAAAAAGCGAAGAATGAGAACATGACAATAAATTTAAAAGTGAATCAAATTGAAAAGAGAGAGGAAATTTTTGGGAGCAAACAATATTTTCATGGTGGTTCGACACCCCTCCCACTTTATGATGGGAGGGCTCTTATACAAATCAAACTCAAATTGCTTTGGTGGTTTGACACTTTTTCGTACTCTGGAAGGGGAGATATATTTCAACCAGGTTTTCCGGAAACAGACTGAAATGATCGGGATGATGCACAGGAGCCAAAAATCGACTCTAGACGCCATTTTTGAGTTTAGGATGGAAATTTCCGGTTTTTGAAAAACATCCGAACATGATCAAATACCTCCCAATATAGGAGTTTCCGGAACCAGAATGACACTCAGATGCCAGAAATTGTCTCCAAACACCATTTTGAAATCCAAGATGGCGACTTTCGGTTTCTGGAAAATCGAACCACTTTTAATTCAAAGATGGCGACTTCCGGTTTCTGGAAAACAGTTAGAAATTACCAAATACCACCCAATACGGCTGTTTCTCAAACCAGAATGATGCTCAGAGGCCAGAAATTGTCCCAAAATGCCATTTTAGAATCCAAGATGGCCACTTCCAGTTTCTAAAATATAACGGAAAGTCACCAAATACCACCTGAGAAGGACTGGCAACAAGGCCCGCTAAGTGTTGTGCGTGTTTTATCTCTACGTGAAATTTAGCTAATTTAAGCTGTTTCCCCCCTAATAATATCAGTATATTCAGTGAATTTTACAAATTAAGTTAATCTACTAGATACCGGAACAGTGGAAAAAGGAGTCACCAGGACAAGCAAGCTAAGTAACATTTTATTTTGAAAATATGTTGTTTGTTTTCGAGTCGGTTATTCGAGACGCACGTAAAACACCGACGAATAAAGAACGCTTGCAGCGCCGTCTATTAGCGAATATTAAAGCGAGAAGTGTACATGAAAAAGTTACGACCTGCATATTTTTCACTCATATTATTGCGTGTGCGTTAGGCAATTCCATTTTACCATTTTACGAACTGCTAGAGTAGGATACACGGTATTTGCTGTTCCATGTTTTCTGTGAAAATATTATTCATGAATTGAGTTCTGAAACTTCTCGTAAAATAGTCTATAGCCGTTTAATGTCGTTTCTGTTTCGCTCAAACTGTGAATTGTCGCATCGCGGTACTCTAATTTTTCCACTTTTTGCCGATAACGTTCGTGGTTGTGATAAATGCGTGAACGTGTGGATGATTTGTTTAGATGATTTTCCGCGATGAATAGTCGCAGAAAAGAGCGAGACGTCTGTGCAAGCGCGGCAGTGTTTTTGTAATAACCTTTTTCAATTCATGTTTTCAGCAACTGGAAGGAGCACAACAACAACTATTGATATGTCATGAAATAGTCCAAAAAGTCCATCACTCTTTTTGGGAACACAATATAACAGACACTATTCATATGTTTTTCGAATCCGTTTTTAATTATTTTTTGCGTTTTCCACTTAAAAAATTTGAAAATTTCAGCTATGGGGGGCAGTCAACCGAGATTTTCTTCACATGCCTCTTGTTGTATTTTATAATTCATTTTTAAGAATCTCACATTATGCATGATCATATCTTCAATATTTAGATGACTTTATACGGTGAATAGTTGCGATGCAATGTTGTTGTGATAATTTATTTCAATTATTGTTTTCAGCCCCCGAAAGCAGCACAATAGCTACTATAGAATTGTCATTAATTAGTCTAATATAAGTTCATCTATTTTATTTTAGCACAACATGACGGATCATTTTCATTTGTTTTTAGAATGTCTTTTTAATATTTCTTTTGCGGTTTCTTCGTTAAAAATTTGGATATTTCAGCTATGCAAGGCAGCCAACCGAGATCTTTTTTTGCATTACTTTTTTTACATTACTTCTTATTATTACTTTATTACTTTTTTACATTACTTCTTATTATTACTTTATTACTTTTTTTACAATACTTCTCATTGTATTTTAGAATTCATCTTCATTAATCTCACATTATATGTATATGGTCATATCTATATTGTAACATTAATCCAATTAAATCATGGTCATTTCACTTATCAAAGTGAATCCTGATCAAAAACCCACCCCACTAACAAAAACTCCCTTCCGTGGTGTTTGTAGAGATGCAGAGGTATACTCGGTCTCAAACAAAGCAAAGACTACATTCTAACATTCCTTCCTTATTGAAGGCTTCGTGCGGTACTGGCATAACTCGAAGTTCAGAGTTCCAAGAGAAACGGAAGTTCCAAGAGAAACGAAATTACCTTTATCGTCTCCAAGAAATCTATGAGCAAGTTAAAAACTTTTAAAGACACATCGACTTATAACTCAGTTTTTGAAGTAGAATACTTCTCTCAGGAAGTTCGGCTACATAGGGATGTGAAATGAAAATCTAAAACCGAAAAAAGTGAATAATATGTCCAATTTCAAATGCTAATCAATCGGTTAGTATTCGATGGATTTCCTTCGTTTTTGCAGCAATAGATTGGAAAATCCTCTAAGATTCTTCCCAAAATAAGATAATTGTAATTTTATTATTCACACTATTGTACTATTGAAAATAGTCAAGCCTTGTCAAAACGAAAAATTCGACCTCTGATTGGTCGTTATATGCTTGCTTCCCAAGCACGGTCGACAGGATCACATACCTTGGAATTGAAAACATGCTATTTGGCCTATATAAGAGCCTGTTTCAGCCGGAGCCGCTCATAATAGTTCTAGACAGCGACAACAGCAGTCGTCCTTCCTTAGCAGCAGCACTAGCTCTGTGGTTGGTCACCACGTCTCAGGAGCAGCGCGGTTTTTCTCAGCGTGTGTACAGCGACAACAGCAGTCGTCCTTCCTCAGCAGCAGCACTAGCCCTGTGGTTGATCACCACGTTTCAGGAGCAGCGCGGTTTTTCTCAGCGTGTGTCGCCAGACAGCCATTATTCCCCCCGTGTTGGGGCAGCATGAAGATTGCCATCAGGAAATCCAATTTTGGAAATCAAAATGCCTTTTTGAAGGCAAATAAACAAGTCATTGAAAGTTAATAATTTTTGTCAACGCAAGCAAGTATTCTGTGTTGCATCCTAGCAATTTAAATTTGTCGCACCCGTCTAATTTACTGAATGTGAAATAGCTTCCACAGTGCATGTTGTCCGTGTATCTTAATTCCCCCAATGTCAGGGCAGCTCAAAGGTTGTAATTAGCAACCGATTTTGAACCGCAACATGCTTTTTTCAAGGCAAATAAAAAAATAATTGAAGGTTAATGATTTTCTGGCATCAACACAAGCAGACATTCTGTGCGGGATGCAATCAAATTCTGTTGTAGTTGTCTAATTTTCACTTTATTTAGTAAACCCCCCTGTGTAGGGGCAGCGCAAAGGCTGCGATCAGCATAACCGACATTGAATAATAAACTGCCCTGTTAGAACGCATTCACAAAAGCAGTTAGTTCGACTATGCAGAGCTAATATGAAGACGATTCAATCAATCAGCATAAACAGAATTTCGTCGTCTCCCAGCTGCCAAGTTGCAACATGATGCAACACGCAACAGCGAGCAAACGAAATCGCTTGATGCTACAAACCGCAATAAGATACGGGTTAAAACCGTTGCGTGTGTGAGAGCACCATCGGTGTTTATTCGCTGGATACACTATCTACTGTCTACTGAACGCAATAGTCTGCTTACATGCGACATGGGGACGGGAACATTTTCTTCAACCAAGCTGCACAACACGACACAAAACATGTTATTTTGTAGCTTCAATGAGAGTGCTATCGGTCCGGCTCGACAGAATGTTCACAAGAAATCATTTTTGTGCATCCGTGCTACGAAACTGAGGAAAAACTTTAGAAACTGAAAAACGAGGTGGAGCTTATCAAATGATCGCTCTGAACCAGAATGAAGTCACACATATTTTTCAAGTTATATCATTCCACCACGTACGTAAAATAATTCATTCCTATTTCATCCCTATATAAGAGCCTGTTTTAGTCCAAGCCGCTCATAGTAGTTCTGAACAGCGACGACAGCAGTCCTCCCTTAGCAGCAGCGGGAGCGAGCAGTGGGTACCATCGATAGCGGATAGCGGCCACAACTGTGGCATGGCTGCGAATAAGCGTAGCAGTTTCAGCGGATCTCACCATCGATAGCAGCAGGGCCAGCAGATGCAGGTACAGCTGATACCAATGGCGGCCACAACTGTGGCATGGCTACGGATAGCGTTGCAGGTGCTCAGCAGTTGGGCCAGCGTATAGCGGCCACAACTGTGGCATGGCTATGCATAGCGTAGCTGTTGCAGCGGGTATATCAGCATCGATAGTAGCAGGGTCAGCTGATGCAACGACACTCCCTTCACTAAAATGCTGTTTCAGTGTGGTAGCGGGAAGCATCAGCAGCAGGCTTGCATGAAGTGAATACATCGGCCAGCAACTTTCTCTAAGGCCTCTGCCATAGTAGACGCGAAAAGCGGCGCGAACCGATTCGCTCGGCCGTAGGTTGATGTACAGCTCTACTGATGGCTGTACATTAACCTACAGCTGAGCGAATCGGTTCGCGTCGCTTTTCGCGTCTATTATGGCAGAGGCCTAATGGGAAAGTTGTATCAGTTTGTTAAGAAGAATATTATTGTCGGTAATATTACAGAGATGCGATTGCGTAAATCCGATTTTGAATTAAACAATTGTTCTTTTGAGAACAAATAACACACTTATTTGAAGAGTTAATAGCTTTTGGTACCAATAGCAGTATAGTGACAGCCTCAGCGATAGATGCAGATGCAGCCGGTACTTCCCTGAGGCCGATGTAAAGGTAAATGGGAGCAGCACGGCGAAACAGTTCGGGTTATGCTTAGACGCGCGTCATTTTTCGTTGTTGATATTCCCCACATGAAACGACGCGCTTTCGTATGATAGCGGTGGTATTAGCGGTAGATGCATTTGCCAACACTTCCTCCAGTAAAGCCGTGTCTAGTTTTCAATGTGAAAACACCTTTCTCATTGTGTTGACCGTGCGCCTTAGTCCTCACTATCAAGGTAACACAGAGATGTAAGATAAACACTACATCCTATGATAAATTGAACAATTGTCCTTATAAGGACAACAAATGAATTAATGAAGATTTAATTTTGAATTAGAATACTTCTCTCAGGAAGTTCGGCTACATAGGGATGTAAAATGAAAATCTAAAACTGAAAAAAGTGAGAAAAATTTCAAATGCTAATAAATCGGTTAGTTTTCGATGGATTTCCTTCGTTTTTGCAGCAATAGATTAGAAAATCTTCTAAGATTCCTACCAAATGCATGAAATTGCAATTTTATCATTCGAACCATTGTACTATTGAAAACTCTTAAGCCTTGTCAAAACATAAAATTCGACCTCTGATTAGTCGTTATACCGCGCTTTCCCAAGCACGGTCGGCAGAGTTATGGACCTAGTAAATTAGGAATGCATCATTTGGCCTATATAAGAGCTTCATCAGATAATAAACAAACTTTTCATCGGATGTTAAATTGAACAACTGAAATTTGAAGAACACAAATGATTATTTGAAGAGTTAATATTTTCTCGTTTTGCGCTATAATCCAAAGTTAATTATCTTCATCTAGAGTATGCATTCTGACTATTATTACGTGTTTGCGTCGCTTAGTGTTTGGCTACGGTCATGCAGAACGCAAATAACGGCGCGATGCGATTCGGCAAGACGAAATCTGTTGAAATGTGTAGCTCTACTTCGCCTTAAAAAGAGCTGTACATTTTACCACGGTAAGGCGAATCGCATCGCGCCGGCATTCGCGTTCTGCATAACCGTAGCCTTTGTTCCGTTCCCGTTTAATGATGTCGTATTAAATGTGCATATTACAATTCGGCAGCACTTCAACTTCTCATTTGCACAAAATTTGAAAATATCCAATGAACTTCATTCAAAATATCAGACAAAAAGAAATTAAAATACTGCCAATGAACGGTCAACGTTTATTTACTAGAAAAAAATGACTGACACGCAAGCAGCCAGGTTATCTTTCTTGTAAAAGTATTCTACTTCAACTTTGCGGTCGTGGCTTTGCATACAACCTTCTTGTGACTAGCCCTGTGGTTGGTCACCACGTTTCAGGAGCAGCGCGGTTTTTCTCAGCGTGTGTCGCCAGACAGCCATTATTCCCCCCGTGTTGGGGCAGCATGAAGATTGCCATCAGGAAATCCAATTTTGGAAATCAAAATCCCTTTTTTTTTCCTCATCTATAGTTTATTTGACACGGCACAAATACAATTCAATGTTTAACGGCGCCAATTATATCTGGTAGCTTACTTTCTAAAGTATCTTAATAACTAAGAGCAAATTTTTTATCCTCGCTGCCGACTACGAGCTGATACTAAATCTAACTTAAGCTAGAATGTTTTGCATGAAAAGCACTGATTTGTTGTTTGATGGTTTTCCATCGCCATAGGTAAGCAGCATATTGAATATGTTCCGCTGCTGGGCCAAGATATTACGGACTGGCATATTGGGTTGTCTCCCTCGGGGCCTGAGAGTATCGTGCGGGTCTAGTTGCTGTTTCCGGATCCGGGGTCTTAACGTGTTCTTGTCGTTTGGTTGGATGTAGGCGGAAGGGGATAGGACTAAACTGGGGCGTGGATGGATTTCAGGAAAACGTATATAAGGGACATGTAGGATAGGTCACGGCTCGCCAAGACATCACGAACAGGAACAGCCGACTGCCTACCTTCGGCCTGCAGGGAAGCTATTAATCTAGACCTGGCGTCACGGTATACAGGGCATGACCAAACAACGTGCTCTATGTCGTGATAACCTTCACCACAGGCACAGATACCACTCTCCCCGAGCCCAACACGACGGAGATGCGCGTCAAATCTATAGTGATTGGACATAAGCCGGGACATCACGCAAATGAAATCCCGACCTACATCCAACCCCTTGAACCACGGGTTCGTCGATACCTTGGGGATTATGGAATGTAACCACCTTCCCAGTTCCCCCTTGGTCCAAGAATTTTGCCAACTGATGAACGTATTCTGACGTACAAATGCGAAAAATTCATTAAAGGCAATTGGTCTTTCATAAATATCACCGTTTGTTGCGCCCACCTTAGCCAAAAAGTCCGCTTTCTCATTACCCGGTATCGAGCAGTGAGAAGGGACCCACGCTAAGGTAATCTGAGTAGATTTTTCGGATAAAGCACTCAGATGTTCCCGTATTTTCCCCAGGAAATACGGAGAGTGCTTAACATCTTTCATCGATCGGAGAGCCTCAATGGAACTGAGACTGTCCGTAAAGATGAAATAATGGTCCGTGGGCATTTTTCGATAATCCCTAGGGTGTACTGAATTGCAGCTAATTCTGCGACGTAAACAGAAGCAGGATTATCGAGCTTATGGGAGACGGTTAAATTGTTATTGAAGATACCGAAGCCAGTGGACCCATCAAGAAGTGATCCGTCAGTGTAGTACATATTGTCGCAGTTGATGTTTCGATATTTATTGGAAAAAATTTTGGGGGTCTGCTGCACGCGTAAATGATCCGGGATTCCACGAGTTTCTTCTATCATGGATGTATCGAAAAACACAGTAGAATCAGAAGTATTTGATAAGTCGACACGATTTGGAATATTCGAAGAAGGGTTAATATTTTGGGACATGTGATTGAAATACAATGTCATAAAACGGGTTTGAGAATTAAGTTCGATTAACCTTTCAAAATTTTCAATCACGGGACGGTTCAAGACCTCACATTTGATAAGAATACGAGAAGACAGGCTCCAGAAGCGGTTTTTCAATGGTAGTACTCCAGCTAAGACCTCCAAACTCATCGTATGGGTCGACTGCATGCAACCTAAGGCGATACGCAAACAACGATATTGTATTCGCTCCAGTTTGATCAAATGTGTGTTTGCTGCGGAGCGGAAGCAGAAACACCCGTACTCTATAACAGACAGTATCGTTGTTTGGTAAAGCCTTATAAGGTCTCCTGGGTGGGCTCCCCACCGTTGTCCGGTTATTGTACGAAGAAAATTCACTCTTTGTTGACATTTTTTCATCAGATACCTCACGTGACAACCCCAGGTGCCTTTAAAGTCGAACCAGACACCAAGATATTTGTGTACCAAAACCTGAGAAATCGTTTTACCCATTAATTGTGTTTGAAGCTGAGCAGGTTCATGCTTCCTAGAAAAAACTACTATCTCAGTCTTCTCCGGAGAGAATTCGATACCTAGCTGTAAAGCCCAAGCAGACAAATTGTCCAAGGTATCTTGCAATGGTCCTTGCAAATCGGCAGCTTTGGCTCCTGTAACAGAGATTACACTGTCGTCTGCAAGTTGTCTTATCGTGCATGAGTTTGCCAGACATTCGTCGATGTCATTTACATAAAAATTGTAAAGAAGGGGGCTTAAACATGAGCCCTGGGGAAGACCCATGTAGCTAATGCGAAAAGTTGCACAAATCGCCGTGCGTAAAATGCATGTGCTTTTCGGACAACAAATTGTGCAAAAAATTGTTCTAAATTGGAGAAAATCCTTGTCGGTGAAGTTTACCCGAAAGAATGTCAATAGAAACGGAATCAAAAGCCCCCTTAATGTCCAAGAACGCAGACGCCATTTGTTCTTTGCGAGCATACGCCAGCTGAATATCTGTTGAAAGCAACGCAAGACAATCATTCGTCCCTTTGGCACGGCGGAAGCCAAATTGAGTATCTGATAGTAGACCATTTGATTCGACCCAATGGTCTAAACGACGGAGTATCATTTTTTCCATCAATTTCCGGATACAGGATAGCATTGCAATCGGCCTATAAGAGTTGTGATCAGAAGCTGGTTTCCCTGGTTTTTGGATGGCGATCACCTTCACTTGCCTCCAATCCTGCGGTACAATATTTTGCTCCAGGAACTTATTGAACAAGTTCAACAAGCGCCTCTTGGCATCGCCGGGTAGATTCTTCAACAAGTTGAATTTGATTCTATCTAACCCAGGCGCGTTATTGTTACAGGACAGGAGGGCAACTGAAAATTCTGCCATCGTAAAAGGTGATTCAATCGCGTCGTGGCCCGGAGACGTATCGCGAACAATGTTTTGCTCAGGAACAGAGTCCGGACATACTTTCCTGGCAAAATCAAATATCCACCTACTTGAAGACTCCTCGCTTTCGTTGACCGTTACGCGATTCCGCATTCTTCGGGCTCTGTTCCAAAGAGTGCTCATTGATGTCTCCCTCGACGTCTCGTTTACGAACCGACGCCAATATCCGCGTTTCTTTGCCTTAGTCAAGCTTTTAAACTTGGTATCAAGCTCCGAATAACGTTTAAAGTCGTCGGCATCGTCTGTATCCCGGAAGGTCAGATACGCGTCGGATCTTTGCGTGTAGACATCGGAGCACTCTTGGTCCCACCACGGAGTGGGAGGCCGTTCTTTGATCGTTACGCCGGGATATTTCTTCGTTTGGGCTTGCAACGCGGTGTCGAGAATCAAGCCCGCGAGGAGGTTGTATTCTTCAAGTGGTGGATGATGTTGAATCGACTCGACCGCTTTTGAAATCATTTCCTCGTATAACTTCCAATCGACATTCCGTGTGAGGTCATACGGAATGTCAATTGGTCGCATGCGAGTTGACCCGTTATTAATTGAAATAAGAATAGGCAAATGGTCGCTACCGTGAGGATCAAGGATTTCCTTCCATGTGCAATCCAACCGTAGCGACGTCGAACATAAGGATAGATCCAAAGCGCTTGGGCGCGCTGGAGGTTTCGGGATACGTGTCATTTCACCGTTGTTTAAAATAGTCATGTCGAAGTCATCGCAAAGGTTATAGATTAAAGAGGAGCGGTTATCATTGTATGGGGAACCCCAAGCCACGCCATGAGAGTTGAAGTCTCCCAAAATCAAACGTGGCGAGGGAAGAAGTTCTATTAAATCAAAGAGCAGCCGTTGCCCAACCTGTGCTCTGGGAGGAATATATATTGAGGCAATACAAAGCTCTTTACCTTGTATTGTCATTTGACATGCGACAACTTCGATGCCTGGAATCGAGGGGAGGTTAATACGATAGAAAGAATAGCACTTTTTAATCCCTAAAAGTACTCCTCCATATGGGGTGTCTCGATCAAGGCGAATAATATTAAAATCATGGAAGTTGAGATCAATATTTGAAGTAAGCCAAGTTTCACAAAGGGAAAATGCATCGCATTTGTTTTTATTTATCAAAACTTTAAACGAATCAATTTTTGGTAAAATACTTCTACAATTCCACTGTGAGACAGAGATAGAATCCTTCATATACGCAGTTGAATTAGGCATCGAAGGATACAATCGCTGCAAGGAGGGGCCATTGGGCAGTCAACTGCTTCAAAAATGATCTAACTGTTGGGAGGAATGCTGTAAGAAAAATTTTAATTGGATCGGGTACATTGAAATTTTCAAAAATCCAGTCCACAATGTCAGAAAATTTCACTAATCCAGAGTTTGTTTCATCAACTGGATGTGCAAAAGGAACAACTGGGGTTTTAGATGTTCCTGGCAGTGCTGGGAACTCCTTCTGGGACTTTAAATTTGCAAGCCCAGGAGGAGTTTGCTTCGGTTTTTCCGCAGCACTGTTTGGTTTGTTCGTACTTTTCATTACACTTTGGGAAATCTTAGGACCTTTACGGGGAAGTTTAGGAGAAGAAACATTTTTCCTCTTCCTAGACTCCCTAGGATTGGCATAAGATGTTCCCGCTGATGAATCGTCAGAATCGGTTTCATCAGAGGGCAACAGATCAAAGGGGTTCGATGTTATGGTAGAAGTGGTCACGGTCTTCTTCAGCATCTCAGCGTAAGAACGCTTTGAACGCTCCTTAAGTGACCGCTTGATTTTATCTCTGCGCTGCATGTACACCGGGCATGTGGAGAGCTCATGCTGGTTTTCCCCACAGTGAATACATTTTTCAGCATTAACACTGCAAGAATCTTCCGCATGAGTCTCCCCACACTTGCTACATCGTGCCTTATTGCAGCAGTAGGCGGCTGTGTGGCCTAACTGCTTGCAATTGGTGCAATTCATAACACGGGGTACATACAATCGCACAGGCAGACGAACCCGGTCGATCGAGACGTGGCTAGGGAGTGCAGATCCGGCAAACGTAACGCGAAACGAGTCTGACGGAGTGTAAACTTTTTTACCGCCGACGAGAGACATGGACCGCAATTGCTTACAATCAAAATCTTCGCCTGTGTTTCGGTATTTTTGAAGCAACCGGTTGCGCTTTTTAGGATACACTCGACAGACAGACTCGAATCGGTTATGACACCGTCGATCTCCACGTCTCGTGCGGGTATGTAGACGCGATACTCGCGTGTGAAGAGCTCAGAGCAAGCGATAGCATTGGCCTGTGCCAGATCACTGACCACGACACGGAGCTTGTTAGGTCGGACCTTTGAAATTTCGGTCACGGCCTTGTACCCCTTCGTCAGGTCTTTAGCAATTTGCAGTATGTTTAAACGCTTTGAGTTCACTCCTGCCTTTGGACGAAAATAAACAGTATAGCTGCCCTGTTGAGATCCGTCCGGGTAAAGCCTGGGGCGAGGGGGGACTGGAGAATGAACAGGGGAGGGGGTAACAGAAGGGTCAGGGTCAGGGGGGTTCGGGGATGGTGGCACGGGAGGCGAGGGATCTATATCCATTGCGCTAAATGTAGCGCACTAGCGCACTAGCGCCGACAAGAACACGTACCTCTTTACTTCTTCCTTCCAGCAGTGGTTGTCCGATCGTTCGAAGCTGCACCCAAAGCAGCCAGCAGCACCAGTACAGCAGCACCAATACAGCCACCAGCAGTGAGCCGGGTGTGAGATCACTCAGCACAGCGACACGGACTCGACTGTCAACTGATGGGCTTGGATTAAAAAGATCTATTCACGGTGCACAGATCAAAACTGCAGCTGGTATTTTGCACCAATACAGCCAAAGTTGTGAGCCGGGTACAGAAAGTATCGACACAACTCACAATCTAGTTGGCCTTTAGCGCGAATAATACACTCTTTTGTTTGGCTATTCGTACACACGGACCGGATTGTAATAGAACGACCACTTTGCACGTCCGTTTCTGTCGAGTGTTCGACGCGGAATGTGTATCAAAATGCCTTTTTGAAGGCAAATAAACAAGTCATTGAAAGTTAATAATTTTTGTCAACGCAAGCAAGTATTCTGTGTTGCATCCTAGCAATTTAAATTTGTCGCACCCGTCTAATTTACTGAATGTGAAAAAGCTTCCACAGTGCATGTTGTCCGTGTATCTTAATTCCCCCAATGTTAGGGCAGCTCAAAGGTTGTAATTAGCAACCGATTTTGAACCGCAACATGCTTTTTTCAAGGCAAATAAAAAAATAATTGAAGGTTAATGATTTTCTGGCATCAACACAAGCAGACATTCTGTGCGGGATGCAATCAAATTCTGTTGTAGTTGTCTAATTTTCACTTTATTTAGTAAACCCCCCTGTGTAGGGGCAGCGCAAAGGCTGCGATCAGCATAACCGACATTGAATAATAAACTGCCCTGTTAGAACGCATTCACAAAAGCAGTTAGTTCGACTATGCAGAGCTAATATGAAGACGATTCAATCAATCAGCATAAACAGGATTTCGTCGTCTCCCAGCTGCCAAGTTGCAACATGATGCAACACGCAACAGCGAGCAAACGAAATCGCTTGATGTTACAAACCGCAATAAGATACGGGTTAAAACCGTTGCGTGTGTGAGAGCACCATCGGTGTTTATTCGCTGGATACACTATCTACTGTCTACTGAACGCAATAGTCTGCTTACATGCGACATGGGGACGGGAACATTTTCTTCAACCAAGCTGCACAACACGACACAAAACATGTTATTTTGTAGCTTCAATGAGAGTGCTATCGGTCCGGCTCGACAGAATGTTCACAAGAAATCATTTTTGTGCATCCGTGCTACGAAACTGAGGAAAAACTTTAGAAACTGAAAAAAGAGGTGGAGCTTATCAAATGATCGCTCTGAACCAGAATGAAGTCACACATATTTTTCAAGTTATATCATTCCACCACGTACGTAAAATAATTCATTTCTATTTCATCCCTATATAAGAGCCTGTTTTAGTCCAAGCCGCTCATAGTAGTTCTGAACAGCGACGACAGCAGTCCTCCCTTAGCAGCAGCGGGAGCGAGCAGTGGGTACCATCGATAGCGGATAGCGGCCACAACTGTGGCATGGCTGCGAATAAGCGTAGCAGTTTCAGCGGATCTCACCATCGATAGCAGCAGGGCCAGCAGATGCAGGTACAGCTGATACCAATGGCGGCCACAACTGTGGCATGGCTACGGATAGCGTTGCAGGTGCTCAGCAGTTGGGCCAGCGTATAGCGGCCACAACTGTGGCATGGCTATGCATAGCGTAGCTGTTGCAGCGGGTATATCAGCATCGATAGTAGCAGGGTCAGCTGATGCAACGACACTCCCTTCACTAAAATGCTGTTTCAGTGTGGTAGCGGGAAGCATCAGCAGCAGGCTTGCATGAAGTGAATACATCGGCCAGCAACTTTCTCTAAGGCCTCTGCCATAGTAGACGCGAAAAGCGGCGCGAACCGATTCGCTCGGCCGTAGGTTGATGTACAGCTCTACTGATGGCTGTACATTAACCTACAGCTGAGCGAATCGGTTCGCGTCGCTTTTCGCGTCTATTATGGCAGAGGCCTAATGGGAAAGTTGTATCAGTTTGTTCAGAAGAATATTATTGTCGGTAATATTACAGAGATGCGATTGCGTAAATCCGATTTTGAATTAAACAATTGTTCTTTTGAGAACAAATAACACACTTATTTGAAGAGTTAATAGCTTTTGGTACCAATAGCAGTATAGTGACAGCCTCAGCGGTAGATGCAGATGCAGCCGGTACTTCCCTGAGGCCGATGTAAAGGTAAATGGGAGCAGCACGGCGAAACAGTTCGGGTTATGCTTAGACGCGCGTCATTTTTCGTTGTTGATATTCCCCACATGAAACGACGCGCTTTCGTATGATAGCGGTGGTATTAGCGGTAGATGCATTTGCCAACACTTCCTCCAGTAAAGCCGTGTCTAGTTTTCAATGTGAAAACACCTTTCTCATTGTGTTGACCGTGCGCCTTAGTCCTCACTATCAAGGTAACACAGAGATGTAAGATAAACACTACATCCTATGATAAATTGAACAATTGTCCTTATAAGGACAACAAATTAATTAATGAAGATTTAATTTTGAATTAGAATACTTCTCACAGGAAGTTCGGCTACATAGGGATGTAAAATGAAAATCTAAAACTGAAAAAAGTAAGAAAAATTTCAAATGCTAATAAATCGGTTAGTTTTCGATGGATTTCCTTCGTTTTTGCAGCAATAGATTAGAAAATCTTCTAAGATTCCTACCAAATGCATGAAATTGCAATTTTATCGTTCGAACCATTGTACTATTGAAAACTCTTAAGCCTTGTCAAAACATAAAATTCGACCTCTGATTGGTCGTTATACCGCGCTTTCCCAAGCACGGTCGGCAGAGTTATGGACCTAGTAAATTAGGAATGCATCATTTGGCCTATATAAGAGCTTCATCAGATAATAAACAAACTTTTCATCGGATGTTAAATTGAACAACTGAAATTTGAAGAACACAAATGATTATTTGAAGAGTTAATATTTTCTCGTTTTGCGCTATAATCCAAAGTTAATTATCTTCATCTACATGCATACTCTGACTATTATTACGTGTTTGCGTCGCTTAGTGTTTGGCTACGGTCATGCAGAACGCAAATAACGGCGCGATGCGATTCGGCAAGACGAAATCTGTTGAAATGTGTAGCTCTACTTCGCCTTAAAAAGAGCTGTACATTTCACCACGGTAAGGCGAATCGCATCGCGCCGGCATTCGCGTTCTGCATAACCGTAGCCTTTGTTCCGTTCCCGTTTAATGATGTCGTATTAAATGTGCATATTACAATTCGGCAGCACTTCAACTTCTCATTTGCACAAAATTTGAAAATATCCAATGAACTTCATTCAAAATATCAGACAAAAAGAAATTACAATACTGCCAATGAACGGTCAACGTTTATTTACTAGAAAAAATGACTGACACGCAAGCAGCCAGGTTATCTTTCTTGTAAAAGTATTCTACTTCAACTTTGCGGTCGTGGCTTTGCATACAACCTTCTTGTGATTTTTCTTGTGGATTTTGAAACAAGTCTTTGTGAAATAAAAGTTAGTCATATTTGGTATCATTTGACTGCAACATGGAAAACTTTTGAGTTGTGCCGGTGTTGCACGAAACCGACGATATCCCCACCTGACTGTAAGGACGTGGCCGGCGCCGTTATTGGTCTATAAAAAATCGGGTCATTGAATGATGCACGGTGAAAAGGAATTATCACTCCCAGTCGTTCTTTCAGTTGATTCATTGTGCATCTTGAGTGGCTCGGACCCATCACGGAGTAGCAACCATTGATATGTATAGTCAGAACTAAGCTAAGCTAAGCTAAGCTATAACGGAAAGTTACCAAATACCACCTAATATGGCTATTTCCGGAGCCGTAATAATGCAATGAGACCACAAATCAACCTCAGACATAATTTAGAAGATGGTAGCTTTCGGTTATTGGAAAACAGCCAAAAATGACCGATTTCCACCCAATATGCTTGTATCCGGAACCAGAATGATGCACAAGAGCTAAAAATCAACCACAGACACCACTTTAATTTCAAGATGACGACTTCCGGTTTCTGGAAAACAGTTGAAAATGACCAACTACCACCCAATATGGGTGTTTCTTAAACCAGAATGATGCTCAGAGATCAGAAATTGTCTGCAAATGCTATTTTAAAATCCAAGATGGTAGCTTCCGGTTTCTGAAAAATAACGGAAAGAGACCAAATACCACCCAATGTGGATATTTCCGAAATCGTAATGATGCACTGAAGCCACAAACCGACATCAGACGACATTTTCAATTGTAAGATGGCAACTTCCGGTTTCTAGAAAACAGTAAAAAATGCCGATTTCCACCCAATATGATTATATGTGGAACCAGAATGATGCACAGGAGCTAAAAATCGCTCACAGATACCATTTTTAATTCAAAGATGGTGACTTACCGGAAGTCAGGAAAATAGCCGAAAATGACCAATACCATCAAATATGGGTGTTTCTTAAGCCAGAATGACGCTCAGAGACCAGAAATTGATTTCACCGCCATTTTGAAATCCAAGATGGCGACTATCTGTTTCTGGAAAACAGCCTGAAGTGACCAAATACCACCCAATATGAATATCTCCGGAACCAGAATGATGCAAGGAGCTGAAAATCGACCTCAGACATCATTTTTAATTGTAACATGGTAACTTCTGGGAAACAGCCTCAAATGACTGATGCATAAAAGCCAAACATTGACCCTGGACACCATTTTTAATTCAAAGATGACCTCTTCCAGTTTCTAGAAAACAGCCAAAATATCTTAATGTCACCCAATATAGGTGTTTCCGGAACCAGTTTGATGCCGGAAAAACAACTGAATATGACCGAATACCACTCAATATGGATATGTCCAGAATCGGCGGGACGAAGTTTGCCGGGTTACGTACACTACACTGCAAACACGGAAACGATGAGCGATGAAACGATGAGCATCTATGTTTACGCAAGCACAAAACGGGAATAAATTCCAATATTACTGATCTGCCAGTTGAAAAACAGATTGATTCTATATTTTGTATTAGTTTTAAGTAAAAATTATATCTCCCCTCCTCTCACCTTAAATCCCCACTAGCTCGTAGTCGGCCGCGAGAAATAAAAAAGTGCCTCTCTCTTTTTCCTGCTAACTTAGAAAAAAAAAGAATTGTATCAGGCTCAGTAAAACAAAAGATGTATCGTGCCATGTCAAATAAACTACCTAAACTTAAGTTTGCCGGGTTAGCTAGTAATATATAATTTATTATGGTTCAAACTACTTCAGAAGACTAGACTCAATTCCAACTGCAGTTTAAAAAGTAGTATTCGTATGTCAATACGGCATTTGAAAAAGCCGTGTTTTTTGTCAGTTATTCGATTTTTGATTTGAACAAATATTTTTTCATTGACATTTGGGTCCTAAAGTTTTACACGGTTTTCTGATTTTTTTATATCACTCGAAAGAGTGTAACTTTTTGAGTAAAACGTGATTTTTGAAAAATATTTATCGTTGTCCTTTGATTTTCGAATGAAGAACAAAAAACTGCTCGAAATGCCATACATGACAGTTCTCCCAAATACCGTACATGGTCGAACTGTAATTCAAGACGTTTCGAGCAGTTTTTTATTCTTTATTTAAAAATCGAAGGATGACGATAACATTTTTTCAAAAATAACATTTTTTTTGAAAATAACATTTTTTTAAAAATAACGTTTTGCTCATGCTCAGAAAACGCATTCTTTTCAAATGATATATAAAATTGCCCTAAATTGTCTTGAATTATTGAGATAATGGTGATTTCACGATAATTACGTCCCAAGTAACAAAAATAGCTTAGATCAAAGTTTTTTAGTGGTTAATACAACCAAAACATGAAACCTTCAATGCTTACTTCGCAGTTATCACAACCTAATCATCCACTTATCATAACAACCTAATAACAACAACTATAAACATATGTCATGACTTGTTGGCCCAGCTTTATTGAAGTCATCAAAACTTCATATGCGCTCCACCATGGGACCACATGTTTTTTACAACCCAATTTGATTGCCATAGAGGCTTCGAAATTTTAACAGATATATTCTCCTAGTTAAGTGTGATGCAATAAATTTTATCTTGGTTTCATTTCTCAATGAAAACATTTTTCTTCCGACTGCGCCACTTTGATTTAAGACCAAATATCAAAATAATCAAAAAAACTGAGCTCAAAACGGTGATTCTGCGAAACCGGTTTTGGCATAGTTTTAGTGTATTTCACAAAGCAAAATAATATCGATTATTTCTGAACATTAATGGTAATTCGCTAATATCTTAATCTATCTAAGTGGTAATCAAATAATATCTTATCTTGAGTAAAAAAGTCTCAGATACCGAATGGTAGGTGTCTGACCTACGTAAAATGTCAGCAAAATGACGATTTTGCCCCAATTCCCCTACAATACAAAAATAGGTTTATCTGTGGCCATTTTACGTAGATCAGAAACCTACCATTCGATATCTGAGACTTTTTTACTCAAAATAAGATATAATTTGACTACCACTTTAAGATATTAGCGAATTATCATTTCTGCTCAGAAATAATCGATATTATTTTGCTTTGTGAAATATACTAAAACCACAGATAACAGACATCCAAGCTAGAACAAATAATTCCATAAATCGCATGTAAGATTTCAAATTCTTACTCGTTTAAAATGCTAACGACATCTTTCTGCAACTTGCGACTTTAACCACTTTAGTGATGGCAGCGCTAGATTATAGTAAAAGCTGCCAGGCGCATGAAAATACTCATAGATCATAGAGTCGCTGTTTCTGCAAAGATATAACACTGCTTGTGTGAGGTTTTTGTGAATTTTTTTAATATTAACTCTAAAACAAACAAATTTATTGTAAATATAAACTGGGATTGAATAAAATTGTTGATTAAGTACAAATTACGACTGCTCAAAATTTCTGCATCAAAAAACGGCAACCTTTCTAGTTACGATAATATCGATAAGAACTGGAAAACTATCGATTTTATCAAATCATTGAGCACTAAGTGATCTTAGCGACACCAAGTCAATTTTTGTCCTTTATATCGTTTTCGTGCATGTTAAAACACATACCGTGGAATATTTATGGTTGAACCCGCTACGAATTTTCTCCTAAACGTTGTGCGCCGCCGAAATTCTGCAGAATATTAATATTTATTCAAAACTAGCTGACCCGGCAAACTTCGTCCCGCCTATTTTAGTGTTTAATTTGAAAATTTTCAACATTTCAAATTTATTGATTCCTTGCGATTGGATCATATCGTTTAAAAAGGGTTCGTTTTATCGGAATGGCAACATCCTCAACTTTTGGTTTTTGTACATGACCTCTATTCCGGATATATATTGGGTGCATTTCAGTTATTTTTTTCTTTGTTTTCCAGAAACTGAAAGTGGTCATCTTCAAATTCAAAATCTTCTAATTGAATGCTTGGCTTCTCTACATCAATTTGATTACGAACATATCCATATGTAGTAGTATTCGGATATTTTCGGCTGTTTCCCAGAAGTTGCCATTTTTCAATTCAAACTGTTGTCTAAGGTCAATTTATAGCTCCTTGCATCACTCTGGATCTGGTAATACTCATATTGGGGGGTATTTGGTCACTTTGGGCTATTTTCAGAAACCGTAAGTCGCCATCTTGGATTTAAAATTGGCATTTGGAGACAATTTCTGGCCTCTGAGCGTCAATCTGGTTAAAGAAACACTCATATTGGATTGTATTTCGTCATTTTCGGCTGTTTTGCAGACACCGGAAGTCGCCATCTTACAATTCAAAATGATGTCAGAGGTCGATTTGTGACTTCAGTGCATCATAACAATCCCGGAAATACCCATATTGGGTGGTATTTGGTCATTTGCCGCTATTTTCCAGAAACCGGAAGTTGCTATCTTGTATTTTAAAATGGCATTTGGAGACAAATTTTGGCCTTTGAGCGTCAATCTGGTTGGAGAAACACTCATATTGGATGGTATTTGGTCATTTCGGCTGATTTCCAGACACCGGAAGTTGCCATCTTACAATTCAAATTGTTGTTTGAGGTCGATTTGTGGCTTCAGTGCATCATAACAATCCCGGAAATACCCATATTGGGTGGTATTTGGTCATTTTCCGCTGTTTTTTCAGAAACCGGAAGTCGCCATCTTGGATTTCAGAATGGCATTAGGAGACAATTGTTTGCCTCTGAGCGTCAATCTGGTTGAAAAAACATTCATATTGGGTGGTATTTGGTCATTTTCGGCTGTTTTCCAGACACCGGAAGTTGCCATCTTACAATTCGAATTGTTGTTTGAGGTCGATTTGTGGCTTCAGTGCAGCATAACAATCCCGGAAATACCCATATTGGGTGGTATTTGGTCATTTGCCGCTATTTTTCAGAAACCGGAAGTTGCCATCTTGGATTTCAAAATGGCATTAGGAGACAAATTTTGGCCTTTGAGCGTCAATCTGGTTGAAGAAACACTCATATTGGGTGGTATTTGGTCATTTTCGACTGTTTTCCAGACACCGGAAGTCGCCATCGTACAATTCGAAATGTTGTCTAAGGTCGATTTGTGGCTTCAGTGCATCATAACAATTCCGTAAATACTCATGTTGGGTGGTATTTGGTCATTTGCCGCTATTTTTCAGAAACCGGAAGTCGCTATCTTGGATTTCGAAATGGTATTTGGAGACATGCCAGAAGCCGCTATTTTTCAGAAACCGGAAGTTGTCATCTTGGATTTCGAAATGGCAATCTGGTTGAAAAAACATTCATATTGGGTGGTATTTGGTCATTTTCGGCTGTTTTCCAGACACCGGAAGTTGCCATGTTACAATTCAAATTGTTGTTTGAGGTCGATTTGTGGCTTCAGTGCATCATAACAATCCCGGAAATACCCAGATTGGGTGGTATTTGGTCATTTTCCGCTATTTTTCAGAAACCGGAAGTTGCCATCTTGGATTTCAAAATGGCATTAGGAGACAAATTTTGGCCTTTGAGCGTCAATCTGGTTGAAGAAACACTCATATGGTGGTATTTGGTCATTTTCGACTGTTTTCCAGACACCGGAAGTCGCCATCGTACAATTCGAAATGTTGTCTAAGGTCGATTTGTGGCTTCAGTGCATCATAACAATTCCGTAAATACCCATGTTGGGTGGTATTTGGTCATTTGCCGCTATTTTTCAGAAACCGGAAGTCACCATCTTGGATTTCGAAATGGTATTTGGAGACATGCCAGAAGAAGGAAGGGTGTCGAAACATTATGGACATGTTTGTTACACCTAAAAACATTCACCTGCCAAATGTGGTTATATTTGCTTGATTGGTTCTTGAGCTGTGCGTAATTTGTGTTTTATTTGTATGGGACCCCTCCTTTCCAGAAGAGGGAAGGGTGCCGAATCAACATGGACATATTTGCTACTTCTAAAAACATCCACATGCCAAATTTGGTTCCATTTGCTTGGTTAGTTCTCGAGATGTGCAGAAATTTATGCTTCATTTGTATGGGACCCCTCCCTTCAAGAGAAGGGAAGGGTGTCGAGCCAACATGGACATATGTATTTGTTACTCCTAAAAACATTCACCTGCCAAATTTGGTTCCATTTGTTTGGTTAGTTTTCGAGATGTACAGAAATTTGTGTTTCGTTTGTATGGGACCCCTCCCTTCCAGAAGAGGGAAGGGTGTCGAATCAACATGGTCATATTTGTTACTCCTAATAACATCCACATGCCAAATTTGGTTCCATTTGCTTGGTTAGTTCTCGAGAAGTGCAAAAATTTGTGTTTCATTTGTATGTGACCCCTCCCTTGCAGAAGAGGGAGGGGTCTCGAGCTATCTTAGTCACCTTTCCCTGCCCCTAAAACCCCTATATACAAAATTTCACGCCGATCGGTTCGTAGTTTCCAAGCCTATATGAATCAGACAGACAGACAGACAGACAGAGCTGCATTTTTATATGTTTAGATTGAGTTCTTCTGAACTAAAGTGATTATTGAGTAAATGCCGGGATTTGCTGCATTTTACTAGATGTATGCCTTTATCTATCATTGGAATTGTACAACTACCTCGTGGTATCGTGAATATTGTGAAAGAGAATGATAACTTTAGGTTCAATTACATAATTTGGTATTTTTCTATTTAAGACGACATGTTGTTATAAATAAAACCTCAAACGCATTTGCAATGCTGTATCATAACTGATTCTCTTAATTCGATCACAACTTAGCATATAATATACCAATTAAGCCTATCGTAGCATTTGCTTTTCTATGTTACGATCTTCATGTGTTAGCCACAATCTGATGTCGAATTCGTTTTTGTGGTGTAGCTATACGAGGACTACACTTTTGCCCTGTAGAATGTTTTTTTCACTCTCCGGGTTACACCAAAGCTACACTTTTTCTGTCCCAGACTACATCCGAAAGAGACGAGCTTGAAAACTCCAACAACAAAAACAAATGCTTTAAAATACCGTACGAAAGAAAGTGTAATTTCGTTTGAGTATCCGTTTTTGAGCTAAAAAGTGTAGTCCGGGACGGTTTAGTACCGTCGCGAAAACGAATTCGACATGAGGAAAGAGTGGCCAATTGGCTTCTTCTTTGCTATGAAATCTATCCCTGGTTGAAAATTATTTTCGTGTGTCCTATGCAACCAGAGGAATTTATTGATTTTGAAATATTTATTGAAATGAAATTGAAATATTTATTTATTTATTTTTACTCAACGGAACAATTAAACAGTGATTACAAGTCTCCGGAAAAATTCCGAGTAAGGCAATAATTGCTATCGGGACTACGAAGGATAATTATTTGTTTTTTTTTTTTGTACGAGAAAAAAAGAAGGAAATATTTCTGCTTTTGTCATCACACACATGTGATGACATAAAAAGTGGAAAAATATGCTTACGTAATTATTGAACGGCCCCTTATGGCTGTTTCGTCTTGAAATTGAGCAATTTGTGCAAGCATGATTTCTTTTCCAAAGCTTGGCACTTTATTCGAATTCTTATTAGATTTTCCATTGCGCACTTTATACACTGTAACCAAAATAAAATTGTGTTCACTTTCAAATTTAAACTTCTTTAAGGGGTAATATCTACCAAATGCTCAAAAAAAACAAGGCTTTTTTCATGAATTTTTCTAAAGGACATTTGAGATGTAAGATATATAAATAATATATCGTTGGATTAAGCAACTCTTGGAGAATAAAAAAAATGTATTGCTGCTTTTTTTTAAAAAATAGCGGCTGTGCAGCGATTGCCGTGAACCGCTTTTTTTAAAAGCTGTACCACGGCGAGCAGTAGAAATCGTACCCAACTCCACCTATCACCAAAACAAAAATTTTTCTATTGTCTACATAAGTGTCGCTAGTGATTATATTTTTAGAATTTTTCTTCGCAAAAGGCAACGGTTTGAAAAAAAAAGTTCTTTTTCGACAAAAAAAATCGACTTTAATTGTTTATAACTTTTGTTGTTGTCAATCGTCAAAATCGTGGTGTACTTCACTAGATAATCTAATGAAGAAGCTACAGTTAAAATTTCAAGTCAATCGGATGTAAACTTTTTCAGTTCTACTCAGGGGCGACTCGTGGCTGTTGAACTTTCCTGTTCAACTAGAAATTCTGAAAATCAGAGTTTGGGGAAGTAATTACAATTTCATCCGCGAATAAAAGCAAGTAATTCCCTTTGTTACTATTTAAGAATAAAACTGAAAAACAAGAAAATAAGAGCATGAATTTGGATTTTAGATTCATTTTTTGCCCACATGCCGTCCCATGTGCATTGCATTTTCAAGGTTGCACCTATGAACGAGTCGCCCCTGGTTCTATTGCTCGTCAATTTTGAAAACATGGTTTTGAGAAAAACGCGTTTTAAGTTTCAAAATGCTATTAATCTTAAGAATCGCAATAATAAAGCCCCTAATAATTTTTTTAACCTTCAGTCAGCTATCCCCGTGCCGTAAAGTTGTCCTTTCTGGGCTTTATCTTCCTCTTCTTCCTTTTTTTTATCTGATCTAAGGCTGCGCCTACCCTCTTTCGCGGTATCCGACATGCGACGCTCAGTGACTTTGACGCGGTTGGTGTCCGATCCCACGCAAAACTCAAACTTGTCACTCATATTTAAGTACTTTTGAGGATAACTCACAGTTAAAAAGTATAAAAAAACTCAAACAAAGAACGTACACCACGAGAACGGCCGGTCGACTAAACAAATGGAAATTGTGAGTAAACACGTGCTGTAGAGACGCTGTAACGGTCGAAACTTCATGCAGCGACCTCTATACTTCAAATTCAAAACACGATATCGATCATAGGTATCTTCTACTAGTTTACAAAGCCTCGATATTAAAAACATAAACGTGCATCGCCAAAATAAACGAAAAATGTTATTTTGGAGCATAAAAGTTGTTCGGTAAAAATTGATTTAAACGAATTTTGAGTTTAGGTCAGTACTTGGGCGATGTAGATTTTGATTCTAGGATAGTTTTAGCATGACTTAAGCCAATAAAAAAATGACAAGAAAATTTTTTTTGGTGGATATTACCCCTTAAAAGATTGGGCTAAATACGAGCTATTCCGCAACACGGTTAGCTAATTACTTTTAAATATTTTCACACACTCGTGCTGTTCTAGTCGACCAATCACATTTGAAGCAAAATGCCTGCAGAAAACCGAGGCAGGATTGCCACAATTAAATCTGTTCATTTGGCTGAACAAAATCTAATAATCTGTACCGCTCGGTATATCTGCTCAAAAATCTGTACAATGCTGTTTGGTTTCCTGTCACCTTTTAGATATCTTGAATTAAAGTATTCAGGCCAGTTGATGAGTAGAAATAAAAAATAATAAAAATTGATATTTTGAGTGATTTATGGAAACAACACGGTTAGATCTAAACAATGAAAAAGATCTTAAATCGGAACGGAGATGTGAAAGCAAACAAATGTGCAAGACTGTAAGACTTACAGAGCTTCAAACAAACGTCGATTTTTGTTAATACCCCAGCAACACTAAATATAACTGTGCTTTAACACAAAGGTCAAAGCAAATATTTTAATAGCTTGGAAATAATCTGTTAATTTATTGTACTTTCGAAAAAACTGTGCTCTGCGTGTTAAGATTCTGCCTCATCGATTTATTATACAAATCTGCAAAATCAGATAATTTAGTGACATCCCTGCCAACAGGTCAGTTTTAGGTTGCAACTAGCAATACTCAGAGGGAGAGATATGTGAAGAGAATGTTGTGAGCCAAACGAACATGTCAAAATCCGAGCCAAACGAACAAGAAAGGTAACACATTGAAAGGTGGTGCAATCAAGTACAATAAAGGATATATTTATTTTCATACGTTTTTCATGTTTTTTTGCTAAATAATGAATTGAGAATGCTACAAAATTTGTTTATCACAGTGATTTTTAACTGGTGGTTCACAAACATTTAGTATGATCAACAAAATAATGATCAATTATGGTGAAAGTATATAAAATTAAATATTAACATAAAATTTAACACCTTCAAGGTTTTTGTGATGCACTTCATTATTGCCCCAGGATTTCCACCGTCACCATCAGTTGTACGAGTCGAATGAAAAATTTAATCAACATTGCGCTTTGAGAAGAGATCTGGCAGTCCAGCCATGTCCAAACCACGCTCTACACTGAGTGGCATATCTGAAACACGGCACGACGTGTATTGCAACTGCAACTGAGTGTTAGTGTTGAATCGACAACACGCAGTGATTAGTGTTGATTAGTGTTGGAAAACATCGAGCAAAATCCGTTTGCGAGTTTTGATGTTTTCAATCAAACCTATCTCGCTTTGGCAAGAGAGTGCGAGGTCGCAAAAGCACTTGTTTACTCTTTAATTTAATGGTCATTTAGGATGAATCCTATATGGTATTTTGCAAGTGCAAGAAATAATTCGTATGCTTTGTGCCGTCAGCGATAAATCAACAACTATTGTTAGCGCCGAAATTAAACGATGTTATCTATAAGAAGCGATCATCCAAATTAACGATAAATATTGATAAATTTTTCATCTGTAGATTTGGCCGTGGAATTTTAACAAATTAGACGCTGACTGGACTATTTGGCATTAATCCTAGAACAGAATACTTTTTGTTTTGTATGGCGTCTGATGATAGAGAAATGCGGTTGAATTAGTTTACTATAGCGTTTGTCGGCATTTGCGGGAAGCCCCAAAGAGAGTAATGTTTAATATTGATAATTTGTGGAACATGAAAATATGCAAGAGAAGAAATTTTTCTGAACATATTTTTTAAATTTTTTTTTCACTTGGTTAATTTATCGAATGGACAAAATTATTGTTCAAAATATTGTCGAAGAACCATACCGATCGAATAAACCGTTCCACAGTGTTTTATTTTGCCGTTTTCGTGCGATTGGATAAATAGAGAATCAAATGTTGATTATAACCATAATGTATGTTCGGAGATGTTTCAAGATATTCAAAAATGCATCTTTTGATGTAGGAAGATGAGTGATCAATCCACCTAAAAGTGAGATAGAAAATTTACTTTTTTATCAGATTGTGATAGATGCTTGATGTCTCCGGCAAAATTTTGGGTGATCTAAAAACAAGAAACTTGGCCGAAGACATCATGTTTCTATCGCTTACATATTATGAGCAACATAAAGTTTTCTATTAAGAGGTTCTGAAAATCACAATTTTCATAATAACTTTTTCTCAGATTTTTCCGAGTTTTCAAACCTTCTACAAAGTTATCAGTCATCCAAAAATGCATGTTTATGCAGAACATTGTTTTTTTTATCTCCGAAAATAAAAAGTTTTTTGACATATTTCGATGTTTTTGGAGATATTTTCACCTAAATCATCTCCAAATTACGCATTTTTCAGATATATTTTTTCAGTAATGTAAGCGTGGATGAAAATAGTAGCTTTTTTCAAATTCCATTTATTCTTCTTACCCGATTTCAAAAGGGACGAGCAGAGAAAAAGTTTTAATGTCCACTTTTGGCCACTCACGTGCTTCTGTGACAACAGGATCTTACGCAGGTGGCAAATCCGTACGATAAAATAACTATCTTAAGACTTTCAATAAAAGGCAAAAACTTTTGTATGTAACAGTATGTAAGCAGCCTTTCCGCCTGTTTAACAAAGCTATTTGATGCCGCTTTTTATATACAAAAATTTAAAAATGAAGAGTTTTGAGTTTCGAAGGTGGCACTAAATGATCTTTAGTTAAACTTGCATGCATGCTTTGGTAAGGGTAAAAAAATGGTGAATATGTTAGAAATAAATTTAAATTTTTAAAAATAGAGATATTTTTTTTTCAGTAATGTAAGCGTGGATGAAAATAGTAGCTTTTTTCAAATTCCATTTATTCTTCTTACCCGATTTCAAAAGGGACGAGCAGAGAAAAAGTTTTAATGTCCACTTTTGGCCACTCACGTGCTTCTGTGATAACAGGATCTGACGAAATGAGCAACCAATCTTACTAGTATGATATTCTCTTTATCTGAAGATTAATACAAGAAAAAACTCATATTTTGGTTAATCTATTTTTAGCACTAACGTCACCAAAGTGTGCATGCATAATTAGCTCAAGATCGTTTAGTGCTACCTTCGAAACTCAAAACTGTTTTATTTTTCAATTTTTTCATGTAGAAATCGGCATCAAATAGCTTTGAAAATCAGGCGGAAAGGCTGCTTACATACTCTTACATACAAAAGTTTGTACCTATTATTGTAAGTCTTAAGATAGTTCTTTCATCGTATGGATTTGCCACTTGCGTAAAATCGCGTAATTTGGAGATGGTTGAGGTGAAAATATCTCCAAAAATATCGAAATATGTCAAAAAACTTTTTTATTTTGGGAGATAAAAAAAAACAATGTTCTGCATAAACATGCATTTTTGGATGACTGATAACTTTGTAGAAGGTTTGAAAACTTGGAAAAATCTGGAAAAAAAGTTATAATGAAAATTGTGATTTTCAGTACCTCTTAATAGAAAACTTTATGTTGCTCATAATTTGTAAGCGATAGAAACATGATGTCTTCGGCCAAGTTTCTTGTTTTTAGATCACCCAAAATTTTGCCGGAGACATCAAGCATCTATCTCAATCTGATAAAAATGTAAATTTTCTATCTCACTTTTAGGTGGATTGGTCACTCATCTTCCTACATCGAAAGATGCATTTTTGAATATCTTGAAACATCTCCGAACATACATTATGGTAATAATAAACATTTGATTCTCTATTTATCCAATCGCACGAAAACGGCAAAATAAAACACTGTGGAACGGTTTATTCGATCGGTATAATTCTTCGGCAATATTTTTAACAATAATTTTGTCCATTCGAAAAATTAACCAAGTATATACCAAATAGTCCAGTCAGCGTCTAATTTGTTAAAATTCCACGGCCAAATCTACAGATGGAAAAGTTATCAATATTTATCGTTAATTTGGATGATCGCTTCTTATCGATAACATCGTTTAATTTCGGCGCTAACAATAGTTGTTGATTTATCGCTGACGGCACAAAGCATACGAATTATTTCTTGCACTTGCAAAATACCATATAGGATTCATCCTAAATGACCATTAAATTAACAAGTAAACAAGTGCTTTTGCGACCTCGCACTCTCTTGCCAAAGCGAGATAGGTTTGATTGAAAACATCAAAACTCGCAAACGGATTTTGCTCGATATTTTCCAACACTAATCAAATCAACCCGCGCTAGGACAAGCAGGCGAGCGTGTTGTCGAAATGCTTTCTCGAAGTTGAAACTCTCGGCTGCGGCCGGTGTTTTTACGAAGCCAAATCCCTCGATTCCGGTGTTTGCCGAAGTTCGAAACACCCGTGGCGAAAATGAAAAACAGCTACTGCCACCGGAGCTTCGGCTATCGCTCTGCGTGTTGTCGATTCAACACTAACATTCAGTGGCAGTTGCAATACACGCCGTGCCGTGTTTCGATGCAAAAGTGGCAACTGGGCAGCACAGTTCGGTGTTTCGACCATGGCTGTCTGGCACCTCTGACATATGCAACCTAGTTGCCAAATTGGCGGTTTTTTTCATCGCTTATCTCTCTCTCTCTCTGAGTATCTCTAGTTACAACCATGCCTCACTGACAGAAGGCCTAAATATAAAGTACGGACTACATAACATGTGTAGAAAGCTTTACAAGCTAATACAAAACGATTAGAAGATAATCACGTATGTGTTTTTTCAGATAGAAGTTTTCAATATTATCTCGGGGAAAATCATTTCATCATGTGTCTGTTATTAAAATATGGTATTTCAAAAATCTTCGTCCTTTTGATTGAGATTCACCTTACTTTTACTTTACAATTAAAGTCACTACTTTGATTCGCAACCTCTGCCTCGCAACCAAATAGCCAAATAGCAGCAAATTCCGTGCACTAAGAAGCGTGAATTCCAAACAAAAGCAGAAGCAGATGTCGAGCTTGGTAACGGAAGTTTATTTGGACACAGAAACGGAGTAGTACACGAACAATCCCTCTTTGCTTACTATGAAGGAGCCCCGATGGCAGATCGCACCGATTACCGTTGACCAAAAAAACATCCGTAAGGATTTTAACCAGTTCATTCCTTACGATTCTGCACTGCAAAATGTCGCATTTATGAAGCCAAATTCAGTCAATCAAGACGAAGCAGGAGAGCAAACGGTAAGTTTTGTTTTTGATTATTTATTTGACATAACCCTAATTTTATTGCGGGAATCATTGCAGCTGGCTAGAATGTAGTTCATGCTAACCAAGATTCCACTGTAACTTCAAATGACGATCAAAACCATCGTCAAACGACTCTGCTGCCAATCAAGCTGTCATCATTGAAAATTTAGCAAATATCGTCATCGCCCTTGGCCAGTTGAAAACAGGTTTCGATTCCCTAAACATCAAAGGGGAATAAATTGAATTTCTTCTAGAGTTTCGAGACAACGTTTCGCTTATTACTGCTGACGAGAGTTTCTAGCCAGTTGATTCAAAAGAAACGCTGGATGCTCTAAAAGCTTGCTTGGATAACGAAGAAGTAATGGCTAACTATATCGACTGTTGCTATCTTTCAATCGATTTCTAACGCAGTGCTCTTGAACAGGAATGTCCAGGGATCATACACCAGCGGAACATACCGGATTAGCGGAGACTCAAATAAAAATTTCTTTTATGGTTTTCACCAAAGTGCGTAAGCTGTTTTTAAGGCTAATCTTGCAAGCTGACAGCGCGTTTACTGCAGTAATGTGTGATGCTTTTTTGAGTGCTCAGGAATAGCAAGCGACATTTGCTATCGAAAACTGTTTCTTAACATAAAAATCGCCCGAAAAACCTACAATATAATGCTCGCCATCATGAAATTTAATCGATTACTGCCCAGGCGGAATCCGAGATTGTAAACACTGGATGTAAAAACTGAATTAGAGTTTGACTTAAGAAACCATATGTATTTCTGTACAAACTACAGATCAATTAAAAAGAGTTGTTTGAAAATTTCTTCTTAATATTTACTGTTTCAAATGACGGTTGCAATAGTTTTTTAAACTGTTTTGTTCCATAACATCATCCTGCTGCTCCATTTCAGCGTTGTCTTTTTCTGAAACCGTAGCTGAAGCATGCGCAAAAACAAAATTTTCGCGAAAACAGCGAATTTTCGTGATGTTCTGTCTTACTCTCTAAATGCTTTCCAAAAACCCATTTTACACAATCACTTTGACAATCAGTTGTTTTAGAATAAAGAAATGCTTTGTTTATGTTATATTCAGTGATATCTTAATTCAAGTTAAACCTTCCATACAATTAATGGATTCAAAAAGATACAACATAAAATAAAATTACAGCTTGGTTTTTTTGTATACCTTGCCGACTGACTTTTATTCAACTTCACAGATTATGTATTTGTGGTTTCATTTTGTTGTAAAAAAATTTAATATAAAACAATTCTATGACCGACCAGAAAACATTGAAGCTGAAGTTGAAGTCATATGATGGTTCACGCAAAAGTTCGAGTCTTACGCAGCCACTGTGTCCTCTCAGTTCACAAATTTTCTGCGTTATTAACACACACAAAATGTGTTGAAAGCATAACGCATCAACTGCACAAGAAATACATAAACATGATTCAAATCCAAATGTGTATCAATAATACACGGAAAGGCAAATCGTCCTGCGCCGTTATTCACGTCCACTACAACCAGAGCCTCTTTTTCCTGTATGGACCTTCCTCACTGCGACCAGAATCGTAGATCTATTGTGAGATATGCCCGGGTGTCTGCTGTATCCCGCACTTCTGTTAATAGCAATATCGCTATTGAGAAGTGGCATGCTTATTATTATTGTTCATCAGTGCTTGTGTGTAATGTGATACTCTTCCTTAAACGCTTACTGTTCTACTATACCGATACTCGTTCCTCTTGCCAAATATCACCAATTATAATTCCCTGGAGAAGTTTCGTCGTGCGCCCTTCTAGCCAGTTTTATTGATAAGAGAGACTTATTTTTTATTAAGAGGAATTCACGCAAAGGCATTGTAGATTTTAGCATAAAGGAAGGGTAACTGGTGGGGAGCCTGAGAATAAACCCATGCTTAAAAGTCCTTTTTGACATCGGATGGCCTGGTCCTACTAAGATTCGAACCCACGACCATCCGCTTGACAAAGCGGACTCTGTAATCCTTGCGGCTACGCAGCTCCCCAACCAGAGCCTCAGGCCTTTGTCATGCTGAACGCCAACCCGAGCGATCGGGCAAGAAACCAGTCGTAGGTTAATGAACAGCCGTAGGTAGAGCTATTCATTAACCCACGGCCAGCTTCTCGCCCGATCGCTCGCGTTGGCATTCAGCATGACAATGGCCTCATACTACTGAGCAAAGCGATGCACTTGCTTGAAGAGAGCAGCAAATCTTGCTGAAATATTTCTCCAGAGAGATAGCAAACTGGTGTGATCTTTTTCACACGAAAGGACAATACGCTCAAACACAACAGAGATCACTGCAGAACGTGCTTTGTGTGAGAAACATATACCCAAGTAGGAGAGTAGACAACGGTGTTAACTGTGCATCTCGAAACTGAAAAAAAATAATCCAGCCGTACGTCACCCATGTTTGCTCTTCGAATTATATCGAATTGATCTCAGCAGTGTACTCCCCGCGGCGTACTGCTTTGCATTCTCTTTAGAGTGATTCACCCCTCTTCTTCGCTCAGCTGTGGTGTAAGTAGGGTTGCCACATTTATACCTGTTTTTTTTTTTCGACAAAATCTGTTTCTCTGTATCTCGGGCCGATAAATCTTTATCGAGCAAACTAAGAATGTTGGATGGAAAAATTCGTACTTGCAGAATATATGTAAACATATTAGTGTTTTTTGCCATTGCTTTATCTTTTTTTTTGCCTTAAACTTTCAATAAGTAAGGCGATAAATAAATGTGTTAACTGATAATTATTCATTTATCTCTACGTGATGTTTATACATGTTTTTGCTCAATTTATCTGCATCGGTACCAACTTAAACAGTAAGCCGATAAATCTACAGAATTAACCGCTACAGTCAACAAAAAACGATAACATCATAGTTAAATGCAAAATTAAAATCAAAATACGCTAGAGCATCAAATGCGTTATGCTCAACGCACATGCGTTGTACTGGTTCCAAGATAGATCATTAAATGCTCTAAGAAAGCTCACAAATGATCTGGTTACGCACACTATAACTTTTGCATGTTGTGAAGAATATTTGCGGAGCAATTTTTATGGTTATCGAATAAAACCAAAATATAATCGAAGACTTTAATGCAGGCCAACATAAAACAAAAATATAACAAGAATAAATTCTGGAAGCATTTCGATTGTTACTTGGGGTATGTCAGATTTCCACTGAGATTTAAAATTAGGCACCAAAATTGAGCTTTTCCATATATTTGAGAAAGTTCCAGTTTCCAGGGACATATTCAACAACCAGAACAAAACAAATGTAAGTTCCTTTGCCAGATGAGTGCTAGAGGAATCCTGTACCTGAAGTTGGTTGGCCGACACCGACATCCCTTGAATATTCTGAATAAAATGCAAAACCATCGCTGTCGTGATTTTCTTCGGAAAATGTGTTATAGATTTTTTGGAAAAATTTTGCAAAAATATTGCAATTTTTCTCCTAGTTATTGACGAGTTGCATTATTGATGGAAAATTATCTGATTTTAGTTTTGTATTGATGTAGTTGAAGAAGTTCTTTGGACAAGACTCAATTTCTGGCTCAGTTTTTGCACTGAACGCTTTAAATACATCACTGATTGCAAAGTTCAATTGATCACAAAATTCCAAGTACATTGCGAATTTTTTGTTTTTTAAAAGCTTTGTGAGCTTTATGTTTGCGATGTTTTCAAATTTTGATTTGTCTGTTGAACCAGACTGGGTGTTTAGTATTACCGTGGCGTCGTTTTTTCTTCAATGTAATCTTTTGAGATATGATGTAGTACGAAATTTCATAGAAGATGCCAATGGATAATTCGACATTTCCTTCATCTTTGAAAATTTGTTGCCAGTTGACACAGTTTAATTTATTTTGTATATTTGGCTCACGAGCCGTTTATATGAACCGAGTAAAATGAACCACGGTTCTTTGAGCGCACCAAAACTGATTGTTGGAGCGAATCCGAAGTTTACCGAGACATCACGAACCCTCAACGCTCGTGAATCTTTATGAACGATGAGCCGTTCATATAAGTCGGTTCGGAACGATGAGTGAGCGGTTCAGAGCCGCTCTTGCGAAAGAGCCGTTTCACCCACTCCTACTGTGAAACTTTTTGTTTTTCACAGTGGGTTCAATTATTCAGTCACACAGAAAATGTGTTATAATATTTTTGGAAAAATTATAAAAAAAAATATAAATTAATATTTTCTCCTAGTTATTGTCGAGTTGCATTATTGATGGAAAATTGTCTGATTTTAGTTTTGTATTGAAGTAGTAGGTAGTTCTGGGCCAAACATGACAGACGGAAAGACAAAGTAAAGACCTTTTATTTGGTCGTCACCTTCGGCGTTGTCATTTTACAATTTTAAATTTTCTTACCTTTAGATGTTTCAAAAAAAGAGGGAAAATATCTGCCCCGGGCCCTGAATCCGGCCCTGGTGCTCGAATTCTTTAAATTTAGATGAAGCAACAATTTCTGAATTAAAATTTATAAAAACCGCTATGAGGACTCCTCCGCCCGACTTCTTTCCGGACTCTCGAAGATTCCTGTCATTCCTGAATACATTGAACAGATTTCCTTAAATTTAACTTTTGACGCTTTCATTCAAGTTTTATCAGTCGCCAATATGACTGAAAAGGATAAGCCTAAAAAAAGTTGTAAATTTGTATCATTTGTGTATTGTATAATTTTGGCTGGGCCTTTCATGTGATTAAAATACTGATAGTAAACACATATTTCAATCGCATTTTGTCTTGATGAAGAAATTTCCGGAGATATAGTGGTTGAGTTTGCAGGTCTGCCAAGGCGTCATCACGTGATATTCCCAGTTCTTCATGTACGTCCAGACAAATTTCGCGTAGCAAGTTTACGATCTACTGACGTCCTTCAGCTTCCACAATCACCGATGCACTAATTTTGGTGATTCCTCGAATGCATACCGTTGTTGGCTGGTCATGCAGGAAAGCAAGGAAAGTTCGTACCGTATCCTTATTTTTATAGATTGTTTTGTTTGCATGGTATGAGCTAATTTTTCCTAAAGATTTTGATGATGTTGCACCGCATGTGTTGGTTAGGGTGCCAATCATCGTATGGAAAAAAAGAGACCACAAAACTTCCAAAAGAAACCCTATACAAAATGATTACCGGCTCGAAAAAAACACCCTGTGCAAAATTTCAGCTCAATCTGACTTAAAAAGAGGTGGCGCAAAGCGATTGAAGTTTGGCCTTTTTGAAAAGTGAAAAATCACCCAAGGGAAGGGGGGGGGGGCGTTTACGTGAAATTTCGGTTTTCGAATTTTTTTTTATGCCAAATGACTTAAAAACGCATGAAACGTCGAGAACTGGTTTAGGTTTAAAATTAGTTTATTTGACACGGCACGATACATTTTCTGTTTTACTGAGCCAAGTACAATTCGTATTAATTCTACGTTAGCAGGGAAAAGAGGGAGGCCTTTTATTTATTCTCGCGGCCGACTACGAGCTAGTGGGGATTTAAGGTGAGAGGAGGGAAATACAATTCTTGCTTAAAACTAATTAAGATATACGATCTATTTGTGTTTCGACTGGTGTTCTTTTTTGTTTTTTAAACATAGATTTAGGCTCTTCGTGTTCGTGTCTCCATCGTCGTATACGGGTATTCTGACAAATAGACAAAAGAATATTAAAATTTAATGTCAGTCTTTTTCAAATAACAGTACAGTTGTGTCATGTACTGGAGATCATCGCTTCCCAGAATGTCTCTAACGGGTACGTTCGGTTGTTTTCCTCGGGCCCGGAGGGAATCTATAAGCTCGGACCTAACATCACAGAATTCGGCACACGACCAAACAACATGCTCGATGTCATGGTAGCCATCGCCACAAACGCAGTGATTACTGTCTACAAGCCCTATACGAAAGAGATGCGTGTTTAACGTGTAGTGATTGGACATAAGTCTGGACATCACGCGAATGAAGTCCCGACCTACATCCAACCCCTTGAACCATGCTTTCGTCGATACCTTAGGAAAAATGGAATGTAGCCACCGTCCCAGTTCATCTGAGTTCCATGATGATTGCCAACTGTTGAGTGTTCTCTGACGCAAAATGCTATAAAATTCATCATAAGCAATTGGTCTTTCATAAATATCGTCATCAATAGCACCCACCTTAGCTAAAGAGTCAGCCTTTTCATTACCCGGAATCGAGCAATGAGAAGGGACCCACGCTAAGGTAACCCGGTAATTTTTATCTGTTAAAGCACTTAAAAACCGCCGTATTTTCCCCAGGAAATACGGGGTGTGCTTCACAGGCTTCATCGATCGCAGAGCCTCAATGGCACTGAGACTATCTGTGAAGATGAAGTAGTGGTCTATGGGTAGGGTTTCGATGATTCCAAGAGAGTACTGAATAGCAGCAAGTTCTGCGACGTACACGGAAGCAGGAGCATCGAGTTTGTAGGAGGCGGTAAAATTTTCGTGGAAAACACCGAAGCCAGTGGACTCATCTAGATTAGATCCGTCAGTGTAAAACCTTTTATCATAACTAACATGTTTAAACTTATTGGAAAAAATCTTAGGGATCTCTTGGGGTCGCAATTGATCCGGGATACCAGAAATGTCTTGTTTCATGGTGGTGTCGAAGAATATAGCATTATTAGAAGTATCTAAAAGTGCGACATTGGAGGAATCGTATGAAGAAGGATTAATATCTTGAGCCATATAGTCAAAATATAAGGTCATAAATCTGGATTGAGATTGAAGGTCGACCAACCTCTCGAAATTTTCAATTACTAATGGGTTCATAACTGTGCATCGAATTAGCAACCGGTAAGAGAGATTCCAAAAACGATGTTTCAACGGAAGAATACCCGCTAACACTTCAAGACTCATCGTATGGGTCGACTGCATGCAACCCAAGGCAATACGCAAACAACGATATTGTATTCTTTCTAGTTTCAAAATATGCGTGTTCACAGCGGAGCGAAAGCAGAAACAACCGTACTCAAGAACTGATAGTATTGTTGTTTGGTATAACCTCAGAAGGTCTCCTGGGTGGGCTCCCCACCAGGTTCCGGTAATCGTACGAAGAAAATTAATCCTCTGTTGGCATTTTCGTGTCAGATACCTAATATGACAAGCCCAGGTGCATTTAGAGTCGAACCAGACCCCGAGATATTTAGCGACTAAAACCTGAGAGATCGTTTTACCCGTTAGTACGAGCTGCAGCTGAGCTGGGTTATGCTTCCTAGAAAAAACGACCAACTCAGTTTTCTTCGGAGAGAATTCGATACCCAGCTTAAGAGCCCATTCAGAAAAATTGTCTAAGGTATCTTGCAAAGGTCCTTGCAGATCGCTAGCCTCGCTACCAGTAATGGATACAACGCTATCGTCTGCAAGTTGCCTTAGCGTGCATGAATTTGCAAGACATTCATCGATGTCATTGACGTAAAAATTATATAAGAGAGGACTTAAACATGAGCCCTGGGGAAGGCCCATGTAACTAATTCGGGAAGTTGTCGAATCGCCATGTGAGAAATACATATGCTTTTCTGACAACAAGTTGAGCAAAAAGTTATTCAAATTTGGTGAAAGTCCCTGCGAATGAAGTTTCGCGCTTAAAACTTCTACAGAGACAGAGTCAAAAGCCCCCTTAATATCCAAGAACGCAGAAGCCATTTGCTCTTTCCGAGCAAATGCGACTTGAATTTCAGTAGAAAGCAACGCTAGGCAATCGTTCGTCCCTTTGCCTTGGCGAAAGCCAAATTGAGTATCTGAAAGTAAACCGTTTGTTTCGACCCATTTGTCTAACCGTAAGAGGATCATTTTCTCCATTAATTTCCGGAGGCAAGAGAGCATCGCAATCGGCCTATATGAATTGTGATCAGAGGCAGGTTTCCCGGGTTTCTCAATAGCAATGACTTTTACCTCCCTCCAGTCATACGGAACAATATTTAGCTCAAGAAACTTGTTGAACAAATTCAACAAGCGTCTTTTTGCAGAGTCGGGTAGATTCTTCAACAGGTTGAATTTTATTCTATCTAACCCTGGAGCCTTATTGTTGCACGACAGGAGAGCCATTGAAAATTCCAACATCGAAAATGGAGGCTCTTCCGTAGTTACTATAAACGCGTCGCGAAAGGTTTTCTGTTCCGGTACAGAGTCCGGACAGACCTTTTTGGCAAAATCGAGTATCCAGCGATCTGAATACTCCTCACTCTCATTCGAAACGTCACGGTTCCGCATGCGCCTGGCGGTATCCCAAAGAGTGCTCATCGCTGTTTCCCTCGACAACGCGTTTACGAACCGCCGCCAGTACCCGCGTTTTTTCGCCTTTACTAAGCTCTTCATCTGCCTGCCCAGTGCCTCGTACTTTCGAAGCAGGTTGACAGTGCCGTACTCCCGGTAGTCCTTATACGCCGCGGACCTTTGCACGTACAGCTCAGAGCACTCTTTGTCCCACCATTTGTTGGGAGGGCGCTGTCTAATCGTTACCCCGGGTATCGGTTTCGTCTGAGCTTGAGTCGCGGCGTCGATTATCAAGCCAGCTAAGAACGCGTATTCTTCCTCCGGAGGAAGTTCCTCGTGAGTCTCGATAGATTCCGCTATAATAGACTCATAACGCTTCCAATCAATGTTACGTGTAAGGTCGTAGGAAATATTGATTGGGTTCGGGGGAGTTGAACCATTAGCAATTGATATAACGATTGGAAGATGATCACTACCGTGGGGATCGTTGATTACTTTCCACTGGCAATCTGACGCTAGTGATGTCGAGCAGAGGGATAGGTCAAGCACGCTTTCACGTGCTGGAGGATTAGGTACACGTGTCGCTTCCCCAGTATTCAAAAGTGTCATATTGAAGTCGTCGATCAAGTTACAAATTAAAGAAGATCGGTTGTCGTCGTACAGCGACCCCCATAGCGAACAGTGAGAGTTAAAATCTCCCAAAATCATAAAAGGTGCGGGAAGCAATTCTGCTATATCAAGGAGTTGCTTCTGTTCAATCCGCGCGGATGGGGGAATATATAACGAAACAAGGCAAAGGTCTTTTCCATTCAAATTCGTTTGAATGGCAACAACTTCAATATTCGAGTTCGAGGGGAGGTCGATTCTGAAAAAAGAATAGCACTTTTTGATCCCTAAAAGTACCCCTCCACCGTGGGAGTCTCGATCTCGACGAATAATGTTAAAATCGTGGAAATTGAGTTGATCGTTCAAATTGAGAAAGGTTTCACAGAGCGCGAATGCGTCACAATTGTATGTATTCATCAAATGAGAAAATAAATCGAATTTGGGGATGATACTTCTGCAATTCCACTGTAATACAGTGAAAAAATTCCTAACCTCTTTCGCCGTATTAGTCATCGAAAGATATAATAGCTGAAATGAAGGGCCAAGTTGCTGCTAGTTGCTTCAAAAAGGTTTTCACTGTAGGAAGAAGGGCAAGAAGAATATTTTGTAGGGGATCTGGTATGTTGAATGTTTTAAATATCCAGTCCACAATATCAGAAAATTTTATGAACCCTGTTTCTTTTTTATCTTCTGATCGAGAAATGGGTGCACGAGGGGTTTTTGGTGCCCCAGGAAGCGGTGGGTACTCCTGGTTTGATTTGAAATTAAAACCGGGGGGTACTTGCTTCGGTTTTTCTTCACCGCTTCCTTTTTGTGTTGTCTTATTGGTCATTCCGCTAGGGGTTATCTTACGACCTTTGCGAGAAAGATTAGAAGAGTTGAGCATTCTCCTCTTCCTAGATTCCTCTGGCAAGGCATAGGAACACCCTTCGACGGGATCGTCAGATGTACCCTCATCAGTTGGCAAGAAGGAAAAGATGTTTCCTGTCAAGGGTGGCTCAGCCCTCTTAAGCATTTCTGCAAAAGAGCGCTTTGATCGTTCCTTAAGGGAACGCTTAATTTTTTCCTCGCACTGTTTGTACGCGGGACATGCCGGAAGGTCATGCCGAGTTCCCTCGCAATAAAGACACTTTTCAGTATCCCCACTGCAAGCGTTCTCAGCATGATTGCCTCCGCACTTGCTACAGCGTGCCTTGTTGCAGCAGTAGGTGGCTGTGTGACCTAACTGCTTACAGTTTTGGCAATGCATGACCCGCGGTACGAACAGGCGTACAGGTAGACGAACCCTGTCCAAGCGGACGTAGTTCGGCAGCGCGGATCCGGCGAATGTTACTCGGAAGGAATTTCTTCTTCCCTTCTTCGATGGATACTGAATGCAATTGCTTGCAATCCAGTATCTTTACACTTTGCATCAAGAGGTTTTTAAAACAGCCAACTCCATGACGCAAAATGTCATCGACAGTGAGATTCCCCTCGGTAACCACACCGTCGATTTCTACATCCTTGGCAGGGATGTACACGCGATACTCTCTCGTGAAGAGCTCGTAGCCAGCAATTTCGTTTGCTTGCTTCAAGCTACTCACGACAACTCGCAGTTTGTTCGGCCTCACCTTCGTAATCTCGGTTACGGCCGAAAAATGTTTTGCCAGGTCTTTGCCAATTTGAATAATATTCAATGGCTTCTTTATGGGCCGGAAAAAAACAACGTAGGGACCGCCAGCGGCATCTGGGTAAGCTTTTACCCGTACTTCCGGTACTCTTGGTACAGGACTTGGCAAAGGGGAGGGCACAGGGGAAGGTAGGGGTGAGCTGATGGGAGAAATTTCAATTTCTTCCCCGTTTGTTTCCACCTCCAGGAAAAGTTGCACCAGCATGTCGTCCATTTTGCGGGAGCGTTACGCTCTACCGCACACAAACGATAAATATTCGAATATGGGAGGGGGGTTCAAGTAGTTGATATTAAATTTTAAAAACAATTTTTCAATCTACAATGGATCAAATAAAAAAAAGACAGTAATACTAATACTAATAACAATAGTAATAATAATAATAATAATAATAATTGTAGTAATAATAATAATAATAACAATAATAATAATATCAATAATAATATTAATAACATAGTAATAATATTGATAATTATAGTAAAAATTCTAAATGTAATACTTCACCGAACGTCTAAGTCACGACCTCACGGCTGATAGTTGGATTAATCGAGTGTCTCCGCAGAACAAACAATGACGATCCAGCTTCGTGTTGTGACACAGTGGCCGTATCTTACACGCGACCTTGTAGATGCCACTTGTAGTTGACTTCCACTCGCTCGATCGTATGGTGGTCCGTGCTGCTAGTGGGGTAACAGCGGTGCGGGAGAATTATTCTTGCTGATATATCAGCTGCGTATCGAATCACTGGCGGGGTAGCCTGCCCCTACCAGTGTGCAGATGTTTCTGCCGATATACAACAGGCTATTGTTATCGCGCAACACAAGAACTAATCGACAAAAAAACACCCGTACGATAACTCGTGTATTGTTATTTTGCGAACTCAAACGGAGATAAACAATTTGCGTCTAATCGAGACGAAAGCAAAACAACGAATGTCGAGAACTGGTGTCATCTGAATTTTTTTTGCAAAAGTCGACTCTTTGGGATCTAGTTGTTTTTTCAATTGTGGAAGGCGGAGTTCAAAATATTAAGAATTAATCTTTCGAAATTGATCACTAGTCTCTCGAAATAGCCTGTATAATGATATACACTATAACTAGCATCGAATACATTATGTTTCATTAGGGTGGTTCATTTATTCGGCATAGGGTGGTTCATAATATTGTGAAAAATGAAAATAAAATGAAAAAAATCACTTTTTACTGAATACCAATAAAAAAATTACTAAAAATATAATATTTGCTATACCCTCGGTGTTAGGGTGGCAATTTTGAATTGGAGAAAATACTAAAATACCATGTTAAATGGCAAGATATTACAAAACAAATTTACAAAATATTTCAAAAAACTACTCTGTGCAAAAAAATATCTCAACCAAAATTAAGATTGTGTCTCGCGGAAAATATTGAATGCTTTCCTGGCATTTGCAAAATCACACACGGGAGGTACATGGAATTTGAATACCGTCTGCCGGGGTGAGATTGTGCCAAATAAGGATACATTTTTGTTCTTTAGCTTGTAATGTACACATTTAGGCAATGAGTTTGATCCAAATCACGTCAATGAACACTTAAATGTTTAGTTAACGACTGCTGCAAATATGGTCAAGTTACAATAAACTATAATTTTGCTAAAATTAAATGAACTTTGGCCGAATCTCACCCCTCCTATGGGGTGAGATTGTGCCAAAAACAAAAAGTTAACTTTAATACCTGAAAAATGAACAGTAGTGTATCAACGAACAATTCACATGAATAACATGATAAAACAATAAATATAGGGTCTTCCATAAACAACGTGGACTATTAAGGGGCTGTAGGGGATTAACCAGAAACTACGTTTCATATGAATTGTAGAAAAATGTATGACTGGATCAAATCAATATCTGGAGTAACCAATTATGAGAACGTGGCTCATAGACAGTCTCTATACACATAGTGGCGTCTCCAGGAAGCTTAGAAAAAAAAAAAACGTTAGGACATAAGGCCTGAGAAGACTTTTCGTTTCAATTATTATAGGGTAGATCTGCTTAATATAGACCACTTCATTTAGTGGACCACCCAAACTTCTTACACCACATGACACATTATAAATATACTTATTATGATTTGTGCTTTGACAACTTCAATAATGTTCTTCATTAGAAATGTTGCAACAGACGTTTACTATAGTATTCATCATAGAAGCTGTAAAAAATGTCTTTTAATAACAGCCACCTGGTTTGCATTGGTCTGTTAACGTTTTCATAGGAAAAACTGTACTGGCATCACACTTTCCGAGCGAAACTAATCAGATTTTCGATGAACGGGTAGGATAATAGTGTCTTTAAAAGATAAGCAATAAATTTTACTAGAAAAAACACTTAATATATTGAAAAAATAGTGGCCCAAATAAGGGTGGAAATAATATTGTTTTCCTTATTCCGACATGCTTCATTTCGAACAAGAGCTATCATCGATATAACGCCGCGAATCATAGTTACCATAGTAACCATAAATTTGTTATGATCGTGTTATTGTACGAATTTGCTGCTAAATTGAGAAAAACGCCGAAAATTGGTAAAAAATATGATGAAGCAGCTGTTACTGAGTGTCTTCAAGCAATAAAAAGAAGTGTTTCGACTAGAAAAGCTTGCAGGCCCTACAATGTTCCACGATCCACCGTAATGTTCCGTGCAAGCAGCAAGTGGTCAGGAAAACCACGAAGAGGTAAACCAACTGCATTGACTGCCGCGGAAGACAATTCAATTGTTCATTGGATAACTCGGATGGCACGTAAATGATTCCCTATTACGAAGTCTACAAGAATTATCTCAGAAAACCCTCGTCATTCGGACTGCAAGATAAAAGCCGGTATGTTGATACAATAGTAAACTTTAATGTTATTCAATGCTATTGCAATATTTCTTGCGACATCTGTTTTCACCATGAAGTGACTCCCGTAATGGTACTGTGGGGTCATGAACCGCCATCCAATACTCTCAGTGCGTAAGCCAGAGTTAGTTTCATCAGCGGCAGCTACGGTTGAAGAGATATATTTTTAGACCTGGCCAAATTAGGAAACTGTTGTGGTCCAAATAAGGGAAACGGTGGCCCATTAAAGGAAAGTGAAGCGATGATTTATTTCTTTTATTATAAGAAAATAGAGGTATTATCTTGTTGTTTTTCATGCAGAAAAGATGATAAACATGTTACTTCATGTTTACAAATAATGAAATACTTAATCCAGTTTAGACATTTACACTTTTTCTTGCAAAATTTGCAGCTGCGCTACTAAGTGGTCCATCAAAGGCAATTATACCCTATGTCATTGACCACTGTATATTCCATTGGAGATCTCAAAACCGCTGAAAACGTACCCACAACCCTCCTTCCTCGCTGAAAAAGTCATCAGTTAATATAGAATCGGTGTACAAAATTTTGTTACATTCCATAAGTAATATCAGTCAGGGTAAATTTCTATTTAACAGTTGTTAGCTTACTGCTCTCAAGCTTTTAGTCATTATTTCAAATAATACCTTGGCTAGACAACACACCCTATGTAAACAATGCAAGTGTTTTGGTGTATACTGATATAATTTTGTCGTAAATATGAATTCCGTACGTTGTACCGTTAATCATAGCTTGGCACAAACTCACCCCAAAAGGGCTCGAAAAGTGTACAGTTTGGAAAAACATTATTTTCTGAGCCAACACAGATTGAATGCATAATATTTCTTCAACACATTTTTAAAGACACTATTTTGAAGACAGATTTCTTGAACGGGTTGGTTTGCCTTGGACATCTTTGGATAACGTTATTTGCGCATGTTTTTCACCCTGTACTTTGAAACATTGTTTAAGTTAAACAGTTCACTGATGTTATCTATATTTCATTTGAAGTTGTGAATAAATATGGTACGTTTCATAAAGTATTGAATTTGAGGTATTAGGTTCTAGAAATCTCAAGTAATTTAACATACAAACATTTCTCGTTTTGGCTCAATCTCACCCCCGTGGCTTAATCTCACCCCGGCAGACGGTATTTGAAAAATGTTTTCGATTCCAAATGTCTTAAAAGTACATGAAACGGTGAAAACTGATGGAATGTTTTTTTTTTATTTTGTTTGAAAAATCTACTCTCTAGGACACTTATACTTGTTCTTTCGAATGTTGTACCAGACAATTTATTCGTATTATTTACCACAATAATGTCCTTTGCCAACACTTGATCGAACACACAGTGCTCTGGCTTATATAATCGGACAATAGACTGTATCGGAGTTATTCAGTGATAATGAGAGTATAGGGATCTCAATCAGATACGCAACACAATTGACTCGTTGTTTCTGGGTTTGCGTCGTTTTGACAGTTCGACCATACCATTTCTGTCAAGTTTACATCATCAGAACGTGAACGTGCCCATTGGCTGAAACTTTGCATAGACGTTTTTATAGGCAAAAGATGCCATTTTGTGCTATTGGTTTAATCTTTTGAAACACAACTCATTATTGAAAAGCTATTGAAAAGTGCTATTTCGTATAGGTATTAATGAAATATGATAATATGATAATATGATATGATGAAATATTTTTTGAGCCAACACGTTTGAGTGGTGTGACGTCTTCGGCAAAGTTGTAGATGATAGTTTCGCGTTTCAAAAAAAAAATATACACTCTAAAAACAAATTATTATTTTTTGAAAACAAATTGAAAGAAAGTTGAGAATTAATTATCCAAAACAGGCCATTTAAAAAAACTATTTTTTTTTTATAAAAACTACGAAGGATTACCTGAACAGCGAAACTGGTCATGGAGAAATCAGAAAACAAGTTATAATTTTTTTTTTCACAGGGTACATTTTTTTTTTGAAGAACAAAGTTATTAATTACAACTTTGCCAGATACACTATGCCAATCAAATAGACCGTTTTGACTGTAAAAATATTTGCAATTCCTATTGAGTGCTCTATTGGAAATTAAAAATATGTCTACAGTCGAAACTGTTTGTTTGCTTGGCATAGTATCTTCGGCAAAGTTGTAGATAATATTTTTCCTTCCAAAAGAAAAATACGCCTTTAAAAAAAATTTTTTTTTTCAAAAAAAATAACTTTTTTTTTCTTGATTTTTTAAATGATCGGACTGGTTTCATTGTTTTGGTAATCTTTCGTAAGTTTTAATAAAAAAGTCAGATTTTAAAAATATAAGTTTTTTTTCAATAATTAATTTTTAAATTTTCTTCTAACTTTATTTTGAATAAATATTTTTTTTAAGTGTATTTTTTTTGGAAAGACAGAATTATTATCTACTTTTTCGAAGACGTCACACAAATGAAACGAAGCGAAGTGCTTTTTTTATTTTATACTCATTTTTCACAATATTATGAACCACCCTATGCCGAATAAATGAGCCACCCTAAGGCGTCGTACACAAATTACGTAACGCTAAAAATCTAGATTTCAGACCCCCTCCCCCCTAAGTAACGATAGGTAACGTTCGATATGATTCCCCCCCATAAAATCACGTAACGCTGAACAGCCTGTTTTGTGAATATACCGTCGCGCCTTATGGTGGCGAATTCTGCCTGCAGTCCCTTTTCTGACCGATTTGGTTTCAAAGATTTTCTAAAATATGTTCGCACCATCACTGTAAACAAACACTGACTATGGAAACAGACAAACTCACAAGTCTACTGAGATGAATTTCACGTAAGTTTATGTGACAAGGTGTGCTCATTTCACCCCACCCAAAGGTGACCATTTCGCCCCTATCGAATTAGTTAAAGTTAACATAAGAATTTAACACTAATTATAGCTTAAAATCAAAACTTCAATGATGGCGAAATTTGGGGTACGACCCATACGTCATATTGATGTGTCTACACACTTGATTGAGACATTTAAACGACCGCAGAAGCTTATTTTGTAGTGCGCAATAATAATAATTTTTCCAACATCCGGGAACTTAATTGATATTTTCAAATTATTTCCATATTTTAAACATGTCTGTTTAAAACCACTTTTGTTTTACATAAAGATATACTGTAGTAACTACGGAAGAGTTCCAATACCACATTATATTAAAAAATGCGTAGTTTCGCATAAAAGAAGGGTGACCCTTTCGCCCCGTGTGGTCATTATGCCCCTAATCCCCCTATAATATTATACAGGCTATTTCGAGAGACTAGTGATCAATTTCGAAAGATTAATTTTTAACATTTTGAACTCCGCCTTCCACAATTGAAAAAACGACTAAGTCCCAGAGAGCCGATTCACGGAGGTGATGACAGTTTGCGCAAAAATCCAAAAGCCTCCTCAAATCAGGCGACAGTAAATTTTGTTAGAAACCAAAGTAGCGATCAGAGGTCTAGATGGCAAACATCTGGAAACTTCCAAAATAAACAAAATTATAGAGGCTATAATAGAGGCCAATATAATAACAATGGTAATCGATACTACCAGAACCGCTGCGCTTACGATTCAAGTCGTGACCTTCGACCAAAAAACGGTAACTACCAGCAGAGACGTGTCAATTTTCAGCAAAGAAACGACAACAATCTGCCACGAAATAATTATAACCAAACACGAGGCAGAAATAACTATAGAAGCATTTACGTTGCGGAAAACTGAAGGGGGCCTCTGAAAAATCCCCGCTCCGAAGCGCAACAAAACGACGGGGAGACAGCATACCCCAATATAGAGTAAATGTGTATAATCTTAACCTGACATACACAAACTTCGTAAAATTGAAGCTCGATATGTGCGAAAAACCTGTCAACCTTATTGTGGATACAGGAGCGGACATATCGATAGTTAAGGAAAAACTGCTAAAAAGATTTCAAATATTTTATAAAGCTAAATTGTACCATTAATGGAGTGACTGATGGGAAAGTTGAAACCGCACTTCCACCAACATTATATTAGATAACACATTAATACCGCATCATTTCCAAGTAGTAACCAAAAATTTTTCAATCCAAACTGACGGAATACTTGGGAGAGGTTTTTTGGAAAAATACGAATGTAATATTTGCCTCAAAACATGGTTACTATCATTCGAATATGAAAAGAGAATTTTTGAACTACCGATAGAAGATAAATATAACGGCAACCTAGTTATACCACCTAGATGTCAGATAATTAAGCAAGTAAAAACTACAAATATTAAGGAAGATAGCGTATTCTTATCTAAAGAAATAGAACCTGGAGTTTTCTGCGCTAACACGCTAGTAAGCCCAGAAGCACAGTATGTAAAATTCGTTAATGTAAATAATAATGCTGAGGTCGTTCCATTAAAATTTGACCCAGGAATTTGTCCAGCTACCCGAGCGAAGTTTGATCATTTGGTGAAATCTGCCAGATAACTTATTTTGTGTAGGGATAACTCGCTCAGTAATATTATTGATATCCGCTAAATATATTACTTTGATTCGATATAACAGACTTTGGTAATGAGATAACATAATATGTTATTTAAATTTTTTATGTTAACAGGGTGATATCTTCTATTATCGAAAGTTTTCTTTAAATGATGAAAACATCGTATAGCTTTAGGATGATTTAATGATCATGTTTTTTTGGCTAAGATAATATTACATTGTGACTAATCACTAATTTATCTGCGTACTTAGTTTACAAATAGAAATATAGTTATTTCCTCTGTTATTATCTTCAACTGAAATCATGACACATTGTCGAATATTCTCGCTACATCTTTTAATATGAAACTGGTTGCTTGGTTCGAACGAAAACATATTCACATGAAGTTGCTGTGTGATCAAATGATTACCAACAATATAAATATTGTTAGATATATCAGTGAGAATATGTTCTATACAAAAAAACATTTGTCCAATCAATATGTATGAATCGTCGTATCCGAACCGCGCACAAGCATTTCTTGTGCAATGTTGTATGCCGTTTAAGCTAAATTTCTCATGAAAGCTAAATTGATTGAATTCATTAACTATATCTTCACTGAGGTGATATATGCATTTTGAATTAAACGTTATACGTGGAACTTTGCTTAAATTGAGTACCTTCCGAGGGTCGAAGCAAGCCATGACCGAAATCGGACGCAAAAATTTTTCGCTCGCATGTTATATCGGAAGAAAAATTATTCAATTTAGTTGTGCATGTTCGTTATAGATGTTATCGCGGAGTGAGTTTATTTTCTAAATTTAAAATTGTTTTTTCTTGGAAAAGTTCGCGGATGGTTGTGCGAGGCCGTGATCAAGATTGGCCAGCTGGTTCCTGCTTTGAAATCATCACATTGTTTGGTGATTTTCGGTTATTTTACACCTAAAGAATTGTTAAACATATATACAGGTGTTCTATTGAAATGTGCTGAGTGCGAAAAGTGTGAAGTTCCACAAAAAAAGTGAAAAACAGTGAATTTAATTGTGAAAATTGAATATTATTGCGTTGCTTTTTAGATTCACCAAAGTGTTTATTTTTTCTTGTTTTTTTTTTTTTTTTCTATCGCTGTCTTGGCGACGGTTTGAAAGTGTGGAGTGTGTGGTGTTATTACATACGATAAGGAGAGTGTTTTTCGAGCAGCTGCTCCACATAGTTTTATAGTGATTGAATGCTCATTAGGGATTTATTCATTGGCATAGTGCAAATTATATTTGGCTTGTATCTAATTAAACTTGAAGTGAAAATTTGCCAATAAGATCAAAACCATGCATCGCTGTTTACAGTGTTTATGTGCTATCTCTTTTGAACGAATGAAATGCTGTATGGATTAAACGAGTGTGTGAAGGCATACATGCATGTTGCCACTGTACTTCCATTTTAGAAAAGTCCAAAAACGATGAAAACAACTGGAAAATGAAGAGATGAAAGCTAAGTATACGTTTTGTCTTGTCTGTATTGTAAAGTGATGTTTTGATGCTTGTTTCTAATTTACTTTATGTGAGAAAACAGATACAGAGAGATTTTGATTTCATCGTTGAAATTGTGTGCGCGGTATATTTTTCCGCAGGGTTTTAGTAACAAGTTTTATTTTTGTCCACAAAGTGTTAGTGTGGTTTGTGGAGTTTGGAGTATGTGTTTCTCAGGAATCATATGCTTTGATTTTTTGATTGTTCTAGCTTTTGACCAGTTGTTTTACATAATTTGTTATATTTATGACTAGTTCGGCACTTTGTCAATAAATTTAAAAAATATATTCAGGCTTATATGTATATTTGCTTTCATTAAATTGTTGAGGCATTGGATGCATGGAACATTGCCAATTTTCATATTTATTAGGCGTATTAGGCGTACATTGTTAAGAGATAATCGACGTAAACGCCGAGTTCCTGCGCGTATGTGTCGGCCGGGGGGATTAAAGCGGTTGCTCGTAACGCTTCGGTGTAAACGCGTATTCAGCCCGGGCGAGTTTTGCTGATATATGGACTTACGGCGTGTGGTGATTTTGCGAAGTGAACCCAGATATTTCATCAGATCTTTCTCATCTTCATCAACGTTAAGTCGGAGACTGCTCGCGCGTTGCATCTAAATTATTACATCGGAAATCGAAGTCGATTTCGTTCAGTCGATAAATATCATTTCAACCCCCGCGTCGGTACCTTCCATGAGGTCGTATTATCTACAGATGGATCAACAACGCGCAATAGTTTTAGGTATAAAGAGCATCACCTTACGAGGAGATATACGGTAATTTTAAGTTGTCTCGGTTTAGTCAAAAATCCTGTATCCTCGCGTACGTTTTATTGTTGCGGTGTTACATTGTCAAACTAAATAAGTTCGAATCACATTATGAATATCGTGGCGGGTGAAATAAACTTGTAGACGCGGCACTTGTTCTGAAGAACCCGACATTAGCGCATTAGCGCATCGTTTACCAAAACGAACCCTGCTGTATACCTTCCCCTTTATCCAACATCCCAGTGATTTCTCGTGGAAGTGCAGAGGTGTTCTCGGCTTTCAATAAAGCGAGTATCACGTCAACATATTCCTATACAAACTCCTTCTTTGACCTGCATTCGGATGCGGCCGGCGCTGGTATTGCCTAATATAAAGATTTAGGTCACCTGTTTTTACACATTGAGGATGCATGTTGGTCCCAAACATCATCTGTTGGTTCTTTGTGTAATTACAGCTGATCTGGCAATAACGGAGTAGCAACCGCGGGCGGTCAATCATGCATGCATGCATGCTCATGCTCATACGTGGAACTTTGCTTAAATTCCAAATGCTGGTATACCAAGTTTCGATAGACTCGTTTTTAATTAATATATTATGGCAGATTTTGTTTAGTGAATATTTTTTACTTATTTGAATGACTGGATGATTATGACCTGTTCTGTACCTCAAAATAACACCATTAGCGCTTTCATATGGGAAAAGTGATGAATTCCAAAGTGCTCCAAACTTTCTTACGCAATCGGCAAGATGCTTCTGGATATGTACGTTAAAAACCATGTTTTCCTCTCCGTAGTAATTTTGAAAATCTCTTACGAAGCTGTTCATTTTCTTCTCGCAAAGAGAAATTTTTGTCTCCGGCAGATATGAGCCAAGAAGCTCGTATATTGTACTTGAAAACAACATCGCGTGGTTTAAATATTTTTCTTCTAAAATACCAACGAAACAAGGGTACAGGTAATGGAACAAAAATCTTTCCCAATCACTGGATTTGTTCTTCTGAATCGACCTCAGTTTTCCTGGATAACGTGGAAAACTACTAGGTGGACGAATATTTTCCATTTTCCTTTCTATTTCACCAAGCCGACGGCCAATATAGTATGGCTTATTATGATTATGACTCGCAGTGAATAAATCATACATTTGCCTTGTAACTCCAAGTAAAGAACTATGCATATAATCAGGACTGAACCCTAAAACAGAAGAGCATACATTTTTCAAAAAATAATAGTTATTATTTTGCCCATAATTACCATATACTATATCAAAGTGAGACAAATTTAAAAACACCGACAGTCCCTTGATTCCCATTTTTGGCTTTTTTGTTTGAAATACATCAATCATGATCTGTCGCGTCGAATGATGATTTCTTTTCTTATATGTTTTATAAGAATATCTTATTTGATTATTTATAAGTTTCCCTTCATGAAGGCAAAGCGAACAACCGAATCTTCCATTGGATAGAGTACTTTTTTGCAATTTCGGTCTGGCAACTGAATCTACACAACATTGCAAAACAAACACTTAATATTCCTCTGTACCGATTTTTATTCCTTGCTGCAACTTTTTCATTTCATCCATAAATTCTTTGAAAAAAAGCGACATGTCAGGATCTCCTTTGCTCAACCAAATTGCTGCTAAAATAATGTTATTTTTTGAAAATCGTAAGCGAGGTGGAAGATTATTTATCGTGAGAAATATTGGGTAACACGGTTTGTGGCCGGACCAGCGGTAGGCAGCCGCACCATCTGTGTTTACTGATAATGTAATCAGTTTGCTAGTTTCTTGGTTTTGCAGAAGTTCGAACATTTTTCCTTTCGAAATATCACTAATTTTTTGCTCTCGCACAATATGTTCGTATTCTCCAATTTCAGTGAGATATTTAAGGTATGTTTCTTTCACTTGATTTTCGACAGATAGCGTAATAAAATAATCAAGTTTTTTGCTGCCACATTCCTGTATCGGACATCTAGTTTCTGAATTAGGCGGATCGTGACCAATCACACAATGACAGTTCTCGCAAAAATAAACTCTACACGAGTCATATGGATCCGGGAACACGGAAAAGAAAGATTCGAAATTTTCTGGGAAACATTTAAATCCAAATACAACATTCAACATTTTCAACAAATCAACGAGCGCTTCCTGTGTTAGTGCATGTCTGAGATAAAAATTCAATACCATAAAAATAACGTCACCAGAATTCAAATCAGACACTATTTTAATTTGTTTTGAATTATTCTTCGTTAGCTGTAAATTCAATTATTAAATTCAAGATGGCTTTTACATATACTTTTTTAATTATAAAAAAAAAATACGTTTTCGATTGTAGTAAGTCGAACTGCTTCGTTTACAAACACATCGCTCTCATTATCTTCTAGATCATACGACAAAATCTGCGAATTTATGGAGTTTCTGTTGGGTTGAATTATTGCCGACCTTCCTCTTGCACTTTGTTCGAATTCATTTATCATATTTTGTTCTTGACATTCGTTCGTGGAAATAATTGTATCGAAAACTGTTCCAACAGTTGAATCCTTCCATTTTGTCTGATAAAGAGATATGCGCCTATGCTAGAAAAAAGAAGTAGTATGGGAGTTGTCATCAATTTTATTCGAACATCACACTTACTTTTCGGCAATATTTTTCGTTGAAACACTCATTCGACAAATGATAATGCCGCTTCTGACGACTTCGCATATTGTAGTAAACTAATTTAGTTTTATTTTGTATAGTACTTCCTGAGTTGTAACGTCAAAAGGCAAGCTAGTTAATATTTCTAGCATTAGAAAGAAACTTCAAAGTTTGTTTTTACCGCACACCTACACAAACGCGACAAAGAATAAGGCCCGAAACATGCTGAACGCCAACGCGAGCGATGGGGCGAGATTCTTGCCGTAGGTAAATAACAGCCGTAAATAAAGCTGTTCATGAACCTACGGCAAAAATCTCGCACGATCGCTCGCGTTTGCGTTCAGCCTAGCAGAGGCCTAACTCCGTCAAAGCGAATACTGTCATCGTGAGAAAGGTGTATCTAAACCCCTGTATCATAAAATGTGGCAAGATTAAAGGTATGATGGTAATGCAACACTTTTTGAAAATATTCAGATAAAATCGCACGTGGGTGAGTTTTGATTTTAAAGTTAATTTATATACGTACATTTATTATCTTTATATGAAAAAAAAAAACAATTCTATCGCGTAGCAGAAATTTGTTTACTTTATTTGGTTATTAATCAAAACGCTGTGTCACAAATTCGCCACACTCTTATTGTAGGGCCTTTGGTAAACTTGAAATAAAAACAACTGTGCATGTATAAAGTTGGTAAGGCAAGTCTTTAATGCATTAAAGCATGGTTTCTAGAACAAATACTACTAAGTATTGTAAGCTATTATAATATGAATACATATTGTTTTATAACTCGACGAGAAAAGCTATGGATCAGAAATCTAAGCATTACTAATATTTATGTATTGAGCATGCGAGTCGCAAATACCCGTTGCTTCATGCATAAATTTGAACCTTACTTTTTTATTTTCATTTTTCATCACTACATTATTCATTTTTTAAAGTAACATGTAAGGTATAGTGTACCAAAGTTTTACAGAAACTAAATAAATGGAATTGAATGACACAAATTTATGCGTGCACAAATGTCCGTATGAAATTGTATACACACATACAAATGTCCGTTTAAAATTAATTCATCAGTCATGCCAGATATACATATATGTCTAAGCTGTTGAATTCATGTATACACCATTTGACTGAAAAAGACAATGTATTTGCTGATACTGATGTTGATTCCGCGTGCGCTATATCAGCTGTCAAGAACTTTGTGCAAAAACTTTTGTTTCATTCGCGAACAGTTATTTTTCAACAAAATTTCTGGCACCGCTGAACCTCACAACAGCATGATGAAAGTGAACGCGATCTCAAGAATTTTATAGTTGTTATTATATATATTCCTCGTGACAAGTCATAAGAAAATGGGCCGTAAAAAAGGAGTGTGTGGTAAAAAACGCATCCAGCAACTTGCAGTTGACAAAAATTCAATCTATACAGCTCAAAATATTCCGGAACTGAAGGTAATTTGTCCGAAAAATAAATTCATGAAAAACCTAACCTAAGTTTATGCTTTAAGCGTTCTGCGACTCCGAATGATTTTGAGGAAAACCCCCAAATACAGGGAACAGCTCAACATTTGCACTGTTCTTCGGAAGTCATCATTGAAGCAACAGAGATAGAAATTGATTCATCTCTTGATGCAAATAAAATTGAATTTGATGCTCCTCTAATTGTCGTCGATTTTCATGAAGAACATTCAGCACCGATGATATCTGAGCAGTGTTTAAATGGTTTGTATATTACCGGAGAGATAAAAAATTTTTACTATTATAGTACCTTTTTTTTAGATGATTGTAATGGTTTGTCAATGCAAGTGAACAAATTAAAAGAAAAGAATAAAAAATTGAAAAACAAAATAAAGAGTTCAAAGATGCAAACAATAACACACAGAAGGCCTTGGAAAAGTTAACAAAAGTGATGAAAAAAAAAAAAGCAAAACGAAGAGCTCAAAAACGCAAATCTTCGCTTACAAAACTCTTTAACATCAAATTTAATGCTTGTACAGGAAAAACCATTTACAGAAATCGAAGGATTACCAAACAACGATCGCCTTCTAAAATTCTCGACTGAGGCCGGCGACAGTGACTATTTATTTACAAAATTTTTAATGTGCACACTATGGCCTGCAGGATTTTTAGGGCGAAGCGTCACCGGAAGAAGGTCCAATAACCCTGCTGGAAGCTCAAAATCAGGGATATCTGAGCCATATGTTATGCGAACTCCATTAGAAAAGGAGAAGGTAGATTACATAAAAGGTATAAGTATATCAACCAAAATATTTTATGTTTGCTCAATTGTTTTTTGATTTGCTTCCTCAGATCGTGTTTTTTGAAAGAAGAATGCATATGAGGGATGGACCAGCAGTTTTATCAAGAAAAGCTCAAGGTGAAAATCGACTAATGACACGAGTAATTGCGAACTCGCTTCGAGATGCGACTCGGTAAAAATATACAGACATCCAATAAATATTTATAATTTTCAAAAGATTCGATTAAAGATTACAGGCAAATACAAATCAAAACAAATCCAAATTTTAATTTATTTGAATAAAAAAACTAATTTGGATAGCAGCCCAATAACTAGTTGTCTGTTATCCCAATAACAAACAGATAACTGTTTTTGGTATCAATATCGTTGAAAAATGATTCAATTTATGTTAATTGGATGTTATCTATGATAACATAGAATGTTAATATTAAGAATCCTGTCCTGTAGTTTTTTGTTATTGAGTTTGTTATGTTGTCGCTTAATTCATACAAACTTTTAACAACTTTTATTATCAGTTTTGGCGATACTAGGATAACATGTGTTGCAATTTATTAGTTATAGAACTTTACTCGGGTAGTGATTTCGTAATGCTACCCACTGACAACGCATACAATAAGGAGGACAAAAGATGGAAGAAATTGCAACACGAAATCAAAACACCAGGCTTGTCAGTCGAAATAAAAAAAAAGCTTATAACCTTATGTAGTAAATACAGCGACATTTTCGCACTAAGCGAAATTTTGGACAACATTGGACGAGCGAAATACTTTTCAACATTAGATTTAACGTCCGAGTTTCATCAGATTGAACTGGACAGAAATTCAGAAAAATACACAGCTTTTTCCAACCCCGAGTTTAACCGACTGCCGTTCGAGCTAAATATATCGCCCAATAGTTTTCAGCGGATGATGACGATAGCACTCAGCGGACTACCACCAGAATGCGCATTCCTGTATATAAACGATATTATAGTCATGGGATGCTCCGTTAATCATCACCTGAAAAACCTTGAGTGCGTATTTTTGAAACTTCGAGAACACAATCTGAAACTTAATCCCGAAAAATGCAATTTTTTTCGACCTGATGTTACGTATTTGGGATCTCTGAGAAAGGCATTCAGCCGGTGCCAGAAGGCGTTTGACACACTGAAAAGTCAACTATTATCACCCAACGTATTGCAGTTTCCTAATTTCAAGGAACATCTTACATTAATAACCGACGCATCCAAAGTTGCCTGTGGAGCAGTACTTACTCAAAAGTATGACGACATAGATTTACCGATCGCATACGCTAGTAAATCTTTCACAAGAGGCGAAGCCAATAAATCGACTCTCGAGCAAGAGCTCACAGCGATTCATTGGGCGATTACATATTTTCGACCATATTTATACGGGCGTAAGTTTACAGTCAAAACAGACCATAGACCACTCGTATATTTGTTTTCGATGAAAAACCCTTCATCCAAACTAACCAGGATGAGAGTCGATCTCGAAGAATTTGATTTTGATGTACAATATGTACCAGGAAAAACAAACGTCGGAACTGACGCTTTGTCTAGAATCAGAATATACTCCGATGCGTTAAAAGAAATGTCCTTTCTTATGGTACAAACCAGAGCATCTGCTCGGAAAAACATAGGAAACGACGAACCGGAACAACATCAAGTGAATTCCGAAGATGTAGAGACTGATCACCTCAACATCCGGGAAGCACTAAATAATAGCGAGATATTTAACTTGCCGAAATTAATAATTGAGCGCGCAGCCACACGCGATGGCATACAAATACGAATTATGGATAAAGGTTATAAAAAGGGAATTGACTCGAGCATCAATTGTCCAAACCAAGCTATCCAATGTAAATGAAAACCTAGGTGAAATAATAAGCAAAATAAATGAAATGACCAGTAAACTGAAAATAAACACCTTAGCACTAGCGCTAACAAGTGAAATATTCAGAATAACAAATTTAGCAACTCTCAAACAAGCTTGCAATAAAGGATTAAATCAAACGAAAATTTTACTATCTCAACCGGTCGAGATCGTTGAAGATAAAAATGATATTAACATTATAAAGCAATATCACGACCTGCTGAGCTGATAGATTATACCAAAAACTAAGATGTCAATTTAGTTGGCAAAACATGAAAAAAAACATATTCGATTATGGTAAAAAGTGCATGAGCTGTCGTAGAAACAAACATACCATTAAGACTAATGAGAAACTTGTATTAACGCCGACACCACAAAAACCTTTCGATTCAATAGCTATGGACACGATAGGTCCGTTTACCAAATCGAATTCAGGAAACAGATACGCATTGACGGTACAGTGCGGTCTATCAAAATACATTATCATTAAAGCACTGCCAGATAAACAGGCAGATACATTAGCAAAAGCATTTGTAGAAAGTGTTATTCTAATATACGGGACACCATCGATCATTAGAACTGATCAAGGTACTGAGTATAGGAATGAAGTTTTCGATAAAATAGCTCAACTATTAGGTATGAGCTAAAAGTTTTCCACTCCATATCACCCCCAGACGATTGGCAGTCTGGAGCAAAATCATCGTTGTCTGAACGAGTATGCAAGACAATTCGTCAACGAATCACAAAGTTATTGGGATAAATGGTTGCCTTACTACTCATTTTACTATAACATCACTCCACGTCTTGACTTTCAGTATACTCCTTTTGAATTAATTTTTGGACACCAGACAGTATTGCTACAGAAATTAATGAACCCAAAAACAATTGATACAAACTACAATATCGAACAGTATTACTTCGAACTCAGGCAAAAACTACAGACAGCAAGGATAAAAAGTAGACAACTATTGGAGAATCAAAAAATTAAACACAATAAAAATCAGGAGTTGCAAGCAAAACCAATAGAAATAAAAGTAAATGATAATGTTCTGATAACGAATGAAAATAGGCACAAACTGGATCCTGTGTATAAAGGACCATATTCCGTCATAGAGATAAATCATCCTAACGTAACAATAACTGACGGCAAAACCAAGTCAGTCGTGCACAAAAACAAAATAATCATAGTATAATAAAAAAAAAAACAACCAACTAATTGTAAACCCAACTTCTAGTAGCACCACGAGACCATTAAGAAATGCGTACCGCATTTCTTCTGTTAGGGGGATGGTGTAAGCATTTCATCCTTTTATCATTATCCTTCTCATTAACATATCACCCACCACGCATACAATCCTTCCTAGAATCACGGACATTGCGCGTACCCAAAAGTATTGCTCAATTGTCATCCAGCACTAGGTCATAAATTGCAAGGCCATAGGGACACCCTTTTTTATATTTTGTTTCCACTGCTTTTCGCTTTCCGCAAAAGAAATTGCTTTGCATACGCTGCATTGCCCATGCCAAACATTTGGCCAACACATTGACTGTTTACCAATAACGCGCTTGAGTTTGGGTCTAGGAAATAAGCATAGGTCGTAAGCTATTTGGTAAGAGAAATACATTCATTCTATGTTGAATACTTATATGAAATGGTCCGTTTCTCTCGAACTAAAAGAACTTCACAACAGCGGGTCTAAAATACTTAATGGCATTCGGTCAATTTTGGTTCTTTCCCACATACCGGAAGTCGCTATTTTGGAATTAAAAATGGCCTCTGTGGTTATTCTCAAGCTTCCGGACAAGTCCCGATTCATAAACTACTCATATGAGGTGGTTTTTGTCAATTTTAGTTATTTTCCGATAATCGGAAGTCACCATCTCAAATTTCGAAATACAGGTCGGACTCGATTATATACAGACTCGATTATATATTGACTCGATTATATATGATTCGATTATATACAAAATTGTATATAATCGAATCATAAAAAAAAATTTTTTTTTTCAATTGTAAGTATAACTTACCTAAAGCAGCAATGTCGTATAGGGATCGTCCAAAAATACGTAACGCTTGGGGGAGGTAGAGATCTGACGAAACGTCGCAATCAATACTTAAAATTTTGAAGATCTATACAAAGAGCGTTGCCTAGAGGAAAGAGGGGGTCGAAAATAGTTTTTATTTACGGTACGTAATTAATGGACGTTCCCTTCAGTCCAATATGACGTAACGCAACATTTTTTGACCCAAAACGTTGGTTTTTGAGCCATAATGTTTCAAGTAAAGTAAAGCTGATCTAAAACAGAAATATCACGAGGGAACGTTTACAAATTATGTAACGCTCAGGAAACGGGAAAGAGTGTTGGGTTGGCAAAGTGTTGCAACCCATACGGAAAATTTAAACAAAAAGCATGGCAAAGGGGGAAAGGAGATCAACAATAATTATTCTTGCGTTACGTTATAAATAAGCGCTTCCTTATTGATTCATAAAAGTCCGTTCTTTGTCTTTTTTCAAATGATACACAGTCTTTTTTTAAATGATACACAGTTGCTTCAGCGATGTTGTATTTTTGTTGTACGTCACGAACCGACAGACCTTGTTCGAGATCGTAAAGAACTTTTGCTTTTTGAGCAAAAGTTAAAACGTTTCTTTGTTTCCTGGCTTTTACGTAAGCACTTGCCATTTTTTGTTCTGAATTGCTTGAAAACGCAGCACAACAATATCAAAACTAAAAAAGTAAACAAACACAATACACAATGATCGAAATTTTTCTTAAGGTTTGCTGCAATCAGCCATGTTTAAAACACGCACTACGGAGAAAATATTTGAAACACTACACGGCGTGTATTGCAACTTGCACTGCGTAATGTGTAAGAACGACCGTACACGCCGTGTAGTGTTTCTTTGCAAAAGTGGCACCCGTGCAGCACGGTGTAGTGTTCTTGCCATGGCTGACTGCAATAACATAAAGAGTAACTACGAAATCTATACATACATCAATTTTTATAAGAAAGGTTTTTTGCGACTTTAAGGGGGTTAATCAAAAAAACTCTACTTATTTATTTAAAAACAACAAAAGATGTATGCAAAATAAACAAAAAAAATTGTCTGATTCGATTATACATATATACATATATTTTTGTAAGAAAGGTTTTTTGTGACTTTAAGGGGGTTAGTCAAAAAAATTCTACTTATTTATTTAAAAACAACAAAAGATGAATGCAAAATAAACAAAAAAAAACTTTTTCTGATTCGATTATATATACATATATTTTTGTAAGAAAGGTTTTTTGCGACTTTAAGGGGGTTAGTCACAAAAATCCTACTTATTTATTCAAAAACAACAAAATATTTATGCAAAATAAACAAAAAAAAAATTTTTTTTTCTGATTCGATTATATACAGTGAAAATTTTTCGGAGACTGTATATAATCGAGTCCGACCTGTAGCACCTGGAGTTTATTTTCGTTCTCTGGGCATCATCTCGATTCCGGAAATACCCATTTCCGATAGCATTCGGTCAATATTAGTTCTCTTCCAGAAACCGGAAGTCACCATTTTGGAATTAAAAATAGCCTCTGTGGTCGTTCTCAAATCTCCGGACATAATTCTGATTCTGAAATATTCCCGAAAAATCGGATTTCCGGAAATAATTTTTTTTCGAGGCACCGCTGACTGTGAACCTAAAGTAGACTGTACTGAATTTTTTGGTGCTAAAAGTATCGAAATCGGAATAAAATTGTCAAAGTTACAAGAGTTTCAATATATGGGTACCGTCGGGCATTTAAGGGGTAAAAAAACTCAACTCCACCACCCCAAAATCAAAATCTGAAAATCACTAAACTTCATGAGTTCAGAAACTAGACAACCGATTTGAACAAAATTGATATCAAAAGAACGGGCTTGTTTTTTGAACCATTTGTAGATAAATTTTAAAATGATTGGACATGTGGTTCAAAAGTTATGCAAAGAAACGTGTTTCAACAGACGTTTAAACTCACTTATTTTCTCAGAGATGGATGGACTGATTTTCACAAAATTAGTGGAAGGTCTAGTTACCCTATTGAATTTTATTGTAATCTGACAGTAAAATTGTCTGTTATGCAACGAAATAATTAAATCACGAAACTTCATTATCTCAGAAACTACACAACCAATCGGAACAAAACTGGTATCAAATGAACGGGCTGTCTTTAAAACCATAAACTGATGGTTTTTATAATGATTGAACATGTGGTTCAAAAGTTATAAAAATATATGTGTTCCGAAGAGTTTATGTTATTCAAGTGCTCCAAAGGGCCGAATGCCATATATAACTCGACGAACTGAGCATTTTCTGTAAATTTATGTGTGTGAGTGCGTGTGTGTGTGTGCTTGCGTGTGCGTGCGTGCGTGCGTGTGCGCATGTGTGTGCGTGCGTGTGCGTGCGTGCGTGTGTGCGTGCGTGCGTGCGTGTGCGTGCGTGTGTGTGTGTTTGTGTGTCTGAATGTGTGTGGTGTGTGTGTGTATGAGTGTGGCGTGTGTGTATGTGTGTGGTGTGTTCGTATGTGTTTGTGTGTGTATGTGTGTGTGCACGCGTGTGTGTATGTGTGTGTGTTTGTGTGTGTGTGTGTGTGTGTGTATAAGTATGTAACGCTTTTCCAATCCAACTCAGAGACTCTCAGAGATGGCTGAACAGATTTTCATTAAATTATTTGTAAATGAAAGGTCTAGTTACCTCACAATACCCTATTAAATTTTATTGTAATCGGACTGTAACTTTTAATGTTATGTATGTGAAATGTGAAAATGTGAAAACCAGGAAACTTCATTATCTCAAAAGCTACACAACCGATTTGAACAAAATCGATATCAAAAGAACGAGATTGTTTTTTTAAACCATTTTTTGATTACTTTAGAATAATTGGACATTTGGTTTGAAAATAATGAACAGAAACGTGTTTTGGAGGTGATTTAATCTCACTCATATTTCTAAGATATAGTTGGACCGATTTTTACAAAATCAGTGTTATATGGAAGGCCTCATAAAATCATATTGATTTTTTTGTAATCGGACTATTACTTTGTCTGTTATGCTTAAAAATATGAAATCAAGCTATGGAAAGAAACATATTCTGAAGACTACCTAAACTAACTCACTTGCCACAGAGATGGCTGACCCGATTTCAACGAAGTTAGTGTTATATGAAAGGTCCAGTTGCCTCATGAGACCCTATTGAATTTTATTATAATCGGACTGTAACTTTGTCTGTTATGTATCAAAATGTAAAAATTATGACACTCTATTATCTCAGAAACTACACAAGCGATTTGAACAAAATAGGTATCAAATAAACAGGCTGTCTTCAAAACCCCTAACTAACGATTGAACATTTGGTTCAAAGATTGTGAAAAGAAACGTGTTAAGAAAACTTTTTAATTTCACTCGTTTTGCCAAAGATGGCTGGACTGATTTCAACAATCTTAGTTTCAAATAAAGGTTTAGTCGCCTAATTGGTACCCATTTCTTTTGATTATAACACTGGTCGACAAAATCGATAAAAAAGCTCAAAATAGTTGCCCTAGAAAGATTATAATAGGAATGGTTAAAAACTTATGATCTTTTATTTTTTCCCAGTTTGACTTTCGTATTCGGACTTTTATTTCAACCATTATGTGTAAAATTGTTAAAATACTTTCATTATTTATTATATCATTATTCATTATATCATTCATTATAAATACTTTCATTATATATTGTTATTCACTATTCTCTCAAAGTTTACACGATATATTTGAACAAAACAAGTGTCATACGAACAGGTTGTTTCTCAAACTTACAAAAAAACGAAACGCAAAGGCTGTTTAAAACTAGCTACTTTGATTAAGTTCGACATTAAGAGTTATCATGATAGAAAGGCTATTTATTCAGTACGTATATTACGTCAAATTTCACATATTATGCTCCAGTTATTCCTTCAAATGCAACATCAATATTCCAAAACCCAAAGACTGGATATACCTTAATTGGATTGTATTTGGCAAATAAAGGATGTTGGATGGCCACATCCCGGGGACTGGAAAATTCACATTGGGAAACATTACCCTTTTAGATTAGTTTCCAGAAACCGGAAGCTACTATCTTCTAGAAATTGTCGTCTAGAAAAAATGTCGTCTGAAGATGATGGCCTCAGGGTACCGCTTCCGTATTGTATTGAATGATATTTGATTACTTTAGGCTGTTGATAGGACACTGTCGCCATCTTCGCCATCAAAATACCCAGATTAGGCAATATTCGGCCATTTTATGATGTATTCAGGCAATCAGAAGTGGTCACCTGGATTTAAAACGGGGCTTGTGGTCGGATTTTGGCCACCGGGCATAATCCAGATTTCAAAAACTCATATTGAATGGTATTTGGCCATTCATTGGATGCCCCTCAGAAACTATTTATTGTTATATTGTTAATGTATGTTCATATGTGTTATATGTGTTAATGTATGTTCATATGTGTGTGAACGTTATGTTTTAAATGTTCGGTAAATAATAAAATAATAAAATAATATAAAAATATTAAAATTTGTTATTCAGAATGAAAAATCAATTCAGCAGAAATTATCATAACATTCACTATCGTTATCGTATATGGACCGACAAACAGGCTTTCTAGAACACCGACTTACAATCTTTTACCCTGATAAAAATATATGCCAGAGTGATTTAATTAGTTGATTATAATATTGCAATCGTTCGTTTTGGGGAATTCTGTTTCGTCCTTGATAGTTTTTCATGAACAATCTCTCAAGAATGATGATTAGGAATTAGTTTACTGGGTTCACAAGTTTGTAGCGTTTTTACGCTCTATTGATTTGTTATGGTAGTGGTAATCTATCGAATTACAAGATAATTAACAGCCCGTTTGAAATTAATTCACAATGTACAGAATATTTGTCATAAACTTTTTATGCATAGGTTAGAAAAAATTTTACTCATTGATTTCGAAAGTTTCATCACTAATCAATATTGTACGCTTCCGAGTTTGTTTCAGATTTCCAATTTATCCTGGTGTTATTCTAAGCGTTTCGAAGTTTAGTATACAGTTAAACATCATCATTAAAAAATAGTTTCTGATCATTTTGATATGAACATAGATACATTTAATTACTAGTGAATGATACATGATATTTCTGACTAGTTATTTTACTAATGATGCTTCAAGTATGTTTTCTTGTAAATGGATATTTTACCGTTTTACAAAGTTCCTGAAAAAAATGTTTTTGTCTGCTTTAAATCGAAACTTTCTAGTTCTTACAGCTAATGTTTATAAAGTTTGCGCCAAATCGTTATTTATTTTGCAGTTTTTTCGAAGCGGGCTATGGGTATTAATTTGAATTATTTATTCAGATGATATACAATCTGTTTAAACTTTTTGGTAACCTTTCAGATTTTTTGTATATAGTAAATATTAGTCTTAAAAATCGTTGAAACGTCAGGCATCTGGCATCCTCGTCTGACACCTTACAACTCTATGTACTTTAGAACCACTACCACCGAAACTAACGATACAAGATCTATCAGATCTACGAAACAAAAACAAGCTATTCGCAATGATTGCGTCAACATATTGTCATAAATTTTTAGAATAATTTCTAGCACACCATGAATCGAATTTCCTACTTATGAAAATAAAATGAACTAATATTCAAAAGAATACTTGCCATAGTATGTGAATGTTGTTGTTCAAATTCTAGCACACTTCAGTTTTGTCCATCGAACATGGTCCTTAAGTAAAAAATGAAGGGTCTGTTCGCATTCCAGCACTATACAATATCTTCCTGTCCTTCATTAAACTCCGAAAATCTATCCCAGCTCGCAAACACAGGAAACTAAAACGGCCACGGTATTGTATCATTAGCTAGCCATGGTCGCAATGCCACAAGCGGATGAAAAAAAAGAAACATCAAAACCTGAAAATTGGGATCTAACAACCGCATCAACTACTGCACTATCTGAATGACTGAGTCCACGTGCTGACTCATACTAGTCTATGATTAGGCTATAAGTCAAGCTCACTATAGGAACGTAACACTTTTACACACATAATGTTATTTCCTTGTAAATATTTATAGTAGAAGTACATAAAAATCGCGAGAATGATTAATGCTAAATGTGAAAGAAAAAGAAGAAACAAAATATTTTTGTTTTCATTGCACAAACATTTTGACAATTTCTTATAAGATTTCATCGAAGTGTGAGCAGACTGCACACTCATTCAATTTTGTTCTAAATTGAGTAGAAAGTATGCATTTTTCTATTTTATTTCAAAATGACAAAATATGAGTAACATCTTGAGTAACATTGATTAACGAAACTGAGTAACTTTCGCTCAGTCTTCATATTTTTCTGTTTCATTCACTTTCGGGTAACCGTTCATTTATATCAGTTTGCTGTAAACAAAAGCTTGACATTAGGCCGTATGCATAAAAGAGTTTACTCTGTTTCTCCCATAAGATTTGCACGGGATGAGTTAAGCAAACGCTTTTATTCATCCCGCATAATCAATAACCATAAACGGATGATAATCCATATGGTTTAACAATACCTAATACAGTCGGCTATACCTCGAACTACACGGAGGAAAAACTAACTGGTTTGTTTTCAACATATTTTTGGTTGATGTATGAACGAAAAAATATTGTTGCTTCAAATTAGGATTGTATGATTCCAAATTATTATTCAAGTTTGAAACTAATCTAATCAGCCGTTTCAAATTAAGTGCACAGTTTTTGTTGAATCGATATGAAATGTTTATTGTTATTACCTGAGAATTTGTTTATTTTGAATTGAAATTAATTTCGATACAACAATAAAACGGTGTTTTTCAATCTGTTGTAAATAATATCTTTTTTCAGATTAAAATAAACCGTCATTGTTGTTTGTTTTCACTTGGCTTTGTAAGTTACCGATACTAAAATACTCGATATCTTGAAAAAAAAAATCGATACCAAAATTTACGATCTTAGTATCGTCCATCTCTATCTGTCATAACTCAACGTGTTTTTCCGGTTTTTCCTGTCTTTTCACAGCGACTTGTGGTGAGTGTAAAAAAATCCTGCCCGGGCTCAATACGACGTAATTTGCTGGTGTTATTGGTAACTCTAGTGCGTGCCGTTCAACTACACGGATAAAACCAGATATCGACATCATCAGTGGGGTAAGTTTTTTTTCTCTGCGAGCTTGTTTCTTTTTCTCAAATCATCTACTGTTCTGCAGATACGCAGTCTTGCACAATGTCAGAATCGTTTCCATCGGATGTTCCAAAACATGATGATATCAGTAACAAACATCTGTAACTATCTTGTAATATCTCCGGCTTCTCAGGGCGGACAGAAGGTCAATCCGAGGAGGAACAAAAGCACGTGGACAAAAGATTACCTTTTCAGGGCTACGGGGCTTTTAAACAAAAGAATATTATATCAAATGAATACTAATTTTATTACAATCTTTATACATTACGATTTGCAAAAGGGGAAAAGGAAAAAGGAAAAGTAAACCGTGTACCTGATGGTCGCAGTTGGGGTGCATCACCCTACACCTCGTCTAGCGTGGGTGGATCCGGCGGGCTTCACTTAATGCCACCTCGTGGCTGAATCCGCGGTTCTGCTGCAGATGCAATTATTCGTAGATGGCGTTGATTAGGAAGATCATCGGACGATTAACAGCCGCCGGGCTCGATATCGAAGAGGGCGTCACGGGTGCGTTCTCGACGACAATCATCCAGGGGAAGGTGGGGTCTCCGGGTCGATGCCGCTGGCAATCGTACGTGCTACATGCAGTTGTCCGCGGGTAGTCCAACACTCCGCTTCAGCGCGGTCCCTGGTCCTACCAATCACTTTATCGAGCGAGCCGCCCGAAGTCCAAACTCCTCTGCTGCACTATCACTGGTCCTGTCTTGCACTTTATCGAGCGAGCCGCCCGAAGTCTAAAACTCCTCTGCACTTTTTCGTCACCTTTTTATAATTAATAAAAAAATCACTTTATATTATACGACTACTAAGTTGGATGTCTGTTACCAGAAAGAAGAACCTCTATGGGTTTTCCAGCGTATTTATACGCTAGCAATTTTGCCGACGGGAACTGCTGACTCATCTGGCAGATGACAGTTACGTCAAATGTGCCGGGTTGCAGGCTGTCCGATGTTTACGGTTACTGTCGGAGTGGTTGGGAAGTGGTTTTAGGAGTGGGATTTTGGTATGTCTTTAAATCAACTTCAATCGTATACTTAATTATAGATTTTTGAACGATAATTTTTTTTGAAACAGTATTTACATTCAAATTTATAGACTTATAAGAAAAATAAAATTAAAGAAAAGTAATTTAAGTGCATTGTGATCTACAACGGAGGTTACAATTTTCCCCGGGCCGGGGTAAAAAAAAAATAGCGACTTCTATTTTTTTTGCATTAAGCTGTGGGCCTACTTCTCCACGAATTACGACTCAATATGTGGTAGTGACTTTTCCTTTCGCTGGAGCTCTTTTACATCATATTTGCTAATCTCGGGGAGTGAGACTCATCACAGATTCTACATGGTTTTGAAAAAAAATTGGGGTTCATGGGCCTACTTCTTCCGAAGTTCTGACGCAATATAAGGCAATGATTTTTCCTGCAAGAGGACCTCTTTTCCCTTATATTAGGCAGATCTTGAGGAGTGAGACTCGCCATTAGGATACATTTTCGCTATTATAAGCTCTATGGGCCTGCTTCTTCCGAAGTTCCGACGGAATATAAGGCAATGATTTTTCCCTAGGGGGAGCTCTTTTCCCTTATATTAGGCAGATCTTGAGGAGTGAGACTCGCCATATTTTTGTAATTGGTTTGAATGGGCCTACTTCTTCCAGAATTGTGGCGAAATATAAGGCGATGATTGTTTCCACTGAAGGAGCTCTTTCACTTCATATTAGACACATTTCTGGTAGTGAGACTCGCCATTGGGAAGCTAATCCGCCACAAGCTCTCATGGGCCTGCTTCTTCCAGAGATTTGACGAAATGTAAAGCAGTGATTTTTCCTCAAGAGGAGCTCTTCTGCTACACATTAGACTGATCTTTGGGAGTGAGACTCGCCACAATTGCTTAAACATGGATATAATAATTCTTTTAAAATCGAACTCATGAATCGGGCTATCAGGGTTCGTCAGAAAAAACGTCATTTTACAACACCGCAACTACCGATAAACTAACAACGAACAATGATTTACAGTCAACCCTTGGTGACTAAATTTATTTATGTTTATTAATGGGGAAGATAGAATTTTATTTTAACTCCTTCTTGTCCTTGTCACAATCGCGAGATATTTTCTCATTCATCCATCTTCATTCACTGGTACCGGTCCATTCACTTCTCCTTTTCGTTCGTGCTCATTCATACCTTTTCCGTCGAGATTGTACGTAATTGTGATTCTAGGTTACCTCTTTATGAAATATTTAAATAGACCTCTGGTTTCTTTATAAAACATTCTTAAATTTTGCTCGAGACTTTTTATTCAAGAATATCGAAAATACTTTCGCCGCATTTCGAGCGCGTTCACAAAGTATATCGAAAATATAATTCAACCCTGAAATCGGGCTCCGTTCAGATACTAGTTTGTCGACTCTCTCGACCAACCTAAACGTCAAACTTCATGACACCATCTCAGTTATGTTTGATTATTTACATTGTTTGATGTGCACGATGTGGTTGCAGGTAAGTGTAAAATTAGTTAATTTTTGATATTGTTTTTTCGTTTTAGGGTTTTCAGCAGTTGGCGGTTGTAAATGAATGTTTTCCTCTAGTGAATTTACCCGTTTCAGCCGGGTTTCACGTGAGTCGCGGGCCAGATACCAACGTTTTTCCCGGACAAATCCTCTAGTTCGTAGGACGACGAACCAATTTTCCTTTTTATTTTACATGGAATGTACTGCCGCCCAAGCTTGGAATTGTAACCCTCTGCCGCGTTGGAGGCTTTCATATTCTTACGGTATACTAGTTGCCCTGGTGCAAAAGATTTTGCTGCTCGATTATGCCGGAGGTTATATTTGCCCCGGTTTATTTCGTAAGATTTAACCAGGTTCTTCCGTACTATGTCGTATGTTTTTCCCAGCAGTTGTTTACGTTTCTCCTCCCTATCATTTTTTGTGGGTGTTTCGTCGTGTCTAGCAAGGCGATGATCGGTTCCTTGTTCCGACAGCTCGTGCCCGTGAATGATAAAGTAAGGTGAAAACCCGGTCGAAGAATGAATACTAGTGTTGAGCATTAATTCGATTTTCGGGATTTTACTGTCCCAAACGCGTTGGTCTTCCTTAACATAGGATCGGATAGCCGTGTTTATAGTGCGATTTACCCGCTCTACAGGATTCGCCTGTGAGTGATAACGGGAGTTTAGCCAGTGTCTGATTCCGAAACTATCAATAAGGTCTTTAAAATGCTTCGAAGTGAAAGTGCTACCGTTATCAGAAATAATCACTTCTGGAACAGAGTTTCTATAAAACCATTGATCTTTTAAAATTGAGCACATCGCTGAGCTGTCTAGTTTTCTCACAGGGTGAATCATGACCCATTTTGAAAAATAATCGGCTATGACTAGTAAGTGTTGATTGCCTTTCCGACTGCGGGGGAGTGGCCCAATAAAGTCTATGGATATAATTTGCCACGGACCGTCAGCGGAGCGCATTTTACCCATTTCCGGTGTTACTGGCACGAACGGGGGTTTGATTTCTTTACAGGTCTGACAATTTTGTATGTACGCGCGGACATCGGCGGTCATCTTGGGCCAGTAATATCGTTTGCGTATCCGAGCTAGTGTCTTATCATATCCTGTGTGTAGGATATCGTCGTGGTTACTTTTTATTATGTCTTGTACATCGCGAAGGTGTGGAACTAGTTTCCATTCGAACCGGCTGTCGTAAGGCTGGTCTTTGGCAGTAACAAACTTATATAAACTACCGTTCTCCACCTTAAAATCGACATACTCATCAGGTTTGTTTAAAACTTTATGCTTCATGGAGTTGTACCACGAGTCAGCGGTTGTGTCTTGGACCGAAGCAATGCTTCGTGACAGGGCATCGGGAACAACGTTGTCTTTTCCTTTCCTGTGTACCACTGTCATGTCGTATTGCTGTAGGTCCAAGCTCCATCTGCTACATCGTGAACCAACCTTCCACTTCGAGCTTAGTATATGCGTCAGCGCGGAGGAATCCGTTACCAAGGTGAAGTGGTATCCCTCTACGTATCCGCGAAATGCGTCTATAGAGAGTAATGCGGCTAATGCTTCTTTCTCCGCAGCGTGGTAATTTCGCTGTGGTGTGGTAAGTTTGTGCGAGTAGTATGCTATAACTTTTTTTCCTTCCTCTTGCTGTTGTGTTAGGACACCAGCAACAGCAACGTCGCTAGCATCCGTTTGAATGATAAATTTTTTTTGAAAATCAGGGCTACCCAGTATTGGAGCTGATACTAGCAGTTCTTTAATGGCACAAAATGATTCTTCTGCTTCATTTGTCCATTTGATAGATTTAGTTGCGGACTTCAAAAGTTCTGTCAAGGGCGCGGTTATACCGCTGAAATTAGATATGAACCTTCGATAATAGTTGGCCATTCCCAAAAATCTGCGAAGTTTTGTGACGGTGGAGGGTCTTTCATACTCCACAATGGGTTTAATTTTGTCGGGATTTGTTCGAAGTCCGTCCGTGCTTAGAAGGTATCCTAGCAAAGGAACTTCTGAGACACCAAACTTAGATTTTTCTAAATTAATGCATAATTTTGCTTCATTTAGTCGGCGGGCTACTTCTTGCAGAAGCTGAACGTGATGTTCAAATGTCTCCGTGACCACGATTATGTCATCAAGGTACACGAAGACATATGGTTCCAACATCCCGTGTCCCAGAACCTTATCCATGAGCCGAGCTAAGGTGGCGGGGCTGTTAACCAGTCCGAAAGGCATTCGTGTGTACTGAAACAGCCCCTTTCCTTGAACGCTAAAGGCGGTATATTTTCGAGAGGATTTCTCAAGAGGCACCTGCAGGAAGGCTTCAGAAAGGTCAATCGTTGATAAATATTTGGCTTTAGGAAGTTGGCTTAGAATTCTACAAGGGTGTGGCAAGGGATAAGCATCGCGCACGGTGCGTTCGCTAATTTTTCGTGCGTCTAAACACAAGCGCACTTTGTTTGGCTTTATTACGGGCACGCAGTTGAGTGACCACTCGGAGTGGCTTCGCTCGATTATTCCTGCATTTAACAACCGTTTTAACTCGTCAGCTACTAAAGACTGCGTCTTAGGGGACATCACATAAGGGAATTGTCGGACAGGGGGTTTATTTTTCCACTCTTCTTGAATGGAAATCTGGTGCTCCGCCAGTGGGGTCATTGATAAGCACCCTGGGCGTGCGGGGAGAAAAAGCTGTTTTACCTGATTCATCGTTTGTTGCTCTGTAGATGATAAAGCTACAGGTTGTATTTGTGTGTCATTAACAGTTTCGTCGGCTGTGTTAAATAAAGCACAGTCTTGAATCGTGGGTTGAATATGAAATTTCTCCCAGAAATCCATGCCACATAATACGCTTACTGTTAAATTAGGAACTACTAAGGTCGGAATTATTTTAATATTGTTATTAAAAGAAAAAGGTAAGTCTATTAGGCCAAGAATGTCTAACCGTTCCCCGTTAGCTGTGCGTAGCACGATTGGTTTTTGGAGAGACTTCAATCTTTTAGCGCTAAATCTGGAAAAAACTGAGTTATTGATTAGGGTCAAGTTACTACCGCTATCTAGTAGAGCTTGAATTTTCCGCCCATACAACTTGACAGTAATAAAGGGTCGGTTATCACCCGAATTAGGATAGGAAATAGATAAAACGATGGGATCTTTATCATAGATATCTTCAGTTGCTGGTTCAAAAAGGGCAGGCACATCCGTCGTCTTCTTATACGCATTTATTGAGGAAAATTCAGCGAGCGGCGGTTTTCGCTCGCTGACAACGCGTTTTTTATACAGTAGGGGCAGTTGTTGGTGGGGTAGCCACGGAAACCGCAGTTTTCGCAAGTTACACCTCTTGGCATCCTGCAATTATTGAACTGGTGACCATATTTGCCACAGTTAAAGCACTGATTGTAAGAGGGTGGGCGATGAGAATCGATAAGGGTTTCTAAGGTAATCGGGACACGACTTTGACCCGACGCGGAATAGGTTGGTTGATTGTTCTGGAAGATGATTTTGGACTGATTCTGTGAGGAGCCAGAAGAATTTCTTGACTGATTTCTCTGACTGCTTTGTTGAGTTTCCGAGGTTGCTTTATTCGATTGCTGAGTGGCGGACACCTGTTTGCTCTTCTTCGTAGTCGCGTTTTCGACCACGTGTACCGCTTTCTCCTCGTCAAAAACCTTGGAGTAAGCAGGGTACAGCAGCGCGTCAACTTTCTTAGCCGCTGAAACTAAACTTGCCAAATCAATGATAGTGACAAAAGCTAGCTGCTTTTTATATTCCAACCTCATGTTCTGCTCTAAGATTTTGAGCTTTTCATATTCACTTAATTGTGCACTCATGGTGCGGAAAAGTTTTTCCATCTCATGATAAAACTCATGGAAAGATTCATTCCTGTTTTGATTCCGTCTGTAGATTTTCTTTTTAATTAAGGCATCTAAGTCGGGATGCATGAAAGTGCGTTTGAGTTCCCAAACTAAGTGCTGCCAATTCATCAGCAGTCCTGATGTTCGCATGGTCATATACCATTTTAAAGCGGCACCGGAAAAGAGATGAACGGCCGACTCAAACAGTTCAACCTCACTCGTTTGTTCTGCTAAAGCTAAAGCTTGTAGAAATTCAAGGAACTCGTTTAATTTGAGACCTTGGTCCTCGCCGTCATATTTCTTGATCGACCATTTAGAGACCGGTAGGCTTCTACGAAAATGGTTCGATGTTGGTAACGCAAACAATGAAGATGGTGTCGGGTTAGGTACAGGGTTAAAACGGCTTTGAGGAAGGGCACCTATCGGGTGTTGGTAAACTGTGCTCAAATTTGGTAGACCATTTATTCCTCTGGTTGCCGGAACAAACCCAGGATAGTGGTTCGAGTACAAGGGTTGCTGAACTTGTGGTGTGTTAACTGAAGAATAGTTATGAAAGCAGTTCGTACTGCTTGGAATTGGTGCTGTTTGGGATGTAATAGAACAGGTTGTCTGACTTTTTTGCTGGGAGGCTGGAATGGGATTATGGTGACACGTGACAGAAATTAGGTTGGTGTTGTTCCCTTTCACTAGGTTATTTGACCATTGCTGGTTTGCATACTGTTGGTAATTGAGGCTTGAGTTTAGAATTGTTTGAGTGCTGCTATCTCGACTGCAAGCTTTTTCTGCGAGCTGTTGTTCAAGTTCCCTAATTCGTTCTTGCATCGACTGAATCAAATTTAAAACACTTGGAGGTAAACTATTTCCCTTGCTTTGATTCTCGAAATCTTTTTTCGCTGAATCGCCGTCCAGAATTAAATCTTCATCTGTTGTTTCACCGTCACTTCCTCCCACATTATCTTGTTTATCTGTCAGGGTTTCCCTAGATTCTGGATAGAAGTATAGTTCTAGATTTTCCACGCAATTAACAAGTAAAGAATTTAACTTTTCAGTACTGGTTGGATCTTGTGTGTTCTTGAGTAACTGATAAAATTTATGACCTAAATGCAACAGTCTTGATTTGCATTTGGCCTTCACAAATTTGTCGCCACCAACAACGAGGCTTAAGACTTCAGCTAATTTTTGGCCGCCTATTTCGATTTCCTGCTCCAAGACTACTTCTAACTGCGCGATAAAAACTTTATTCTCTGCTCTTTCCCATTTCAGGTGCTCTCTCAAGCTCCGACGCCTTCTAGAAAATGAAGGATCGTCACTAATAACGATTTGTCTTATTGTTAGTTCGAACAATAATTCATCTTCCAGTAAATGATCCCCGGACATATCATGGTACCACCCTAGAATCACATCTGTCGACGGGTTATCATTTCCCGTTGCTTCACTCATTTTAAAATTATTTCTACGATGTAATGTGAACGAAATTAAATAAATTCTTTATAATAACGATTACGCTAAACACTGGATACTAAATCAAAATCACTGTTTCGTTGATAGTTATCGGTAATATGGGGGAAAATGTAGCATATTTATAATTCTCATCATCCGAAATGATAATTCGATTCACTTTTATCAAATTTATAGAAGGATATATCACACTTATAATTTGAAAAATATTGAATATAGGAATTAGGGTCGCTAATTGCGATTCCTCCCGGAGCTACGAGAAAAAGGGTTCCAACTTTTGGTTAAAAATTTGGAAACCTTTTTGTTCTCTTTTATTTTGCGTTGGGCGCCAATTGTAACTATCTTGTAATATCTCCGGCTTCTCAGGGCGGACAGAAGGTCAATCCGAGGAGGAACAAAAGATTACCTTTTCAGGGCTACGGGGCTTTTAAACAAAAGAATATTATATCAAATGAATACTAATTTTATTACAATCTTTATACATTACGATTTGCAAAAGGGGAAAAGGAAAAAGGAAAAGTAAACCGTGTACCTGATGGTCGCAGTTGGGGTGCATCACCCTACACCTCGTCTAGCGTGGGTGGATCCGGCGGGCTTCACTTAATGCCACCTCGTGGCTGAATCCGCGATTCTGCTGCAGATGCAATTATTCGTAGATGGCGTTGATTAGGAAGATCATCGGACGATTAACAGCCGCCGGGCTCGATATCGAAGAGGGCGTCACGGGTGCGTTCTCGACGACAATCATCCAGGGGAAGGTGGGGTCTCCGGGTCGATGCCGCTGGCAATCGTACGTGCTACATGCAGTTGTCCGCGGGTAGTCCAACACTCCGCTTCAGCGCGGTCCCTGGTCCTACCAATCACTTTATCGAGCGAGCCGCCCGAAGTCCAAACTCCTCTGCTGCACTATCACTGGTCCTGTCTTGCACTTTATCGAGCGAGCCGCCCGAAGTCTAAAACTCCTCTGCACTTTTTCGTCACCTTTTTATAATTAATAAAAAAATCACTTTATATTATACGACTACTAAGTTGGATGTCTGTTACCAGAAAGAAGAACCTCTATGGGTTTTCCAGCGTATTTATACGCTAGCAATTTTGCCGACGGGAACTGCTGACTCATCTGGCAGATGACAGTTACGTCAAATGTGCCGGGTTGCAGGCTGTCCGATGTTTACGGTTACTGTCGGAGTGGTTGGGAAGTGGTTTTAGGAGTGGGATTTTGGTATGTCTTTAAATCAACTTCAATCGTATACTTGATTATAGATTTTTGAACGATAATTTTTTTTGAAACAGTATTTACATTCAAATTTATAGACTTATAAGAAAAATAAAATTAAAGAAAAGTAATTTAAGTGCATTGTGATCTACAACGGAGGTTACACATCTCGACATAGAATATTTGGATGCCGATTCGCGATTCGTTCACTGGGCTGACAATGAAATTTTACAATTGCTACAGTCGTTCAAAGTATCAACGGCAGTTGTTCAGAAGTACGTGGGTAAGAGTTTGTAAAAGCATTGTTCCTACAAAAACTTACTAAAATTTTATTACAGTCAACGAATACAGTATTATGTAATATAGAGAAGCATAAATCTAATGTAGCAAACATAAACGTTTTGCACAACAGATCAAACATTACGGAATATTCACGTATGTGCAATTATTACAATGTCAATATAGATATGGAAGATGTAATGATTAGGATATGAATAAATATTTTGAAAATTGCACGATGGAAATTTTTAATATGAAAAATGTTGATAAATAAAAATAAGCAAAACTTTGTTCAAAATAATCAAAAATTTTGGTTATTATTAACAAAAAAATGTCAATTATAAAAAACAAAATTGATTATTTCCAACTAAATGTTGTTTGCCCAAAAAAACGCATTGGTTAAAACTACCATAGTTTTTATTTGTAGTTAACGGTGGTCAAAAATATAAACTTTTTTTTGTTTGAATCAACCATGTATTTTCGTCGTTTAGACCATTGGGTCGAATCAAATGGTCTACTATCAGATACTCAATTTGGTTTCCGCCGTGCCAAAGGGACGAATGATTGTCTTGCGTTGCTTTCAACAGATATTCAGTTGGCGTATGCTCGCAAAGAACAAATGGCGTCTGCGTTCTTGGACATTAAGGGGGCTTTTGATTCCGTTACTATTGACATTCTTTCGGGTAAACTTCACCGACAAGGATTTTCTCCAATTTTGAACAATTTTTTGCACAGTTTGTTGTCCGAAAAGCACATGCATTTTACGCATGGCGATTTGGCAACTTTTCGCATTAGCTACATGGGTCTTCCCCAGGGCTCATGTTTAAGCCCCCTTCTTTACAACTATTATGTAAATGACATCGACGAATGTCTGGCAAATTCATGCACGATAAGACAACTTGCAGACGACAGTGTAATCTCTGTTACAGGAGCCAAAGCTGCCGATTTGCAAGGACCATTGCAAGATACCTTGGACAATTTGTCTGCTTGGGCTTTACAGCTAGGTATCGAATTCTCTCCGGAGAAGACTGAGATAGTAGTTTTTTCTAGGAAGCATGAACCTGCTCAGCTTCAAACACAGTTAATGGGTAAAACGATTTCTCAGGTTTTAGTACACAAATATCTTGATGTCTGGTTCGACTCTAAAGGCACCTGGGGTTGTCACGTGAGGTATCTGATGAAAAAATGTCAACAAAGAGTGAATTTTCTTCGTACAATAACCGGACAATGGTGGGGAGCCCACCCAGGAGACCTTATAAGGCTTTACCAAACAACGATATTGTCTGTAATTGAATACGGGTGTTTCTGCTTCCGCTTCGCAGCAAACACACATTTGATCAAACTGGAGCGAATACAATATCGTTGTTTGCGTATCGCTTTAGGATGCATGCAGTCGACCCATACGATGAGTCTGGAGGTCTTAGCTGGAGTTCTACCATTGAAAACCCGCTTTTGGAGCCTCTCTTCTCGTATTCTTATTAAATGTGAGGTCTTGAACCGTCCTGTGATTGAAAATTTTGAAAGGTTAATCGAACTCAATTCTCAAACCCGTTTTATGACATTGTATTTCAATCACATGTCTCAGAATATTAACCCTTCTCCGTATATTCCAAATCGTGTCAACTTATTAAATACTTCTGATTCTACTGTGTTCTTCGATACATCCATGATAGAAGAAATTCGTGGAATCCCGGACCATTTATGCGTGCAGCAGATCCCTAAAAATTTTCCAATAAATATCGAAACATCAACTGCGACAATATGTTCTACACTGACGGATCACTTCTGGATGGGTCCACTGGCTTCGGTATCTTCAATAATCATTTTGCCGTCTCCTATAAGCTCGATAATCCTGCTTCTGTTTACGTCGCAGAATTAGCTGCAATTCAGTACACACTAGGGATTATCGAAAAAATGCCCACGGACCATTATTTCATCTTTACGGACAGTCTCAGTTCTATTGAGGCTCTCCGATCGATGAAAGATGTTAAGCACTCTCCGTATTTCCTGGGGAAAATACGGGAACATCTGAGTGCTTTATCCGAAAAATCTACTCAGATTACCTTAGCGTGGGTCCCTTCTCACTGCTCGATACCGGGCAATGAGAAAGCGGACTCTTTGGCTAAGGTGGGTGCAATAAACGGCGATATTTATGGAAGACCAATTGCTTACAATGAATTTTTCGCATTTGTACGTCAGAATACGATCATCAGTTGGCAAAACTCATGGACTAAAGGGGAACTGGGAAGGTGGTTACATTCCATAATTCCCAAGGTATCGACGAACCCGTGGTTCAAGGGGTTGGATGTAGGTCGAGATTTCATTTGCGTGATGTCTCGGCTTATGTCCAACCACTATAGATTTGACGCGCATCTCCGTCGTATTGGGCTCGAAGAAAGCGGTATCTGTGCCTGTGGTGAAGGTTATCACGACATAGAGCACGTTGTTTGGTCATGCCCTGTTCACCGTGACGCCAGGTCTAAACTTGTAGCTTCCCTTCAGGCCGGAGGTAGACGGCCAGCTGTTCCTGTTCGTGATGTCTTGGCGAGCCGTGACCTACCCTACATGACCCTTATATACGTTTTCCTTAATTCCATCCATGCCCCAGTCTAGTCCCGTTCCCCTCCGTCTACACCCAACAAAACGACAAGAACACGTTTGAACCTTAAGCACAAAACCAGCAACCAGACCCCACACAATAGAACCAGGACCCAAGGACTACGAGCCTCTGTCCCAACTCACGACATCGTGGCTCAGCAGTACGAATCCATACATGCCATTCGACGATTATCAGACGACCATTGAACAACAAAACACAGATTGGAAATTCCATGCTAGTTTTAAGTTAGACTTAATTTCAGCTCGTAGTCGGCAGCGAGGATAAAAAATTTGCTTTAGTTTTTAAGTCATCAGATATAATTGGCGCCGTTAAACATTAAATTGTATTTGTGCCGTGTCAAATAAATGTTATGTGAAGAAAAAAAAAACCATGTATTTTGTTGAAACAATCTGCACTTGCTAGTTTATGATAAAACGAATAATTTATTTATTTCAAACAACCGCTATGGTGATGTTTCCCAAAAGCACAGAACAGATATGCAACTTCGAACAAAACTCTGCAGCAAATCGGTGCCCAAGCTTTCGCATTCATTTTTTGCTGTTCCATCCTACATTGATTTTACAGTGCATCGTTCGAACAGTTCGGTCCAATAGCTCGAACATGCACCAAAAAATTATTTTTTTTTGCTTCAATGACCAGGCAAAAAGGTGATCTTGAATAGTTGAATCCATCAAAATCAAGTTAAGACAGGACCGCATTCAAGAGATTTTTAAAGCGGAAATTCAGTAACAATTCACAATCAACGTCAATAGAACAAATTGAACTAAAAACCTTTCAACCATTCAAACATTGTTTAACAAATTTTCTTGGATCGTACACCTCGCGACTGTTGAAACTATTTTACCTGTTAGTTGATTTACTTGAATATTTTCGTTGGACTTCGAAACTAAATTTCTCGACCAACGACAATATTTTTTGCTCGTACCGTTTTTTTTACCAAACATTGCAAGTAATGCATATCAGACGCGCAATACACAGCACTGCTTACGACATTAGGTACAATGTAAAAAAATGATTGTCGTTAGTTTTCAACTTGAGCAACAATGAAATTCATTAAAAATATATCTACATTAAAACCGTTGCACGTATGCGGGTGAGACTGTACGATTATCATGAAAAGGCACCCTCGCTATACCAGTACCGGGGAGAACAAAGGATTCTCTCGGCGAAAAAGCGGCGAGAGCTCATACAGTCCTTTTGTTGAATGAATGGAATATAAGCGTAATAAAATTTCGAGTGTAGAATGCATTCTCTCCACCGCTAGATGTTGATACTTAAAATAAAGAGATTTTGACTCATTTTTGGTTCCTCAGTTGAACAGATGTGCCAAAAGTTTGTTTGTCGCTGTTTAAAACTAAGAATCTGTTTGAGTTAACATGAAATTTGGTTGTTTTTACCAATTTTTTTTCTCCGTGTAGTTGTTAGGCACGTTTTATGGTTATTGATTATGCGGGATACGGCTTATTAATAAGGGGCCTTATAAATTACACAGTTCACAAAATGTGTAGGGGTGGTTAGAATCATTAAAAATCTGTCCACGTGAAATGCGAATGGCCCCTAAGCAGTTCCCTGCTTGTTTCGCTCATTCGTACCAGAGTGAAGAAGGCAATCCACGAGACAGTTGCGATCAGCTGATTTCAGTCTGTTTTCAACTTATGACAGCTTTATGTATGTTCGATCCGTCGATCGGTCTCAACTTGGATGCAATCCGGAACCAGAAGCGTGAAAAACAAATGTTATCCGATCGGTAGCTTGGCACTCGCGATACTAAGTGCCAATCAAATAATAACAAAAAACAGTAAGGAATGTGAGTTTTTTTCGGTTCCCGAAGAATCCGATTGTGAGGAAACAGTGGATGGATTTTTGTTGTCTCCCAGCAGACTATTTCATTGATGAAAACACCCGACTTTGCAGTGTAAGTAAATTAGAAAATAATTACAAGTGATGAATAAATAGTTTTTTTTTGTCATTCTGAACAGCTTCACTTCAATTACGAGCAAGACCTGTACGTGGCCACAGCCGGCGGGAGGCTAAGAGCTATGCCGGGTGTGCTCCCGGTTTCCCAAATTGTGCCGGATTTCAGTGAAACAAACCAGGACGATTGCATGGAAGAGGTTTGTTTTACTTTATGTGTACTTTTGTCTAATTGTTACCAGGAAACGATTCAATCAAATAAACAAAATGAAAAAAAAAATCAATTTATGAAAAACTTTTTTTTTAATGATTACAATACTTTTTCCAATAAATCTAGCGAACAGCAATATTTGTTTACTTTGCTCGTTAGGTACAGCGTTTGACGGTTCGTTTGGTTTTTCTGGTTTCAGACTCTGCGTCACTCTATTCACTCTGATTCGTACTAGCATTTAGCAATGCTCAGAGGCAGAAATATGCGAAGAAAGTGTTGTGAGCCAAACGAACATGTCAAAATCCGAGTCAAACGAACAAGAAAAATGACACATTGAGAGGTATTACAATAAGGTTCAATAAAGAATATATCTATTTTAACACGTTTTTCATGTTCTATTACAGTGATTTTAAACTAGAGATTCATAAACTTCAATTATGGTGAAAGTATATAAAATTGAACATAAACATAAATTTTTACACCTTTACGGTTTTTGTGATGCACTTTATTATTCCCCAGGATTTGAACCGTCTCCTTCAGTTATACGAGTCGAATGAAAAAGTTAGTCAACATTGGGTACCTCATGTGAAACCTAGTTGCCAAATTGGCGGGTTTTTCCTCGCTTATCTCTCCTTCTGAGTATCTCTAGTTCAAATAAGTTTTGTTTTTGTTACTGTGGAAGTGTAATGACTATTGGCCCTGACACAAGTAAAAGAGATTTTTAATGCTGTTCGCACCTACGCGAATTCTCATATGCAATTGTCAATTTATGTGTGAAAACAATGGCAAAAATATTTCCCTCCTTCACTTTCGCAAGTAAAAACCAAACCAATATCAACAGAGTCGTCAGGGCACAGAACGGGAGGTCATCTGTGATACGAAAACTGCTAAGTGCTCAGTGAATTTTGCAGCGCTCCCTAGGGGTGGAAAGAACGCTTTTTACACGGAAAATAAACAGAATTTCTACTACTTTTATCGAAATCAATCAAACACACTGGTATAAATCTGTCGGCGAAAACACTACAGGTTAACCCTGCTAAGCATCTGTAAGAAGGAAAACACATTATTTCTAGAGGCTTGACAACTTTATTTCATGAAAAATATTTCGGTAATATTACACTATATTGGTTGATATATATTAATATCTATCTTTTATTTATCATTATGGTGAAACGGTTTGATTAACAAGTAGGCACGAGCGGGGAAGCGTTTTTTGTTTTGTACGGTTGGAGACGAAGCATCACCAAGTGACAGCAAATAAATTTTTCTACTTGTAAGAGCAAGCGCACCGGTGAGTTGCCATTTGAGTTGCTATTTTCACAACGCTGGCCGTTGCTATTTTGGATAGCAACCGATGTTCGCACCGGTCGTTGCTATTGGGGATTACCAATTCATCTATTTCTTTTTACCGCCGGCAGTTACCAATTCCTAAAGACCGTCACTAGCTAGCGTTAGCAAAATGTTTGTGTGTCGTATTTCCTAGAAATTCTGCGCATCTAGTAATAAGGCGTCGTACACAAATTACGTAACGCATGAAGGGGGGGGGGGGAAGGGGGGTTGAGTCTGCGTTACTTATTGTTACGTAGGGGAGAGGGGTGGTAGTAGACACAGTTACGTAACTGTGATGTTGGCTCGAAATTAAAAATTTCGGAGGGGGGTCAGGCTGTTCAGCGTTACGTAACTTTGTGGGGGGAGGGGGTCTGATTTTTAGCGTTACGTAATTTGTGTACGACGCCTAACCAATTTATCTGTCCGTCAATTGTTTCCGGAATGATCTGCGTTCTTTCTGCTTCATAAAATGTCCTCTTTATATCAAGCAACTCTGTTTTAACTTTGTTTCCGTTTTCCCAAATTATGGATAACACAATTCTGTTGCAGGTTTCTTCGTTTGTGCGTGCATGGATTTTTTATTCTTGTATGTTTAATTAAAGTAATTGCGTTAGACCGTGGCACGTTCCACAACGTTGCCTTCAATAACTATTGAGAAAACGCGGAAATTGTTCTCGAGTATTTGGTTGATTTTAGTGACGAAGGAAATGATTTCGCGGAACAAATGTTTTCATACGCGAGTATGAAAAGTATTTTTGGAAAGATTCGAGGTGGCTCTCAGCCTGCCAAACGGTAAAATATTGACCGCTGTGCTGAGGAAGTTGCCATCCAGCGTTTTAACAATGATTTTTTTTTTCGGAGACACCGGTCTTTACCGATGTAGATGTCTATACCCGATGTAGATGCGAAAAATGTTTTTTTATTCAACAACCGGATGCAACGGGAAAATTGAGACTAATATGCCTTCAAGAGTCAGCAGCAATAATCGGTAATACTCCCGAGCAATTCGCTCAAACCTTCCAGGTTTATTGGAATAATGACATGGTTGACCAATCTTGTGAGGACTTGAACTTTATGCTTCGTGTAGATTAGAGTGCCAACCAAAATGGTCATATCGAATTTCAAAAAAAAAAAAACTATAAATGTTTACCCGCCCGAAAAAACACCCTGTGCAAAATTTCAGTTCAATCAAAATTAAAATGAAGTGGCTCACTGGTTCAGGTCGTTATTTGCGTCCTACGACGTGTTTAATTAAGGCAAAGCGCTTCGTCTTTCGGGGCCGACCAATTATGTTCGAAACACTCATTATTTTCATAATATTGTTACGAACATTTACTATCGAGCACAACAAAACAAACAACAGTTTGACATTATCACAGAACAGATATGCAACTTCGGACCAAACTCTACAGCAAATTGGTGCCCAAGCTTTCGCATTCATTTTTTGCTGTTCCATCCTACAATGATTTTACAGTGCATCGTTCGAACAGTTCGCTCCAATAGTTTGAACATGCACCAAAAAACTATTTTTTTGCTTTAATAACCAGGCAAAAAGGTGATCTTGAATAGTTGAATCTCTCAAAATCAAGTTCACAGGACCGACCGCACTTCACACAGGACCGCATTCAAGGGATCTTTGCAGTGGAAATTCAGTAACAATTCACAATCAACGTCAATAGAACAAATTAAACTAAAAATCTTTCAACCATTCAAACATTGTCTAACAAATTTTCTTGGATCGTACACCTCACGACTGTTGAAGCTATTTTAAACTGTTAGTTGAATATTTTCCTTGGACTTGGAAACCGAATTTCTCGATCAACGACAATATTTATTTCTCGTACCGTTTTTTATACCTAACATTGCTAGAAATGCATATCAGACGCGCTGTACAAACACTGCTTACTTCATTAGGTACAATGTAAAAATTGATTGTCGTTAGTCAAGATATTCAGTTTTCAACTTGGGCAACAATGAAATTCATTAAAAATATATCTACATAAAAACCGTTGCACGCATGCGGGTGGTACTGTACGTTTGTCATGGAAAGGCACCCTCGCCATACCAGTACCGGGGAGAACAAAGGATTCTCTCGACGAAAAAGCGGCGAGAGCTCATACGGTCCTTTTGTTGAATGAATGGAATATAAGCGTGATGAAATTTCGAGTGTAAAATGCATTCTCTCCACCGCTAGATGTCGATACTTAAAATAAAGAGATTCTGTCTCGTTTTTGGTTCTTCAGTTGAACAGATGTGACATTATTCATCAAATAGCAACGATGCGGCACGTTACTGTCGCGTTGCCAAATTTAATAACTCGCTACTACCCGAGGTGAGGGTTGCTATTTCCCAAACCAACATAGCAACGCACGGTGCGGTTGCCGCGTTATGGTGGGAGTTGCCAAACTAGCTTTAGAAACTTCAATTTAGCCACTGGTGGGCTTGCTCTTAATAGATTCTTACTAACTAAGCGAATGAAAATCGCAAATTCATGTGTTCCAAGTTGTGAATTGCTTCTAAAATGAATGAATATCAGTAGCAAGGTATGTAGCTTTACCGGATTTATAATTTGAATGCATCGAAATAGTATATTATAAGATGCGATGAATTTTGGTCATCGGTTGTTTTGATAAACAATTTTAGTTTTTGGCATTTTTTTTGCAATATAGCAGGTTGTACTTTTGACATACCGTTTTACTATGTTTATACACCAACATCACAACGACGATTATATGACTTCTAAGAGTTTTGATGTAACTAGAGGAGTGTCTGAAAATGTAACGATAAACACTTAGTAACAATGAATACATTGAAATTTTGCTCGTTGCACTAAATTCGTAGTGAAAGACTTTCACTCGTTGGGTCTTTCAGGTTGCAAGATGACACCGGTTGTTTCTTTTTGTTAGGATTACTAATCACCTATTGGGTTACGCAGTGTCTTGCCCCTAGCATCCTTCAAAAACAGCTGGCTCAGATACCGGCATAGATAATTGTAGAACTGTTCCTTTATTGTTTTTCAGTAATCTAATACTTTTAACTGTGAAAATAAGCAGATTATTAACACTTAACCTTATTCTGCTTATTTTTATTTAAATGGCATGTCGCATGTCGCATCAATGAGTAGAAAATCTATATTCTCCAGAATGGACTAGAGTCAATCGGCAAAACATGTAATATAATCCAATAAGAGGATGAAACTAGTTTATGAATTTTATTTCCGAATAAAGATGTGATTCGTTTATTATAAATATTCGGAAAGTTTGCGTTAAAAAATCCATCTGTGCCATGATTTTTGAAAACTCAAAGTACTTTCTTGAGTTGAAAAAAAAACTCACGAGCTGCATTTTATATTTTACAAATTTTCAAAAATAACCGTCGATAACACATGATACAATTGTAAATGGAAAAATTGCAACATTAACGGTTTAAAACGCACGATTTTTCAATAACATTGATTGTTGTTCGTGTTTCAAATCAACATTTGTCGATTACAATACCTTCGTTACACTATTGTAATATGACAAACTCCACAAATGCGAATAATTGCGAATTTTTCCCAAAACGTTTTTGCATCGAACGTAATAGATTGTATTAAACGGGTTAAACTGTTGAAATAACCGTCACATCAGGGCATCTTCAGCGGTGGTTCAAATCGTTGTTCTGTTCTATTTTTTTGGAACAAACTCAAATTCACTGCTGCACCGGTGGTGTAAATTTTGTTTTATACCAGATCTAAATTGAAAAAATTTGAAACTGGTATACGTTTTGGTCTATTTTTGTCACTTTTTGAAACAAGAAATAGATCGTTCTAAAACCTTTTGTACGCTACCAACAGGTGGGTAAAATGTCATATTTTAATTGAATACTTCATTTTTAGCTATTTCCATATAAACGTTTTGCGAGTGTTGGGAAATAAACAAAACAAAGATTTTTCATGACAATTCACAATTGTTTTTGTGTTTTTTCTGAAGAAGGAAAAGAACAGGTTTGTCGTTTTTGGCTTCAAGGAAACCGACCAGCAAAAGGGGGAATTCTGGAAGACCATAACCGCAGGTTCAACTAGTTGGTTTGCAACCATCAGCTACCAGGATGACAAATATGTTGGCTATTTGTTAATCGTCTTAATTGTAGTGGGGCTAGAGGAGACCTTGAGAGGCCAGAAAAATGTTCCTCGAAGACACTAAACTGAAAACGTTCAAAATGCTGGGGTGACATTGCGCATTTCATTTCGAGCAACTATGTTTGTTATGTTTCGTTTTCGTATTTTTTCAACTTTGCGGGTTAGATGAGCCGCAGGACAAATGACAATGACAGCTCCTTTTGAGCTTGAAGCATAACTGCCACCCCAAGCTTGTTTCAATATCCTCAAAACCCAACCAACGTTTGAAGAACTGCAAGATTTTGAAGAATTGATGAGACGAAAGCGGACGATGAACATCTACGCGATCAAATATTTTTCGCTATCCTCCGAAGCCCTACTTGTAGCAGAAATTTTTCGATCCTACCAATCCATCCTGAGAAATATCTCAAACGCTTGGGTCAAACCGTCAAATCCATAAAGTTTTGTGGATATAAAGTGTCTTGCCAAAGTAATCGTTTAATGTGCGTAAAAATTATCGAATTTCCGTTTGTTAAATCTTGAGTGCTTTTCAATTCAAGTCTCATAAGCTGATAACATGGGGTATTGAATTGTTGACAGTGTGACAGATGTCAGCGGTTTAAGACAACACCGGTGCGAAGAACGAAAAGTTGGTCTATATTAGCTGGTTCTATTCAGGTTTCGCTGGTGTAAATCTAGTATAAATTCGTTTCAAAAATAGACGACCGCTGAAGATGCCCTCAAAACATCGAATAAATTATGCCACATTATACCACTGGCAAAGCGGCATAAACGTACACGACCAATATTTATTGCCCGAGAGCACAGAAAATTCAATTGTCATTTTCCAGTCCTTTTTGTGTGCACTTTCTGTTCGATCATATACCTGAAGCTGACCTTCCGTTCTGTGCATTAACGCTTCACTATCGGACCTTAATATGAACCGCCGATCAAACAGATAATAGACAAATCTCTCCTCAATCCGCCCACACTATCGCCAATGCCTCGCGATGCAACTGAGGGTACCGAGACTCAGCTACAGTTAGGCTTTTCGATGCACATGCTATAATGCGGCGTCTATGAAAATTATCTTCTTGTATGAGGACTGCTCCAAGGCCCCATGGAGACGCGTTCGTATATAGAATGGTCCTATCTTCCTCACTAAAATATCCTCGCTTGATTATTTTATCCTCGGCAGCCTCCTTTAACTCTTTAAATGCTTCATCATGAATTCGTTCCCACTTGTGTTTAGTTTTTTCGTTCACCAGATCTCTAAGTGGTTTTGTTTAATGGGAAAAGTTTTTGATAAATGGGCTGATAAATGTCATTAGACCGAGAAAGCTTCTTAGTTAGGGGACGTCAACCGGTCGCTCAAAATGCTTGATATCAGAAAGTTTCTTCCTGGCCGGCAGTATACCCGATCCGTCAATAGTGAATCTAAGAAAATCCACCGTTGTTTTACCATAAACTGATTTCTCCTCGTTGATCGTCAAGCAGTTTTCATGTAACACCCTCTTGACATCTTCAACGTTTTTGTTAAGCTCCTCAAGTGTTCGTGCAAACAGCAAAATGTCATCAAGATATACAATAAGATTTTTACATCTATCAGCAGCCTTTCCATCACCCTCTGGAATAATTATAATGCGCATGATAGGCCAAACGGCAACCTTCTGAAGCGCATAAGGCCATTCGCTGTCATAAAAGTAGTAGTATGACAAACTTCTTCATGAAGCTCAATATGATAATATGCATCCTTCAGATCGAGCTTTGTGAAAAACAAGTTACCGTTGCCGCTAGGAATGTCTGTCCAAATTTTCTCCAAAGAAGGCATGGGATATGGTTCTCGGATAATCGTTTTGTTGACGGCTCTGTAATCCACTACGATTCTGAAATCATTTGCTCCTTTCGGTACTAACACGAGCGGAGACACGAAAGAAATTATGTCCCCTTCTCTATCAGCCCTCTCAATAATGCCTTTAGACTCCATTGCCTTCAATCTTTCAGTAGTAGCGTTTCCAAACGCTTTTGGAATGTTATATCTTATGATCTGCTTTGGAGCTACTGCCTCGTCCACTCTAAATCGAATCGGGTCAATAGGAACTTTAGGAAATACTTGGCTCATGCTTGATCCATAATCAACATAGTTGATGGTGTGTTTATCTCTCGTTTGAATCCCCACACGAATAAGGTTTAGTTTGCATGATGTATCGTATCCCAGTAAAGACAACCTTGCTCCTTTCACTACAAAAAATTTTGCTAGCTGTGTTGGCTGTTCCTTGCCCTTGACTCCTATGCAGGCCTTGAAGGAGCAAACAACATCAAGGTTGTTGGGACTAGCATATGCGCTCAATACCTCCTCAGGATGAATCTCCAGCTCCTGAATTACTGTTCGACAATTTCGGTAATCAACTTCCACTCATTTCTTGTGATAGTGTTTACTGTAGCTCAGGAATCTATCAGAAAGCTCAGAGTTTGAGACCCAATTTGGCAAGCAATGAATCTTTAATCGCTCTAAGTGCTGAGCACATCAGCACTTCTAGTAATTAACTGATTTATCCTTTTTTTTTTATTCTCGTTTATTTTCCGTCGGTCTAGTTCCGCCACTGTTGTGGCCAATCACCGACGCCCAGGGAGGCGACTCCACACCCAGGACCCTAACTCACGACCCGTTTATTAACGGACCGGCGCCAACGGCTTTACTTCCTCATGCGATGGAAGGCGTGATCCCAGAGATTTTTCGCCTCAGAAAATCTCCCGGTGTCGGCTAGGATTGGGTTGGTTGTGAGTGGATCACGCCACCTCACAACCATCGACACCTATGTCGGCGGTGGGATTCGAACCCAGGCGTCGAGCGTGGTTGACGGAAACGTTACCAACCACACTAGGCCCCCGCTCTGATTTATCCTTGTAGCTTCGTTCTTAACTTCGTCCTTGATTTCATCGCGACGACCGGTTTTTTTCTCGAGATTTGTATCTTACGTTTCCAACACGTACAGATGAACGGCAATAATCAGCATAATGTCCAACTTTCCCACAGTTGAAACATTTTACCCGAAATGCTTTACATTTCCTCGGACCGTGGTATCTCCCACAATTCTCACATTTTGATCCAGATGCCGTATTTCGTTCTATCCATCCTCTAGAGAAACCACGAATTGTCACCGAACGATGATGTACGTGAACAACGGTAAGGCTCGTTGCGCGCAGAATCGGAGTTTTTCTTCCTTATATTCAACGCGTTTACCGGCCGTACTAGATTTCCATCGGATTTTCCTTCCTCAGCTGCCTCTCCCTTTTCCTGAGTGTCCTTTGACAGATCCTCGTCTTCTGTTCTGATGTAATCAAGATGTTTTCCATGGCGAATAATCCGTTCCAAATTGTTTCCAAATATGTCAGACATTCCGTAGTTTTCTTGCGATTTTAGGTACTGACCGTCTCAACAGAGCTTGTATGAACTCTTCGTCTCGTTGTTGTGTTCCAAAATCACAAAACTTCGCCTGCATTTCTAGTCGCAGCACCCAATCAGTGAATGGCTCTGAAACTTTCATGCGCATTTCGCGAAATTTAATTCTTTCTTTCGTCACATCACAAGTTTGCTCGAAAAACTTGTTATTTCCACCGATTGTCACCTTATACACGTCAGCATCGTCCTCAGAAACCAATTTCTCCTGCATTTCTATGACGTTCAGAAATAATCCCCCGCGAAGATTTTTATGCCAGTCAGTTTCATGCGCTGGTTGATCGGTGCTTTGCACGATGCGATACGCTCAAATTAATCGCGGAAGCGAATCCACTCCGCTTTCCGGGCACTTGGAATCAACAATCCGTCAACTGGCTTGAGTGGCCAGGATCTGGAGAGCCAATCTGCTTTCATTCTCTCCTGACGGGGATCATAACTGGAAACATTTTCGATTCTTGGAAATTTGCGGCAATATTTCCTTTGGCGCTCTTACGAAACGTCCGCCATGATGTTCATCGCTGCTATCATATGATAAGATTGCATTCGCTTTGCTCATATTCTGTAATATTGATGAATTAAATTATTGTTTCAACAATTACGGCATATTTGTAAACGCACTTTTCGATAAATACACTCCGAATTCACTTTTTACATATTTTTTCAACTCTTCAAATCCAAACAGATTCGCTAGCTCGTGTTACTAATGCACTTGCAAAGAAAATTCTAGATTCGAGACCAGAGTGTAACAGCAATATCTTCACTTTTCACAAAGCGTGAAGAACAAAGCAAAGTAAAACACCATCACCAACACCATCTCGCCCGTCGCAAAAAAAACTCCGCTACTGTCACCGTCACACTGATGCGCAATCAACCGACGCAACCAATATTGCTGTAAGAAACGAAGAACTGCTTTTTTCCTTTCCAGACCAGGGTGTTCAGATGTTTTGGTTATAAGCTAAACTCAACGCAATCGATTGTGAATATTATTGCTTGCTGACCATGAGCCAAACTCGGTGCAACACTTTTGTTTATATACACGATCTAAACCCATCGTAGGTTGGCCATGGGCTGAACCCGGCGCAATTTTTACTTGGCTATGAGCAATACTAAGCGCAAGTTGATAATTTCACTCCAACTGGCAACACTTGCTATGACTATGAGCTCGACTCAGTGCATGCGATGTTTTTCTGACTCAAACCTAGAACCTGAACGAAAAAACCTCCGAAAAACAGGACAACAACAGGACTCACCAATCTGCGTAATGACCCTCCAACAAAACACATACCTAAGGATCGTGATATCTTGCTTGGCAGTCAATAAAAATAAACGTATTTCCATCCTTTTATAAGGAGCCACATTGTATGTATATTTTTCCTATGTTTATTATCTTCTTACACTGAAGGAAATACTCAGCCCAATACCACAAGAGGCACTAGTAATCCATACTCGGCAGATTTAGCATTGTCTGCGGGCCTAAATTGAACAAAAAAAGTTTATTCTGGCTCTGTGCTGTCAAGTTTGCATTTTTCCTTGTAACGATTACTCACCTTAGCGTAAATGTGAGTTTTTGTGCATGTGTTTGTGTGTGTATGTGTGTGGGTTTGTATGTGTGTTTGTGCGTATTTGTCTAATTGAAACTGCCGATGGAAAATAACTGACGTTTGACCGAAACAAGATTGATAAAACTAATTCAACTGCGAGGCAGAGTAGGAAGTAGTCGAGCTTTTACGCCAAGCTATGCGAACAATCTGCGAGAAAAATGCATGTTTATTCGCATAAACTGGCGTAGCGGTTTTTCTGGATTAATTACCATGGGCAGACTCGTATCATCCATGGGGCCTCTATTCAAACATCAATCTTCATAAAATTGACAGACTATTTTGTTGTAATTGTATCTCAATATAATTATTTGGGTTAAAATAACAAAAACGCGTTTTTCTCGCAATGATGGTGTTGGTTGTTACGTCAACTATGTAAACAGGGGCAGTGTAGTCCTACGTCAACCATGCGGCCGTGTCTTGGATACCACCCCCCTACTATTTGGTATTTTTTCTTATAACTAGAAATAATAATAATTACCTAGAAATTGATCCATGAAGATCGGAAATCGATCAACTGGTTCAAAAGTTATGAGTTTTTTGGAATAAAATACATCGAATATAGCCGTTTTTTTATGGTCACCCTATTTTGAAGCTAGTCCCCCTAATGACCCAACGAAACAATACGGGTTTGATTATTTTCAACATAGATTCATCCCTGCGATTTTGAGCACAATGGGGTCCTAAAGTTTTAAACGGTTTTCTGATTTTTATATATCAGCTGGAAGAGTGCAATTTTCTGAGCAAAACGTGATTTTTAAAAAATGTTTATCATTTTTCTTTGATTTTCAAATGAAGGATAATAATCTGCTCGAAATGCCTTAAATGACAGTTCTCTCATATACCGTACATGGGTGAAACGTCATCTAAGACCATTCGAGCAGTTTTTTTATTCTTCATTTAAAAATCGAAGGAAAACGATAAACGTTTTTTGAAAATCACGTTTTGCTCAAGAAACGCGGCTTTTTCAAATGATATATAAAAACCGGTGTTGCTTTTGGGACCCAATTGAAGCACTTTGCGTGACCAACTTCGAAATAGGGTGAACAACTGTGTTCATAAAAAAACAACTGTGTTCGATGTATTTCATTTAAAAAAAATCATAACTTTTGAACCAGTTGATCGATTTTCAATCTTCTTGGATCAAATTAAAGGTAATTATTTCTAGTTATAGGAAAAAATATCAGAAAAATAAATCTGCGTGCTTTTATATGCGTAATATATAAAATTACTGAAATTTTTGTCATGTTTTTAATTGAATTTATTCAAATTTAAAAAGTAACATATTTTTAAAAATTCCTCCATTTATAGTGTTAAGTATGCCCTTCACAATGAGACCAAGAGGTATTTTTTATGTTTGCCCCAAAAAGAATGACGAACAAATGGAAAACGCATGTTTTTTTATGAAAAACATTAATAACTTTGAGTAGAATTGAGATATTTACGATATTAGAATTGCAAATTGTTTCTCTTAAAAAGCTCTATAAGTCGTTCAAAGACAGTTTTAAGGTGAAACTTTAAATAAATGCCTGATTGCATCGAAAATTTTGGTCACCCTAATTTATGATAATTTTTCAATAAGCGCTTTATCATATATAACAACTTTGTAGAAGAAAGTTTTTCTCTAAAACATTGCTATAGAGCTCTAGACCCAAATTTTCTCCTAAATTTGGTTTCTAGACCATTGTGCAATTGGGTCCTAAAGCAATACCGGTTTTTATATATCATTTGAAAAAGCCGCGTTTCCTGAGCAAAACGTGATTTTCAAAAAACGTTTATCGTTTTCCTTCGATTTTTAAATGAAGAATAAAAAAACTGCTCGAATGGTCTTAAAAAACTGCTCGAAATGGTCGAATGTTATTCGCCCATGTACGGTATATGAGAAAACTGTCATTTAAAGCATTTCGAGCAGATTTTTATCCTTCATTTAAAAATCAAAGGAAAACGATGAATATTTTTTAAAAATATATATATAAAATATATTTGATATATAAAAATCAGAAAACCGTTTAAAACTTTAGGACCCCATTGTACAGATTTTGGTACAATTTTTTTACGGAAATAGTATAAATAAAAGAGATTTTTGCAGCTGCCAGTACAGATGAAAATATGGCAACACTGCAGCAAAGACCAGAAGCAGAGATGCCTGAAGTTCTTGAAGAGTTTGAAAATGCTCGAAAACCCGGAGAAATCTGCTTGAAATCAGAGTAAAAATTGCGCTCGCACAGGCAGTCTGCAAAAATCTGCACACATTTTGAAAAAGTTTGCGCAAATATAAGGACACACTGTCAAAAATCTGCAGAAGCTATAGAAAAACCGCAAATATTATTGCGAATCAATAAAAATCTGCACACGGACTCTATAAATCTGCGTTTTGCAGACAAATCTGCGCATCTGGTATCCCTGGCACGTTGAATCACATCCACACACGCTTGGCCATTTTTACTCTAAATTGAGTAAAATTTGACTCAATTTCGTTAAAATGAATCTACCTCAAAGAGAGTAAAGGCCTACAATGGATACGTTGCGGCTGCGTTTGCGGAAATTTGACAGTTAGCGCATACATTTTCTGTCAAATTAACGTTAAGTTAAAATCACTGTGATAAAGCTATTTTGGAGCATTCTCATTTCATTGTTTAGTAAAAGAATACAAAAAACGAGTGAAAACAAGAATATCCTTTATTGTTTCTGATTGCAATACCTCTCAATGTGCCTTTCTTGTTCGTTTGGCTCGGATTTTGACATGTTTGTTTGGCTTTGAATTAGAGTCTATGTGTATATCAGGGGGAATCTATGTCAAATATCGTGTAACCGTGACCAGCATATTTGGCAACAAGGCGTACGGTTGTTTTGGTTTTTGTCGTTTTGATTGAAGTAAAATTTAGTATAATTGTAACGTTCTTTTCAACAAAACTCTAGAAATCGCGAAAAACTTTTATTCATACTGCGTTGCGTAGTGAAATTTGGTGGGAGCAGCCTGCAATTAGCTAAAAATCATGAAGTTTCCTCGCCACACAGGAAATCTTTTAAACGTCATGGACCAACAAACTTCATGGACCAGAGCCAAGTATGATGACAGTTCTACAAGGTATGCTATTCACGTCGATGCATTAGTATTAGTGATCGTTATGAACTTTTTCCAATTTTGTATGAAATTTGAAATGATTTTGCATTTTAAACTAAACTTATAAAACATACTTTCCTGAAAAGTTATAGAAATGATGTTGAAACATGTTTTATTTGTGGGGAATACATAAACATGCTGCGGTTTAGGTAAAATATGCTGTTTTTCATCAATTTGTCGGTAACCCTTTTGCACTTTTCGTTATTTTCTTGTACTCTAATAGCGCTTCTAAATAGAGTCGCTTATGTTTCATACAGTAACAAAAGTCATGAGCTATGACAATGACTAAGATTATGCTCCAACTACTAGAAATATAGCATTTTTATATATTTTATTTCGACATATTGTTGCAATTTTTCACACTAAATCTAAATTAATATCAATTTCTAGTGTGTTTCTACTGCAGATTCACTCTCCAACCAAAAAAATCAAATATAAAACAACATAAAACGAGAAATTTCCAAAAATGTTCCGAGTTCCATACAAAACGCGAAATTTTTCATAACGAGATTTGTTTGTGTGCGTGGATAGACAAAAATGTAGCATACCTTGTAGAACTGTCATCATACTTGGGGACCAGAGTTGATCTGCGATAACGCACACATATATGAAATTTGACAGCAGTAAATCCCCCCTGGTGTATATCTAAGGGGCGACATCTGGCTTCTTACTCTTCCTCCTCATCCACCTCGATGTTCCCTGTTGTATTTTTCTTGAGTGATGCCATTCAATCGGAGAATACTTGAATGTTTTTAATGCTTTTTATCAACATTTGGGGTACTGGGGGTAAGCCCGGCCCCCTAAGGAAAATGGTTCTTTAGTAGCACTTGATGGCGAATATTGTTATATTTTTTTTCACAGATTCATTACCCAGATTGTTTTCTACAAGATATGAAGGTTTTCAGTATTTTAAAACTGTTATTTTACAAGGAATAGTGAAGTTTTGTAACTAAGATAAAAACGACGTTTAGCAATCAGTGCGGGTGAAACCGGCACCTCTTAGGGGTAACACCGGCACCTAAGTTTGTTCATGAATTAACTCGAATTAACTAAACCAATTTGAATTCGGAAACCGCCGAATGAGAGATTTTACATTTCTGTATGTTACTGTTGAATTTGGTTGTTGTCGGTTAGCTGGTTCTGGGCAGATTGCCGGAACAAGTTCCGGTGAACATTATGTATAAACAATGAAAGAATTTGATACTCGGCAAGCCTATCATGTGGCACTTTAAATCATATTATTAACTGGTTTCATTGAAGCCAGGATCACAATGACCACATCGGAGCATATTTTAAATACCACCGGGAAAGCCGTCAGTTTTGTGACTAGATTCAGCACATTTGGCACCCTTGGAATCATTCATAAATCACAGAAGAGCTTGAGTGCATGGTTCTAAGTCGATTAATTAATTTATTTATCAGCTAGACATCGGTAATAGATGAGAAATATGTATCAGCAACATCCAACTAGCCTCAGACCATGTCGGGCTTACCCCACTCACTGGGTGACGGTGTTACCCCGACAGCACACATTTTTTAAAAAAGAGCATTTCTACAAATTAATCGCTTCAATTTACCTCAGATCGAATTCCTGCGATTGCTTACAATACAGGTAATAAATTGTAGAACAACGAAAAATTATATTAGTCTTTTCAAATGAATAAAAGCTTAGGTTCCAAAAATTAAAAAAATTACATCCTTTTTCGCATCAGCTGCAGTAGCGTATGTTTTGTCTATTATTTTGACGTTTGACGTTTCACGGTGGCTTCGATGTGTCTTGAAATGTCTAAATATTAAATACCAACACTTCACATATTCCAAAACACAGTTAATTAGCGTTTTCTAGTAAAATCCTAGGGGTGACGGTCTTACCCTCAGTGCCGGGCTTACCCCCAGTACCCCTATGCACAATTCCTCCTGCAGTCGATAGTTTTACCGTCTGAGGGTTACCGGAGATTCTGCATCTTTTATATACTTAAAATCGAACGTGTCATCCATCAATGATTAGAATTAATTCATTAACCCCTCTGAATTGTACTTTCTGCACAAGTAATATGCCTCAACAGGTATGTTCCAAACTTAATCCAGAACGGATTCAAAAGTAGAAATAAGCTCACACTACACTATTTACTCCCGACATTGAGCAGCGGTATGCTGTTCTTATGCTTCACGCAAAACCGTAATAACTCCTTGCGCACTTTTGGATCATTTGGTAATTGATATTAGTGATGATCCAAGTGGGATCTCGTACTACGCCCATATTTGTACTTTTTTTAATGTCCACTTGAAATTATTTTAGATTATAACAGGTGACATCAAAAAGCATAAATCGAAACAACAAAACATGTTGTTCAGCAACACTGCCAGCAAGCCTGATGATAAATTTTAACGCACTCGGGGTATTCAATTTCAACCAATCAGCGAGTGGTTCCCAAAGTGGATGCAAATCTATACCCAGTTGTCTCCCCTTAGGTGTATATAGAGTTTTTGTGCCGTTTGTTGCCAAGTTTGAATCTGTGCATTGTTGTTGCCAGAAAAGATTGAGTAACACAAATATATTGCAAATTTTCGCTGAAAGGCGGAAAAAACAGCGTTTCATTAAGCAGACAGTATATGAAGTAGAGAGAACGAAAATTAAGCGAACTGGAAATATGATACAGATTTGGAAAAACATACCGCAGTCACGTCGGGATGCGGTATATTTTTCCAAATCTGTATCATATTTCCAGTTCGCTCAATTTTCGTTCTCTCTACTTCATATACTGTCTGCTTAATGAACTTGCGTGTTAAAGGGAAAAAGCCGTTGTTAAAAATAAAAATTCAGTTCGAAAAACACTGCGTTTTTTTAAACGGGATATTTTTACAATAACGCATTTATTTTACTCGATTCGGAAGATTTTTTGTACGCGGTTTCAAATAAGTTTAGTATAAGTATATCTAATCTAATCTTTTAAATGCGGTACAACCAATTGCGTATAAAGCGACCTCAGTGTACAGACAATTTGCAAGCAAATTATTATTATTGATTATATCCCGAAAAAATTTATATTTTTATTTATATTTTTTTTACGATATATTTTGCAGTGAGAACAGTAAATGGGCAATGATTTTTATTATAACCATAAAAAACATAATATGTTTACTGTAAGCTTGCGAACGGTTATTATCATTACCATGTTTTAACAACGTTTTTTGTTATTGAACTTTCCACCGACTATAATTTAATCATGAAACACATTGTCGGCGAGTTGGATCTGTCAGGTCTGAGCCGAACAAACACACACAAAAAAAAACATTATCAGTGACTTCTGAATGTATGGGAAAAATGCCTGAAAAAATGCTGTTAAGACACACCCCTTTTTCATGGTAAAAATGGCAAAAACAATGTTTTTTATTGTTCTGGACAATAATATTCAATCAAGTATTTACAATGAAAAACATGGTTAAATTATAGTATAACTATATAACTATCACAGCAACTTTCATGGTTATTTTGATGTTATTTTTTTCGGGGATGGCTGCCCTTTGACGACACTTTCACTGTCACTGGACTTGTTTGTTGCTATTTTGAGCATATACGCTGTCGAAAAACAGCAAACTGAACTTTTTTTCTTCCCCTTCAAATTTTCAACATTTTTAAGGGGAAGTTGTCATAAAACGAAAATGATTTTATTCTGTAGATCTGGCATCTCTGTTTTTGGGTGTGCTATTATCATTCCTAGGCGAATATGTGCAATAGTCTTAAAAGTCAGATGAGTTGCGTGATAAAATATTTTTTAATTGGTTTTACTTAAGTTCAAATTAAATTAAAATGATTTGTGTCAAATGGTAGTCCAGCAATGGAAACAGTGCTTCTATAATTTCGGGATGGATAATCATAATAGTATGTATTTTTATGGGAAGATTAGCTATTACAGCATAATGTTTACTAAATATTAAACAAGAACACATTCCGGGTTTGATAACATGCATATATTGCATTGAGTCAGCACTTCACGCCAACATAACGTGAACAGGTTTTAAATAAAGAACGTTTACGGTAACTTGGTATTTATGTTGGTTCTCAATCAAGAAATCGTTTTCTATACATTCCTTCAGTGTGGAACATCAGAACAAAACAAAATCCTTATTAATCCACCTAAATGGTAAATGTTTAGTTATCAATGGTCAATGTATTCCTTGCTCACAAAGATTACCTCGTTCAAACATGGTATTGGCCATAATATTTTTTTAATGTTGCGCATCTAGCTGATTCAAATCTGCATTATTTTGCTCATAATGTGAACTAATCTCAATGGAAACTATGCAAAATTCTTTGAAAGAATTTCGAAAATATTGTTTAGGTGTATCAGTAGAGTTAAATCAAATATCGAAAAAATGAAACGTTTCCAAAAAATTCTACTATCTACTAGTAGCACTGGTTTCCTAGTATTAATTGAGAACTTAATGTGACCAATGGACACCGGAAATGTTCCGGATTTTGGGAGTGTGCATCAAAATATGAAATTTTTCCAACGCATAGAACTTTTTCTGACATCTTGTTTCTTTAAGGTTTATATGTTCTCAATAAACTAGAATTCATTCCGAGTTCATTGATACCCAATCTGTCGAAGAATCATTGAGATATGAATTAATTAAGTATGGGTGTTGTTTTTAGCAGTTTTTTCACTTGTTGGGTACAATTTTCCTTGGTCACCCTAGCAAAACGCAATGAAGCTTCGTGGGTGTGTAGTATGGTCAGGTACGGGTATTTTTACCCGATACCCGTACCCGACGGGTTCAAGTCGGGTTTCGGGTAACGCCAAAAAATATTTTTCGGGTTCGGGTCGGGTACGGGTCATTTAAAACCAAGGCTTCGGCTCCGGGTCGGGTACGGGTTTGAAAAATTCTCTACTGGTCGGGTACAGGTAATTCAATTTTCGTGCATTATGAGAATTTAATAAAACTATTCAAGCCTCGGTGTTTTAGCATAGTCTTGGTCTCGGGGGGAGAAACGGATACAAAGCTGTGGGAGTGTCAAATGAACCAGAATGAGCTGTCAATTTGAACCAGGGGAAAAAAGCATCTTTTAGTAGCAGGTATTGTAGTAACTTGAAGGTATCGCCTTGCTTGAAAAAATATTAAACTCAAGCATTTTTTTGTATTCAGTGTGGTTATACAAAATATTTTGGTTTATTTTTACGTAAAATAATAAATTACATAAACTTTCAGTAATAATCCTGTCAGTGTATTTCGATTATTAAACTTGCGCTTAACTTATTTTCAAAGAGCACATAAAGTATACAAGCAAAGTGTATCAAATATACGAGATGTTTATATCCTCTCATTGATAGAAATTCCAAACTTTGTTTAAAGAATAAATTTTTGATTTACAAACAAATTTTTAGACCAGCAATGCTTTATGCTGTACCGATCTGTTTAAATTGTTGTTTAACAAGGAAGAAAACGCTTCAAAGGATTCAGAATTAAATTCTGAAAATGATTTCGAAGCGTCCTCCTTGGTGTGGTACGCTCGAATTACATAGACTTACTGGTGTTGAAACATTAGATCGTTGTAATCCTCAATTGCTACGAAAAGCTCTCTTTATAGCCAATAAGTTGACAATTAAGTTAGTTGTAAGTTTACTTCCCTTTCTTGACAAGTAGGTTCAAATCCCTACGAATGATAAGTCCTAATTGCGAAAGCAAACAAATCCTAATAATTAAAATTACAATTTTTCTAACAGTGTTGAGAAATCACCATTTGTGATTGGACACACATACTCATTATTTACTAATATTTATCATCAACGCTTAAATTGTTAACAAAGATGCTACGCTGGATTCTAGGTGAACCAATACATCGCCTGGAACTCTGGGTTCATTAACATTCGTTCACATGAACACTCGGTTCTAGCCGGCCATCACCTCGAGCAACCACATATGACAATCAGTGCATAAAATGTGCGAGGTAACCAGATACACTAAAGTTGCTTTTTACGCGGGGGATACGTGTCGCGTAAAAAACAACCGCGTGAAAAAAAGGCGTAAATTCCGGAATCCGCGTAAAAAAACCGCGTAAATTCCGGAATCCGCGTAAAAAAACGCGTAAATTCCGGAATCCGCGTAAAAAAACGCGTTAACTCCGGAATCCGCGTAAATCCCGGAATCCGCGTAAAAAAACCGCGTGAAAAGCGACCTTAGTGTATTTAAAAAAAAAATAAAACAAAACAAAACGAGTCGGGTACTGGCAATTTCAGGGCATTAGTAGAGTGCCTGTAGAGGAGAGTGACGACATGTCATCCCATTTGAAATAAATGTTTCTGAGAGCATTGTAATCTATAACGGACAACACTGGTGTTACTCAAGCCTTCACGCAACTTTGACATTCAAGTATTTTGTCCATGGTTATGTTTATGATTGCTTACACTTTAGGGATACCATCTGGTCGAAGTTAGAAATCAGGACACCTTTTCTGGGCACAAATTTAACTAAGTCATTCTATTCTTCGAAGTATGAGCAAATATAACACTTAATATTTGATTTACTCAATTTTTCTACGCGGCAATACGTACCTTGTGGAAAAACGCGTTAATAAAGAAATCCGTGTATAAAAACCCGTAATTTGAAAATCCTTCAATTTAAACATCCGCGTGAAAAAACCGTTAATTCGAAAATCCGTGTAGAAAAATATCTAGTAAAAAATCTGAGTGTATCTCTAACGATCCACTTTCATCGAACCACTTTGAATTATTACGCATTAGCATCTCCCAGCTGGTCTCGAAGTACGATGCTGGCCTAACAAGCCAGTCGTCGTAGGTTCGAGTCTCGGCTCGAGAGAGACTGTTAGTGTCAGTAGGATCGTAGCGCTAGCCCCGCAATTGTCCTGTACACTCAACAGTTGGCCGCGAAGTCTGTGTGTAATAAACAGAAGGTCGAGTTCCGATACGGAATGTAGCACCAAGGCTTTGCTTTGCTTTTAGGTACTTTAAAAATTCAACACACGTTAACTGTTTCAACTTAAACTTAACAAATGCCAGATGCTTAATGGTAACGGTCAACGCGTGAAAGATTCTTTTTATTGCTCTAGTGAGATTCAACCAATGAAAAATTTCGATCGCAGTGAGCGTTGCGACCTGAAATCGAAAACACTTATTGAGCAATTCTGAAAAATTCTGCTTATTGCCACACAACAAAGTGAAATATCTCAAGAAAATCAGGACAAATGCTAAAATATAAAAAATAAATCAGGACGCCCAAATAGGACTTCAAAATCAGGACATGTCCTGCTAAATCAGGACGGATGGTATCCCTATTACACTTTTATTCGTTAGTCATTGAGTTTGATTTTCGTTATACAAATAGCTAAATTTTTTTAATGAAGTGTCTCGTGAAGTTTTGCTCAAACAAAACGACACCAGGGTTTAGGAACATCGGGTTCTTTCGATTTCCCACAGACGATGAATTACAACATATTTGGAAAAAATTCTGCGGATTACCGGATACTTTCGAAATCACAGCAAGTTGCCGAGTTTGTAGCGTAAGCTAACATAGCAGAAAGTGATAATTTATACTAAAACTGATTCGAAATTAGTTCCACTTCCAGCAGGAGGATATATATTTTGCCTCTTCCCAAACCAAAATTATGCGACGGCGAACAGCTGTTCCAGTCTATGATTTCGCTTCTCAGATTGCCGACTCTGCATCTGATGCCGATGTACTGGACATTGAGCTATCGAATGATAGCTATGCTTACGAAGAAGTTAATGGTGCTGCAAATCCGAAACCATCTTTCAAAAACATGATTGCGGTTCGATGTTCTCCGTACGACGAGAACCAAGCTGTGTGTGCAGGCACAAAAAGGAAGTATGATAGGTAAAGTTTTTTTTCAACAAATTTCATAAATTTATTGTACAACACAACTGTTTCCAGTTACTTAAATGGTTTAAAAAAACAGTGTGTCGATCCTAAAAATGTTAAACAGCAGGAGGACGTTATTCGAAAACAAGAGACCATAATCAAAAAAAAAACAGACGGAAACACCCAGATTGGCGCTGGATGCACTCAACAGAATTTTTAAGTCTGATCAAGTGGATATGCTATCATACCAGAAAAAGCGTCCTAAGCAGTGGAGTAACGAAACCGTTACTGAAAGCTTACAGACTAAATTTGTATGCGGAACAAAAGGATACGAGCACCAGCAGTCAAAATATCCTTTACCATCCCAGCGTACTCTACAGCGACGAGTGGAAAATTTAGACTTTAGCCCAGGGGTTCTAAATGATGTACTGGAACTTTTAAAACTAAAATTCAACACTATGCAGACGGCAGATCTCGACTGTGGACTGATCTTCGATGAAATATCCATCGAAGAAGCGAGGAGTTTTTGCATATCGGACAATAAATTCTATGGTGACATATCCATACCTGGTCAGACTGGGCTTGCCACTCACGCGCTTGTTTTCGTCTTGGTTGGAATTAGAAGTCGGTGGAAACAAACTGTAAGGTTTCACTTCACAGGAAACTCCATTCCCGAAACAATCCTCAAAGATACTACATTTGAAATCATTCGGAAAGTGGAGGAGTTTGGCTGCCGAGTTCATTTTTTAACATCGGACTGTGGTCCAAACAATAAGAAACTCTGGAATGCTTTAAATTTAAAGTTTCATAGACATGTTGTAATGAACAACAAATCAACAACAACAGCTGATAAGTTGGAAATCATCCCGGATGTGGTGCACGTTTTTAAGTCAACTGTACAAGGTTGGCTAAAAAATAAAGTGCTATGGCTTCCACCAGACGTGGTAAAATTAAACGGTTTTGTAACAAACGAAGTCAATGTCCAGCATTTGGCAGATCTTGTGAACTACGAGAAGAATAACAAGCTTAAAGTTGCACATGGTCTCAAACCTGACGACGTAGAATTCGGAAAGAAAAGGAATAACTTTGACGCTATGAAGGTGATAAATTCTGAAAAATACGTCAACAGACACGTCTCTGCTGCACTCCGGTTCTACAGTAATGCTGCGACCCGACCTGAAGTTCTCCCAACCGCATACTTTATCGAAACACTTTCAAAATGGTGTCAACTCTCTAAAAATAGGTCAAGGCAAATGGCTTTGAGTAAAGGTCAGTAAATATTTTAACATATCCGCATCACTTCGTGATTAGGGCGAAACAAGATAGAAAAACAAGGCCTTTCTCCCGAGGTAGTTTGGATATGCTAGAAGTTGTGTTACCAAAACGTCTTTATATTTTTTTGCTCTACAGCAAAACTTGAGAAGTACCAAGAGACACTGGAGTTCTATAAATTTTTTAAACATTTTATTTTTACACTCGAGGTGGGACATAAGCGACATTGGAAACCCTGGCAGGCAGCCATTATACTCGCAACGAATTCGATACTGAGGTTACAGGATATGTTTCTAAACGAAAAAGGATACAGTTTTCTGTTAACTTAACGGTTTGCACAGGATTGCCTAGAAAACATTTTTTCACAAATAAGGATCAGGCAAAAAAGGCCGACCGCCTTGCAGTTCAAGAGCTTGTTGAAGTCGTTGACAATTTCGCAATACTTAACAGACGTCCGGGGATCATCATATGATTCGAATGAAAGAGATTGGCTTATAGATTTTCCGTCAAATATAAAACAACTAAAAGCCAACAAAAGTCACCAAAAAGAAACACCATATGCTGCGAATACCTTCATCGAGCCAGAAGATCATTCAATTGTGAACGATACTGAGAAGAATGTAGTATACCATATCGCTGGTATGATTGTGCATAAAGTGGCAAAGCATTGCGCTGTTTGCAGCCAATGTGTTGAAAAATGCTTAGCCACTGAACCATTTATCTCGGATTACAGCAAACTTACTATCACAAAAGATTTTACTGGTCAAGCATTAGTGTATGTCAACGAGGTCACTTTTCTTTTCTTTTTAGACTTAGAGATCATGTTCAGAAAAGCGGTGGAAAATACTGAGAATATTCAAGTATTTGATACAATTGAAGCGCAATTTTTACATATTCCAGCTGTGCATCTGATACCGTGTCATGATATAAAAAGGAAATTAATAAGGCGGTTTTTGTATTTTCGTTTGAAAATTCATCAGGATAAAAAGGTACACAAAAATAAGTTTGATAGTAGATCAATGGCAGTATAATATTCGATGTACATTCTTAATGGAAATAAATATTCGGGTATTTCAATACTTTCGATGCTAACTACAAACAAAAGCTATCTGCTGGTACTAAATTATTTGTACAAATCATCAGAACTTTGATGTTGCCTTCATTAATTCTCTTGATGTCTATTCACTTTTCGATTGTCGTTTATCGACAAACAATAAGGTCAACATCCATCGTTAACGTATTTCAATTATTTGCTAATGATGGCAATTGGCAAAGATGAGGATCAGCTTGCTGAAAAGCATAATAAAAGTATCTATCTCAGAAACATCGTGAATGATAGCATCACGGTGGAGCAATCACTTTTTCAGCCGCACCATTCCGTTCCCGTTCGGTATGAAGGAGCGATTTTAAAAAACATCAGCTTCACTCATGGTTCAACTCACTTCGTTCATTGAAAAGAATTCCGAAAGGTCCTACGAATCAATTGTATAAAAATATATGTAAAGCACTGCTATATTTGAACAAAGAATTTAATGCTTACTTGTTTTACATCGTGACCAAAAGTTTTCCAAAATTCCGATGCATGAACCGGAATGATTAATAGGATTAATATGTTAGAAACTAGCTCTGACGAAATCGACAATTAAATGATGAAATAACAAAAAATGCACGTAGTCGCTGCCAATGTGAGTACACAAACACGTCGAATAATCTTCTATCGGGAAAGCTTGTCCGTTCACAGCATTTACTACTTCTCCTGCGGCTCCCTTCGTGTTGCTGGAATTTTTTGCATATTCCCTATAATAACAGCCAATATAATTGGAAGTAGAATCAGCTAGCGGCCGATTTATGTCGGCCGGGAAACAGCAGTAGTGAGACCAGACGTTTCTATTTGAGGTTGACAAAAAATAATAACCAGTGATAGTATGGAAATTTTGCTTACCTATGAAATTTGACGAAAAAACACTTCCAAATCAGTAAGTGTTTTGCAGAGAACCGAGCGTAATACTTTTTTTTTTGTTTTTTATTCTTGAAGCCGGGTTTGACAGGTCGTTTGCTCGATTGGAATGACACTGACAAATAATTTTATTCCAATTTCGACAGCTGTTGCCACTCTTTAGATACAGGCACTCTAGGCATCAGTAATAATTTATTAAGATTTACCCAATCATTGCATTCGCTTGTTTTTTTTTTGATTACGCTTGACTTATCACACCACCGGTTTTAGTTTCGCATGACCTGACAAAACTAAATGCTGGCGGGGTCTGTAGGGCCTAATCGAGGAATAAAGGCCCAAATCACAATGGATACGTTTGCGTTGCGTTGACTTTAATTTGACAGAAAATGTATGGTCTAACTGTCAAATTGCACTCATAGATATAATGTAGCATAACTAACCCTTCCCACTTCTCTCACAATTACTACTACTACTCTCATTATTATTATTTTTCTGTATATACATGTGTGTATGCATATGTATGTGTTTGTATCCGTATGCTTTTTTTTCTCATCCAGCTGTCTTAACTGCGCGAATTTATTTGTTCCCAGTGTCAATCCCAGTTGCGATTTAATGGCAATTTCTTTATTCCACCCAGCTCACCCACTTTTGCTTGATTTTGACCCAGATTGACCTGGCGTGCTGCCCTAAGCGCACCGTAAAATTTGTCAGTTTCAACCAGCTAGCTGGCATCTCTATCTTATTTGCTTTGTTTCATCGCAGCGGATCCGCGATTTGCGGGCCCCATTGACAGATGCTATGTTATGCGTATGGGGTCATTCACAAATTACGTAAGGGTTTAAGGGGGGAGGGGAGGTATCCAAATTTCTTACGAATGCCTACGAAGGGGGAGAGGGGGATTCAAGAGAATCTTACGTAAGATCGAAAAAATAAAAAAAACTGAAAAAAAGTTGACAAAACTAAAAAAAAATAAAATTAGTTGAATTATTTATCGCTGCGATCAAACAGTTGAACCCCGGGAAAGCAGTGAATTCGCCGTCGCTGGGTGATTGCGTGCTTTACTTCATTTCTACTTAATTTTGAATTTTGCTCACTTTAACATAGTATAAACTGTATTAACTTGTTTTGTTTTATCCTCTACGAATATGCTATGTGTAAAAAAAATGTTTTACCTTCGAAAATATTTTTTTCCTTAAAAAGACAATCTTACGTAAGATTCGTGGGGGGGAGGGGTAATGCAAAATCTTACTAAGCCTTATTATGGGGGGAAAGGGGGTCGAAAATTTCGAAAAAAGTCCTTACATAATTAATGGATGACGCCTATGAAAAGTGGCGGTGATATGCTATCTCGTTTACACACACGCTGAGATGTTAGTCCGGCGGTTTTCGTTTTGTCATCTTTCGTTTTGGCAGTGTCATGCAGATTGGACTTCAAATATTCAATGGATTAAAATATTAATCTCAAATAAATTAAAAATTATTGCTTAAACTATTAGTGCTTATATTAGATTAATGCTAAAGCTGAAGTTATAAACGAAACGCGGTAACGATTGAAGCTTAAACCCTAGGAAAAAAAAACTTATTCTGTAAATTCATTAAAGGTAACCTAAAAGCTAGGGTATGAAGAAGAGAAAATCAGGGACCTCGTGCTAGGACAGGAAGTATTAAGAAGGATTTCAAACGGATAGAGGGAAAAGGAACACTAAACGTAAGTTACAAGTGGATAGTGTATGGATTAAACACACTCTTACTCTAAATTATACCTTTATAGGAATTATTTAATTTCTGTTAAAAATACAGTTTTGGGTAATCGGAAACCGTTCCTTTTTCTTCGCCTGCTTGTTGGCCTATCGCCAACATGCTTAGTTCATAAACAATTATCTGGCATATCTTTCTTACTTGCGTCGTAAATCGTGATGCCGTTTCTTTATTCTTGGGTAGATTTGCACTGACCCAGTGGAATAAAAAAATCGCTATAACTGCAGTCAGAACGATTCTTTTTTCGCTTTGATTCGACTCATTGCGCAGTTGGCACCCCTAAATGGATAGTTGCGCAGCGTATTTTTAGTCAATTTTAGCACACCAATACATGAGCTTTGAATGTAGACAACTGCCTAGCATCTCTTTCTTGATTACGTCGTGAGTCGCAGTATTCTTTCATTATTCCAGGAGTTGGCACGGACCCAGTGGAGTCGATAAATTCGCTATCTGTTATACGTTTTTGGTAGAATGAATTTCATTGGGTGGTGGTATATGTCGGCGGTCTGAATGTGGATGTATGTGACAGTACTTTTCGGCTTTGTCGTAATCCACTCCCATTTTTTTGCGGTTGCGAGATAAAATATTCAGACCAATGAGAACAATCAAAATAACCATGGCAGGCAAAGCAGGAACGCGGACGGACTTGCATGGGACGTGTCGGAAGGTGCGATCGGGGACAGAATGAGAGGACGGCATGAATGAGAGCAACAGACGTCAAGAAGAACGACTAGTGACACAAGGAAGACTGCTGGCATTAGTATCGACGGTATGATGACTTGGAACAACAAAGGTATAGTCAACGCTGTGGTGAGTAAGGTGATATGAACCGGTGACAACAGGTGTTCGGACTGAACAATTAAACCTCCTTGACAATCGACGTTTAACTAGCCGATCAAAGAATTAGTGTTTTGTGTATTTTTCACTCTTCCAAATATTCCTGACTTACGATTGTTTAATTTAATGTTAAATTGACCACCGATTAGCGTTACACGTTTTCGTCCTACTGACTGTACTCGTGCTAACCTAACTTTCGATGTAGTTGTAGTTCGTACGGATTTTAGTTGTGCTCTGTCCCTATATTCAACAATCTTTATGTCTCTTGACCTCAATCCTCAAATCGTTTCAAACAGGGGTGGCATTGCGCAGCTCGATTCGAGCGATTTTCGCTATTTTCGAGTAGGTCACATACTGCCAGTTATGCTTTGGGCTTAAAAGGAGTTGTCATTGTCATTTGTCCTGCGGCTCATCTAACCCGCAAAGTCGAAAAAAAATACGAAAAACGAAACATAGCACCACCTAGCGATCATTTAGTTTTGTTCGAGTTGCTCGAAACGAAATGCGCAATGTCACCCCAGTTCTTCCGTCCACTAGAGTTGTTTGTTGTTATTTTAACTATTCTTCGATAGGTGTCTGCCAGAAACAACCTGCACTGACTCCTGAATTTTTCAACAAACGTTTCGCTTTTCAACTAATTTTACTTAAACTTTATTAAACAATCTTTCGCTTTAATCTTTACTTTTTCTCCTTCCTGATATCTCTCTATGACAACTTCAATCTTTGTTTACTATACTACCTTGACGTTCCTTCCTGTCACCTTGATCTCTGTGGTATTTTACGCATCGCTTGGTAGCAGGTTGGCAGTGTTCCCAACGTATTCCCCCTCCCGTAACCCAGGTCCGGTCCGGTGTTACCTACTTCTAACTTCAGCACAGCCAAGTTCGCTACTGCACGCTTGTAGCGCTTAGTTCGGGTACGCACCCATGCTTGGCGAATACGACCATCTCTGGACACGATAGGCTCCTCTACTATTCTTCGAACCTAACACTTCCGGTTGTTTCCCTCGACGATGTAGACCAGGTCACCCGCCTTCAACGGTTTCGTTCCTCCAAACCATTTGGTGCGTTTGTTCAAACCCGATCAGAAAGACAAAACAAAAATGTAACAGAGGCTGTTAGTTTGTTATGGAAAACCTTTCAAGTTGTGTTATAATTTTGATCCCGTTAGGTGTTAAAATAACAGAAATTATAACAAAAAATATTCTACTAATATCCAACCCATATCAAACTTTGTTACTAACGTATCAGCTTTCTAACAAAATGAGATAGCACATAGAACAGTATAATAACAACCATTGTTATAAACAACAGGTTTTGATAGAGACGAAAAAATTTCATTATTTGTTATTATAACTCATTCAAATTTAACTTTGTTATCCAACGCAAATGGGGAAATACTAAATCGTATCAAAATATGTTATTTGTATCTCCCGTTAAAAGAATTTTGTAATTTTTTAGTTATGCACTTCTGATCGGGGGAGTGGGGACGTATTCTCTAATCCAACGCTGCCGCATCTCACGACTGTTGTGATCGTTTGTACGCATCCCGCAGAGCTTCACTAGGATTTGCCGGCGGGATACCTACGTCTTGTCGCTTCGAGGGGGGGCCACGCAAAAAATGGTTTGGAGTCAAAGCTTCTGCTTCCTCAGACTCCTGAGACGTATATGCGAGAGGTCGGGAGTTTATCATGTGCTCGGCTTCCACAATCACCGTCTGAAGGATTTCATTCGTAAGTCGCCTGCCATCATGTAACGATTTCAGTGCCTCTTACTGAGCGGACTAAGCGTTCCCACACACCTCCCTTGTGGGGTGAAGCGGAAGGATTGAGCGTCCATTTCGTTTTAGCGTTTGCGTACTCGTCTGCACAATCAAACTCGATGTCCTTAATGAGTGCCACCAGCTCTTTGCTTGCCCCTTGGAAATTGGTCCCGTTATCCGACAGAAACTCTATTGGCCAATCTCGTCGTCCAATGAAACGACTTATCGCCATCAAGCACGATTGTGTTGTCAGTCCATGTACGACCTCAGGATGCACCGCCCGCGTAACCAGGCAGGTGAATAGTGCTATCCACCGTTTCTCCCTTCTGCGTCCCACGGTCACTTCGAACGGTCCCATGTAGTCTACTCCAACAAAACTAAATGGACGAAGACTTGGTGTTAAACGTTGCACCGGAACTCGCAGACGATTGCGATTAACCTTGCACCACATGCAAGCCGATGATACCTTTTTTTACCACTGCATCCACATGAATGATATGAAACAGTTGTCTCAGTTTGTTCTTTACCGTTTGTCTGTATGCATGGCTACACTTTTCGTGAACGTGCTGGACGATCAGATTGGTGATCCTGGAATCATCCGTTATCTCTTACTGGGCGGTTTTCGTTCCGTTTCAACAACTTTAGTTCATCAATAAAACTCTCTGCCTGAGCCATACGTAGCAGACATTTTTTTGCCAATGCAATGGAACAATTGTACAAACTACCGCGTTCTGCTTCAACACCTTTGCTTGCAGCTTCGTCGGTTTCAGCGTTTTAATCGGCAGTCCTTTGCACTTTCGTTTACAGTTCTAGATAAACCGAAAAACGCACGCCATCGTTCGCACGAGCACGGTCCATCTGGAAATGCGCCCCGCGTCTATGAGAATCGTCTGTACCTTCACATTGTGCAACAACAGATGAATGCGTAGCTCTCCCGTCGTATTTGAGGGGGGTAATTCTTTCTTCGGCCACTTCTCATTTTCGTATAGAAAGGAGAGCCCACGAATCCACGCACTTCCAGGATGCATTTCTGGATCTTTGCCCCACTTCGTTAGCTGATCCGCTGCGTTCATCCTGGTAGGCACCCAGCACCAATCAGTCAATTTCGTCAGACTGAGAATTTCGCCGATCCTGAATCCGACGAATTGTTCATATCGGCGTTGATCGGAACGCATCCACGAGAGCACCTCACTAGCATCAATCCAGAATACCACTCGGCCGACGACTGGGCAGTGGTTCTCGATAACAGTTCTCGACAGTCGTGCAGCAAAAACTGCTGTCAGGAGCTCAAGATGGGGAATGGATACCTGTTTTAGCGGGGCCACTTTAGAACGGCTCATAACCAGTACGCATCGCACTTCACCTCCTCCGACTGCCCGAAAGTATGCCACACATCCATATGCTTTCTCGCTTGCGTCTGCTATAATAAGCAGCTCTAACTCCTGTATCTCTGTCGATTTAGCGTCTCTAAAATAACTCCGCGATATCCTGAAGGATTTGATGTTTCGCATCATACCGATCAACCGACGCCATTTGTCGAGCATTTCCGCATCAATTTTCGTATCCCAGTCACAACCAGTACGCCAGAGATCTTGGATCAGCATCTTTCCGTGCACAGTCATTGGAGTGATGAGTCCCGTTGGATCAAATTGTGCCATTACAAAGCTAAGGACAATTCGTTTCGTTGGGCGTTCGTCGCCATCTAAAACTGACTGAAACGCTGCAGTAGACACGGGAGCGAAACAAAATGAATCCTCAACCGGCTCCCAAACAATGCCCAGCACGTGCTCTTACTCCGTACTCTTGTCCCGGTTAAAATGAACTGCATCATTTGTATTCCGCTCGCCCATCGCTTCGAGAAATTCATGGGAGCGCGACACCCACTTCCTGATATGAAAGCCTGCTTGAGAGTGAATATATTTCACTTCTTTGGCTCGCTGAATCGCTTCTTTTACTGTGTCCACGCTGTCGTAGTAATTATCTACGTAGTGCTTTTCGCTAACCGCGACCGCCGCTTCAGGAAACTGTCCTGAAAACTGTACAACAACAATATCGCACGCTAGCCTGGGGGCTAATGCGGTCTCGATTAACTAGATTAGTTGAGAGAATTCGTTATCGATATTGTTTTCGGCACATTTTGCATGTTGTAGGATAGGTACAACGATACACCGTGCCCAGTGCTGAGTCGAGAAAATTTTCAGCTCGAAAAGTTCCTCGACCTGATCGGGAATCGAACCCGATATCACAACCGTGTGGGAGAGCTAGCCGACCGACATCGCTAACCACAGAACCACGGGGACCACACCTGAAAACTGTTCCGAGTTCAAATTTTTAACATATTGCGCGGAGCAGGGCGAGCACGTGGATCCGAAGGTGGCCACATCCATTACGTACACCTGAGGGGTTTCTACTGAGTTGGATCTGAACAAGAAGCGTTGCGCCTGTTTGTCTTCAGATCGGGTTCGAATCTGGTGGTACATTTCTTGGATATCTCCGCCAAATGCCACCGGACGTTCACGAAAGCGGCAAATAACCCTGGGAACATTCTCCTTTAAAGCTGGATCTCTTTCAAGCTTTCGTTCGAGTGCCATCATCCTCCGTAATGCCATCGCATAATTGTCGGGAAATCGGCGTTCGTCTTCACGCCACAGCAGCCCGGTTTCGAATCGTTCTCCTAACCGTTTTGTTGTCGCTTATAATACCGCCTTCGTCCGTTGTTCTTCCTTCGGCTCGAGTATGGGAAACGATGAAACAACTGCTTCGTCCAGAACGTACTGATTTCGCATCAGATCATACGAATCCTGATTGCTCACTGGCGACACTGTGTGCAAATTGAGGAATGTAGTTGCGCTCGACTTTCGCTCTTCAGGGCCGTATGCCGTCCATCCAATTTTCGATCGCACGGCAATCGGTTCGTTTTACTTACCGACTCGTGACTCCAGCGGCGCAAACAAATACAGGTTATCCAAACCGATAAGTATCGCTGCTTGTCCGATTGGATGATCTTTTACCGGCAACCCTGCTAAGTGCGGATATTGCTTCGCCACATCAGCGAAACGCACAGCTGTTTCGGAAGCAAAAGTTCCGACACAGTTCGAACGTTCTCCAGCGGAATCTTTTCCTTCGAGCCTTTAACCGACAGCGTCAATTCAACTTTCCGGGAGTTGTTTTCGAATCGAATAATTTTCCCAGTCCAAGTGACAATGAGTGGCTCTGATTCTCTTTCAGTCGGTCTGCTACAGCTTCGTTTACCAGGGTTGTAGATGAACCCTCGTCCAAAAATGCCAGTGTATCGTATCGCTTATTTCCCGCGTATAGGTGCCATGCGAAAGATGACCGAACGATCTAGGCCTCCGTGAGTATTACACTCTACTCTCTGTAGCTGAACAGATTCCTCATACGATGCAGGAGCGTGTGATGATTGCCTTTGCAACTCTTCACAGTACACCGTACCTTCGACCCACACGCATTGTCGCCGTGCTCAATGAGATAGACACCGCACAGCTTCTGCTTTTCTACAGCTTTCAACCGTTCTCCCACGTTCATCCTCCTGAAGTCCTTGCAGAACCTCTGTTCGATTGCAGATCCAACAAGGTTTGTTCGTTTTTCCTGTGAACGTTCGATCGTCGCGCTTCGACGCAAAATCGTGTACGTGCACAAAATAGTTCTTCCTGTCGGGTTTTACTCTGGAATGCCGTGCTCTGTCATTGGTCGTCAACGAATAGGTCACTGCTTCAGACGCCACGCCACTGATACCAGTGATGAAATCTGTGAACAGTCGCAGTGGTGTTCCATTTCTACCTCGTTTGTACTCTACCCATTTCATTTGGTATTCTGGTTGCAGCTTCTCTACAAGTTGCTGCACTAACAAAGGATTCCGCTGGTGGTCACTAAGATGCGCCGCTTCCGAATAGTCATAGAATTGTTTAACCGTTATGCCAAACCTGACAAAGGTTTTCAAATCCTCCGTCGTCGATGGAGGTGCATTTTTGACCTTATTCAACAACGTTCTTAGCAGTTTTTCCGGCTGGCCAAATAATCTGCGAAGGTCTCGAATAACTTCCGGCACAGAATCCGGGAGCACTAACATGCTTCTGACAGCATTTAGCACTTCTCCCAAACTGTTCAGCAGACGATCTAAATTCTCGATGTTCGAGTAGCCGCAAGCCCTGGTTGTATTCTCAAAGCTGCTTATAAACAACTGCCATGTTTCTGGGTCTCCATTGAATTTGGGTAAGTGTCCGGATATCACCTTCCTGGTAGCAATCTGCTCCCGAGTCAGCCTAAAAGCTTGACTCTCAAATCCGCATTGGCTTCGGTAAGATTCGCCTGCCGCCAGTGATTATTTTTCCAATGCTCTCGCTCTTGTCTAAGTCCTGTCTTCCATCCTTGTCACTGTCGGAATCATCGTACTGCCTCACTTTATCTTCAGCAACCGATAAAGATGGCCTTACTAACGGCTTTTCAACTCTTTCCTCGGCTGTGGAGACTCTTCTCATAAAAAGGACACATGTCCTGTAAAAGAGAGTAAAAATTTTCGCTGTGCGAATTGTAATGGCAACCATATGTCAAATTTTATCAATGCCCAGCCCGTTTAGCAATTGTTAAGGCAAGGCAAGGTAAACGAAAGTCAATTTCCCAATCAAAACAAACTTCAAAACAAAATTCTTCGAGCGTACCAGTACCACCCACTTTTTCTACTCCTTTGCATACTCGTTTAACATATGCACAGGTTACAGGTAGTTCGAACATTCTACCGCCTAATGTTGGTAGTTCGAAAATGACCGTTAATATGGTAGGTAAGCAAAACACGGTGGAAAATAAATGTACACCTATTACCCCAGCTAATATTGCTACCGAAAATATTTTTTCTAATGTCAACTGCCTGGGGCCTATTACGGCAGGTAAACTTTCTTTTCTGCAACAGGCAATGTTCGATCTTATGAACGCCATGTTGCAGGCAAAATCAATGTTTGAAGTCATTCAAATAGGTACAAGTTTTACAATTAAAATTGTTTATAATTTGAAATTTAGCAATGATTTCAAATAAACCAATCAAAATTTTAAATTGGAATGCTCGCTCATTGAAGGCCAATGAGAATGAGCTTTCTAATTTTTTAACAGTAAATAATGTGCATATTGCAATTATTACTGAAACATTTTTGAAACCTAACATCAAATTAAAATATGATCCCAATTACTTGGTTCATAGATATGATAGGATTCAGGGTTCCGGCGGTAGAGTGGCAATTGTTATTCATCGCCGAATCGAACATCGTGCTCTTCCCCATCTTGAGACGAAAGTTATTGAAACTTTGGGAATGGAAGTTCAAACTGAACTTGGGATTTTATTTATTGCCGCAGCATATTCAGGTACCATTCCAATGCACACGCGAGCACAAAAATTATTTTAATGGCGATTTACAAAAACTCACCAGAGATCGTTCGATTTTTTTATAATCGGCGATTTTAACGCTAAACATCGATCATGGAATAATTCTCAAAGTAATTCCAATGGCAAAATTTTATTCAACGATTGTTCTTCAGGATACTATTCTATTTTGTCTCCGAATAGTCCTACATGCTTTTCTTCTGTAAGAAACCCATCAACAATTGATTTGGTGCTAACAGATCAAAGTCATGTATGTAGTGATTTGATCACACATGCTGACTTTGATTCTGACCATCTTCCAATAACTTTTTCTTTATCACATGAATCAGTTTTAAACCCTATGAGCTCAGTTTTTAATTATAACAAGGTTAATTGGGAAAGATACAAAACTCATATTGAGAATAATTTCAATAATGAGCTTGATTTGCAAAACGAAGTGAATATTGATTCCGCTTTGGAAGCATTGAAATGTGCAATTATTGATGCCAGAAATTATTCTGTTCCAAAGGCTCAAGTGAAATTTTGTGAGTCCAAATATTTTCTTCAATTTTTTTCGCAGAATTTTTTACCTGCAGAAATAATTGGAACTAACTTGAATGAAATTAAATCAATTATTAAAAATTTCAAAAATATGAAAGCACCTGGTGACGATGGAATCTTTAACATATTAATCAAACATCTCCCTGAGAGCACAATTTTCAATTGCTGTTTCAAAATTGCATATTTTCCCAAATTATGGAAAATCCTGCTGAGGTTTCAAGTTATCGACCAATCAGTTTGCTTTCTCCAATAAGTAAACTGTTTGAGAGAATTATTCAGAACAGAATGATGTCACACATCAACGAAAATTCAATTTTTGCAAAACACATCAATTTTTGGATTTCGCTATGGGCATTCCACTTCTCATCAGTTGCTCGGAGTTCCTAATATGATACGAGCTAACAAATCTGAAGGTTATTCCACTGGAGCTGCTCTTTTAGACATAGAAAAAGTATTAGACAGTGTTTGGCATAAAGGTTTGATTGCGAAATTGCAAACTTCTAATTTTCCAATTTTCCTAATCAAAATTTTAAAAAATTATCTTACTGATCGAACTCTGCAGGTTGTCTATCAGAATTCAAAAATCTGATAGATTTCCTGTCAGAGCAGGTGTACCTCAAGGTTCTGTCTTGAGCCCAGTCCTGTACAACATATATACTTCAGATCTTCCTGATTTGCCTCCAAAGTCATTGTTCTGCGATGACACAAGCATTTCGTGTCATATGCAGTCGATTGCAGAAAAGTTTAGATATTTTTTCTTCCTACTTGCAAAAGTGGAAAATCTCTCCCAATGCTTCTAAAACTCAAATGATAATTTTTCCCCATAAGACTAGGGCTTCTTTCCTCAAGCAAAACAATAATCACGTTGTCAAGATGAATGGGGTTATTTTAAGTTGGTCTGACAAGGTTAAATATTTGGGACTAATTTACGATAAAAACTTATTTTCAAAGAGCACGTTGAGAGTATACAAGCCAAGTGCATCAAATATACGAGATGTTTATATCCTCTCATTAACAGGAATTCTGAACTTTGGTTAAAGAACAAACTTTTGATTTACAAACAAATTTTTAGACCAGCAATGACTTATGCTGTACCGATGCTGGTCAAGTTGCTGTTCAACAAAGAAGAAAACGTTCCAAAGGGTTCAGAATAAAATTCTGAAAATGATTTTGAAGCGTCCTCCTTGGTTTGGTACACTCGAATTACATAGACTTACTGGTGTTGAACCATTAGAAGCTATGTCAAATAAAATTATTGACAATTTTTGACAAAAATCGTTGCAATCCTCAATTGCTACGATAAGCTCTCTTTATAGCCAATAAGTTAGCAATTAAGTTAGTTGTAAGTTTACTTCCCTACGAACGATAAGTCTTAATTGCGAAAGCAAACAAATCCTAACAATTAAAATTATAAATTCCCAACAATGTTGAGAAGGCACCATTTGTGATTAAACACACATACTCATTAGTTACTAATATTTATCATAAATACTTAAGCTACTAACAAATCCCCCCCTTAAAAAAAATCTTTCCTCGACTCCGCGCTTAGCTGTTCTCTTTGTTACGGCTTTTCTTTGACTATGTAGCCCCGAAGTCACCTTGTTAGGTGTTTGTTCCGACGTACCGCCTACAGCATCATAGTCGTTCATATATGACTGAACCTTTTGAAGACTGCTGTTCAGTTTGCTTCGAATTTCATTCCGCTGCTTTAAAAATGCTTGTTCGTCTGCTAACTGCGCGTTCAACAGTTCTTTTTTTTTGTTTGTTCACACAACGTTTATTTGACACGGCACAATACCAAGTTCAACAGATCTTGTTCCTGCTTGAGCTTTTCTTCCTGCATCATACGTTGCACCTCGAGTTCCCTTTTTCGCATGTTCCTTTCCATCTCCAACTGCTTTGCATTCCATTCCATCTCCCTACGTAGTCTACTTTCCCGAATCTCCATTTGCTTCGCAAAAGCTCTTTCACGCGCGAGTTGTTCTTCCTCAAACTGCTGATCAGTCAGTTTAGAAACAGACCCATTGCCGCGAACAGACCCCCCTTCGCTTTTCGATCCGGTTCTAGTTTTAGACCGCGTCTTAGACGTTTTTGGAACGGTTAGTTGTTGATTGACTGGCCGATCACATCGCGAACATTCCCACTTCCCATCGCTCGCCTCCTTGACACCTCCTTGACAATCGACGTTTAACTAGCCGATCAAAGAATTAGTGTTTCATGTATTTTTAACTCTTCCAAATACTCCTGACTTACGATTGTTTAACTTGATGTTAAATTGACCACCGATTAGCGTTACACGTTTTCGTCCTACTGGCTGTACTCGTGCTAACCTAACTTTCGATGTAGTTGTAGTTCGTGCGGATTTTAACTGTGCTCTGTCCGAATATTCAACCGTCTTAATGTCTCTTGACCTTAATCCTCAAATCGTTTCAAACAGTCCTTCCGTCTACTAGAGTTGTTTCTTGTTTTTTTAAACTATTTTTCGATAAGTGCCTGCCAGAAGCAACCTGCACTCCGCTTGCTTACTTTAATAGAATTTTTCAACAAACGCTGCGCTTTTCAATTCGCTCACCTGTGCTCTATTGGTTGCTATCGACCAGTTCGTTAGGTTGGATTGCTCCTGGAGGTTTTGACATTTTTTACCTGGGCCTAGTGCAGAAGTAATTCGCCTTCGGCGACCAGTTAGACAACCCACCCGACGAAGAAGAAGTTATTTCAGATTTTTTCAAATGAAGGTGTGAAACCACATTGGAAACTCAAAGAAAAACAATTTTTCTAACGAAAACTTTTTCTTTTTTCTACCCAACAGTAAAAAAACTGCGAAAAACATACTTAATTGATTCGTGTCTCGATGGTTTCTTGACGGATGTTTAAACTTTGCCTACAAATGAAGTTGGAATGAATTTTAGTTTATTAGAAACATATAAACCTAAAAGAAACAAGATGTCTGAAAAAGTTATACGCGTTGCAAGAATACACATTTTGACACACACTCCTAAAATCCGGAACATTTCCGGTGTAGTTTTTGGAAACTAGAATAGTTTTCCAGTAAAACCACTTCCGGAAACCGGTTTCATCAAAACTGATTCATTTTTCGTTAAGTACAGACTATTTTATAAATTGACAAAATTTTGCCTGCTCAATCATTTTGTCTGCCCCCTGCGTGCTTGGTTTCGCTCTTTTGCTCTTTGAATGCGCATTAGGCTGTATTTCGTCAAGGAAACAGAATTCGAATAAGCCATATATGAAGCACTTGTTGGGATACTCTTTCTCTACAATTTATCCAAACATTGCATTGTTGAAATTACCATAGGTACTGCGTTTTTTTTTTCAGGCCAAGCTTGTCAAACCGGAAGAGCTGCTCTTTTGATACCTACGAATATAAAACAACTCTGACTATGGAACTACATCAAATGGCATCGAATGGTGAGTTGACAACCTGGAAGGAGAGTCAAACATAGCTTCGGCCCTCACAAGTTCCTAACTCACACCTCCACGAGTCATATGATTACACTAGACTGCCTGTTGAAACATGGATACAACTGATTGGTGTTGCCTGGGCAATGTTGTCATCCAACAATAGCTAAGTGAGAAGGTGCGACGCGATCATTGGCGCGTTAACCATGCTTCGCCAACCCGAGCGTCTGTTCACCAAGATGGTGCGGCTCAAAACAGCGTCTGATCTCAATATTAGGAGCGGCTGATCAACGTCCTGGTGGCAGCGTGGGACTCTAAACAGAGCTGACACGATGGTCCCCCGGCGAGACAGGGGGTTGGGGTAGGCTCAACGAGCCGCCCCGGAAAACAACATGTTACAAACAACGTAAGAGATAATACGGATCGGAACAATCGGCATGGACCTAGGCAACGAAATAAGGACTACGATTGGAAACTTGGGACATGGAACTGCAAATCGCTCTGCTTTCCAGGATGCGACAGGATAATTTATGACGAGCTACATCCACGCAACTTTGAAGTCGTAGCGCTGCAGGAACTTTGTTGGACAGGACAGAAGGTATGGAAAAGCGGGCACCGGACGGCTACTTTCTACCAGAGTTGTGGTACCACCAGCGAGCTGGGAACCGGCTTCATAGTGCTGGGTAAGATGCGCCAACGCGTGATGGGGTGGCAGCCGATCAACGCAAGGATGTGCAAGTTGAGGATAAAGGGCCGGTTCTTAAACTACAGCATCATCAACGTGCACTGCCCACATGAAGGAAGACCCGACGACGAGAAGGAAGTGTTCTACGCGCAGCTGGAGCAGGTCTACGATAGCTGCCCGCGACGGGACGTGAAGATCGTTATTGGGGACTTGAATGCTAAGGTAGGACGGGAGGCAATGTACAGACCGGTAATCGGACCAGATAGCCTGCATGCCGTGTCTAATGATAACGGCCATCGGTACGTAAACTTTGCGGCCTCCCGTGGTATGGTAGTCCGAAGTACCTTCTTCCCCCGCAAAGATATCCAAAAATCCACCTGGAGATCACCCGACCAACAGACAGAGAACTAAATCGACCACGTTCTAATCGACGGCAGGTTCTTCTCCGACATCATCAACGTTCGCACCTACCGCAGTGCGAATATAGATTCGGACCACTACCTAGTAGCTGTGTGCATGCGCTCAAAACTATCGACGGTGTATAACACCCGCCGAAGTCGAACGCCGCGACCAAATATTGAGCAACTGCGGGACGCCGAGGCTACCCAAGAATACGCGCAGCAGCTGGAGGCAGTGCTACCTACGGAAGAGCAGCTTGGCGCAGCTACCCTTGAAGATGACTGGAAAAGCATCCGATCTGCCATAGGTAACACTGCTGCAGCGCTACTAGGTACAAGGGCCCCGACTCATAGAAATGACTGGTTTGACGGCGAATGCAAACGGTTAGTCGAGGAGAGCGAACGTGGAACGATACCGACAGGCACGGAACAGCCAAAACTCAGTCCTCCGAAGGACCGAAATCGCGTAGCGATGGAAGAGCTGTACCAAGCTAACGACACTCGGAAGTTCTACGAGAAGCTGAACAGCTCCCGCAAAGGCTTTGTGCCGCAAGCCGATATGTGCAGGAGCTTGGACGGCAACCTCCTAACAGACGAGTGTGAGGTGATCGAAAGGTGGAGGCAGCCCTTCGACGAGCATCTAAACGGCGATGCAGTAGAGCGCGAGGACGGTATGGCAATTGATCTTGGTGCACGAGCAGAAGACGTCAGAATTCCAGCCCCCGATCTTCTGGAGGTGGAGGAGGAGATTGGTCGGCTGAAAAACAATAAAGCTGCTGGAGTGGACCAACTTCCCAGCGAGCTATTGAAATACGGTGGAGAAACACTGGCTAGGGCCGTGCACTGGGTCATTGTCAAGGTTTGGGAGGAAGAACGAGTACCGGAGGAGTGGATGGAGGGTATTGTGTGTCCCATCTACAAAAAGGGCGACAAACTGGAGTGCTGCAATTACCGGACAATCACTCTGTTGAACGCCGCCTACAAGGTACTCTCCCAAATACTTTGCCGTCGACTATCACCATTTGCGAAGCAGTTCGTGGGGCACTACCAGGCGGGATTTATGGGTGCCCGCGCCACCACGGATCAGATATTCGCGGTTCGGCAGGTTATGCAGAAATACCGCGAATATAACGTGCCCACACATCATTTGTTCATCGATTTTAAATCGGCGTACGACACAATCGATCGGGACAAGCTATGGCAAATTATGCACGACTACGGATTTCCGGACAAACTGACGCGGTTGGTCAAAGCGAAGATGGATCGAGTGATGTGTGTAGTTCGAGTTTCGGGGGCACTCTCGAGCCCCTTCGAAACCCGAAGAGGTCTAAGGCAAGGTGATGGTCTCTGGTGCCTACTGTTTAACATTGCCCTGGAAGGTGTCATTAGAAGAGCGGGGATTAACACGAGTGGCACGATATTCAAAAAGTCGATTCAACTGTTTGGTTTCGCCGACGATATTGACATTGTGGCTCGTACCTTTGTGAAGATGGCGGATACGTACATCGGACTGAAGGCTGAAGCCAAACGGATTGGACTGGTCATCAATGCATCGAAGACGAAGTACATGAAAGGAAGGGGTTCACGAGAAGACAGTGCTAACCTCCCACCTCGAGTTCAAATTGGTGGTGATGAAATCGAGGTGGTTGATGAGTTCGTGTATCTGGGCTCACTGGTAACTGCCGACAACGATACCAGCAGAGAAATTCAACGGCGCATTATGGCAGGAAATCGTGCATACTTTGGTCTCCGGAGGACGCTCCGATCGAGTAGAATTCGTCGCCGCACCAAGTTAACCATCTACAAGACGCTGATCAGACCGGTAGTCCTCTACGGGTAGAGACATGGACTATGCTTGTGGAGGACCAACGCGCCCTTGCGGTCTTCGAGCGGAAGGTGTTGCGTACCATCTTCGGTGGACTGCAGATGGAAAATGGAGTGTGGAGAAGGCGAATGAACCACGAACTGCAGGAGCTGCTTGGGGAGCCATCTATCGTTCACACCGCTAAGATAGCAGGTTGCGGTGGGCTGGGCATGTTGTAAGGATGTCAGGCGACAGCCCGGTAAAGATGGTTCTTGAAACCAATCCGTCAGGGACGAGACGGAGAGGTGCACAGCGGGCAAGGTGGATCGATCAGGTGGAAGACGACCTGCGGACCCTACGCAGACTGCAGAGCTGGCGAACTGCAGCCATGGACCGAGTGGAATGGAGACGACTCTTACGTACAGTAAAGGCCACACCACGGCTTGGGACTGTTTGGTAGTGGTAGCTGATCTGAAATGATCGAAATTCGAAAGCCGCTTGATTTGATCCGATCGTTTTCCAGTCGGCAATCGCTGCTTTGGCAATTTCAAAGCATTGAAAACCATAGTTTTCGATTTTCCAATGGCATTAGCAATGTCTCGCTGCGAATAGCCTTGTTTGCTTCAGCTTCCGTACAATGTGCTGCCCGACTCATATATCTCGGTTATTTTCTATCGGACTCTAGGTAAAAATAAAAAATATGGTTACTAAAGCCCCTTAGCTACTTACATATGAAAATAAATAGAATTATGCAAGTAACTCTGAAAATTTATTTTATGAACTGAAATCTGGAATTGTGGTCCTATTTTTATGTCCAACGGATTCTTAACAAGCTTGACTATTGTTGATTACTGGAGTCTATAACTAGGCTGACCAGACGTACCATTTTGAACGGGACAGTACCGTTTTTTCGACTGTTTCCAACCGTCCCGTCTTTTTGCCATTTTGTACCGTTTTCGGATACTCCTTGAAAAAATCTTAAATAGAGCTTTGCATTGAAATTTTCGTAAATGGAAAATAATTTTCCAAGCAGCCAGAATTTTCTTATATTACGGAGTACGTTTTGTGCCTTCCTGACAGTACCGCACCACTGGAAGGATATCTCCTATCGTGAGTTGATGAAAAAGTCGCGATTGAAAGTTGAGACCATGATAATTGTTAGTCAAAATCTCGATCATCATGTGACAAATTTCAGGAACTCATTGCGAGAAATCACACTTTTCAGGATCGGGCAAGTTCATCAAGGTAATGAATAATTGTTTGTATGCTTTGGTTGGTAAAAATTTTCAAAAATCAATTTTATCATGTGTCCCGTTTTTTGAACCCATTCGTCCCGTTTTTATCTCGCGAAAATCTGGTCAGCCTATCTATAACGCAATCTTTTGTGTCGATGAAACGGTATATGAAAACGTCACACTAGTACCAGTGTTTGACATGTAGTGGTGCTTTGCTGCTTTTTGAAATGGCAGTTAAAGGGAGGTATTTGAATTTAGTAAATAACCCCCGCCTTTTGGCGGGCTTCAGTCAAACCTCTAAAAAGATTCAATAAATACTTAAAAAGTTTTTATAATAATCCATAGTGATTTTACCGAAGCCCGTCGAGGAATTAACTTGGGCACTAAAGGGTTAAAATGGTCTTATTGTTTTGTCCGTCACTTATATGGAACATTTTTCAACATTTAAATTCTGAGAGGGTGCTGCCAGCCCCTAAGTCGAGTTGGCACGATATCCGTCAAGAATGATGCTTGAGTTAGTATGGCCAGCTATATGCTGTATTACCAAATATATGTATATGTGTCGGATCAAATACTTGGAGTCCAATTAGAAGGGCCTTTTAATTATCATCCCTATTTCCATTTTCGAACAAATCACTTAAATCATCCAAAACATATTGTAGTGGGATCATTCATTAGAACATTGGAATAGTGGTGAATGTCATGCAATCAGTACACATTGGAAAAAAGTTATAGAAGTGTAAAAAATTCTAAAATTTTTTGATCGTTTTGAATCTTATGAGCAGTTGGTAAACATCAATTAAGAGATCTTACATAAATAATGTAGCATTTGTGATCGATCATGCATAAAGTATTGGTAAATACGCGCTGGGAAGGGAAGGTTGGGTCTGAAATTGGACAGAAATAAGTAACATACAGTCGAATCCCTTTATAGCGACATCGCAAGGGACTGTCGTTATAGCGAAATGTCGCAATAATACGAAGATACAAAGCAATATGTAGAACAGAAGGTACCGTTGAAAATGTCGTTATAGATTTAACAATGTCGTTATAGAGAAATTCGACTGTACTTTTGTCGCAATAAAGAATGACAAGTATGAGTTTTGGTATGCCGTTATAGAGGAAGGTCGTAATAGCGAAATGTCGCAATAAAACGAAGAATTTTAGTATAAAACTGAGGGAATTTGGGAATGTCGCTATAGCGAGATTTGTCGTTATCACAAATGTTTTTTAAAGTGATTCAACTGTATTTTAATTATGTCCTCTAACGCTTACTTGTCCCTTAATATACACAAGTGGTCCCACATCTTTTGAAATAAAAGTAAATCAGAAATGCGGAACATACCGCAATTATATGAGCATAGTGTGTTCTGTGATTCAATAGTGGAGAGGGCAATTCATAAATAATATGATCATTAATCAACGAACTTCACCTGTGAAACAGTTTCTATGATAGATTTTTATTTCGGAAAATAATTATATGAGTAGAAATCGTACTGAAATCAGACATATCTTAAAAACTTTCTGAAAAAAAAAAATAAGAAAATGGATAGTGAGTGGTGTCTTCCGGGTAAGTTTCTGAAAAATACATAGGATAGGGTATCGAACGTCTTCGTCAGTGGTTTTCTTCGGCAGGTTTGCTGCAGCAATCTTATGCGAAAGAGGGCCGAAGAAAACCACTGACGAAGACGTTCGATACCCTATGTACACATGTTTAATCTATTGTTTTTTCAACATTTAGCATAAACAATTCGATTCTAATTAATTTGAACGATAAATTTAAATGCAAAACCGTAACTATTGGTGCTAACACAACTATTGGATTATCTACCCTATCTAATTTCGAAACCTCCGAACGCGAAAATGAACTGCTTTGATATAAAACTCGAGGTGTTCCTGTTAAATCAATCACTAAATTTTACATTGGTGTTAATCAATGATAACGTGTAGATGTGATGCTATACATTTAAACTGCTAGCTTCAACTCTAGATAATGCGGTAGACCATACTCGGGACTCTTTTCGTGCTATTATATCTTATCATTTATCTCGGGTGTAGCAATTATCAATTTCATTAGCAATAATTTGCCCGAGAAACGTATCTCTGCAGAGGCTAACTAATCCTGTTTGCACTGAAAAATACAATAAATCGTTCACATCATGGGTCTGGAGTTACGGTATAATCATCTTCAGTAAACAGAAAGTGATGAATATAAACACAACCGATCATGAAAAACATAGGATCAGTGTTCAGTGATTATAATAGAAGTGAATTTTCTCTTCATTCTTCAATGGATCTGGAAGACACCGTGCTCCAACACATTTTTGGTGAATTTTATTTACAGTCATACCAGTATTATGGGCCAGTCTAGTAAGAGGTTCACGGAACGGTATTTAAGAGGTTCACGAAACGGTATTCATATTTGATTTTGTAAAAACAAGAATAACAAAAGTTATTTAGCTTGCATTGAAAATAGATACTCTTAGGAATGTTTTCATGAAAATTCAATTATTATCTAAATCGAAAACATAGAACCTAAGTTGTCATAATTTCAAGCGCATTGCAATTTATCAAAGTTCTTGGTGTGCCAAAAATTCAATCTAGACCTTGTGCTTGTTTTTCAAAATGCTCCTGTGGCTTGTACGATAGCTGGAACTCCATTCTAGGGTAAAAAAACTGACAAGAGTAACTTTCGCAGTAAAGTATGTTCATCTTTCGAAGCAATTTACGTACGCCATCAGCAATTCACAGTTTTTCTAAATATTCCTATTGTCGCTTCTCCACAAAATTTAGCGAATTAGCGAATAGCGTTTCGAAGACCAAAATTTTAGCGACGCTAACAGAAATTCAAAGACTATTTGAAACTATACCTGATTTGATCAATATACGTGGCCTCAACATAATTTAAATGTGGTTTCGTACTATTTGAACGTCCCCGGTATTGCTCGTGATGAAATTGTTCGAAATTTAACGTGATTTCTTTTATTTCGCTATTTCTTAAGTACTAACATTACGTCAAATTTCTCATATATACATCCATTACAACATCAATTTTTTAGAACCTAAAGAGTGAATATACTTTTATTGGATTGAAGCGTCCATGTAAATCTATTTTTACAAATAACAAGTTTGAATGAGAAAGGCTGGGTCTGACCGCTAGGTGGATTAATTTACGTTTTTAGAAATATAATTCATTAGAACAGCTCTCTAGACTCTAACGAAGAAAAAGCTGAAAGTACTGTATTTGAATGTTTTGTTTTTATTTTTGATGTCGAAATCTCGGAAACGAAAAAAAAAACATGGCGAGATTCCCGACTGTCTTTGAAAATCAATTTTAAAATGAGGTTAGTGGTTAGTGAAAATGTCTGAATTATTAGAAATTATACTAACAAAAGGTCAATTTTAAAGATACTGTTAACAAAAGTAATTGTTTAGACTTTTTCTGCGATGAAGTCAGAGTGTTGTTTAAAAACAACATGGTAATGTTTGCACATTAAAAAGTAATTTTTCAATTTTATTATGTATATTGGTTAGTTTTAGAGCAGTAAACCTGTTCAACAAAGATTTTATGTTTTAGATGATTTTTTAACGTCGTGCGCATTTAAGAGTTAAAAGCTCTCGCAACTGCCGACAGTCGTCGACAGAGTGTATTTTCAAATACAGCTTAAGATCGTTTGCGTAAACTAGTTTACAGTTAGTGCGTCTTGAGTTGCCCGACAGACCACCCTCTAGGGGGTGACACCCATGAGGAAAATTTTCATACTTGTCACCCTCAAAAAGGTGACATTCGTGAGATTAACTATCAATTAGGTGGGGGTTGAGGTGTAATCGCCGAAAACTATATAAATTTGCTCCTAAGAGTATAGGGTTTCAACCAATTTTTCAAAAACGGGTGGAACTAGTGCAATTGAAAACGAGCGTGCTAACTCTGACAATTTTTGATAACAAGATGATGTTGCTGCAACCTGGTGGGGGTGACACCCAGGGAGAGCGGGCTGACACCCAAATTTTTCGCCCCGGGTGTCATTCGGTCACGCCACGCAACTGCGAGCAACCAATCACTTTCCTTTCTTCCCAAGCACAGTCGACATTAGGATACAACCGATCTGACTTTGTAAACGATTTATTGTTGTTGTTTCATTCACTCTAGTGCACACGCCACGCCTACCGGAAATTCAATTCTCAGTAGTCACATATAAAAGCTCTAGTTTACAGAAATTTAGTCTTCATTATATAACCGATTACTGCAGCGAGAAAATGGTTGACTCTTACTGGAAACTAGGCAGCCCCGCAGGTGTAATTTGAAATCTCTCTCTTGTGAGACAATGAACTATGGTGTACTTTCTCACATGTGTGGACATCACGCACAATAATTACACTGCAGAGCTATCTGCGGTGCGTTTCACAGCTGGTTTCTTGAGCAAGGCAGAAGAGGAAAAGGGACTGGGAGAAAAAAATAGACTGCGTTGCTAGTGCCGCTCGTGCCGGTCGAATTTACTCTGGTGGAATTCGTTCATAGCTACACGAGGACTACATGTTTGCCCGGTAGGTTTTTTTCACCTTCCGGACTACTCGCCAGTGGACACTGTTGTGCACTTCTGCGTTTTCTCTGTAGAGTGATTCACCCCTCTTGTTTCTATCAGATGTGGGGTGAGCTGGAAGTGTGTTTGTCTCTCTGTAAGCTTGTTGAGACACTTTGGAGTGAGAAAGAAGCAGTGTGGTGAAAGCATTTGCTACACGCAGGCACATACTGGAAGGGAAGTGCGCGGTGAATTTTTTCTCCTCTCCTTTCACATACGGAGGAGAATGACAAACATGGCTGTGTGTGCCGGTAGCGTATGTGTATGATTGTTATTGTCTTGTATGCTTAACAGAATTACTTGGCATATTCTATTTTGTATCCGAATAGTCCTACATGTTTTTTTTCTGTAAGAAATCCATCAACAATTGATTTGGTGTTAACAGATCAAAATCATGTATGTAGTGAATTGATCACACATGCTGACTTTGATTCTGACCATCTTCCAATAACTTTTTCCATATCGCATGAATCAATTTTAAACTCTATGAGCTCTGTTTTTAATTATCACAAGGCTAATTGGGAAAGATATAAAACTCATATTGAAAATAATTTCAATAATAAGCTAGATTTGCAAAACGAAGTGAATATTGATACCGCTTTGGAAGCATTGAAATGTGCAATTATTTATGTCAGGAATTATTCTCTTCCGTCCGAAGGCTCAAATGAAATTTGATTCACCAATAATTGACGAAAATCTTCAACTTCTAATTCGTTTGAGAAATGTCTGCAGACGTCAATATCAACGTTCTCGTGACCCTGTTTTCAAAACTATTTATAAAGATTCACAGAAAGAGATTAAACATAGATTAACTCTTCTGAGAAATCAAAATTATGAGACTAAAGTTGAAAAATTGAAACCATATTCAAAACCCTTTTGGAAGCTGTCGAAGATTCTTAAGAAACCTTCAAAGCCTATAACGGTTTTAAAATATGGTGAACGTTTTCTTGTATCCAATGAACAAAAGGCTCAAAGACTTGCTCAGCAGTTGAGAGTGTTCATAATTCAAATTTGAATTTTGTGAGTCCAATTGAAAATGAAGTCACACGTCAATTTGATTCAATTTCTTCCCAGAATTTTTTACCTGCAGAAATAATTGAGACTAACTTGAATGAAATTAAATCAATTATTAAAAATTTCAAAAATATGAAAGCACCTGGTGACGATGGAATCTTTAACATATTAATCAAACATCTCCCTGAGAGCACAATGGAATTCTTAGTAAAATTTTTCAATAGCTGCTTCAAAATTGCATATTTTCCCAAATTATGGAAAAATGCAAAAATAACTCCAATTTTAAAGTCGGATAAGAATCCAGCTGAGGTTTCAAGTTATCGACCAATCAGTTTGCTTTCTTCAATAAGTAAACTGTTTGAGAGAACTATTCTCAACAGAATGATGTCACACATCAACGAAAATTCAATTTTTTTAGATGAACAGTTTGGATTTCGCCATGGGCATTCCACTACTCATTAATTGCTCAGAGTTACTAATATGATACGAGCTAACAAATCTGAAGGTTATTCCACTGGAGTTGCTCTTTTAGACATAGAAAAGGCATTCGACAGTGTTTGGCATAAAGGTTTGATTGCGAAATTGCAAACTTTTAATTTTCCAATTTTCCTAGTCAAAATTTTAAAAAATTATATTACTGATCGAACTCTGCAGGTTGCCTATCAGAATTCAAAAATCTGATAGATTTCCTGTAAGAGCAGGTGTGCCTCAAGGTTCAGTCTTGGGTCCAGTCCTGTACAACATATTCTCTTCAGATCTTCCTGATTTGCGTCCAGGTTGCACAAAGTCATTGTTCTGCGATGACACAAGCATTTCCGTAAGAGGAAAAAGACTTTGTTCCATATGCAGCACATTGAGAGTATACAAGCCAAGTGTATCAAATATACGAGATGTTTATATCCTCTCGTTAACAGGAATTCTAAACTTTGTTTAAAGAACAAGCTTATGATTTACAAACAAATTTTTAGACCAGCAATGCTTTATGCTGTACCGATCTGGTCAAGTTGCTGTTCAACAAGGAAGAATACGCTCCAAATGATTCAGAATAAAATTCTGAAAATGATTTTGAAGCGTCCTCCTCGGTTTAGTAAATTTTCGACAAAAATCGTTGAAATTCTCAATTGCTGCGATAAGCTCTCTTTATAACCAATAAGTTAGCAATTAAGTCTTGTATGCTTGCTTGCAGTGTGTGCGGAGAATAATAATAGAACTGGATTCAATCTGTATCATCAGAAAACGCAATCCAAAATCATGCTAAATCACAATCTGCCTCTGTTGTGAGAAATACCAAAGCATTTTGGAATGCTCTAAGTAATAATTGAAGAAGGTAATATATTTTTCTGTCACTCTCCAAAACTTTGACAACCAAAACCAAACAACTACACAAAAAGCGTATAATTTAGCTATGCTGAATCGAAAATCGAGAATCGGAAAAACTGAAAACTTTGTCCAATTTCAAATGCTAATAAATCAGTTAGTTTACGATGGATTTCCTATGTTTTTGCAGCAATCGATTGGAAAATCTTCTATGCATTCTCCCAAATACAGAAAATTGTAATTAGATAATTCGAACTATTGTACTATTGAAAATTGTCAAGCCTTGTTAAGGTTGTAGTGTGTAGAAGCCACATGGAAGCCATCACGTGGTTGACTACGAATTTTTATTGGTACAAGACTCGGAAATAGGTAATGCGTTACTTATGAAAACACTATCTTATGTTTTAATCACCAAAACAAACAGAAGGATATTTTTTCACATTCACGCATTAACTATTACCGAGTGGTATGCCGATGAAAATTCGAAGTCGACCATGTGGGCGCTCGAAATGGGCCATTTGTGGCTTCAACACACTTCCACCTCAAAACGTAAGACTTGACCTCTGATTAGTCGTTATATAATTGCTTCCCCAAGCATGGTCGACAGAATTATAGACATAGCAATTCGGAATGTACTATTTGGCCTATATAAGAGCTTGTTTCAGCCGAAACTTCTCATATTAGTTTTAAACAGCGACTGCAACAGTCTTACTTACTTAGCAGCAGTGGCAGTGGATAGACTTCAGCCTTTCCTTATCTGCATAATCAAACCATAAAAATTATCAAGTCGTAATTTTCAAGCTACTATACCAGCGGTTCTCAACCTTTTTTTGTCCGCGTACCCCTTGGCGATATTTCCCAAATCAATTGTACCCTCTGGCTTGGAATGTTCTCGCAGAGTGGAGAGAGTAGTGGTAGATCATGTTATAATAGTCTAGTTTAGATTATAAATTGAACTGTGATTTGTTTGATTGCTACAGTCATGTTTTGCGAAGGTCCGCGGCGTATAAGGACTACCGGGAGTACGGCACTGTCAACCTGCTTCGAAAGTACGAGGCACTGGGCAGGCAGATGAAGAGCTTAGTAAAGGCGAAAAAACGCGGGTACTGGCGGCGGTTCGTAAACGCGTTGTCGAGGGAAACAGCGATGAGCACTCTTTGGGATACCGCCAGGCGCATGCGGAACCGTGACGTTTCGAATGAGAGTGAGGAGTATTCAGATCGCTGGATACTCGATTTTGCCAAAAAGGTCTGTCCGGACTCTGTACCGGAACAGAAAACCTTTCGCGACGCGTTCATAGTAACTACGGAAGAGCCTCCATTTTCGATGTTAGAATTTTCAATGGCTCTCCTGTCGTGCAACAATAAGGCTCCAGGGTTAGATAGAATAAAATTCAACCTGTTGAAGAATCTACCCGGCTCTGCAAAAAGACGCTTGTTGAATTTGTTCAACAAGTTTCTTGAGCTAAATATTGTTCCGCATGACTGGAGGGAGGTAAAAGTCATTGCTATTGGGAAACCCGGGAAACCTGCCTCTGATCACAATTAATATAGGCCGATTGCGATGCTCTCTTGCCTCCGGAAATTAATGGAGAAAATGATCCTCTTACGGTTAGACAAATGGGTCGAAATAAACGGTTTACTTTCAGATACTCAATTTGGCTTTCGCCGGGGCAAAGGGACGAACGATTGCCTAGCGTTGCTTTCTACTGAATTTCAAGTCGCATTTGCTCGGAAAGAGCAAATGGCTTCTGCGTTCTTGGATATTAAGGGGGCTTTTGACTCTGTCTCTGTAGAAGTTTTAAGCGCGAAACTTCATTCGCAGGGACTTTCACCAAATTTGAATAACTTTTTGCTCAACTTGTTGTCAGAAAAGCATATGTATTTCTCACATGGCGATTCGACAACTTCCCGAATTAGTTACATGGGCCTTCCCCAGGGCTCATGTTTAAGCCCTCTCTTATATAATTTTTACGTCAATGACATCGATGAATGTCTTGCAAATTCATGCACGCTAATGCAACTTGCAGACGATAGCGTTGTATCCATTACTGGTAGCGAGGCTAGCGATCTGCAAGGACCATTGCAAGATACCTTAGACAATTTGTCTGAATGGGCTCTTAAGCTGGGTATCGAATTCTCTCCGGAGAAAACTGAGTTGGTCGTTTTTTCTAGGAAGCATAACCCAGCTCAGCTGCAGCTCGTACTAACGGTTAAAACGATCTCTCAGGTTTTAGTCGCTAAATATCTCGGGGTCTGGTTCGACTCTAAATGCACCTGGGCTTGTCATATTAGGTATCTGACACGAAAATGCCAACAGAGGATTAATTTTCTTCGTACGATTACCGGAACCTGGTGGGGAGCCCACCCAGGAGACCTTCTGAGGTTATACCAAACAACAATACTGTCAGTTCTTGAGTACGGTTGTTTCTGCTTTCGCTCCGCTGCGAACACGCATATTTTGAAACTAGAAAGAATACAATATCGTTGTTTGCGTATTGCCTTGGGTTGCATGCAGTCGACCCATACGATGAGTCTTGAAGTGTTAGCGGGTATTCTTCCGTTGGAACATCGTTTTTGGAATCTCTCTTACCGGTTGCTAATTCGATGCACAGTTATGAACCCATTAGTAATTGAAAATTTCGAGAGGTTGGTCGACCTTCAATCTCAATCCAGATTTATGACTTTATATTTTGACTATATGGCTCAAGATATTAATCCTTCTTCATACGATTCCTCCAATGTCGCACTTTTAGATACTTCTAATAATGCTATATTCTTCGACACCACCATGAAACAAGACATTTCTGGTATCCCGGATCAATTGCGACCCCAAGAGATCCCTAGGATTTTTTCCAATAAGTTTAAACATGTTAGTTATGATAAAAGGTTTTACACTGACGGATCTAATCTAGATGAGTCCACTGGCTTCGGTGTTTTCCACGAAAATTTTACCGCCTCCTACAAACTCGATGCTCCTGCTTCCGTGTACGTCGCAGAACTTGCTGCTATTCAGTACTCTCTTGGAATCATCGAAACCCTACCCATAGACCACTACTTCATCTTCACAGATAGTCTCAGTGCCATTGAGGCTCTGCGATCGATGAAGCCTGTGAAGCACACCCCGTATTTCCTGGGGAAAATACGGCGGTTTTTAAGTGCTTTAACAGATAAAAATTACCGGGTTACCTTAGCGTGGGTCCCTTCTCATTGCTCGATTCCTGGTAATGAAAAGGCTGACTGTTTAGCTAAGGTGGGTGCTATTGATGGCGATATTTATGAAAGACCAATTGCTTATGATGAATTTTATAGCACTTTGCGTCAGAGAACACTCAACAGTTGGCAATCATCATGGAACTCAGATAAACTGGGACGGTGGCTACATTCAGCATGGTTCAAGGGGTTGGATGTAGGTCGGGACTTCATTCGCGTGATGTCCAGACTTATGTCCAATCACTACACGTTAAACACGCATCTCTTTCGTATGGGGCTTGTAGACAGTAATCACTGCGTTTGTGGCGATGGTTACCATGACATCGAGCATGTTGTTTGGTCTTGTGCCGAATTCTGTGATGTTAGGTCCGAGCTTATAGATTCCCTCCGGGCCCGAGGAAAACAACCGAACGTACCCGTTAGAGACATTCTGGGAAGCGGTGATCTCCAGTACATGACACAACTGTACTGTTATTTGAAAAAGACTGACATTAAAATTTAATATTCTTTTGTCTATTTGTCAGAATACCCGTATACGACGCTGGAGACACGAACACGAAGAGCCTAAATCTATGTTTAAAAAACAAGAAAGAACACCAGTCGAAACACAAATAGATCGTATATCTTAATTAGTTTTAAGCAAGAATTGTATTTCCCTCCTCTCACCTTAAATCCCCACTAGCTCGTAGTCGGCCGCGAGAATAAATAAAAGGCCTCCCTCTTTTCCCTGCTAACGTAGAATTAATACGAATTGTACTTGGCTCAGTAAAACAGAAAATGTATCGTGCCGTGTCAAATAAACTAATTTTAAACCTTACAGTCATGTTATAAGATCGAGTTTGAACAACAAATATATACCTTATATCTTCTACTATATAAAAATGGAATTCCGTAACGCTAGACCGACGGAAAATAAGCGAGAATAAAACAAAAAAAAAATCTTGTATGTTTTAGCTTTCCAACGGTATATTAACTATTGAAATCGGAACAGTTGTTTGAGCGCTATTAGCATCTAAAATCTTCCATTCCGCCAACCAAAAACGTTACATGTTCAATCCAGTTTTCCCAGAATGTACCTTAGTATAGTGAAGAAAGACGTAGTCCCACGTCAAAAAGTTTCGCCTTTTTCAGAAGACAGTCTAGACTAATTTTGGAAAAAAGTACGTATGCAGAGATACTTTATTAGGTGATGTCTTCACACCCAAAAAGCTTCAACCAATTCGGAGAGGGTGCTGCCAACCGCGGGTTCATTTGGCGCGAAATCCGTCTATAATGAAATCTAAAAATCTCATCTATGTTCAAACCAATGAAATGGGACCTTTTTTCCAGCTAAATGTTCCAAGATCTAGTTTGGGTAAAGGTTAAAAGTAAATCGAATCCCGTAATGTGTAACTGTTCACAAAACTACGAAAACATCAGAAATGTAAATTTTTCATACTCGACTCGCACTGATTCAAAACATGGATTCTTCTGCAAGAAAATAATTGCAAATGTTGAAGAAACATTTTAAAAAATATTGAAAGAAAAATCACATGTCATCGTTTTGAATTTTGATTTGTCATGTCAACTGTTAGCAATAAGGTTCGTGTTATTTTTCCTAAAATGTCTTTCCTGAACATTAACTAACATCTTATTGGAAAACAATCACATATCATAGCATTGAATTTTGATTTACTGACAAATTGAGCCTAAATATTCATGATTTTGCGCTTTTTCCTTAGTTTTGTGAATAATATCTAAATATTCAGTAATCAGATACCTATCATTTCTTTTCAAATGTCATTCCTGAACATGAACGAACATTTCATTGAAAAAAATCACATGTCATCGCTGTGAATTCTAAATTATCCTAAAAAATCAAAGATCATAGATTAGAATTTTGATTTAGAGGTAAATTCAGTATAAAAAGTCATGATTTCGCATGTTTCACGTAGTTTTGTGAATATTATCTCGAGTTTTAGTTATCAGATACCTGTTATTTTTACTTGAATGTCTTTCTTGACCATCAACGAACTTTTTATTGAAAAAAAGAATCACATGTCATCTCTTTGAATTTTGATTTGGAGACGAATTGAGTATGAAAAGTCATAATTTTGCATATCTTACGTAGTTTTGTGAATAATATTTCAAGTTTTAATAATTAGCTATTAATTATTTTTCCTCGAACATTTTAATGAAAAAAGAATCTCATGTTATCACTTTGAATTTTGATTTAGAGGTAAATTTAGCACAAAAAGTCACAATTTTGTAGTTTCGTAAATAATATCTCAAGTTTTGATAATCAGATACTATTTTTTTCTCGAATGTCTTTCCTAAACATTACAAACATTTTAATGAATAAAGAATCACATGTCATCGCTTTGAATTTTAATTTAGACGCAAATTTGGCTTAAAAAGTCATAATTTTGAATGTTTACCTAGTTTTGTGAATAATATCTCAAATTGTAGTAACCAGTTGCTATTTATTTTTCCTTGAATGTCTTTCCTGAACATGAACAAACATTTTAACGAAAAAAGAATCACATGTCATCGCTTTGATTTTTGATTTAGAGGCAAATTTAGCTCAAAAGTCAAAATTTTGCATGTTTTACGTAGTTTTGTGGAAAATATCTCAAGTTTTACTGATCAGATACTAATTATTTTCCCCATATGTCTTTCCTGATCACCAACAAACATTTTAACGAAAAAATAATCTCATGTCATCGCTCTGATTTTTGATTTAGAGGCAAATTCAGCAAAAAAAGTCATAATTTTGCATGTTTTACGTAGTTTTGTGAATAATATCTCAAGCGTTAGTTATCAGATACCTATTATTTTTTCTCAAATGACTTTCCTGAACATCAGTGAGCATTTTCATGTTAAAAAACTACATGTCACCGCTTATTTTTTTGATTTAAAACGATTCAAAATGATGATCATTACCTCAGAAACGTAGGGAATAATAACAATAAGATCAAGCGTTACGGAATTCCATTTTTATATAGTATGTTGTGGCCAATCACCGACGCCCAGGGAGGCGACTCCACACCCAGGACCCTAACTCACGACCCGTTTATTAACGGACCGGCGCCAACGGCTTTACTTCCTCATGCGATGGAAGGCGTGATCTCAGAGATTTTTCGCCTTAGAAAATCTCCCGGTGTCGGCTAGGATTGAATCTAGACCAGTTGGGTTGGTTGTGAGTGGATCACGCCACCTCACAACCATCGACACCTATGTCGGCGGTGGGATTCGAACCCAGGCGTCGAGCGTGGTTGGCGGAGACGTTACCAACCACACTAGGCCCCCGCTCGTCATACAAGATTTGTATAACATGATAATTTTAGTTGCCATTTTCTTATTACTCCGTGAAAATTGCGAGAAAGTTTGAAGGTTGATATCCACATACATTTTTCATACGATTGGTATGTTTCCCTAACGCAGACTTCAAAAACATAGACGAAATGATTTCACGCATTCAGTCATTGTCTAGCAATGCCAGCCAATTGGCACCGCATTCATCACCCAACGTAAGCGACGAAGAAAGAAAGCAGAGATGCTTCCACGTGATTGGCTCTTCCCCCAATCACCCAAGTTCCCCACACTGAGTGACGCTATAAAAGGACATTCCGTGTTGAGAGAAGATCATTCCCTGGTCGACCGTCAAAGCGAACAGTTCGGCTTCCCTTCGATCTGAGTTGGACCCCACCAGTGGTAATCTAATTCAGATATCGTTGTTGGAATACAGCTCGAAACTGGACGTGATCGGCACTGGGGACCATTGGAAGCCGTTGGAAGACTTGGGAGCCGTTTGGATGCTGCCGATAGTAATTTGTGTAGGTATAGTGTGTCGTATACCAAGTGTGTGTGTGTCTGAGTAGCGTTAGCGTGTGTATGTGTGTGTGTGAGTAGCGTGTGTGTGTGTGTGTGTGAGTAGCGTGTGTATGTGTGTGTGTGAGTAGCGTGTGTATGTGTGTGTGTGTGAGTAGCGTGTGTATGTGTGTGTGTGAGTAGCGTGTGTATGTGTGTGTATGTGTGTGTGTGTGTGAGTAGCGTGTGTATGTGAGTGTGTGTGAGTAGCGTGTGTGTGTGTGAGTGGCGTGTGTATGTGTGTGTGTGTGTGAATAGCGTGTGTATGTGTGTGTGTGTGAGTAGCGTGTGTATGTGTGTGTGTGTGAGTAGCGTGTGTATGTGTGTGTGTGTGTGTGTGAGTAGCGTGTGTATGTGTGTGTGTGAGTAGCGTGTGTATGTGTGTGTGTGAGTAGTGTGTGTGTGTGTGAGTAGCGTGTGTATGTGTGTGTGTGTGTGTGTGAGGAGCGTGTGTATGTGTGTGTGAGTAGCGTGTGTATGTGTGTGTGAGCAGCGTGTGTATGTGTGTGTGTGAGTAGCGTGTGTGTGTGTGTGTGAGTAGCGTGTGTATGTGTGTGTGTGTGAGTAGCGTGTGTATGTGTGTGTGTGAGTAGCGTGTGTGTGTGTGAGAGAGAGTAGCGTGTGTGTGTGTGTGTGTGTGTAGCGTATGTGTAGCGTGTGTGTGTGTGTGTGAGTAGCGTGTGTGTGTGTGTGGGAGAGTAGCGTGTGTGTGTGTGGGAGAGTAGCGTGTGTGTGTTTGTATTTGTGTATTTGTACGTTTGGTGTGTGTTATATACTATAGCTATGGCAGAATTAAATCTTTACACCCACAATAGTCCCACGTCAAGCCTACGTTTGTGCACTCAAGCACATACCCTTTAACTTTTTTACCGATTTTTTGTAAATCAGTATAATTCAAAAACGGTAAATTCTACAAAAAAGTGTTCTATAAGTAACTTTTAGGAAATTGTCTGAATTTTCATAAAAAAATATGGAAAAAATTATATATCAAGTCCTACACTGAAAAAATGCAATTTAAACACAATACATCGATTTAAAAAATATGGTCATCTCCGAATTGGCTAAAAATTTTTTGGTGAAAGACAACATTGTTGGCTACATTTCGTTCATACATCGCAACTTGAGTACATTTAAGGAAAAAAAGTTATTCTCTAAAATAAAAAATGAAAATGCAAACTAAAACTAAGGTATATATTTTTCAGTGTAAAACAACCTGATATAATGAAATACTTGTTATGTTTTGATTATTTTAGTTTTAAACAATTTAAAACAAGTAAAAATAACTTAAAAAAATATTTATATAATAATACGTACATATTATGGTGCGTTAAAAATTAACTTATTGCATTTGCTATTATTTCTTTAAAAGTAATAACGTTCTTACCTAGCATGTCATTAATCTCTTCACAACTTGTTAATGGCTGCTCAGCATCAATTGTTGGTGGTTGCGCCCTGGAGTGAAACTACAGTAAACCTTCCACTCTGGCCAGGTGATTTTTAAGAGGGATTTTTATGTCAAGAGGAAGGAGTCTTACCGAAACCTCGTTTCCCGTGCCTACCAACCTACCAACACCGTGTCACAATCACAATTCCCTGAAGAGGAACCTAATGCTTCACCTCTGGTAAGTTCAGTAGCGTAGCAAGGGGGGTGCGGTTGGTGCGGTCCGCACCAGGCCCACCACTAAAAGGGGTCCCAAAATCTTGCGAACACCGAACCGGTCAACATGCCCATCTGAACTCAACCTCTTGTGTTTGTGCTCGCCACTCTGCTCTTGTGATCTACACGGACAGAGTAAACGTAATACCGATTCTCAATTTTACCATGATTCGTGATTCGACTGACGTCGAAGTTGAATGTTTCCCGATCGCAGAAAACATTCGATGCAACGTGGGAACACGCAACAAAGGAGCGATTTTTTGGGATGCTGAAAACACTGCTGTGTGGCTAACAGAGCTAGGGAAATAATTCGCGTTCGCGTGTGACTTTATGCACCCGAAAATAGTTGGCTTCGGTTTTTCCGAATTAAGAATCTCGACAGTGGAAAGACCACACATATAGAGTGGTGAAGCATTTCTTCATTGAGATTTCAGATGTTCTAGAACAACTGATGCATATTGGCGAGAACATCAACACTAAATCAGATGCAGGAGTCTTTTGTTAGTCATACGGTCTTACACGTTCATTGCGTTTCTTGGTTTTTGGGCTCCAATTCTAGTTGAAATCAACGATACTCAAAAATACTTGTTGCAAAAGGGTCTGAATATACAGGCATTACATAAATTTTTGACCGATAAGCGAGAAGATATGTTGGAATGTGGTCTAAAGTATGCAGAAAAAAAGTGTATTGAACTAGAAATTAACGCAGAACCCCAGAAACGTATTCGTCGGAAGAAGAGAATGCCAGGTGAAGGAGCTACAACGCTTTACTAAGCTATTAGAAAGAATTAAGACGAGAAATGGTTTCATCAGTTGACAGAACTATCCAGGAAATTGCCACAAGATCTCAACAGATTAATGAACTCGCAAAGGAATACGCTTTTTCAACACCCGACATTCTTTTGGATCCTGTTCCGGAGCTGGATCTTGAGAAGGTTCCAGGAGAAATCGATAGAGACGAATTCATTATTGAACGAAAACGGCTCCAAGACTACGTTTCGGTTTCAGAAGAATTCAAAAATATTCATGTAGGTGGAGCAATAGAGCTATTAAATTTAATTCATAGGTATAAATTGATCGATTCGGTACCAAACATAGAAATCGCTCTCAGAGTTTTTTGAACTATGGGAACTAGTATTGCAGCTTTCGAAAAAAGTTACTCTAACTTGAAGTTGATCAAGAACCTCAAGGTCAACGATGAGTAACTTGAGATTAACAAACCTTGCCATTTTGTCAATCGAACGTGAAATCACTGATTCTATTGATTTTGAATCTGTAATTTCTGATTTTGCCGATCAAAAAGCACACTTTTTTTTGTTTGTCTTACAGGTATCTGATTACTAAAACTCCAGATAATATTCACAAAACTACGTGAAACATGCGAAATCATGACTTTTCATACTGAATTTGCCTCTAAATCAAAATTCTTATCTATGATCTTTGATTTTTTAGGATAATTTAGAATTCACAGCGATGGCATGTGATTTTTTTCAATAAAATGTTCGTTCATGTTCAGGAATGTTATTTGAAAAGAAATGATAGGTATCTGATTACTGAATATTTAGATATTATTCACAAACTAAGGAAAAACTGCAAACTCATGAATATTTAGGCTCAATTTGTCAGTAAATCAAAATTCAATGCTATGATATGTGATTGTTTTCCAATAAGATGTTAGTTAATGTTCAGGAAAGACATTTTAGGAAAAATAACACGAACCTTATTGCTAACAGTTGACATGCTCCTCAAAAAACTGCGTATGTTCAAAGCATTTCTGAAGATGATTTTCTGCATACAAAGAAACACCTCAAAATACTCTCTTTGATTTTTTTTTTGAAAAACATATAATACATGCAAAACTTTGACTTTTTAAGCATAAGCTCAATTCGCATCTAAATCAAAATTCAGAACGATGACATGTGATTTTTCTTTCAATATTTTTTAAAATGTTTCTTCAACATTTGCAATTATTTTCTTGCAGAGGAATCCATGTTTTGAATCAGTGCGAGTCGAGTATGAAAAATTTACATTTCTGATGTTTTCGTAGTTTTGTGAACAGTTACACATTACGGGATTCGATTTACTTTTAACCTTTACCCAAACTAGATCTTGGAACATTTAGCTGGAAAAAAGGTCCCATTTCATTGGTTTGAACATAGATGAGATTTTTAGACCGCGCCATAACTCCCTGGAGAGAACTATTATGCGTTACTCAGACCAGTTTTATTATAAGAGGGACTTATTTATGTTAGGATGAAGGTCAGCAGGGGTACTATAGAATGCAGCTTGAAAGAAGGGTATATGTAGTTGAGAGCCTGAGAACAAACCTGAGAATATTAATGTCCTTTGACAACCAAATAACCTGGTTCTACTAAGATTCGAACCCTCGACCACCCGCTTATCATAGCGGACTCTGTAACTTGCGGCTACGAAGCTTTTTTTTTACATCCCATTCCATTCATCCATAACCCATTCAAAATGACGATTTCATTGATTCTGGCTGAAGCCGTTTCACTTCGCCAATGGAAGACAAGTAGCTTTTAATGCTTTGAAGCCTGCGACATGTACATCGAAAATTGTTTGGGAATTTGGAAACGAAAAAGCAAAATATTGAAACTTTCAAACAAAGATCTAAGCACATATACTAGCCTATTAATAGGGTCGTTATCATTTAAAGGTTATGAAAAACGTTAGAGGGCTACTAGGACACTCTGAAATATGAAGAACAAATCCCAGTACGGTTTGTATTCCTCGGAGTAAGGTTTACTGCCGTGCATAGTAAATCATTCCCATTTGCAATTTCAGCAAGCGTGTTTTTATATAATTTCATACCATTGCACCGTGGTTTGAAAGTCGATTTTGATTAGCCTTATTATAACTCCACGTACGTTGGATATAAAACTATGACATCTCCAGTAAAATTGATGGATATCACCCAGCGTTCGAAAAAAGTGACAGAACTGTGTTAAGGTGAATAATAAAAGCATTCAGAGTACAATATTTCCACCTTTTTCATTCTATTCTATCCTTCATACAGCATGCTTTGGCAAAAACTTTTTACCGTGCCGATAGCGGAGTGAATCTCTCGTTCGTTCAAATATCAACTACTTTGCGCTTGCTTGACTGAAGTCTCTGATCAAAATTCTATCAGTTCGCTGGATTGATACAGTACTGGACAAAAATAAGTACGCACCCACTATCCTAATGTTGAACTCCCTGTATCTTTTTTAATATAAGGTATATGAACTCGATGAATTCGGATAAGTTGTAGTATTTTTAATATACTAACGATTGGTATAATAATTTTGTCAAAGAATTGCATAATATCACACTTCAGCATAATTGTAATTAAGCTCTATTTTCGCTTGGTCAAAATAAAGTACGCATTCTTTATATCATCATCAGTTTACACTGGGGTCGCTTTTTACGCGGGTTGTTTTTATGCATTTTTTCAAACAAGACATTTTTACAACAACGCGCATTATTTTTACTCGATTCAAAAGATCATTTGCACGCGATATCAAATAAGTTTAGTATAAGCATATCTAATCTAATCTTTTAAATGCGGTACAACCAACCGCGTAAAAAGCGACCTCAGTGTACTATTTCTCAGCTCAGCTTATTGTGTCCTACTCCTCGTAAGTCCAATAAGATTCCTTTTGCTGCAGAGAAACGTCGAAACAGTGTGTTTGATTATTTGTTTATCATTAATAGTGCGCGGTACAATCGGATAAGATGGGGAAAAAGCAAATTTCCGTAGATATTCGTAAACTTATAGTTAACAACCGTCAGGAAGGTCTTTCTTATAGAGAAATTGCTCGAAAATACGATTTAAGTTAAGCAGGAGCACGAAAAATATGCAAAAAGCATGGAGAACTGGGAAGCGTAGCCGATCGGACCGGTAGAGGAAGGAAGCGGAAAACTACAACTAGCGATGAACGCCGAATTTCTCGAGAAGTGGCAAAAAATCCTTTCGCTACCAGCCGAGTGAGTCGTGAAAATGCTGATTTAAATATCTCTGAACGAACTGTGCGCAGAAGACTACAGGAAATGGGTTATAAGAGTGGATTTGCCCAATGACGACCTTTGATTCGGAAGGTTAACAGGTTTGTTTACTTCGTATTCAGCATACATTTTTGGCTGAGGTTTATTTCTGCAGGATCAAACGCCTCAAATAGGCAATAATCCTAAGCATACCGCCCACAAAACCACTGCGTATTTCCGTGCTTCACGTATCAAGCTATTGGAATGGCCATCACAAAGCCCGGACTTAAATCCGATAGAAAATTTGTGGTCGATTTTGGATCAAAATGTCGACAAGGGAGATGTCACCAACCGCGACAAACTGTTTGAAGCTTTGGAAAAAGCTTGGACAAATATCGACTACCAACATATTAAAAACCTCGTTGAAAGTATGCCTCGACGCCTGCAATCCGTGATTGAAGCTAAAGGTGGCCAAACTAAATACTAAAATAAAGAAAAATCAGTTTGAACGTTGAATCAATATAATGCGTACTTTATTTTGTCCACAAGAAAAATGACAATTTCCAAATATAAGCTCTTTTTATGTTTATATGTCGTTCTCATGTCGCTTTATTTTTCGAAAGTACTGTCTTTTGTTAGAACACTTTGATTATCCATCTGCCTTAGATTCTACCTAAATCAAGAAAGTTTGAACATATCACAGGTGCGTACTTTTTTTTGTCCAGTACTGCAGTTGTTTTTTAATTCCTGGTGCTGAGGTAATTATTAGCCATTAGTTTCTTGTGATATGGTTCTATAGTAACACTAATTTTTAAAGAGCCATGCTTCATCCTGTACAGCACCCAATGCTTGCTTGCCTGACGAAACTAAATAGGCGCTATAAGCACAAAGAACAGACATTCATGTTCATATAAAGAAATTTAAAAATCGTGTGTAAAAATTTGAATCAAAATACGTTAATACACTAACGACATCTGTCTTGTGGTGCCCCAGTTGCACTGCATAAATATTGCTGTATCGATATTTTATCGATATCAGTGCTTGGTTTGTAAGTGACAAAAGCGCCACATAGCGGGAGCATTACCACTTAGTGATAAATGACGGTTGCAAGTTTTTACACATCTTTTGAAAAGAAGATGAACATCTGTTCTCTGTGCTATAAGTTTGATATCATTCATTACTTTCTTGAACGTATGAATAGCAATGCATGACAAAAGGTAACACAGGCCGAATCAGTAAAACGTTTAATTTGGGGTAAGGGTAACTAGATTCAATTCAGTATCACTGCAAACGGTGAAAGTGAGTGCACACTTAGCTTCACTTCAGGTGTATCCCAGGCATTGAATGTGAGATTCCGGATCTCTGGTATCACCCCCTGCATCTTTTGCTAAGATATTTGTAACTATTTGGGATTAACTTATCATCTTCCATGTACAACAATTCAGCAGCTTCCGCTTTGTAAAGACCAATTACAGTGCCGGCTACGTCCTTCCGGTCGTTAAGGAAGGAAATAAGGAAGTGTTACAACCGTTGTTGCCAGAGACCGAACTTACCTGTGCATCTCTAATAACTATAACAGGAAAGGAAGATACTTTTTATCGCCGTGGTCACCGAAGGATTTTTATATTTTTACCTTTCCCTAAACTCGCCTATTTTTATAGACTCTACTGCTTTTTTTACCGAGCCACGTTTAGTATTAATTATAACTGCCTGGAGTGGTATTCATTCATCTCTGTTTGAGTTTTTGACGTAGAACTACGTCTTTCAGGAAGTTCGGCTACATAGGGATGTAAAATGAAAATCTAAAACCGAAAAAGTGAAAAATATGTCCAATTTCAAATGCTAATAAATCGGTTAGTTCTCGATGGTTTTTCTTCGCTATTGCAGTAATCGATTGGACAATCTTTTAAGAATCCTCCCAAATGAAAAAAAAAATGTTATTCGAAATTGTAAAATTTGTTACACTGTAAATATTGTTACTATTCGAAATTTGTTTTTATTATTCGAACTATTGAATATTGCCAAGCCATTTCAAAACGCAAACACTTTCCCAAGCACGGTCGACAGAATTATAGACCGAAAAGTTGCCTCATTTTGACAACACACTAACGTTCTGGAAAGCTGGCGTTCAAAATACATGAGCCTTGACGGCGATTTTGAGTGTTTAAACAGCTTTTCACTGTGTTATCTATCACAAAGAATACCTTATACGCAAAGGTGTGATCCGATCTTATCCGATATTAAATTAAACAGCAAATTGTTCTTTTCAGGATAAATTAAGTGCCTAACTGAAGAACTAATATTTTCTCTTAAAATAATAAGATCGTACTGAATTGTCTTTTCCTTCAGTAATTTGCAACACCCGAAAACCTTTTATTATCTGCATAAAAATGAAGGTTTCACATAATCATACCTTAGAAATTACCAAGCCTCAATATAGCAAGCAACTATACTATTGAAAATGGTCTGGGGCAGACGAAGGGTGATTTGAGCTGCAGGCAAAAACTGATTTTGACGCCCCTTTTCAGTTTTCAGTTTATATTAACCCTTAAATGCTCACGACATTAAAAAATCATTTAAAAACATAAAATCTTTGTTTAACAGGTTTACTGCTCTAAAACTAACCAATATGCATAAAAAAAATTGAAAGATTTATTTTTTAATGTGCAAATATTACCATGTTGTTTTTAAACAACACTGTGACTTTATCGGAGAATAAAGTCGAAACAATTACTTTTGTTAACAGTAATTATAAAATTGACCTTTTCTTAGTATAATTACTGATAATTCAGACATTTTCACTAACCACTAATCTTATTTTAAAATTCATTTACGAAGACAGTCAGCACCAGTCGGGAATCTCGCCATGTTTTTTTTTCATTTCCGAGATTTTGACAGCAAAAATAAAAACAAAACATTAAAATACAGCACTTCCAGCTGTTAAGTTTTCTTCGTTAGAGTCTAGAGACCTGTTCTAATGAATTATATTTCTAAAAAATACTAAAATACATATATTTTAAAACGTTTTAAATAGTGTTGTTTTAAAACAACATTGCGCATTTAAGGGTTAAACGGATTTTTATTGACTCGAGAATTTTATTAGCAGTCGGAAGTTCGTGTTGTGTTAAAAATTCAAAAATTAACTGTTCGTGCTTTCAATGTTGCAAAACTTTAAAAGTTTCCGACATATCAACTGCTTGAAGTACTTGTCTTCTATTAATATCGTACGTTCTTAAGACATGGTTGATTGTGACACGTTTTTATTCATTTCACTTTTGACAAACTCCTGTCGCTACATGCTACACTGATTGGTAGAGTAAGTAAACTTCTTCAAGGTACATAAACATTTGGAAAAGCATCAATCAGCTGAGTTTTTGTAATGTAGTTAAACGGATTCATTGAAATCGTTTCAGCTGGCAACATAAGTGGCAGAATAATAACTTCTTGGTGCATGTCATGTCCATCGATATCACACTCTTTCTCGTGTGTGAGGATTTTCTGTAAATGCAGGCAGCTTTTCACTGACTAATCTGTACTACAACCCGTTAAACTGTTAATATCATGCTGAAAGCTGCCATTGCCACTTCTATATTAGCGGGAGTTGATCCTCGAACGATACAATAGCTAAATTAGGGCAGCAATGAGTTGTATGAAAAAAAAGACCTTCGAATATCGCCAAGAAGTAGAACTCAAAAGTTTCATCTTTTCGAAAAAAGCCTCCATGGAAAATTGCAAATCAATCGGGCTTATGGGAACACGTTCCTCAAAGCGGCCAAAGTTTCACGAAAAATATCAAAGGAAAAAAAGCACAGGAAGTTGATTTTTCCGATTTTTCGAGATAACACTCGATCACGGTGTTTCATGCATTTCTAAGACATTTGGCACTTAATTCGATATCGACAATTTCATGAACTACTTGCTTTTTTTTCATCGATATTTTTTTCGTGAAACTTTGACCGCTTTGAGCTGAAATTTTGCATGGAGCCTTTTTTCGAGAAGGCGAGACTTTTGAGCATTACTTCTAAGCAAAATTCGAATATTGGATTTTCATTGCTACCCTAAACTACATCCAATACAGAATAGAAGAAATTCACTTTTAAAGAGAGTATTTTTTATGTAAATTATTCATTTTGCTGTTCTATGCAAACTGTTTCTTAATAATTTACGGGCGAATTCGTCTTTCTGTTTAAAATTCAGGATTTAAATCTAAAATGTCGTCAGTATCATATGGAAGGTCTAGTTGCGCCATAAGACTCTATTGATTTTTGCCTTTCTCCTAGAATCACTGCAAAACCAAAGGATTAAAAGTGTTCCAAAGGGTCGAATGTCGTATATCAATCGACTTAGTTCGACGAGCTGAGCATTTTCTGTACGTGTTTGTATGTATATGTGTGTGTATGTATGTATGTAACGCTCTCCCAATCTCTTTCGATTTGCTCAGAGATGGCTAGACCGATTTTCATGAAACTAATAATACAAACGAAAGTTCTAGTTGCCTCATAAACCCTATTGAATTTTATTATAATCTTATCTGTTGTGTACCAAAATGTAAGAATTATGAAACTTCATTATCTCAGAAACTACACAACCGATTTGAACAAATTGGTTTTAAATAAACGGGCTACCTAAGAAACCGTTAACTTTTGATTTTTATAAAGATTGGACTTGTAGTTCTAAAGCTGTGGACAGAAGCGTGTTCTGAAGACTATTGAATCTCACTCATGTTTCTCAGAGATGGCTGGACCGATTTTCATAAAATCAGTGTCATATGGAAGGTCCAGTTGCCCCATGATACCCTATTGATTTTTTCTGCAATCGGACTATTACTTTGTCTGTTGTGTTTAAAAATGTGAAATCCAGCTATGAAAAAAAAAATTCCTAAGACTACTCAAACTCACTCACTTTTCTCATAGAATGTTGAACCGATTTCCACAAAATTAGTGTCGAATGAAAGGTCTAGCTTCGTCATAACACCCTATGTAATTTTACTGTAATCGGACTTTAACTTCGTCTGTAATGAATCAAAATGTGAAAATCTCGAAACTTCATTATCTAAGAAACTACACAACCGGCTTGAACAATACTGATTTCAGATGAACGGGCTAGTTAAGGGTTAACTGACGAATTATTATGATTGTACACGTGGTTCAAGAGTTGTGAAAAGCAAGTCATATTCGATATAGAAAAAAAATCTTACCATAAACAATCTAATCAAAAATTATACTGCTACCAATGATTTGTTATTTTAGAGTGATAAATAAATCCAGCAAATATTATCAAGGGGTATTTTTTCTGAAATGAAGTGTGTCGTGTAAATCTATTTTAACAAATTATAGGTACGAATGAGAAAGGCTTGGTCTGACCGCTAGGTGGATTAATTTAGGTTTTTTTTCCAATGCGAACAAATTATTTTGTTCAATTTAATCTGAACGCAAGAAGATAAATTAATTTTGGGTGGTCTTACTCAAATAACGTTCGTGAATCTCAGCTGACGTTATTTGTTGTCAATGTTCAGCTGTTATGTTATGTTAAATTTTAAATTTTTTAATGTACACCCCAAGCTTTTAGAAAATGCCATTGTTATGTTCGAAAAGGCCTTGTGATTTGTCTCGAAATGCCAATCCCCGAGAAACCAGAAATTGCACAATGTAAAGCAGCCTGGAAAACTTTCCTTTATTAACCAATAGTGGACCAGCCGTCAGATTAACTCAATTTCTCTTGACATAAATCAGAATGTATGGATGTTTGTGATGCAGATTGACTGGATAAGAAGTTTTCTGTTGGAAGATTTCCTAAAATCCCTCGAGTTTTCGCGTGAATTCAGTTAATCTGGCTGGCGGTTTACTAAAGAAAAGCGTTCCACTATAGGTTAATTTGCCCAATTTGGCGATGGGGTAATTCACGCCAAGATTGCGCAGCACATTTAAGCTCAGCGATTTTTCATTTTCAAATAAATAAACTGACAGATTTTTTCAGTCTGAATACCCGAACGATGATGATACCGATATGCTTTCTCTACTGAAATGTCTGCAACAAAAAAAATATATTTTGTCTTTGCAAACGGAGTAAATTAACCACTCCATTTTGAATGTTGATTCCTTCTCCGTTTATAGTTTTCGTGAAATACCGTTTTGGTTCAGCCTTCGAACAGTCTCAATCCTGGAACATTTACGAAAAAAATTCGAATTATTTTAGCTACCTAGTTTGATAAAAATTATAATAATTTTATACCGTTTTGTTCCTTGGATGTCCTTTACCCAGTGAAATATTGCTCTTTACTGTACAGTCACTTCCATTAGGCGTTGAAAAAAGTGACACTAAGTATTTAGACGGTGTGCCTATCTATCTCTTAACGATTACGTTGAAGTAATCGGACTTTGAATAAAAGTCGAATTATGGATTTTCGTTATTTTCATATGCAAAACATGTTTAAATCTAAATACATAGCACTTTTTTTTTTGTTCATCTATAATTTATTTGACACGGCACAAATACAATTCAATGTTTAACGGCGCCAATTATATCTGGTAGCTTACTTTCTAAAGTATCTTAATAACTAAAAGCAAATTTTTTATCCTCGCTGCCGACTACGAGCTGAAACTAAATGTAACTTAAAGCTATAATATTTTGCATTAAAAGCACTGGTTTACTGTATGATGGTTTTCATTGCCATAGGTAAGCACATGTTCCGCTGCTGGGCCAAGATATTACGGACTGGCATATTGGGTTGTCTCCCTCGGGCTCTGAGAGTATCGTGCGGGTCTGATTGCTGTTCCCGGATCCGGGGTCTTAACGTGTTCTTGTCGTTAGGCTGGATGCAGGCGGAAGGGGGTAGGACTAAACTGGGGCGTGGATGGATTTCAGGAAAACGTATATAAGGGACATGTAGGATAGGTCACGGCTCGCCAAGACATCACGAACAGGAACAGCCGACTGCCCACCTTCGGCCTTTTTTTTTTTTTTTTTTTTGTATGCCTGAAGGGCATAGGGTAGAAAGCGCCACTGCGACAGGAATGTTTGTCTTTTGTGGCTGGTCCCGATTTCTTTACACAGATTACAAGATGCTCGAACTCATTGATGGAGTTGAGCTAGTTGGTTGTAAGCCTGTGCCCCAATCCGGAACTACATGGTTGATGAAACCTGTGACCGTTTTGGGATTGGTGCTCCATACCTGGTATGGAGTTGAGAGGTAACTTCCAAAGAAGTTAAACCTCGATGAAGCAAGAGCCCCGCAAAAGCAAAGCAAATGCGCTGAGCTCTCAGGTTCAGCGTTGCAAAAGCGACAATAGTCGGTTAGGACTTTGCCGATTTTCTTTAAATGATAAAGAGCAGGACAGTGTCCAGTGAGAAGTCCCGTGATGATGCGTAGTTCACTACGAGTTAAACTAAGTAGCCGTTTGGTAACCGTAGGGTTAGGGTAGATAAACTGTTTAGCTTGCCTGCAACCCTGCGCATGTTGCCATTGAGATGCTATCTTTAGCTTTTCCCATGTACTTAGTTCGCCTTTAATGGCGGATGTGGAAGTACCCAAAAACGGTTCCGGTCCAATGAATTGCTGAGCTGATCCTTGTCTTGCGAGGCTGTCGGCATGTTCATTTCCCTCGATTCCGCAGTGACCGGGTACCCAAAGTAGCATAACTTTGTTGAGGCGGGAGAGTTCCCTGAGTGTTGCGAAGCACTCCCAGACTAGTCTGGAGACACATGTAGCAGACTTTAATGCCTTTAGTGCCGCCTGACTGTCCAAAAAGATTCCGATTTTCGCATGTCTATATTTGCGATGTAGACATGTTATAGCACAGATATATATTGCATATATCTCCGCCTGAAAGACGGTTGGCCACTTACCCATTGAGATAGTGGCCTTTATACCTGGTCCGTAGATCCCTGAACCAGTCTGGGGTCCGATTTTTGAGCCATCCGTGTAGAAGCGGATTGTGCCCGATGGAAGATTCGGCCCTCCATTGTTCCAAATGGAGCGATCTGTGTCGATCACTATATATGGAACGTCCATGTTTGGCTTCGCTTCCATCCAGTCCGAGACTGTTGTTACTAAAGGTGTCAGCTTAAACTCCTTTAGGATGCTTAGGTGACCCGTTAGGTCACCTTCGAGCATCGTTGTATTTCTTTGCAGCCTTAGTGCGCCAAGCTCTGCTTCCTTCTTCACATGGAGATGTAGAGGAAGTAAGCAAAGCAAGGCCTCCAAGGCTGCTGTCGGTGTTGTGCGCAGGGCACTGGTGACTGAGAGACAGGCCAATCGTTGGACTTTGGTAAGTTTCGCCTGAGCTGTCTTTTCATTTACTTTAGGCCACCATGCGAGGGCTGCGTAGGTTATACGTGGCCGAGCAATGGTGATGTAAGACCAGAGCGCTAATTGTGGTTTAGCCCCAGGTCTTGCCAAACAGTGTACTGCAAGCCCAGATAGCTGAAGTTGCCTTCTTGATAGCGTAGTCTAGGTGAGCAGTCCAGTTCAGCTTCTTATCCAGAATGATTCCAAGATATTTGGTCTCATTACTGAAACATAGTCTTACCCCATTCAGTAGCGGAGGAATGATTGTGTGCATTCTTCGCTTGGTAAATGGTATAATGACCGTTTTAGCGGGGTTTATGTTTAGCCCTTCTTCTGAGCACCACTGAGAGGTGGTGTTAAGTGCCGTTTGCATACGACTAGATAGAGTTGCATCACATTTTCCCCGAACAATAAGGACTATATCATCAGCATATCCAATGACTTCGAAGCCCAGCTGTGATAGCTTGGTTAGGAGAACGTCTACCACCAGTGACCATAGCAGTGGAGAGAGAACTCCTCCTTGAGGACACCCTTTCACTGCCCCTACTGTGACAGACGTATCCCCCAATGCAGCTGTGATCTTCCTGCTCGAAAGCATTGCTTGGATCCAGCTCATTGTAGTATCGTCGACTCTTTTATTTTGTAGAGCCGTGTAAATTGATGCAAAGGACGTGATATCGAAAGCTCCCTCAATATCAAGAAAAGCGCAGACCGCTGTCTCTTTATATTTCAAGGACTTCTGGATCTTCGTCACTAGGCAATGCAAAGCGGTTTCAGTAGATTTACCCTGTTGATAAGCATATTGATGCTTGTGTAAGGGTAACTCCTTCAGAAACTCACTGCGGATGTAGTTGTCCGTAATTTTCTCCATCAACTTGAGAAGAGTTGACGTCAGACTTATAGGTCTGAAAGCCTTGGGCAATGTTTTGTCTTTTTTGCCCGGCTTTGGTATAAACACCACCTTAACGTTTCGCCAGTTGACCGGGATATGTCCCATAGTAGAGCTGGCTCGAAAGAGGCTGATGAGTTCGGACATAACGACTCCGTCCGATTTTTGTAGAAAGATTGGTAGAATGCCATCCGGTCCTGGTGACTTCATAGGCTCAAAAGAGCTTAGTGCCCAGTTGATAGAAGTCTCCGTGAAGATTATACGAGCGAGCGCTGCGGAGTCACGTGACGTTATGCGTCTGGATTCGAGGCTCTGTAACTCTTCGACGTTCGAACCGGAGATTGCTGTCGATCCAGGAAAGTGAATGTTCATAAGAACATCCAGCGTTTCCTTGGTGGTGACAGTCAGACTACCATCTTCCTTTTTCAACTGCCCAAGACCATTCGTGTGATCTTTGGACATCGCTTTTTGCAGTCGCGTTGCCTCAGGTAGAGTCTGAATGTCTTCACAGAATCGAATTCTAGACCTCCTTTTGGCTTTGCGTAGCTCAGCGTTGTATTTTGTAAGGGATGCTCTATAGGCTTCCCAGTTGGACGTGATTTTAGCCCTGTTGAACAAGCGTCTAGCTTCACGACGAAGGTTGCTGAGAGTTTCATTCCACCAGGGCACATCACGGCAGACTGTTCGATTTGTTAACGGACAGTTTGACATAAAAGCTTCCGTGATCCTGTGCTGTAGGTCACTTGCTGCGATGTCCAGTTCACCTGGAGTTCGAATATTTTGGTGGCAGGATGTTCTCGAATTGACCAAATGTTCCTTAAAAGAGTTCCAGTTGGTTTTCCTAGGATTCCTGAAATGTTCTCTTCTCAGAGGAGTAGCCTCGACGTCAAATCTGATGTGTCTATGGTCTGATAAACTGGGTTCATCAGAGACATGCCAGTTCTTGACTTTCTCCGTTATCGAGGCGCTACATAGAGTGAGATCTAGGACCTCTTGTCTAATAGCATTACTGAAAGTTGGCTCGTTTCCCACATTGCATACATTAACATTGTTAGAAGTAAGGTATTCAAGTAGGTACTCACCTCGAGTGTTGACATCCGAGCTGCCCCAGACTGTGTGATGCGCGTTGGCATCGCAGCCGACGATGAGTGGCTTGTTGATGCTTCGGCAGTATCGCACAAGTGCTGCGACTTCGGATGGCGGTATATCGTCCTCGTCCCCCGGGAAGTAAGCGGAGGCAACAACCACTTCTTGAGTGCCGTTGGTTGTCGGGACTTCCACCGCAATGGCAACCAAATCCCGTTGGATGAACTCTGTAATGGGAACAAATTTAATGTTTCTGTTCAGCAGAATTGCAGTCCTGGGATTTGACTGTTGATTACAATAGACCAACTTACTGTTTGAGTTGGCTAAGCCAAGGATCCTGGTGTCGTGGACCCATGGTTCCTGGATCAGCGCCACGGATAGCTGATCCTTGGTGAACCTCCGGCATAGAACACCAAAGGCGCCCTTTGCGTGATGGAGGTTCATCTGAACGCAGCGTATGCTGCTCATTTTGTTGGCAGCGCGTCCTTCGTCGGATCTAGTTGAGATCCGATTGGCGGACGGTTGCCATCAGCGGTGACGCTGGGATGGGTAGTCTGCATACCCTCAGCAACAGGCTCCCGTTGCAGCAGACGGTGGGCGACAGAATTGCTACTCACACGTTTAGGCGGCGGAATTTGGCTCTGAGGGTCGCGACTGTTCAGATGCTCACGCTTACTCCTCTTTCGATTTTTCGGCGGAACCTTCTTCGCTATCGCGGGAGTGCGTCGAGCGGTGGTAGCGGTACACTCCCTGAGGGAGTCTCCGAACGTACCGTTCCTGCCTTCGCACCAGAACCTTTCGTGCCTGTGTTTGAGGACTTTCTGCCAACCTGCCGCATGCGTGCTTTGCCGTACTTGTAGTTCAGCAGGAAGCTCTGTGCCGCTATGAGGTTAGCAGACTGTTGGTCCAGCTCCACCATCAATTCGACAGTCTTTCCAGTAACGTTGCGATGACATACTCGCCATGCCCGTGTGGAGAAACCGTCGTTCTGATTTTGGAGAAGACGGAGAATTCTCTCATTTGTGGTGTCCACACTGTCCTGGAAGTACCCTACAAATTTTAGGGCCTTCGGCAGGTCCTTTGTGCGAAAAACACTAAGGTGTGCTCCCTCCCACGGTATGAGAGAAGACGCCGTGGTCTCCAGCCATCTAACTGTGTCGTTGTCGGCACAGTCAAGTTGTAGGGTACCGTTTTTTAGGCGGCAGCTCCTAAACTTGGGCCTGATGGCCGGTGACTCCTGGTCCGCAATGCAGTCCAGAATGGCATCTCGAACAGTTTTTAACTGTTCAGGGGTAAGTAGGGAGGCTGGATAGTCTATCGTTGTGATAGACAGGCTCGTGGCCTCCAGCATCTCCCTATATGTTACCCCTGACGTTTGTCGCGGTGCAGGGGGCTCCGCGCAAGCCAAGTCCCGGGGCTTTTTGCTGCTCGGGCCCTTAGCGCTTGTGTTTGGCGACGCTGTCTCAGTCGACCGCTGTCGCTTGGTTGCGACCTGACCTGAGCGGTCAGCTTGGTCGACTGGTTGACGAACTATGCCTATGGCCTCCTCGCGTGAGTGACCCAGGCTTAGCAGTCTTTTAAGACGCCGCCGTTGCGATTGGGAGAGCCGTTTGACATCAGCACGAGGTGACTTAGGTTTCCCCTTGTCAACCGGCTGTGTCTCCGGATCGGGAAGACTGTCCGTCGGGCTCTCTTCTTTCCCGCTTGGCGAACCGAGGATTAGTGATGAAACTGAAGGTCCTCCGTCCAGCGATTCGCTGTCGAGGTTGAAATCCATCTCCAGTTCCATCTCCTCGGTTCTGCCTGTAGCGTGCAGCCTTGTGGGGCTGCAAGCCATGGAGTGTGTTGACTCCATTTGTTCCGACAGGTTGAGGTTGCCGGGGCCCTTTTTTGAAAATTTGTTTAACTCCAGTTTTTAGTCCCACGAGTTTGCCACGAAAGAAGGGGTCATCTGCGTGTCACGATAGCCTAACGCAGAAGGCTAGGCTACTGTGGAAGGGCGCCAGGTATTCCACAGGCTCCGTTAGCGGCTGGGAATTTATTAAACCCCCCCCACCATTCATCTCTCGGCACGGGTCGCGTCACACCTTAGCTTAGGGGTTTAACCATTATTTTACGTAACAGCCATGGTTAAGAGCTGTTACAACCATCCTCCTTTCCAGGGGCTTTGGACCCTCTGCGCCAGTTCTCAATAATTTAAGTCTATTCGTACAGGATACACTAAAATAAAGAGAACCGTCACAGGCGGAGTTTACCTTCGGCCTGCAGGGAAGCTATTAATTTAGACCTGGCGTCACGGTGTACAGGGCATGACCAAACAACGTGCTCTATGTCGTGATAACCTTCACCACAGGCACAGATACCACTTTCCCCGAGCCCAACACGACGGAGATGCGCGTCAAATCTATAGTGATTGGACATAAGCCGGGACATCACGCAAATGAAATCCCGACCTACATCCAACCCCTTGAACCACGGGTTCGTCGACACCTTGGGGATTATGGAATGTAAACACCTTCCCAGTTCCCCTCTGGTCCAAGCATTTTTCCAACTGATGATCGTATTCTGACGTACAAATGAGAAAAATTCATTAAAGGCAATTGGTCTTTCAAAAATTCCACCGTTTGTTGCGCCCACCTTAGCCAAAGAGTCCGCTTTCTCATTGCCCGGTATCGAGCAGTGAGAAGGGACCCACGCTAAGGTAATCTGAGTAGATTTTTCGGATAAAGCACTCAGATGTTCCCGTATTTTCCCCAGAAAATACGGAGAGTGCTTAACATCTTTCATCGATCGGAGAGCCTCAATGGAACTGAGACTGTCCGTAAAGATGAAATAATGGTCCGTGGGCATTTTTTCGATAATCCCTAGGGTGTACTGAATTGCAGCCAACTCTGCGATGTAAACAGAAGCAGGATTATCAAGCTTATGGGAGACGGTTAAATTGTTATTGAAAATACCGAAGCCAGTGGACCCATCAAGAAGTGATCCGTCAGTGTAGAACATATTGTCGCAGTTGATGTTTCGATATTTATTGGAAAAAATTTTGGGGATCTGCTGCACGCGTAAATGATCCGGGATTCCACGAGTTTCTTCTATAATGGATGTATCGAAAAACACAGTAGAATCAAAAGTATCTAACCCAGGCGCGTTATTGTTACAGGACAGGAGGGCAACTGAAAATTCTGCCATCGTAAAAGGTGATTCTATCGCGTCGTGGCACGGAGACGCATCGCGAACAATGTTTTGCTCAGGAACAGAGTCCGGACATACTTTCCTGGCAAAATCAAATATCCACCGACTTGAAGACTCCTCGCTTTCGTTGACCGTTACGCGATTCCGCATTCTTCGGGCTGTGTTCCAAAGAGTGCTCATCGATGTCTCCCTTGACGTCTCGTTCACGAACCGACGCCAATATCCGCGTTTCTTTGCTTTAGCCAGGCTTTTAAGCTTGGTATTAAGCTCCGAATACCGTATATAGTCGTCGGGTATACCTCCCTTCTGGAAGGCCAAAAACGCGTCAGATCTTTGCGTGTAGACATCGGAGAACTCTTTGTCCCACCACGGAGTTGGAGGCCGCTCTTTGATCGTTACGCCGGGATATTTCTTCGTTTGGGCTTGCAACGCGGCGTCGAGGATTAAGCCCGCGAGGAGGTTGTATTCTTCAAGTGGTGGGTGATGTTGAATCGACTCGCCCGCTTTTGAAATCATTTCCTCGTATAACTTCCAATCGACATTCCGTGTGAGGTCATACGGAATGTCAATTTGTCGCATGCGAGTTGAACCGTTAGTAATTGAAATGAGAATAGGCAGATGGTCGCTACCGTGAGGATCGAGGATTACCTTCCATGTGCAATCCAACCGTAGCGACGTCGAACATAAGGATAGATCCAAAGCGCTTGGGCGCGCTGGAGGTTTCGGGATACGTGTCATTTCACCGTTGTTCAAAATAGTCATGTCGAAGTCATCGCAAAGGTTATAGATTAAAGAGGAGCGGTTATCATTGTAGGCGGAACCCCAAGCCACACCATGAGAGTTGAAGTCTCCCAAAATCAAACGTGGCGAGGGAAGAAGTTCTATTAAATCAAAGAGCAACCGTTGCCCAACCTGTGCTCTGGGAGGAATATATATTGAGGCAATACAAAGCTCTTTACCTTGTATTGTCATTTGACATGCGACAACTTCGATGCCTGGAATCGAGGGGAGGTTAATACGATAGAAAGAATAGCACTTTTTAATCCCTAAAAGTACTCCTCCATATGGGGTGTCTCGATCAAGGCGAATAACATTAAAATCATGGAAGTTGAGATCAATATTTGAAGTAAGCCAAGTTTCACAAAGGGAAAATGCATCGCATTTGTTTCTATTTATTAAAACTTTGAATGAATCCATTTTTGGTAAAATACTTCTACAATTCCACTGTAAGACAGAGATAGAATCCTTCGTATACGCAGATGAATTAGGCATCGAAGGATACAATCGCTGCAAGGAGGGGCCATTGGGCAGTCAACTGCTTCAAAAATGATCTAACTGTTGGGAGGAATGCTGTAAGAAAAATTTTCATTGGATCGGGTACATTGAAAGTTTCAAAAATCCAGTCCACAATGTCAGAAAATTTCACTAATCCAGAGTTTGTTTCATCAACTGGGAGTGCAAAAGGAACAACTGGGGTTTTAGATGTTCCTGGCAGTGCTAGGAACTCCTTCTGGGACTTTAAATTTGCAAGCCCAGGAGGAGTTTGCTTCGGTTTTTCCGCAGCACTGTTTGGTTTGTTTGTAACTTTCATTTCACTTTGGGAAATCTTAGGACCTTTTCCTCTTTCTAGACGCCCCAGGATTGGCATAAGTTGTTCCCGCTGGTGAATCGTCAGAATCGATTTCATCAGAGGACAACAGATCAAAGGGGTTCGATGTTATGGTAGAAGTGGTCACGGTCTTCTTCAGCATCTCAGCGTAAGATCGCTTTGAACGCTCCTTAAATGACCGCTTGATTTTATCTCTGCGCTGCATGTACACCGGGCATGTGGAGAGCTCATGCTGATTTTCCCCGCAGTGAATACATTTTTCAGCATTTACACTGCAAGAATCGTCCGCATGAGTTTCTCCACACTTGCTACATCGTGCCTTATTGCAGCAGTAGGCGGCTGTGTGGCCTAGCTGCTTGCAATTGGTGCAATTCATAACACGGGGTACATACAATCGTACAGGCAGACGAACCCGATCGATCGAGACGTGGCTAGGGAGAGCAGATCTGGCAAACGTAACACGAAACGAGTCTGACGGAGTGTACACTTTTGTGCCGTTGACAAGAGACACAGACCGCAATTGCTTGCAATCTATGATCTTTACTTTTACGTCGTGACACAAAGCATTTTTGAAGCAGCCAAAACCGCTTGCCAAGATACACTCGACCGACAGACTCGAATCGGTTATGACACCGTCGATCTCCACGTCTGGTGCGGGTATATAAACGCGATACTCGCGTGTGAAAAGCTCGGAGCGAGCAATAGCGTTGGCCTGTTTCAGGTCGCTGACCACGACACGGAGCTTGTTGGGTATGACCTTGGAGATTTCGGTCACGGCCTTGTACCCCTCCGTCAGGTCTTTAGAAATCTGCAGGATGTTTCGGTTTCGGTTTCGGTTTCGGTCCTGCTTTTGGCCGAAAGAAAACAGTAAAGCTGCCCTGAGATCCGTCCGGGTAAAGCCTGGGGCGAGGGGGGACTGGAGAATTAACAGAGGAAGGGTTGGCAGGAGGGACAGGGTCGGAGGGGTTCGGGGATGGTGGCACGGGAGGCGAGGGATCTACATCCATCGCGCTAAATCTAGCGCACTAGCGCCGACAGAACACGTACCTCTTTACTTCTCCTTTCAGCAGGGTTGGTTGTCCGAACGGTCGAAGCTGCAGCCGTTACAGCCAGCAGCACCAATACAGCAGCTCCAAACAGCCACCAGCAGCGAGCCGGGTGTGTGATCACTCAGCACAGCGACACAACTCGCTGTCAACTGTTGGCTTCTTCTTTTTCCTCCTTTGTGTTGAGATTCTCGTTCACTGCTGTAGCACAAATCACTTAGCAGCCAAATCGGCTTACGCACCAGCAAACAGCCACGATGCGAAACAGTTGCACGACATAGCACTTAATTGTAACAAAAATAAAATAACCAACATGCTAAGCATTCAAGATCGATGAGAAAGGCCATTTTTCGTTGATTTTTGAGTACAAGATCATAGCAACATCATAGCTTTAATGTACGAAATTTGATGCAGTACGCTATTTTCTATTGTGAATCTTCTATTTGAAGCAACTGTTAGAAAATACATATCTTTGATTAACGGTGGCCCACGAAGTACAAGAATTTGACACATTGAATCGATGATGGATCCAGGCCACTCTTCATAGTCATCAGTGAGAGGCAAAGTATCCTACACATTTACAATGTGAACAGTATCGACAATCGTTTTTGTTACAAGCACTTGTTTTTGATTTCCTTTGTAATTTAAAAAACTTTTATATCCTAATATTCACATTACACTCAAGCATAAATTTCAATTCATTAACGGTTATTTCTTCTCTGCTATTTTGACACATGTATCTTAAATATTCCAAAAACAGATGTACTGCACATCTTTTTTCTTCTCTTGTAAATGATCTTAGTACTGGAAACTTGAAATCCTCAAAACAAACATTTCTATATTTGCGTCTATTCAACTTCTTTATTTGAGTTATTGTGTACCACCAACAATTTCTAGATCATTCGTTGTTTTGCTTTCGTCTCGATTAGACGCAAATTGTTCATCTCCGTTTGAGTTTGCAAAATAACAATACACGAGTTATCGTACGGGTGTTTTTTTGTCGATTAGTTCTTGTGCTGCGCGATAACAATAGCCTGTTGTATATCGGCAGAAACATCTGCACACTGGTAGGGGCAGGCTACCCCGCCAGTGATTCGATACGCAGCTGATATATCAGCAAGAATAATTCTCCCGCACCGCTGTTACCCCACTAGCAGCACGGACCACCATACGATCGAGCGAGTGGAAGTCAACTACAAGTGGCATCTACAAGGTCGCGTGTAAGATACGGCCACTGTGTCACAACACGAAGCTGGATCGTCATTGTTTGTTCTGCGGAGACGCTCGATTAATCCTACTATCAGCCGTGAGGTCGTGACTTAGACGTTCGGTGAAGTATTCACTTTAGAATTTTTATCATTATTATTAATAGTATTATTATTATTGTTATTATTATAATTATTATTACTATTATTATTATTATTATTATTATTATTTTTATTATTATTATTATTACTGTTGTTATTAGTATTAGTATTACTGCCTTTTTTTTATTTTGATCCATTGTAGTTTGAAAAATTGTTTTTAAAATTTAATAGCAACTACTTGACCCCCCCCCCCCCCCCACATTCGAATATTTATCGTTTGTGTGCGGTAGAGCGTAACGCTCCCGCAAAATGGACGACATGCAGGTGCAACTATTCCTGGATGTGGAAACAACTGGGGAAGAGATTGAGATCTCCCCCATCAATTCCCCTCTACCTTCCCCGCTACCTAGCCCCGTACCAAGGGTACCGGCAACACGGGTGAAAGCTTACCCAGATGCTTCGAAAGGTCCGTTCGTTGTTTACTTCAGGCCCATAAAGAAGCCTCTAAATATAATTCAAATCGGCAAGGACCTGGCAAAACAGTTTTCGGACGTAACCGAAATTACAAAGGTTAGACCGAACAAACTGCGAGTTGTTGTGAGTAGCTTGAAGCAAGCAAACGCAATTGCTAGCTACGAGCTCTTCACGAGAGAGTACCGCGTGTACATCCCTGCCAAGGACGTGGAGATCGACGGTGTGGTTACCGAAGGAAGCCTCACGGTCGATGACATTTTGCGTCACGGGGTTGGCTGCTTCAAGAACCCCCTGATTCAAGATGTAAAGATACTGGATGTCAAGCAATTGCATTCAGAATCCATCGAAGAAGGGAAGAAGAAATTCTTCCCTTCGGATTCCTTCCGTGTAACATTCGCCGGATCCGCATTGCCGAACTACATCTCTTTGGACAGGGTTCGTCTGCCTGTACGCCTGTTCGTACCGCGGGTCATGCATTGCCAAAACTGCAAGCAGTTAGGTCATACAGCCACCTACTGCTGCAACAAGGCACGCTGCAGCAAGTGCGGAGGCAATCATGCTGAGACCGCTTGCAGTGAGGATACTGAAAAGTGTCTTTACTGCGAGGGAACTCGGCATGACCTTTCGGCGTGTCCCGCGTACAAACAGCGCGAGGAAAAAATAAAGCGTTCCCTCAAGGAACGATCAAAGCGCTCTTTCGCAGAAACGCTGAAGAGTGCTGAGCCACCCTCGACAGGAAACATCTTTTCCTTTTTGCCAACCGATGAGGGTACATCTGACGATCCCGTCGAAGGGTGTTCTTATGCCATGCCAGAAGGATCTAGGAAGAGGAGAATGATCAACTCTCCTAATCTTTCTCGCAAAGGTCGCAAGATAACCCCTAGCGGAATGACCAATAAGCCAACACAAAAAGGAAGCGGTGAAGAAAAACCGAAGCAAGTACCTCCCAGTTTTAATTTTAAATCAAACCAGGAGTACCCACCGCTTCCTGGGGCACCAAAAACCCCTCGTGCACCCATTTCTCGATCAGAAGATAAAATAGAAACAGGGTTCATAACATTTTCTGATATTGTGGACTGGATATTTAAAACATTCAACATACCAGATCCCCTACAAAATATTCTTCTTGCCCTTCTTCCTACAGTGAAAACCTTTTTGATGCAACTAGCAGCAACTTGGCTCCTCATTTCAGCTATCATATCTTTCGATGACTAATACGGCGAAAGAGGTTAGGAATTTTATCACTGTATTACAGTGGAATTGCAGAAGTATCATCCCCAAATTCGATCTATTTTCTCATTTAATAAATACATACAATTGTGACGCATTTGCGCTCTGTGAAACCTTTCTCAATTCAAACGATCAACTCAATTTCCACGATTGTAACATTATTCGTCGAGATCGAGACTCACACGGTGGAGGGGTACTTTTAGGGATTAAAAAGTGCTATTCCTTCTTCCGAATCGACCTCCCCTCGATCTCGAATATTGAAGTCGTTGCCATTCAAACGAATATGAATGGAAAAGACCTGTGCCTTGTTTCGTTATATATGCCTCCATCCGCGCGGATTGAACAGAAGCATCTCACTGATATAGCAGAGTTGCTTCCCGCGCCTTTTTTGATATTGGGAGATTTTAATTCTCACTGTTCGCTATGGGGGTCGCTGTACGACGACAACCGATCTTCTTTAATCTGTAACTTGATCGACGACTTCAATATGACAGTTTTGAATACTGGGGAAGCGACACGTGTACCTAATCCTCCAGCACGTGAAAGCGTGCTTGACCTATCCCTTTGCTCGGTCTCACTAGCGTTAGATTGCCGGTGGAAAGTAATCAACGATCCCCACGGTAGTGATCATCTTCCAATCGTTATATCAATTGCTAATGGTTCAACTCCCCCGAACCCAATCAATATTTCCTACGACCTTACACGTAATATTGATTGGAAGTGTTATGAGTCTATTATAGCGCAATCTATCGAGACTCACGAGGAACTTCCTCCGGAGGAAGAATACGCGTTCTTAGCTGGCTTGATAATCGACGCCGCGACTCAAGCTCAGACGAAACCGATACCCGGGGTAACGATTAGACAGCGCCCTCCCAACAAATGGTGGGACAAAGAGTGCTCTGAGCTGTACGCGCGAAGGTCCGCGGCGTATAAGGACTACCGGGAGTACGGCACTGTCAACCTGCTTCGCAAGTACGAGGCACTGGGCAGGCAGATGAAGAGCTTAGTAAAGGCGAAAAAACGCGGGTACTGGCGGCGGTTCGTAAACGCGTTGTCCAGGGAAACAGCGATGAGCACTCTTTGGGATACCGCCAGGCGCATGCGGAACCGTGACGTTTCGAATGAAAGCGAGGAGTATTCAGATCGCTGGATACTCGATTTTGCCAAAAAGGTCTGTCCAGACTCTGTACCGGAACAGAAAACCTTTCGCGACGCGTTATTAGTAACTACGGAAGAGCCTCCATTTTCGATGTTGGAATTTTCAATGGCTCTCCTGTCGTGCAACAATAAGGCTCCAGGGTTAGATAGAATAAAATTCAACCTGTTGAAGAATCTACCCGACTCTGCAAAAAGACGCTTGTTGAATTTGTTCAACAAGTTTCTTGAGCTAAATATTGTTCCGCATGACTGGAGGGAGGTAAAAGTCATTGCTATTCGGAAACCCGGGAAACCTGCCTCTGATCACAATTCATATAGGCCGATTGCGATGCTCTCTTGCCTCCGGAAATTAATGGAGAAAATGATCCTCTTACGGTTAGACAAATGGGTCGAAACAAACGGGTTACTTTCAGATACTCAATTTGGCTTTCGCCGGGGCAAAGGGACGAACGATTGCCCAGCGTTGCTTTCTACTGAAATTCAACTAGCCTTTGCTCGAAAAGAGCAAATGGCTTCTGCGTTCATGGATATTAAGGGGGCTTTTGACTCTGTCTCTGTAGAAGTTTTAAGCGCGAAACTTCATTCGCAGGGACTTTCACCAAATTTGAATAACTTTTTGCTCAATTTGTTGTCAGAAAAGCATATGTATTTCTCACATGGCGATTCGACAACTTCCCGAATTAGTTACATGGGCCTCCCCCAGGGCTCATGTTTAAGTCCTCTCTTATATAATTTTTACGTCAATGACATCGATGAATGTCTTGCAAATTCATGCACGCTAAGGCAACTTGCAGACGATAGCGTTGTATCCATTACTGGTGGCAAGGCTAGCGATCTGCAAGGACCATTGCAAGATACCTTAGACAATTTGTCTGAATGGGCTCTTAAGCTGGGTATCGAATTCTCTCCGGAGAAAACTGAGCTGGTCGTTTTTTCTAGGAAACATAACCCAGCTCAGCTGCAGCTCCTACTAACGGGTAAAACGATCTCTCAGGTTTTAGTCGCTAAATATCTCGGGGTCTGGTTCGACTCCAAATGCACCTGGGCTTGTCATATTAGGTATCTGACACAAAAATGCCAACAGAGGATTAATTTTCTTCGTACGATTACCGGAACTTGGTGGGGTGCTCACCCAGGAGACCTTCTAAGGTTATACCAAACAACGATATTGTCAGTTCTTGAGTACGGCTGTTTCTGCTTTCGCTTCGCCGCGAACACGCACATTATAAAATTAGAGAGAATACAATATCGTTGTTTGCGTATTGCCTTGGGTTGCATGCAGTCGACCCATACGATGAGTCTTGAAGTGTTAGCGGGTATTCTTCCGTTGAAACATCGTTTTTGAAATCTCTCTTACCGGTTGCTAATTCGATGCACAGTTATGAACCCATTAGTAATTGAAAATTTCGAGAGGCTGGTCGACCTTCAATCTCAATCCAGATTTATGACTTTATATTTTGACTATATGGCTCAAGATATTAATCCTTCTTCATACGATTCCTCCAATGTCGCACTTTTAGCTACTTCTAATAATGCTATATTCTTCGACACCATCATGAAACAAGACATTTCTGGTATCCCGGATCAATTGCGACCCCAAGAGATCCCTAAGATTTTTTCCAATAAGTTTAAACATGTTAGTTATGATAAAAGGTTTTTCACTGACGGATCTAATCTAGATGAGTCCACTGGCTTCGGTGTTTCCCACGAAAATTTTACCGCCTCCTACAAACTCGATGCTCCTGCTTCCGTGTACGTCGCAGAACTTGCTGCTATTCAGTACTCTCTTGGAATCATCGAAACCCTACCCATAGACCACTACTTCATCTTCACAGATAGTCTCCGTGCCATTGAGGCTCTGCGATCAATGAAGCCTGTGAAGCACACCCCGTATTTCCTGGGGAAAATACGGCGGTTTTTAAGTGCTTTAACAGATAAAAATTACCGGGTTACCTTAGCGTGGGTCCCTTCTCATTGCTCGATTCCGGGTAACGAAAAGGCTGACTCTTTAGCTAAGGTGGGTGCTATTGACGGCGATATTTATGAAAGACCAATTGCTTATGATGAATTTTATAGCATTTTGCGTCAGAGAACACTCAACAGTTGGCAATCATCATGGAACTCAGATGAACTGGGACGGTGGCTTCATTCCATTTTTCCTAAGGTATCGACGAAAGCATGGTTCAAGGGGTTGGATGTAGGTCGGGACTTCATTCGCGTGATGTCCAGACTTATGTCCAATCACTATACGTTAAACACGCATCTCTTTCGTATAGGGCTTGTAGACAGTAATCACTGCGTTTGTGGCGATGGCTACCATGACATCGAGCATGTTGTTTGGTCGTGTACCGAATACTGTGGTGTTAGGTCTGAGCTTATAGATTCCCTTCGGGCCCGAGGAAAACGACCGAACGTACCCGTTAGAGACATTCTGGGAAGCGGTGATCTCCAGTACATGACACAGCTATACGTGTTCATAAAACACGCTGGTATTAAAATATGAAACTCTTCTAGCTATTTGTTAGATTACCATTCCCGCTACACGCTGAAAGAAGATGATACACTAAGCTGGAGACACTCAAACGAAGACTCGGCATCTTTATGTTCACGCAGACACCTCAGTCCAAACTGCTCAAATAGAACATCACTGCTTAGCCATGTACAAATAAATAAATCGTATAACTCAATATAGTTAAAATCAAAATTGTAACTCCCCTCCTTTCACCTTAAATCCCCACTAGCTCGTAGTCGGCCGCGAGAATAAAGAAAAGGCCTCCCTCTTTTCCCTGCTAACTTAGAATTTAAAAAAAAATGTACTTGGCTCAGTTAAACATAAATTGTATCGTGCCGTGTCAAATAAACTATTTAAAAACCAACAATTTCTAGATTTTGAACATCCAGCAAATTTATGCTTTAAGTCCTCAATCTCCTGAGGACAATAAGTACAATTTGGTGAATCCAGGCGACCAAAACGAAATTTTTTTTCAGCGCAAATTATTTTCTTATTTACAAGGAGAAACCATATAGCTTGATGGTTTGAAGATATTTGTTTGTCGAATATATTCTTCCAAATTTTTTCCCAACTGTATTGTGGATATTTTTGTACAATGTGCGGCTTCGTGAAAAACTCTACATAGTGATAGTATATGCTATTAGAAGAGGGATTAGCACGTATTTGTTCTGGTATGTAAGGTAATTCCAGATAAAGTGTTTTCATAAAGTGAGCGTTTGTTGGCAAGTCTTTGATGTTCGGAGGATTTCCTACTTGATCTGTGTACAAGTGAAAAAATGGTGAAACTTGACGCATCCGTAGAAATCTGTTAATGAGTAATGCTTACATTTGTGCTCTGGTGACATCAAACCTAATCCTCCACTTTTTCTTGGCAGGCATAATTGATCGAACGAAACTCTCAAAGTATTCCTATACCATAAGAAATTGCCATATAAAGTTTTAATTTTCGCTGTAAACTTCTTGTTAATTGAAACTGTTGATGCCATGTACCAGATACGAGATGATGCATATACATTCAAAAAGATAACTTTTTGAATAAGATTTAGTTTCTAAACTGGTTATTCCACAAAGTAAATCTTAAATTTTGCAATATTTCGTCCCAATTTTTTTCCACCATTACTTTACTACTGTTGTCAAACCAGATTCCAAGAATTTTCAAACTTTCATCATGCTTAATCCATTTTGGAACTATTAAATTGTTTCTCATACCAATCTTCATTGCTTTAGTTTTATCATAATTTACCTTGGCCCCTGCCACCAACTCAAATTTTTCAAAAATTTTCCTAATTATGTTCAACTTTCTTACATCGTGTATAATCAAGCTTATGTCATCTGCACAACTATTTAGCAAGTCGACGTTAGTTTCACAAACATCCTGAAGCTTCTGCAAAAGCGGTTCTAAATACATGCAAAAGAGTATCATGGAAAGCGGGTCACCCTGTCTGACTGACCTTTCAATTTTTATGTATTCCGAAAAATGTCCGTTGATTAAAATTCTGGAAAATGTATTTTCCTGACAACGTCTCAAAAAATTAATAAAATCAATATTATTTCCCATTTTGAACAATGATCCAAGAGAAATTTATGGCTCACTCGATCAAAGGCCTTTTCCAAGTCGAATGTTGTAAGTAAAGCCTTTCGCTTTTTCAAATTTATTTCCAGAATTTTGTCTCTTATGCCACATGTTGCTTCAAAGATGTTTTTGGCTCCATTTGAGCACTTTTGCACATCTGATAAAAGCAGAGAATTGAATTTAATTAATCTGTTCTTCAACACTTTTGCAACCAATTTGTAATCAAAGTTTAATAACGTATCGGACGAAAACTACCCACTTCATCATTAGTATTCTTTTTCTTAATTAATACGATGACCCCCTCCAAAAACTCTTTTGAGATTCTCCCACGTATCACTTCATTAACCACCTTACAAAGTTCTGTTTTTATGATTCCCCAAAATTTTAGATAAAAAGTTTTTGTAAGTCCATCACTGCCTGGACTTTTCCTAGATTGACTTGCTTTAATTGCTTGAAAGAGCTCATCCTCGGAAATCTGTTCCATTAGTTCTCTGTTGTTTAGAAGGTTTTGATCAACTGTTTTTTGTGGAAGAAAAGTATTTTCTGTGTCATTATCATTTTTTGCATAGAGCTCTTGAAAAAACCTGTTATTTCAGTATTAATCAGGCCTGTATCAGTTATTTTATGTCCATTTATGTCTAGTTCTCTAATACGTGTTTTTTCTTTGCGATGCATTTGCTCTCCGACCTGAAAAATCGTCACGTCTTCCCCTGCAACGTATGTCTTAGAATGTGCGTATAAATCATTCGAAATATCTCTCGTTAACGCGAGCATTTTGCCTTTAAGTTTGTTGATTTCGCTGAGTAACTGTGGATTTGACACATAGTCCGAGTATAAAAGATTTTGAACTGCGTAAAAAAATTCCATTGTATCATTGTACCTCTTTTTTAGTAAACTATACTTCCATCTGAAAAACGATGTTATTTTTTGTTTTGCATAATCAACCCACCACGAAAACCAGGAATCGAAATAACGCCTTTGTCTAACCCAATAAATCCATTTCATTTTAAACTCTTCTAAATTGTTGTCTGTAAGCGCAAGATCATTCAGCCTCCACAGTCCCCTTCCAGAAGGTTTTCCTAAATTTGGCAATCTTAGCCTCAAAATTACCGCCTTATGATCCGAAAACGAGCAAACATTGGATTTCACATCACTTATGCAGTCTTTTAAGTCATTACTTACATAAATTCTATCTGGCTAGCACCAGAACCACTTCTGATAAATGTAAAATCTACTTTATCTCTATGAATCACCTCCCACGCATCAGATAATTTTAAAGTTTGAACTAAAAATTTTAGCGACTGACTATTATTAGAGCTATGATTTGCATCTCTCTTGTTGATAACTGAATTCAAATAACCGCCCCTCCTATAATGAACCGCCAACACCTTTGTTTATGTAGTATTGAACGTTATCAGAAATACACTTTTCTCGTTTCGCTTCGTTCATGCTGCCGGATGGCGCATAGATGTTACAAATTGTCGTATCATCATCGATTTTCAAACTTATGATGCGTGCATCAATACTTTTTTGTATCTGCGATCTTACCAGTATAGCTGTCCCACGTTTGTTACAATCAATATTAGAAAATGTTTCAAATCCACTTATTTCTAGATGCTCATGAACTTCCTGTAACATAACTACATCGAGTTCCATCAAATATACAAATGATCGCAAAGCATTTACTTTGTTCACATTTGATATCCCATTAACATTTATAGAGCCGATGTGATAGGATAGACAGTTTATTTTATACGGAATGAATTTATACTGATGAATTTTTCAATAGACTGCGTTACTTCCGTGATGGGGACTGAGAAGCTTCTGTGTTCGTGCCGTTCATTTCGTCATCGTAAATTAAATCTCCGAACGCGTTAGAGATAGCAATACCATTGCCGGGAGATGAACCCATGTCAACCTCGGTAGTGCTGGCTACAACAATATTCTCTGATTTCTCTTCTGTATTGGTATTAGTTTGGTTAGTGTTCTGAGCTATTTTGTTAGTATTGTTATAATTGAGTCCACTTCTACCTTGTCCTTGGTTGCTGGGCTTGACGAACGAGCTACCCAGACTAGTGTAATTTAGTCGCAAACCTTTGTCACCTTCTTCTCTGTTGCCTGTATCCTTGTTCCTGTCTTCGTTTTGCTTTCCACTACTGAGTCCTGGTCCCTTCAAAGCTCCTGCATAGTCCACACCGGATGCTCTACGCCTATCGCTGACGTTTCCTCCATTTATTTGCATTGCCATGTAACTAGCTTCAATGCATTTCCGGCCCCAATGAACCGGGTTGTTGCAATGTCTGCACGTTTGCCGCTGATGCTTGTATGTCACCAGTGTAACCTCCCCTTCGACATTAATGTATGATGGAATTGCTGTGTGTAGTCTAATCCTAGCTGATCGAATACCATTCGCGATCCCCTTCAAAACAGCAGGCTCAATCCATACCTCTTCTTTTAGCCACACTATGTCTCCATATTTTTTCAACTCTTTTTCGATCGACGAATTTTCCGTTTGTGGTGATACATCATGTTTTCGAACCGTCGTTGCACCGTCTTCTATATAAACGTTGACCTTATATTTGATATTGTTTGCAACAATTATGTAACCTCCATCATTCTTCTCCGCGATTGCTATGGCCTGTTCTTCTGTCTTACATTCTACGAAAACTAATGACTTTCCCGTATTATGCTGCAGTGATTTGATGTCCGAGAATGGTAACATTAACTTATCTTGGATAAACTTGGCAATCATGTCCATGTTGACCGTCCTTGTCGGCAGGGTGGCTAAATCGATTACCAGTGTATTCACACGTGGTCCGTTTGAGGTTAGATGATACGGTGATTCGGACATTGTTCTTTTGTTTGATTGTGTTGAAGGTTGTATTCAGTCAACGACTGAAATTTGATTTTTATAGCTCACTCTTCACAATACGATAAAGCGTCTGCTCTTCACGAATGCTTGTGAGAAACTGGTCGTTGTTCACTTCGTGTGTTCAGTGTATCATCTGAATCTATTATTTTTTTCTCTACCAATTAAATTTAGATTACAAAGGTCAACACAGGTGTGGCCCTAAAGCTCAAACTAGGAAAAATGAAAGATTACAGATTCTTAATCATTCCTGTGAATTATGGTGCCTCCAGCCACCAACATTTTTTAAGAGACTTTAATGAGTTTACGATAAATTAAAGTCTTCGAGAAGCCGGCGAGCAACTGCTATGCGACACTCTCATGTCAGTTGACGCATTTATACACTGGTTAAAGGCACCAAATTGCACAGAAACGGTTAAAAAGCTATAGCCTTTCTAGGGTAGTTATTTTCGAGCTTCATGGCAGCATTTTTCCGCTTTTGTCGACCAGTTTTATCTTTCATATTACTCTGTAAATAATTGAATAAAATTTCTGTGAATCTTATGTTTTTCCCATTCGCATAATTTTAAATGTTATTCCCAGCTCAAAAATTAGTATGTCCCGATTGTTTTCCAAAAACAAGTTCAAGATAATAGCAAATCTCCACGTTTCATGTATTTCTAAGACCATTGTTTTCGATATCGAACATTTTATGAACTACCTGTGCATTTTTTATCTGCCGAAAAAGTGAAATGTTGACTGCTTTGAGGCACCACTTTTCGATTGATCTGATAGTTTGAAATAGGATGCAATGTGGCATGTGAAGTGTTAGTACAACGTCAGTACACAAAATGTGTGTATATATGAAACTATGCCAAAACCGGTTTCGTAGAATCACCGTTTTGAGCTCAGGTTTTGTCCGATTTAAGATCTTTTTTTTTCAAAAGATGGGTAAAAAGATGCTAATATGTGGACAAACTCTTAGAATTTTGATATTTGGTCCTAAAACAAAATGGCGTCGAAAAAACATCAAAAATTACCGGTTTCTCAAAAATTCAAAATGGCGCCATTGTTGCCCCTTAAGTTGAAATATGCTCAAACTCGGAGAAATTTAGTTTTGCATAAAAATACACAAAAAAATTGTATATAGAAGCCAAGGCAAAAAAAAAGTCATTTTTGTTGCACTGTGTAATCATTTGTGTGAATGTGCAATATTTACATTGAATGGTTATGTATCACTTATTGCACGCGGCATGCTGTAAGCTCAAGGCTCTGACAAAAAATGACTTTTCACAATAGTACAAAATATTACTTTAAATAAAATATTATTTCGGTTCACGACAAAGTCTCACGAGCTCTACCGATTATGTAGAGCACGAACACTTCGCTCAGATCGTAAAGCAACAAGATATCACCTTGCGCATCCTGCAAATTGTGTAACATTCCTGGTCGCGTCGCACGTGAATGGAAATCCTACGATCGCGAGAAAAATTTCCTCGTTGCTTGAGAAATAAGCACGCGCATCAGCAGTTTGTTCAGCGCCCTTCGTTGGTTGATTGATTGATCTGATTGGCCGTTACAGTAAAGTCTTTTTTTTACACGGTTTTTTTTCACACGGTTCTTTTTACGACGATTTTCCAAATAACGCGATTTTATTTACGTCGTTTTCTCAAAAAACGCGGTTTTATTTTACACGGTTTTTTTGCACGTTTTTTTGCATTTGCGAGTGACATACTTCAAAAAGAATATATATCAAATATTTTTAACAAACTGTGTTCGTCTTCATGTTGCGGAAACTAGGTCAATGACTTCTGAAATTTCGTTAATAATATAAATTATCAAGACTCTATTATATTCAACATTCTTCACATTAAGTGTATTGCAGAAAAAAAGTAGTTTTTTGTTCTGTGTTCGACCTATTGACTACTGAATTTTGTTGGGGAAAGACGCCACCTTGAAGAGCTTTTTCTCAGTCCTCAGATTTTTTCTATATCAAAAACAAACAGTAGCTTATAATATTTTTTTCAAATTGTTTATTCAGATGTCAGTTGTATTTATTTTACGGACCATGAGAAAATTTCTTATACATTCCATTGTATAATTTGAAAGAACAGATTGTACAATTTTGAAAGAACAGATATCAACGTTTCATGCATTTTGCAAAATGCATCTTTACAGTTTCATGTGCATTTTTTCATTGGTTACTCTGAGGCTCTTCTTCTCAAAGTTCGCTTGAAATTTCGCCTGAGGACATTTTTCGAGAAGACAAAACCTCTATGCCCCAACTCTTAAATTTATCCCATGCATTTCATTGGCATCCTGATACAGAAGCACTGCAAGCTCGAGAGTAGGTTGACTGAGAAAAATCAGAAGGAAGCAAAAAAGCGCGAGAAGGCGAAGATTGTCAACGATTTGAAGATAAAGACGGCGAAAATTGTGCAGCAGATCACTATGAAGATACTTGCTAACGTCGACGAACAGCTAAAAACGAAGGAGGAGAAAGAGAGAGAATTATTTTTTTCTCATATGTTTTAAAAATAAAACGCCGGGAAATTTTATTAAATATCATCGGTAAACCGGGAAAAAACCGGGAAATCGAAAATTGATATTGAGTGGCTCCCATCCATCTCTACCGCAGCACCAATACCCGCAGCCTCATCCATCTCTACCGCAGCACCAATACCCGCAGAACTATCACGCTCTCCGCAAGCCACCATGTACTTCGTTTTGGTAGTGTTTATGGTGAGTCCAATTCTCGCAGCCCTCCTCAACTGCTACGGTTAACACCAATTATATCAATGTCGTCCGCGAAGCTTCTGGACTTAGTGATGGTGGTGCCGCTCCTCTGAACACCTGCCCTTCGTATTGCACCTTCCAAAGCTATGTTAAACAGCAAGTTCGAGAGCCCGTCACCTTGCTTCAGACCATCTAACGTCACAAACGCCTCCGAAAATTCGCCCGCTGTCCTGACGCATGATGTGAAACCTTTAAGCGTCGCACGTAACAGTTTAACTAGTTTTGTTGGGAAACCATGTTCTAGCATTATTCGCCACAGCTCGTTGCGTTTCACTTTGTCGTACGCCGCCTTTTTTTTATTTTTTTTTTTTTAAAGGTGGCGGGGAAATCTGCAAACAGACACCTGAGAAGAGAGCTCAGGGTGTGGGGATGAGACTAGGGGAGAGATGCTGGGGTAGTTACACTCGCCCAGACACCTACTGATCCCTGTCCCGACCCACTAAAACCCCTCCAGTCTCCAGCCCTGGTCTTCCCGGAACGACGGTTAAGTATTACGTCGGGGAGTGGCTTTTGTGCGTGATGCACCCTCTTTACTCTTATAACCTCCTAGCTAACTACCTGGAGACTGGTAATTAGCTACCACTGGCGTGTTGGTGGTTGACCCGCCACACACGTTGCAGCTCCAGAACAATCTGAGAGGCGGCCGCACAGACCGCGTTCCAGATGTCCGGGTCGTCGCACATCCTCCGGACTAGATTGTCCGGAGTAGTGCCAGGCCCGCTCACAGCCATCATGTTGCTCCTCGCTCTTGCGAAACGGGGGCATACGAAGAAGACATGCTCAGCAGTCTCCTCCTCCTCCACGCACTCGGGACACATGGGGGACACCGCGTGTCCGAACCTGTGCAGATATTGCCTGAAACAACCATGGCCTGACAGGATTTGTGTCAGGTGGAAGTTCACTTCACCATGTCGTCTCCCGACCCAGCCGGATATCTCCGGTATGAGTTTGGACCATTCTCGCTGCCAGCGGAGCATCGAGAATGACCTTCTGGTACCTCGTATGCCCCTTGTGTCACGTTGGTCGAAACACTCTCTGTCCTCCTTGATGGCGATGCTGATAGGCATCATGCCGGACAAGACACAGATTGCATCGTATGACACCGTACGATACGCACTCGCAACTCTCAGGCACATGAGCCTGTAGGTAATTTCCAGTTTACCACGGTAACTGTTAGTACCTAGCGCTCTGGACCACACTGGCCCACCATACCTAAGTATGGACGAAACCACGCTGGCAAGAAGTCTTCGCTTGCTGCCATAAACCGCTGAGCTATTGGACATCATACGAGATAGTGCTGCAATAGCCGATGAGGCCCTCTTACAGGCATAGTCGACGTGACTCCCGAACGTGAGCTTGTCGTCCACCATAACCCCCAAGAGCTTCAGGGATCGCTTCGAGGTGATGGTGCAGTCTCCGACTCTGACCACCGCCTGTTGCTCCGATTTACGGTTGTTCACAACCGTGACCTCCGTCTTATGATGCGCGAGCTCCAGTTTCCTGGAGCGCATCCAGTCCTCAACCTTGCGTATACAGTGCGCGGCGGTCAATTCGACCTCCTCGATAGACTCGCCGTAAACCTCCAGCGTTATGTCGTCTGCAAAGCCGACGATCACAACCCCTACAGGGAACTTGAGTTTCAACACTCCGTCATACATGACATTCCACAACACCGGGCCCAGGATAGAACCTTGCGGAACTCCTGCGGTAATTGGGACGCACTTCTGACCCTCCTCCGTGTCGTAAACAAGTACTCGATTCTGGAAATAATTTTCCAGAATCTTGTACAGCGACACCGGTACATGGATGCTCCTGAGCGCGAGCGCTATGGAGTCCCAACTGGCACTATTGAACGCATTCTTCACGTCGAGCGTGACGATTGCGCAGTAGCGTATTCCCCTTCTCTTGCGCTGGATTGCTACCTCCGCCGTCTTGATGACGGAAGAGATTGCGTCCAGCGTGGACCTGCCCTTCCGGAAGCCGAACTGGTTACTTGCCAGACCGTGTACACCCTCCGTGTACCTCACCAGTCTGTTGAGGATGATCCTCTCAAGCACCTTGCCCGCGGTGTCCAGCAGGCAGATAGGCCTATATGCCGATGGGTCCCCTGGCGGTTTCCCAGCCTTCGGCAATAAGACCAGTCTCTGCCGCTTCCACCTGTCCGGAAAGAGACAGTCATCCAGGCACCTCTGCATGACTGCCCTGAACAGCCCGGGGGCCGTTTTTATCGCCAGCCTGATCGCCAGGTTAGGGATACCATCCGGTCCCGGTGCCTTGCTCACCTTTAGGGATTTGGCGATCACGATGAGTTCCTCCATCGTCTACCCTCCAGTTCTTGATCAGTCCTGGGCTGGAGAACGTCACGTCGATGATCGACTCCGCACCATTTCTGCTAAATGTACTTTTGTTCCCAACGTTGGCCAGATCTAGGTTGAGCTTTGCAAAAGCCCCCAACAGGATCTGGCCCCTCTGGTTCGTGAAGCGACTTCCCCACTCAACAGCCCAAGCGTTGAAGTCGCCCGCCACCACCAACGGCGTTAGGCCCGTTAGCTCCATGGATAGGAGGTCGACCATCTGGGTGAACCTTTCGGTAGACCAACGTGGCGGAGCATAGCAACTGCAGTAGAACACTCCGTTTACCTTAGCAACTACGTACCCTTCTTCTGAGGTTGAGACAACCTCCTGAACCGGGAACTTGCTCGTCGTACATATGGCCGCCAAACTGGACTTATCCGCAACCCAGTTACCGTTTCCGGGAGGGATGCGGTAGGGATCCGATATGACGGCGATGTCCGACAACGACTCAGTGGCTGCTTGGTGTAGCAGCTGCTGAGCCGCGAAGCAATGGTTCAGGTTCAGTTGCGTCACCCTTACGCCCGTGGTTTCGCAGCCGGCTTACCGGCTGGGCACCTGGGGCCTCCCATAAGGTGTTTGGCGTCCCGTTTCCCGGAACATACCATGCACTTGGGAGACTCCACACAGTCCTTTGCTTTATGGCCTGCACCTCCACATCGCCTGCACAGCTGGCTCCTATCGGGCCCCTTGCAGGTCCAGGACTTATGTCCGCCCTCAAAGCACCGGAAGCAAATGTCTGGTTGCTGTAGTATGCCCAGAGGACATACAGACCAGCCGACCTTCAACTTGCCCTCTTTCAGGGCCAGGTTAGCGTCCGCCGACGGTAGTCGGAAGGTAGCTATCGTACGCCGCCTTAAAGCCAGTAAACAGACGATGCGTCCTGCAAGTTACTACAGTCGAGTATATGTCCCTTCTTGTAGCTAGGGCTTATGAGTCCTTCCAACCAGTCCGTAGGTAGTTGTTCCTCAGACCATACCCTTGGGATAATCTGGTGAATTGCACTACACAACCGATCGCTCCCAACTTCGAAAAGTTCGGCCGGTAAGCCATCCTTCCCAGCGGCTTTGTGGTTTTTTAGCTCTTTGCGAGCATTCTTTACCTCGTCTAATGTTGGTGAGTCCACAGCTTGTCCGTCCTCCCCAATGTCTATCCTGTTCCCCTCAACGACTCTCCTACCTTCCTCACCGTTCAACACCACTTCAAAATGTTGCTTCTAACGCCTGGCCACCTGCGGTTTATCGGTGATCCGAGTCGATGTTTGGCCCTCGAGAGGATCGCACATCTATGACGTCTGAAAAGTGCCGGCCGTCGATCAGCATGTGGTCGATCTGGGAGCAGGCCTCTCCATTGGGGTGTCTCCCCTGGCATTCCCCTGGCTGCGGCGAAGTTCACTAACCTCAAGCCGTTGTCGTTGGTGGTAGAGTGAAGGCAATAACGTGACAAAAGAACTCCTCTCGTCCGACTTGTGCGTACGTATCTCCGATGACGATCTTTATATCGTCCACTTGTACAAATCGTACGTCCTACGTGTGCAGACAGACCTCCGTAGGAACCCCAGAAATTTTTGGAACTTCGTCAACTCCAAAAGAAAATGCTCCTCGATACCTGTTAATGTTTGTCTGGATAATTCAGTTTCTGCTTCAGAATCTGACTCATGTCAGATTCGCAAATTTTTTCGCCTCCGTGTTTGCTGACAGAGTTGCCTCGAATTTCGATGCGGAAATTGCGGCGGCTGCCGTCCCGGCCGGTTCGGCTGATTTAACTACATTTGGAGTTACCACCGACTTGATACTAAGTGCAGCGAAGAAACTTAAACGTTCTTATTCACCGGGACCCGGTGGCATCCCCGCCATAATTATCAGTCGATGTGCCACTGTGTTGGTAAATCCACTGCGCTGTATTTTTAACAAATCGTTTGAGCAACGAAAATTTCTCGAAGTGTGGAAACAGTCTTTAAAGTTTCCAGTACTGAAATCTAGCGACCGACTATATGTCAGGAACTATCGTGGCATCACTAGTCTTTCGGCGGGCTCTAAACTGTTTGAGATTCTAGTTAGCGATGTCATGCTTCATTGTACTAAAAATTACATATCCACCATGCAACATGGATTTATACCGAATCGCTCAGTGTGTACAAATCTATTGGAGTTCACTTCAACGTGTATCTCAAATATGGAACAAAGAGCTCAAATAGATGTCATTTACACCGATTTGAAGGCTGCCTTTGATCGCATTGACCATTGCATATTGTTGCATAAAATTACACGTCTAGGAGCATCACGTCAGTTCATCGAATGGCTGAGTTCGTACTTATGTGGCCGGATTCTACGTGTGAAAATTGGTTCTTGCGTTTCATCGCAGTTCACGAATATATCGGGAGTTCCACAAGGCAGCAACATGGGGCCTTTACTGTTTGCGTTTTTCTTTAATGATGCTATGCTACTGTTAAAGGTTGGTTGTAAGTTGGTATACGCGGATGATTTAAAGTTGTATTTGGTAGTCCATACAATACGATTGCCGCCGTCTACAAGCTCTGCTGAATGTTTTCGTCGACTGCTGACTCATGAACTGGCTAGTAATCAGCATTAAAAAATGCGATGTTATGACATTTCACCGAATTTCGAACCCGATCATGTTCGAGTACCGCATTGAAGGACTTGAGCTGAAAAGAGTTGACCGTGTGTGCGACCTTGGTGTTTTACTCGATGCCAAGCTTAATTTCCATTTGCATCATGCCACCTTAATATCGAAAGCGAATCGACAATTAGGATTTATTGCTAAAATTACCCACCGTATACTGATCGCTGTAAGCTACTTGGCCTTGATACACTCGAGCGTCGCCGAAAAATACAGCAAGCTGCTTTCGTTGCGAAAATTATGAATGAAGAAATCGATTCACCGTCGCTCCTGTACCAGCTGAACTTCCGTGCTTCTCAACGTGCCTTACGATCTACTGGCCTGCTTCAAACCTCCTTTCACCGCACATCATTTGGATTCTACGAACCAGTCACCGCTGCAGTCAGAACCTTCCTGAGTGTTGAAGATTTTTTTGAGTTTGGCGAATCATCCCGCAAGTTTGTGTATAAGTTGAGGCAAGCAAACATTTTGTAGACTTGACCCTGATTCATGTTATTTATTAAAACTTTTGTCAGATAAATTGAAGTAAAATAAACAAATAAACAAATTCGTTTTCTCAAGGAGCGCATAGAACTCCTCCTTTACGTCATCGTCTGTCGGCGTGTACAGGTTGATAAGGTTGTAATTGAAGAATTTGACCTTGATCCTCAATACGCATAGTCGGCCATTAATAAGCCTCCACCTAATGACACGCTTCATTTGGTTTCCGAGTAGCACGAAACCGACGCCCCGTTCCGCTCTATCGCCGCCACTGTAGTAGATGTGTTACTTGAAAAAAGTGCCCGCGCTCGGATCAACCGCTCGGAATTCACGATCTCCGGTTTTAGGCCAACGCACCTCTTGTATGGCTGCTACCTCCACTTTTGCGTTCCGTAGCTCTCTGGTCAAGATACCCGCGCGTGCCGGTTCGAGCAGAGTCCTAACATTCCAAGTGCCATGTTTCTAATCGTTGTCCTTTTTCGTTTGCCTAGGTCTATATCGAATGTTCCGATTCGTATCATTCTCTGGGTTGTTCGTGGTATGTTTATTTCAGCATGCTGCCTTACTAGGGCTGTGATGCCTAGTCTCGCGACGGGGCTGTCGTCTCGGGTGTAGCTGGCGAGACACCGCATTTCATAGTTCAGCCGTCCGCTCCGGATCAGTCGCTGTTTGAGTCGCCCCTAACCTGGGGAACAGACACTCAGGAAAGCTGCCTTCGAAGAAGAACAGCGCCCCCTTCCCTGTCAGCATACGAAGAGTTCCCACCGGTTCACCGATCTTCCGTTGGTCGCTCGTATCCCAGTCGGTACCAAGTGGAGGTAGGGATAGGAGTTACTGGGCATTATGCTATGGACCAAACTGGGGTCTATTTTATGCCAACTAGTACGGGTGTACTGCTGGTACGCATTGCCCAGCCGTTTACCAACCAAGTTAGCGGTCAATTGAACCTTAAAAATTGTCAAGCCTTAATATGCAAAAAAACTTGTTTACGTTGTATAGTGTTTGTTCCATTCCTGTTCAGTGATGTATGTACAATCTGAAATTCGGTACCACTTCAACTCCTCTTTTGCACAAACATAACAACCTTATGTAGTTCTACGTCAACCTTACGGTCGTGGCTTTGCATACAAGTCATGTATTTTTTTTGGAATTTAGCGTGAGGGAAGAGTCAAGTAATGGGACGGGAGGGAGCATGAGAATGAACCCATGCGTAAAAGTTCCTCCGACACCGAACGGTTTGATTCTGTTTAGATTCGAATTCATGATCTTGTCGAAGCGGACTCTGTAACCTATATCACAATGTCATTATCTATTCAATGTTAGGAAGGTTATATGCATTTGAGAAGGGTACTTTTCCGCTATACCTTGCAAAGCATGTCACCTTACTAAATTAAAATGAAGTCTTACGTTGAAAATTCTGAACTTGATCAAACATTTGCTGCATCACTGCCGTGATCCATTTGATCAGCTTTTCAATACGGCCCAATAACGAACTGGTTACTTGTCACTTTTGTATTGAAATGGTGCATACGTCATTTTGTTTTCTTGATTTTATGCAACGTACGAATAAGTAACAACTAAAAGAAAGATATCAAAAGATGGGTCTTCGAATAACGAAAAATTGGCATAAGAACCCCATATTTGAAAAAATGGCACTTACGTCAGTCTGCGAGATTACGGCAGATCAGAGAATTCACTTGACAAAAGTAGTTTTAATTCTGAATTACCTTCAGACAAGACAGAAAGTCAGAAAGTTTATTAAGTGAATTTTTTCATTCACCTGGGGTGGCATTGTGCAGCTCGACTCGAACGATTTTCGCTTTTTTTCGAGTTCGTCACATACTGCCAGTTTTGCTTTAAGCTCAAAAGGAGCTGTCGTTGTCATTTGCCCTTCATCTAACCCGCAAAGTCGAAAAAAATTACGAAAAACGATAAATAACGCCCACCAGCGATCATTTAGTTTTGTTCGAGTTACTCGAAACGAAATGCGCAATGTCACCCCTGGTTAACAAGAAGTTATATGTACACTGACCGTTTGTTTTGTACTATTAGTCTTGAATTATATTTGCTTAAATTTGAACACCACAACTTCATCAAATCAAATCGGCATTTCAACTTCACATTAACAGAGCGGTCGTGTCTCATACATAACCCCCATATTTTTTGTACTCATAGTAAGAACGAAAACATAAACTTTGATATTTGTTTGAAATAAATAGTTGAACACTAAGGAAAATACCGTAGTGTACATTTTATCACTGAAAGATTTATCTAACAAAGTAACAAATTATGCAAATTTGTTCCATCTGGCTGCTTAGATCCGAATTAAAAATATAAAAAAAATATATTTTTTACGTTTACAGATCATGATGCAAATGATTCCCTTTCTCCGGTTATAACAAGTGATTCTCAGCTGACACCAGATGAGATTGTGGACATAAGCAAAAATTTTGCAATAGATAATGGCCAAAGCGTTGCAATAAATATATGTACAATATGCTGTGATCGCGCAACTGGCAAACACTATGGAGCAGCTTCATGTGACGGCTGTAAAGGATTTTTCCGTCGAAGTGTTCGGAAAAATCATTCATATACCTGCAGGTATTGTTATTTACTATTACAAATCTAAAGTATTGTTTGTAGATGAACTCTTTTCAGATTTTCGCGGAACTGTGTCGTAGATAAAGATAAACGTAATCAGTGTAGATATTGTAGACTGAGGAAATGCTTCAAGGCTGGCATGAAAAAAGAAGGTAAGTACTTACGTTTTACCAAAAAAAATTACATTACTCCAGCAATTTTATTCAGAAGAATAATTTTTCGTTTACGTTCTATTTAAAATTGAGGCTTTGTAACTCGGAAAGTAGAATATGTTTAAGGTTTTCACCTCCGTCAAATTAAAACAATCATTGATTTTCTTTTTTTTTCGATATGGGACTACGTCTAACTCCATTCCGAACATTTTACCAAAAGTTTTGGAATATTGCCGAGTCTCAAAAACATAATCAAAGAATTTTCAACTTTTTTGTATTGATAAAAATTTAGTGTTTATTTTCTAAGGGGCCATTCCTAAGCCAGGTGGTCATGTTTTGATCAATTTTTATACCCCAAGTACCCCCCCCCCCCCGTGGTCTTTTGGCCAACCCCCCCCCCACCCTTGTGACTTTTTAACCACGTGGTCTTTTCATTTGTCAAGTGCCAAAAATTCACTTAAAGTTTCACATCTTTATTACTAAACTTTCAGTGAATTCTATATTTTTAAAATACAAAAGCTTCATTCTTGACTTGGTGGCAACAATAAATTATAAATCAGGAAAAAGACCACGTGGTCATTTCGTTAACCCCCTCCACCCCCCTGCGTGGTCTTTCGTGGTCTTTTGACAAACTCCCCCGTCCCCCTTTTTATGACCACGTGGTTTAGGAACAACCCCTAATGAATTTTCTTATTGTACATCTTAGCAGAATGGAATTAGGTTTCGAGAAAAGGCAATGCTTCCATTAAATTCTACTACAAAAAAAATCTAACATCGCTGGAGCAGTTCACATAAGCATCGATAATGGTTATTTTTTAAACATATAAAAATGCAGCTCTGTCTGTCTGTCTGTCTGATCCACATAGGCTTGGAAACTACTGAACTGATCGGCGTGAAATTTTGTATATAGAAGTTTTAAGGGCCGAGAAAGGTGAATAAGATAGTTCGAGACTCCTCCCTCTTCTGAAAGGGAGAGGTCCCATACAAATGAAACACAAATTTATGCACATCTCGAAAACTAACCAAGCAAACGAACTAAATTTGGCATGTGGATGTTTTAAGGAGTTTCAAATATCTCCATATTGGTTTGACACCCTTCCCTTTTCTGGAAGGGAGGGATTCCATACAAATGAAACACTAATTTATGCACATCTCGAGAACTAATCAAGTAAATGGGACCAAATTTGACAGGTGAATGTTTTCAGGGTAACAAATATATCCATAATGGTTTGATACCCCTTCCTCTTATATTCGGGAGGGGTCCCATACAAAAGAAATACAAATTTCGCACAGCTCGAAAACCAATCAAGGAAATTTGACAGGTAAATGTTTTTAGGTGTAACAAACATGTCCATAATGTTTCGACACCCTTCCTTCTTCTGGCATGTCTCCAAATACCATTTTGAAATCCAAGATGGCGATTTCCGGTTTCTGAAAAACAGCGGCAAATGACCAAATACAATCCAACATGGATATGTCCGGAATTGTTATGATGCACTGAAGCCACAAATCGACCTCAGGCAACATTTTGAATTGTAAGATGGTAACTTTCATTGTTTGGAAAACAGCCAAAAATGGCCATTTAATATGAGTATCTCCACAACCAGAATGATGAACAGAAGCTACAAATCGATCACAAACACCACCGGAGACGAATGAATTATAAAATTCAAAGTCTCCATTAACAAATAGAAAGAAAAAGAAGATTACAGACACCATTTTGAATTCAAAGATGGTGACTTCCGGTGGCTGGTAAACAGACGATGACCAAATACCGTTCAATTTGAATGTTTCCGGAGTCAGAATGAAACTCGGAGGTCAGAGAACAATTTCACATGCCATTTTGAAGTTTAAAATGACGACTTTCGGTTTCTGAAAAACAGCCTAAAGTGACCAAATACCACCCAATATGAGTATCTCCGGAACCAGAATGATGCAAGGAGCTGAAAAGGAGCTCAGACACCATTATGAATTGTAAGATGGCAACTTCCGATTTCTAAAAAACGGCCAAAAATGGCCGCTTTCCGTACAATATGAGTATCTTCGGAATCGAAATGATACACAGGAGCTAGAATCGACCACAGACACCATTTTGAATTGTAAGATGGCGACTTCTGGTGACTGGAAAAAGTAAAAAAAAGGCTCTGAATACCATTTTGAAATCCAAGATGGCGACTTACGGTTTCTGAAAAACAGCGAGATATGACCAAATACCACCCAATACGGGTATTTCCGAAATCGTGATGATGCACTGAAACCACAAATCGACCTCAGACAACATTTTGAGTTGTAAAATGGCAGCTTTTGGTGACTGGAAAACTGCCGCAAATGATCCAACAAAACAACCAAATATGGGTGTTTCTTTAACCAGAATGATACTCAGAGGCCAGAAATCATCTCCAAATGTCATTCTGAAATCCAAGATGACGACTTCCTGGTGCTGGGAAACAGCGGCAAATGACCAAATACCACCCAATATGAGTGTTTCTTTAACCAGAATGACGCTCAGAGGCCAGAAATTGTCTCCAAATTCCATTTTGAAATCCAATATGGCGACTTCCGGTTTCTAAACAACAGTGGGAAATGACCAAATAACACTCAATATGGGTATTTACGGGATTGCTATGATGCACTGAAGCCACAAATCGACCTCAGACAACATTATGAATTGTAAGATGACGACTTCCGGTGAATGGGATGCTTCGATACCAGAATGATACACAGGAGCTAGAATCGACCACAGACACCATTTTGAATTCTAAGATGGTGACTTCCGGTTTCTGGAAAACAGCCGGAAATGACTAAATCACACCAAATAGGATATCAGAATGCTTGGTGAATGAGTGTTTTAATTGTTTCTACGAAAGGGCGGTGAGAAAAAGGGAATCAAATTCTTCAGTTGCTGTGATCAACTATGGATATGGCTGATCAGTTGAAGTAGGTGTGCAAAAGAGTAAAGGAGTAGATGTGAATACACCAGCATCTCAGTGTTACAATACTGCGATCATGGAAAACCATCAGGATTACTTGGAAATTATACGGTCATTCAGATAAGTACCAGATTAAACAAATAAATAATTGATATCATCATTGTATTGAATAGGGGCGTCGGGGCGCTCGCCGTTGTGGCGACTGTCTCTTCGGAACGGATAACGGCGTTGTGTGTCTCGGCGTCTCTCTGGTGTATAGGCTGACTAGAAAGAACGCAGTTTTTAATGCGTTTGTGTTCATCAGTTGTGTACTGGTTGAGTGAGACAAGATTAATTTGTTTGCGTGTGTAGTGCGAACTGTTGCCGTTTTGTCGTTCGATTGCTCGGCGGTGGTATGTGTGTTGACGCTGATGGGGCTGTATGCCAGTGGAGTGGTGGTGAATGAAGAAAGGAGTATATTGAATGTGTGTTTCTGTGCCTCCGGCACGCAGCTCATTGACATTGACAGTGAGCGTGTTCATGCAGTGCGCATCGCGCACTACATCTGGGATTCTTTTGGAAGTTTTATTTTTATTTTGGTTATGTAGAAAACTGGAGATAGGCAGGTTTTTCGAGGGACTAGTGGTAAGGGTTGAGACCTATATACTGTTTTTCTGCTGGCGGTGTGTACATATGCAGACTGTTCACACTGTGTATTAGCTGTTGATGCGAGTGTTGCCTATCAAACAGAAAAATTGGCAAAGTTTCATGCATCCAAAGCCCCAATAATTTAAAAAATGCAGATATGCAAATTGACCAATATATATATATATATATATATATATATATATATATATATATATATATATATATATATATATATATATATATATATATATATATATATATATATATATATATATATATATATATATATATATATATATATATATATATATATATATATATAAATGTGTGTTACAACACTTAATCAAAAGCTAGACAAATCGAAAAAAATAGAAACCGGTTAGTAGAAACCTTATACTGAAAATTATTTCTTATTACGCCAATATTCTATGGATGAGATTGCGAACAGCCTTTGTAATTATACTACATGTAAAGCCATATCGCGTGCTACGCATTCAAAATCGTAAGAACATGAAAATGCAGATATACAAACCAACCAAAAGTCTACAGCAGGTATTAGACGAAGCGAATATTTGCTATTTTTGGTACGATTTTTATTTGCACAAAATAAAATCCGTACCAAAAATAGCAAATATTTGCTTCGTGTAATACCTGCTTAAAGCCTCTGCCAGGCCAAACGCGAAAAAAAAACGCGAAAAGCGGCGCGAACCGATTCACCCGGCCGTAGGCCAATGCACAGCTCTACTTACGGCTATACACTAACCCTCGGCCCGGTGAACCGGCCCACGCCGCCCTCCGCACCCAGCCTGGCAGATGCCTAACACGTATCGCCAAAGTATTGAACCAATCATGGTGCAACTGTTGCAAAATTATATCACGATATCCGAACACCTATCAAAACGCCATTGACGATGACGAACAGTCTGCATATGTACACACCGCCAGCAGAAAAACAGTATATAGGTCTCAACCCTTACCACTAGTCCCTCGAAAAACCTGCCTATCTCCAGTTTTCTACATAACCAAAATAAAAATAAAACTTCCAAAAGAATCCCAGATGTAGTGCGCGATGCGCACTGCATGAACACGCTCACTGTCAATGTCAATGAGCTGCGTGCCGGAGGCACAGAAACACACATTCAATATACTCCTTTCTTCATTCACCACCACTCCACTGGCATACAGCCCCATCAGCGTCAACACACATACCACCGCCGAGCAATCGAACGACAAAACGGCAACAGTTCGCACTACACACGCAAACAAATTAATCTTGTCTCACTCAACCAGTACACAACTGATGAACACAAACGCATTAAAAACTGCGTTCTTTCTAGTCAGCCTATACACCAGAGAGACGCCGAGACACACAACGCCGTTATCCGTTCCGAAGAGACAGTCGCCACAACGGCGAGCGCCCCGACGCCCCTATTCAATACAATGATGATATCAATTATTTATTTGTTTAATCTGGTACTTATCTGAATGACCGTATAATTTCCAAGTAATCCTGATGGTTTTCCATGATCGCAGTATTGTAACACTGAGATGCTGGTGTATTCACATCTACTCCTTTACTCTTTTGCACACCTACTTCAACTGATCAGCCATATCCATAGTTGATCACAGCAACTGAAGAATTTGATTCCCTTTTTCTCACCGCCCTTTCGTAGAAACAATTAAAACACTCATTCACCAAGCATTCTGATATCCTATTTGGTGTGATTTAGTCATTTCCGGCTGTTTTCCAGAAACCGGAAGTCACCATCTTAGAATTCAAAATGGTGTCTGTGGTCGATTCTAGCTCCTGTGTATCATTCTGGTATCGAAGCATCCCATTCACCGGAAGTCGTCATCTTACAATTCATAATGTTGTCTGAGGTCGATTTGTGGCTTCAGTGCATCATAGCAATCCCGTAAATACCCATATTGAGTGTTATTTGGTCATTTCCCACTGTTGTTTAGAAACCGGAAGTCGCCATATTGGATTTCAAAATGGAATTTGGAGACAATTTCTGGCCTCTGAGCGTCATTCTGGTTAAAGAAACACTCATATTGGGTGGTATTTGGTCATTTGCCGCTGTTTCCCAGCACCAGGAAGTCGTCATCTTGGATTTCAGAATGACATTTGGAGATGATTTCTGGCCTCTGAGTATCATTCTGGTTAAAGAAACACCCATATTTGTTTTTTTTGTTGGATCATTTGCGGCAGTTTTCCAGTCACCAAAAGCTGCCATTTTACAACTCAAAATGTTGTCTGAGGTCGATTTGTGGTTTCAGTGCATCATCACGATTTCGGAAATACCCGTATTGGGTGGTATTTGGTCATATCTCGCTGTTTTTCAGAAACCGTAAGTCGCCATCTTGGATTTCAAAATGGTATTCAGAGCCTTTTTTTTTACTTTTTCCAGTCACCAGAAGTCGCCATCTTACAATTCAAATATATATATATATATATATATATATATATATATATATATATATATATATATATATATATATATATATATATATATATATATATATATATATATATATATATATATATATATATATATATATATATATATATATATATATATATATATATATATATATATATATATATATTGGTCAATTTGCATATCTGCATTTTTTAAATTATTGGGGCTTTGGATGCATGAAACTTTGCCAATTTTTCTGTTTGATAGGCAACACTCGCATCAACAGCTAATAGAGAATCGGCGTGAAATATCGTGCTCCCGAGCGTCTCCGTCGGTAGGCGTGGATTGGGCGGTCGTGCATAATGCTTCGGTGTAAACGCTTCTCCGGCCCGGGAGAGTTGTGCTCATATAAATGTTTTCGAAATATAGTGACCCAACTCTATAATATGTTATTTCAAATCGTCCACATATTGTAGTATAACATTTTGCATTTCAATAGAATATACCACACACACACACCTGTGCGTGGCCCTAATAACACTCTATTGTTTATTTCTGTTTTAAATCTGTCTCAAATCAGGAAATCGCTTTTCAAGAACAGACGAACAATTTACAAGAAACGTCGTTAATTGTTTTTTTTTTCAATCAACGTTTATTTGACACGGCACAATACAAGTTAATGTTTTACGGAGCCAATTATATCTAGAATTTTACTTCATAAAGTATCTTAAAAACTAAAGACAAATTTTCTATCCTCGCTGCCGACTACGAGTTGAAATTAAATCTAAGATTAAAACTAAAATTAAACGCGTTTTAAAACTGGTGATTTGTTGTTGGGGCGTCATGATGTTCTTCAAACAGCCAAAAACAATGAGCAGCTTATTTGTTATGTTCTGCTAAACCAAGACACGAACTAGAAAATGGACTTTCTCGGGCCTCTAGTTGCTGGTATCGTGCGGGGTCTAGTATCGTTAATTGTTTGTTTGTTTGTTTATTGCCAGTAGCGTAAAGGAACTCCTTTTTAAATTGCTACCTTTGATGTCGTACAGGATCACATACAATGTCAACTTATTAATATCTACTTAAACATACACATCTTATTGACTATTGATATTTCATATAATATTAAAACTTCTAATCATTCATATACTATCATCGATTCCAAAACTCTAGGCAGCCCCTCTTAAAAACTACTTCTGAGGTTGAACGTTTGGTTGCAATAGGTAATGTATTCCAATTGACTACACCTCGAACGAACAGTGAGTTAGAGTAACAGGTTGTGTTGTTTGGTGGAACTATTAGATTTTGAAGACGTCGTCCTTGCAGCGGCAGTAATTTCTGGAACAGTAATTGAGGAGAACGTGTTGAGAGCAGCTTGCGTAGGAACATGCATGAGCGGTAAGCGTAGAAGGTGGTCAAAGGACATCCGATCAAGCTCTTTTGCAGGTGTTTCACGTGAGCGTAGCGGTTCAGGCCATATACGAAACGTACACAACAATTTAAGGCGATACGTAGTCTTTCCATCTCGCTGGAACGTGCGTTGATCAAAAGTGAGTCACCGAACATAAAGTGCGGCAGTATAAGAGCCTTAAAAAGCTTCAGACGTGTATCAATAGGAGCAAATGAGGCGCAGCAGTAGAGCGAGCGAAGGCTAGCGTATATTTTACCGCATTGCTGACTGATCAGGCTGTCCCATTGAAGATCTGATTGAAAAATGAAGCCGAGATTTTTGGCACTATCCACCCATTCTATTGTCTGTCTGTCCAATTTGACTGGTGGCAACGGATTAGGTGGAGCAGTTCTACGTCTTCCCTTGATTAATAGTGCCTTACTTTTGGAAGGATTGACGAACAGTTGATTGCGCTGTGACCACTCAGCAATTTCAAGATCGGCGTTGATCATCCTGATAAGATCTTGTCTGGGTATTCCAGAGTGGCTAATATACAGCTGAACGTCGTCGGCATACAGCTGTATCGAGCAGTACTTTAGGACGGTTGGTAAATCATTCACATGACAGCAGAATAGTAAAGGTCCAAGTACAGAGCCTTGCGGAACGCCGGAAAGAAGTATTGGTTTCATCAGACTGTCGATCGCCGCAGAATACAATTTGGGTTCGTTTTTTCCAGATACGATTTCAGCAGGAAAACAGCAGAGTTAGCAAAATTGAATTGTGTTTTAAGTTTAGAGCAGAGCTTACGGTGGGATATGGTATCAAATGCCTTTGAGAAATCCAAGAGTAACAGTACAGCAGTGCCTTTCTTATCAATGTTTGCAGCTAAATCATCGTACACTCGAAACGCTGCAGCTTGAATACTCTGTCCTTTGCGGAAACCGGCTTGGTATTCAGTGAGCAGGTTTTGCTCTGCAATGTAGGACAACATTTGTTGCTCGAGCAGTTTTTCGAGGGCCTTCGATAAAGCGCACAAGATACTAATTGGCCTGAGATTCGACAAAGAATTCAGATGCGGTTTTTTTCTCAGAGGCAAAACTTTGGCACGTTTCCAGCATGTGGGGAATTTTGATGTTGCTATAACTCTATTGAAAATGTGCGTTATTTGGTGTATAACGAATGGTAAAATTATTTTAATAAATTTAATCGGCAGCCCGTCCAGTCCTGTTGCATTCGATTTGATGTTCCATATAACGTTGACGACTTCCCAGCAATGTACAGGCCGGAATGAAACACTGTATGGTGATTCAGGCGATTGCCAAAAACCGCTCCGGGGTTCGCTGGGCTTGAAAGAAACATGCGGTTCACGTCATCCGGGTTAAAGTCGCATGTGGCTGGTACTTTAACTTTGCCAATTCCGATGTCTTTAAACCTTTTCCATAAAGTCTTTTGGGGGATTTTACTGTCTAGGAGATTATTCATATACCGCTCTTTTGCAGACGCTATCATAGAGTTAGTTAAGTTCCTCAATCTATTATAACGGCGTCGCGCTGTTTCTTTAACTTCTTCCGGTGCTCGGAGCCAACTGTTGTAGGCTAGATCTCGCTCAAGCATGGCTTTCCGTATTCGATTGTTGAACCAGACGTTAGATGACTTGGATTTACTTGTACGGAGTGGAATGACGCTATCATGAATCTGCTTTACATGTGTATTAAAAAAGTGAGCTAATTCATCGGGATCCTGGATCGCGAAAAACGAGCCCCATGGAATAGACAAAATAGCATTCTGCAATGTATTTGCATCAAAATTCACGTAGTCTCTGTAGGTGTCGAGTTTCGGCCTAAACGTCATGTCAAAATCGAGTGTACCAAAAATAAGATCATGGTGCGAAAGTGCGGGGAAGCTAACCTGATTAAACCGTATTACTTTGTGCCGGCAGCTAGTAATAAATAAATCTAACTGCGAACAGCCGTCACGGTGGAAAATCGTGGGTTCTTCGCCTATTGATGCCAGTGCAAAGGAACTTAGCATGGTTTCAAATCTAGCTCGCCTTCCACTTGGTCTGGAGAAGTCAGTATTAAAATCTCCGAGCAAAACAATATTTTCGTAGCGTGATGCAAAATACGTCAATTTGTCTACCAGGAATTGTGTGCAGTCATTATTTGGAGGGCTATAGATAACAATAAGCAATAATTTTTCGTCGCCGGGTCGAATTTCCAATGCAAGACACTCGGTTTTGTTGTCCGACTCGTGGGACAGTTCTGTGTTGTAGACTTTGGTATGGGCAATGTGATCCTTGCAGTAAATTACTATACCACCACCACGGCATAACCTCGATCGTTTCGAATCACTGAATATCCTGGAATGGCGATGCTTTGATTGTTGTTTCGCTTTGTAAGCCAAGATTCCGTGAAGCAAGCAATGTTAACTTTGGAGTTGTTAAGAAGCGACTTGACTTCATCGAGTTTCATCAAATTTCTCGCGCACAGACTCTGCGCGTTTCCGTGACAGATATTAAGCTTTTCAGAGCAGAGAACAGCGTTCATCACTGCACCAGTAATGCTCGTCGAGGTGTAGTTATTTGTTGAGGACATTATGTGTAAAAAGAAAAGCAGTTTTTAGGGGGCTGAAAACTATTAGCAAAGTTGATCATATTATAATTTCACATTTAACATTACAAAATATATAAATACAGACGACACAATAGTACAAAAATACAAAAAAAAACATACTTCAACAAATTCTCTCTAGTGGATAGCGTCTAGTACTTAATTAAGAATAGTGAATGAGCTGATCCTCAGTACGAATGATTTCAGGTTGTTGGTCCACCGTGCGCTTAACAAAGACGGTCCCCAGCTTAGTGTATACGGATGATAATTTTCCAGCTTTCTTCAGACGTACAGCGGCTGCCTTAATTCTTCTTGCCTCCAGAGACAGGTTTTTGTTTATATAAATTCGTCGCGTAGAATCAATCCCAAGATGACATAATTGTAAGTCGCGCAGTCGTAGATATTTACTGTAAAAGTCGTCACGGTTGTTTTTCAGGGCGAACTGAATTACAATTAAGCCATCGGATTTCGTGCTCGAATGTAAACGCCTAATGTCAACAGGAGTGTTCTCTTCATGCAAGCCAACCTGCTTCCACATAGCCTTGAAATAAGCACTTAACTTTTCGTCTTTCAAGTACGGTATTCCACTGACAATCAATTCATTGCGGTTTTCCAAACTACCGATTTCACGTGAGATTTCATTGACTTTTCCATTCAGCACAAGCAGCTCGTCATCGTTACGTTGGAATTTCTCGGCACATTCTGATTTAAAAGAGCTTATATCTCGCGAAACAGATTCTAATTTTTCGTCAAGCTCAGCTTTCACCAAATCAATTTTTGCGCTAATGCCGTTGTTCATCTCTTCGATCCGCGCTAGTGTTTTTTCGAACTGGCAGTTCATCATTTCCATAACAGCCTCCAGCGTTATTGCAGTAGAGGTTTCATCAGCATCAGCATCATAGTCGGATCGCACTCTCTTGGTGACATTTGTTTTGTTTTTGTTATTCGGAGGTGTGCGATGCAGATTCGACATTTCGATTACGTAGTATGTATAGCAAGCAATGAGTTGAACGAAGTGTGTATGCGTAAGACTGCATACTTATCGTTTCCTATCAGCTACAAATTTATCGTTTTGTGATAGGAGTGGCGAGGCGTTAACGTAGACTCAACTCTCGTAGCTTTCGTAACATTGTGTAGTCAGCTGAGATAAATCAATGAGTCTGTCTTGATTGAGTCATAGGTCCGGTATCCTCGCGTGCGCTTCATTTTTGCGGTGTTATATCATCAACCGGAATGAGTTCGGATCGCGTTATGATTTCCGTAGAAGATATAATGAACTCGTACGCGCGATATTTGTTATTATGAACCCGGTACTAGAACTCAGCGCATCGTTTACCAAAACGAAACCTGCTGCAAACCGTACCCTTTTCTCCAACATCTCAGTGATTTCTCGTGGAGGTGCAGAGGTGTTCTCGGCTTCCAATAAAGCGAGTATCACGTCAACATATTCCTATACACACTCCTTCTTTGACCTGCATTCGGATGCGGCCGGCGCTGGTATTGCCTAATATAAAGATTAAGGTCACCAGTTTTTACACATTGAGGATGAATGTTATTCCCAAGCATCATCCATTGGTTCTCTGTGTAATTACAGCTGATCTGGCAATAACGGAGTAGCAACCGCGGGCGGTCAATCATGCTCATGCTCATGCTCATCCTTTGAAAATAAGATGAACATCTGTTCTCTGTGACTTAACTACCGCGGCTAAGATAAGTATAGTGCACAGGTAGGAGGTAGTATGAAAGTGTCCGAAATTTGTATTCGCACACCAGGGCTAACGAACAAAAGTGATGTTAAACGATAAGAAGGAAAAAACGAGGGTCATGCTTAAGCTTTCAAGCTCCCGCAGGAAAGCTGGCATAAAAGCTATATGCAGGCTTATATACGGCAGCCGGAGTGTTGTGTGGACAAACAGTGTTTCTGTATCCACCGTAAAAGACACTGTGCAAAAAAAATATCGATTCTTTTTCATAGGTGATGATTCTCAGGCAGAGCTACTCCGTTTTGCGTGGGGGGGCAGAGAATTTTTGTTTAAAAAAAACGTTATTTTTTTTAAGAGTAAGCAGTTTAATATCGTTATGTGCTCTACAAAAAAGTACCTTTACGGTGTACAACGGAGTACCCGGGTACTCACAAATTAAGATTCTTATAACTATTTTATAGTCGTTCAGCTTCGACATCATGTATTCCCACAAGAAATAATCCAGTGGATTCAGATCCGGAGACGACGGAGGCCATTCATTCTTCGAAATGAAATCGGTCAAGTTTTCCTCACACCACGCCTGAACAACCTTTGGGGTGTGGGATGGGGCACCATCTTGCTGGAAGCAGTAGTAATCGTCTTCAAACAGTAGTTCAGCTTGAGGCAGAACATTTGTATTCAAAACCGTGTCCAGGTAGTACGCTGCGTTGACTTTGACCCCTTTATCGATAAAAATAAGAGGCAGTTTACCTCTCTTGTAAATGGCACCCCAAACCATCACTGACGTCTTATTTTGGAACCGGGAAACGTTCAGCTTGTCCGCAGGAGCTTGCTGGAGGCTCACACTCCAAACTCGATCATTTTGGCGATTGACTGTTTGCTCCAAAACGAACAGCTTCTCGTCCGGAAAAATAATCTCGTCATCTGCGCGCCAACCGAGCAACTCCCGCGACCGTTGGTATCTCTTGTCCTTTGTAGCTTTGGTAACCCCATGAATAAGCTGACCAACTCCTGAACGAAAAAAATCCGGACCATTTCGTCAATACTCAACCTTATTGGATAGTCAGTTAATAAAACCCAAACTTTTGTCAAACATTATATCTTTTATTTTAAGTTTGATGAAAACAGAACAAAAATAAGAGATTAAAACCTGTTTTTAAAATGTAATCGGTTTTCCATCTTGCCGGAATGTATACTAAAAATGTGTATAGAATTGTGTTTTTTGATAGCTGACTTTCCATCCGAGGCTATGTTGATCGCGCACTACAAATTGTACACTCAATATCACAATCTGTGCTTCCTTTTTTCAGGAAAGGAAATTCTTCCTTCAGGTGGTCGTTGAATGAACATTTTCTTCGGGCTCTGCCCATTTTACATAAAAATTGCAATTTACTAAACTAAACGCCTCAGGAACAAAAACGTTTTTTTTCTTCTTCTGAAAACGCAAGTGGTGATTCAGAACTGAACCTGCTGACTCTTGCTTTTCGGGCGCGAAAAATACAGGCAAATATTTTTGACAATTCTTGCATCTCTTTTTCGGTTTTCGTAAATTGAACGAATTTCAACATTTAAACTTGAGAGGAACCCATGGAAACTGCAACATTTTAACGAAAGATCGAATCTCTGCTATCAAATCCCCATAAAAAACTGAGGTGCATTTAAACTTGATCAAAAAGCGTTGATAGTTAATTCTAGTACGTTTAATGTTAAAAGTCTGGGAAAAATCCGAACAGTTCAAAAACTCCAGACAAAATCCGGACAGACACCACGTCTGAAAATCCGGACCGTCCGGAGAAAATCCGTACGGTTGGTCAGCTTACCCATGAACCACCTGTTTTTTGTACGGTGTAAGTTTTAAATCCTCGCGCAGAAGCAGGCGGATTGATTCTTGGTTCATTTTAAGGTTCCTGGCCAGCTTCCGTGCAGATTGGGCGGGATTCCGGCGAATCCGGTCTCGTATAATCTTTTTTAGCCTTGGAGTTCACACAGACCTTGGTCGTCCAGATCGTGCCTTGTCCTCAGTGCCTCCGGTCTCTAGGTACCGATTTATGGTCCGGTACACGAATTTCCGGTTGATTCCGAGCGGTTTTAGGTGTTTGAATATGTGTCCGGGTTTGTACCCTTTCACATATTCAGCGAAAACAGCTGCTCCTAACTCTGCCATGGCTTACAACTCAATGTAAACAAACTGCACAGAAACGAAACTCTGCCACTATGGGCAGCAAAGTTAACCCTTTCATTTGACATATAGATGGCACCAGAGAGATGCAACGTGTAGGCTACAGGCGACCCCAAAAAAGTGTGACCGGACTTTTTTGTCACCGTGTACTCTGCCTCTCGAGAATGGGTGTCTCCGAAAGCCTGGTTCTATGGATGCAATCATACCTTTGTGACAGAATTCTGAGCTTTAAACTTGGATCCAACACATCCCGATGAATTACAAACACATCCGGTGTTCCCCAATAATAATTCCCCAATAATAATGCCCCAATAATCTTGGGCCATTATTATTTGTTTTATATTTCAATGATGTCGCAGCAGGAATTGGTTGTAAGCTGTTTTATGCTGATGATTTGAAGATTTTTGTGGTCATTGAAGATTTATCCGATTGTCAAAAGCTGCAAGGGTTATTGAATATTTTTGAGGATTGGTGCCAAAAAAATCTGATGATCATCAGTGTCAACAAATGTGCTGTCATTTCGTTTCATCGTGGTAGCAATCCGATAAAAGCTACCTATACAATTGGACGTACACCTCTAGTTCGTGTCAACGAAATTAATGACCTTGGTGTACTGCTTGACGAAAAATTGACTTTCGGGCCACATTGAGCCAATATTATTGATCGTGCAAGTCGTCAACTGGGATTTCTGACGAAAGTTTTAAGAGATTTCACCGATGTGCATTGTTTAAAATCGTTGTACTTTGCATTAGTAAGATCCATTGTGGAATCGTCTGCTGCAGTGTGGGCGCCATATCAAACTAAATCTTGCTAAATCTTCCACCGTATGAGCACCGTTGCAATCTTTTGGGAATTGCTACCCTTGAAAAAAGAAGATTGCAGCTAAAGTGATTCTTGGAGAAATTGACTGCCCGGCTCTTTTGAATAAGTTTTCTATTCACGCTTCTGGAAGAATTCAACGCAGGTCACTCGACGAAATGTTTGTAACACCGTTCCATCGTTCTGTGTTCGGGTATTTCGAACCAGTCACCAGGATTATACGCACCTTCAACAAAAGGTGTCAATTTTTTGATTTTAGAATTACATCTATTCTCTACAAGCGGAAATTGCTCGCAGCTAGACTATTTTAATTAATTTACATCTGTTAGGTTTAGATAGTATTTAAATTACATTCATTAAGACGGTAATTGTCGGATGAATTAACAACAATAAACAATAAACAGTATCAGCCAGTGTAGTGGAAGACCGTGAAATGTCAATTCGACGCCGTTCGCAGCAATTGGGCTTGTGTTATTCGACTACATGGAAGATGTTACGAAAGGATCTATCTATACAGCTCGTACAAGAATTGAAGCCGAACGACTTGCCGCAGCGTCGAATTTTTGGTGAATGGGCCTTAGAACAACTTGCTGAAAATCCACTTTTTTACCGAAAAATTGTGTTCAGTGACGAAGCTGTTAATAAGCAAAATTTCCGCATTTGGATCGAAGAGCAACCAGAGGCAATACAAGAATCTCCAATGCACCCTGAAAAATGCACGGTTTGGTGCGGTTTACACGCTGGAAGCATCATTGGTCCGTACTTCTTCAAAGATGATCAAAATCGCAACGTTACGGTCAATGGCGCTCGCTATCGCGCGATGATTTCTGATTTTTTTTTGCCGGAAATGGAAGAGCTGGGTCTTGTTGACATGTGGTTTCAGCAAGACGGAGTAACGTGCCACACATCGCGCGAATCAATGGACATATTGCGGAATGAGTTCGGTGAGCAATTCATCTCACGAAATGGACCGGTGAATTGGCCGCCTAGATCATGCGATTTAACACCGCTGGATTATTTTTTTTGTGGGACTACGTTAAGTCTCTCATCTATGCGGATAAGCCAACAACAATTCCAGTCTTGGAAGACAACATTACACGCGTTATTTGCGAGATACCAGCCGAAATGCTCGAAAAAGTGACCCAAAATTGAACTTTTCGTATGGACCATTTAAAACGTAGCCGTGGCCAACATTTGAATGATATTATCTTTAAAAAGTAAATGGCATAAATCAATTTATCAGCTCAAATAAAGATTTCATGCAGTTTTGTAATTTTTATGTTTTTTTTTAAAGAAAAACCTAATTCTTAAAAAATCACCCTTTATTATTAATCATTTGATTTGTGGTTGAGCACTCTAGCTGCCACTGGGCTTGTGACAACCTTCATTATATGAGCCGTTGCGGAACAGAGTGGTCTATGTGCCATCGAGCAAATTTGTCAGGAGAAGCAATTTTCGAGAAATCTCTGAAGAAAATTCTGTTCAACGGATTCTTTCAAACAAAATGTTCTAAGGCGTCATTCATAAATTATGTAAGGACTTTTTTCGAAATTTTCGACCCCCCCCCTCCCCCCATAATAAGGCTTAGTAAGATTTTGCATTACCCCCCTCCCCCCCATGAATCTTACGTAAGATTTTTTCTTCAAGAAAAAAAATATTTTCGAAGATGAAACATTTGTTTTACATAAAGCGTATTCGTAGAGGATAAAAACAAAACAACTTAATTCAGTTAATATCATGTTAAAGCAAATTAAATTTAAAATCAAGTAGAAATGAAGTAAAGTACAAAATAATTCAGCGACGGTGAATTCACTGCTTTGTCAAGGTTCAGCTGTTAGAATCACAGCGAGAAATAATTTACCTGATTTTAATTTTTTTAGTTTTGTTAATTTTGTTTAGTTTTTTAAAAGTTTTCAATCTTATGTAAGATTCTCTTGAGTCTCACACTCCCCCTTCGTAAGCATTCGTGAGAATTTTGGATACCACCCCTCCTCCCTAAACCCTTACGTAATTTGTGGATGACCCCTAATATAAAGATTATGATGTGGTTTAACATCTGAATACATAAAATTACCATATTTTTGGCGAAATAACTAAATTTACCATACCAATGTACATAGACCACTCTGACTTCATATATATTTTACTGGAATCCTCGTATCGTTTCGGAACAGAGTGGTCTATGTACATAAACATAAAAAAATTACGTTTACTCGTACAAATTGGCTAGTGTCACATGTTATATGATGTACATGGCATGTCACATGTAACATGTGACGTGTAACATTACATGTAACACAAAATGTTAGATATTACATAACTTTTGACATGTTACATTTTTCGTGTTACATTACGTACCTCCATTGACGAGTAATGGAAGATAATCAGTAGGGCGCCAACGAGATGTATGAAAAAAATGACATTCGAATATCGTTTGGCGGTAGGGTTCAAAAGCTTCGTTTCCCCCATGCTAAATTTCAGCTAAATCGGGCTTTGGGAACACGTGGCTCAAAGCGATCAATGTTTCAACTTTTTGACTGATGAAAAAACGCACAGGCATGAAATCGTCGATATCGAAGTTTTTTTTTGATGCTAAATGTCTTAAAATGCATGAAACGGGAAAAAATCGACTTTCTGACGTTTAGAAACTTTTGAGCTGGGATCAAAGAAACATATGGGAAAAAATTGACCTTCGAATTTCGTTTAGCGGTAGGGCTGATGATTTTATTCGAGAAGACGAAACTTTTGAGCCCTATCGCCAAAACGAGATTCGAAAAATCAATTTTCATTGGCACCCCAATGCATAGGTTACGGCTGGGTATTTCTATTCGAGCTCGACGTGAAGACCGCTATTGATTAGCGAAACTGTGTATCTTCCAATTAATTTCTTCAAATGTTCAAATGTCTTGAGGGTGCGACCATGTGCGCTCGAAAAACTAAGGACAGGAGAGAGTTTTTAAAAGCTCTACTCTGAAGCAACAAATGCATTGAAGGAATTACACCGTAAGAAATCCAACTTCGAGAGTCGGCTCATTTAAAATCGATGTCAGCCAACGATACTGAGACCATTCGTTGTTTTGCCTTCGTCTCGATTAGACGCAAATTGTTTATCTCCGTTTGATTCGCAAAATAACAATACAAGAGTTATCGTACGGGTGTTTTTTTTCGATTGGTTCCTGTGTGCGATAACAATAGCCTGCAGTATATCGGCAGAAACATCTTCTACACACTGGTAGGAGCATGCTACCCCGCAAGTGATCTGATACGCAGCTGATACATCAGCAAGAATAATTCTCCCGCACCGCTGTTACCCCGCTAGCAGCACGGACCATCATACGATCGAGCGAGTGGAAGTCAACCAGAAGTGGCATCTACAAGGTCGAGTGTAAGATACGGCCACTGTGTCACAACACGAAGCTGGATCGTCATTGTTTGTTCTGCGGAGACACTCGATTGATCCTACTATCAGCCGTGAGGTCGTGACTTAGACGTTCGGTAAAGTATTCACTTTAGAATTTTTATCATTATTATTAATATTATTACTATCAATATTATTATTATTAATATTATTATTATTGTAATTATTATTATAATTATTATTATTATCATTATTATTATTATTATTATTATTATTATTACTATTATTACTATCGTTATTAGTATTAGTATTACTGTCTTTTTTTAATTTGATCCATTGTAGTTTGAAAAATTGTTTTTAAAATTTAATATCAACTATTTGATCCCCCCCCCCACATTTGAATATTTATCGTTTGTGTGCGGTAGAGCGTAACGCTCCCGCAAAATGGACGACATGCAGGTGCAACTTTTCCTGGATGTGGAAACAAATGGGGAAGGGATTGGGATCTCCCCCATCAATTCCCCTCTACCTTCCCCGCTACCTAGCCCCGTACCAAGGGTACCGGCAACACGGGTGAAAGCTTACCCAGATGCTTCGAAAGGTCCGTTCAGAGTTTTTTTTAGGCCTATAAAGAAGCCTCTTAATATTATACAAATAGGCAAGGACCTGGCAAAACAGTTTTCGGACGTAACCGAAATTACAAAGGTTAGACCGAACAAACTGCGAGTTGTCGTGAGTAGCTTGGAGCAAGCAAACGCAAATGCTAGCTACGAGCTCTTCACGAGGGAGTACCGCGTGTACATCCCTGCCAAGGACGTGGAGATCGACGGTGTGGTTACCGAAGGAAGCCTCACGGTCGATGACATTTTGCGTCACGGGGTTGGCTGCTTCAAGAACCCCCTGATTCAAGATGTAAAGATACTGGATGTCAAGCAATTGCATTCAGTATCCATCGAAGAAGGGAAGAAGAAATTTCTCCCTTCGGACTCCTTCCGTGTAACATTCGCCGGATCCGCACTGCCGAACTACATCTCTTTGGACAGGGTTTGTCTGCCTGTACGCCTGTTCGTACCGCGGGTCATGCATTGCCAAAACTGCAAGCAGTTAGGCCATACAGCTACCTACTGCTGCAACAAGGCACGCTGCAGCAAGTGCGGAGGCAATCATGCTGAGACCGCTTGCAGTGAGGATACTGTAAAGTGTTTTTACTGCGAGGGAACTCGGCATGACCTTTCGGTGTGTCCCGCGTACAAACAGCGCGAGGAAAAAATTAAGCGTTCCCTCAAGGAACGATCAAAGCGCTCTTTTGCAGAAATGCTTAAGAGGGCTGAGCCACCCTCGACAGGAAACATCTTTTCCTTTTTGCCAACCGATGAGGGTACATCTGACGATCCCGTCGAAGGGTGTTCTTATGCCATGCCAGAAGGATCTAGGAAGAGGAGAATGCTCAACTCTCCTAATCTTTCTCGCAAAGGTCGTAAGATAACCCCTAGCGGAATGACCAATAAGCCAACACAAAAAGGAAGCGGTGAAGAAAAACCGAAGCAAGTACCTCCCGGTTTTAATTTTAAATCAAACCAGGAGTACCCACCGCTTCCTGGGGCACCAAAAACCCCTCGTGTACCCATTTCTCGATCAGAAGATAAAAAAAACAGGGTTCATAAAATTTTCTGATATTGTGGACTGGATATTTAAAACATCCAACATACCAGATCCCCTACAAAACCTTTTTGAAGCAACTAGCAGCAACTTGGCCCCTCAATTCAGCTATCATATCTTTCGATGACTAATACGGCGTAAGAGGTTAGGAATTTTATCACTGTATTACAGTGGAATTGTAGAAGTATCACCCCCAAATTCGATCTATTTTCTCATTTGATAAATACATACAATTGTGACGCATTTGCGCTCTGTGAAACCTTTCTCAATTCAAACGATCAACTCAATTTCCATGATTTTAGCATTATTCGCCGAAATCGAGACTCACACGGTGGAGGGGTACTTTTAGGGATTACAAAATACTATTCCTTCTTCAGAATCGACCTCCCCTCGATCTCGAATATTGAAGTCGTTGCCATTCAAACGAATATGAATGGAAAAGACCTATGCCTTGTTTCGTTATATATCCCTCCATCCGCGCGGATTGAACAGAGGCATCTCACCGATATAGCAGAGTTGCTTCCCGCGCCTTTCTTGATATTGGAAGATTTTAATTCTCACTGTTCGCTATGGGGGTCGCTGTACGACGACAACCGATCTTCTTTAATCTGTAACCTAATCGACGACTTCAATATGACAATTTTGAATACTGGGGAAGCGACACGTGTACCTAACCCTCCAGCACGTGAAAGCGTGCTTGACCTATCCCTTTGCTCGACATCACTAGCGTTAGATTGCCAGTGGAAAGTAATCAATGATCCCCATGGTAGTGATCACCTACCAATCGTTATCTCAATTGCTAATGGGTCAACTCCGAAGGATCCAATCAACCGACCGGACGAAACCGATACCCGGGGTAACGATTAGACGGCGCACAAAGAGTGCTCAGACCTGTACGCGTGGAGGTCCTCGGTGTATTTGGCCTTCCGAGAACAAGGCACTATCGATTTGCTCCGAAAGTACGATGTACTGGATAGACAAATGAAGAGCTTGATAAAAGCAAAAAAACGCGGATACTGGCGGCGGTTTGTGAACGCGTTGTCGAGGGAAACAGCGATGATCACTCTTTGGGATACCGCCAGACGCATGCGGAATCGTAACGTTTCGAATGAGTCCGAGAAGTATACAGATCGCTGGATACTCGATCTCGCCAAAAAGGTCTGTCCGGACTCTGTCCCCGAACAAAAGACCTTTCGCGACGCGTTTTTAGTAGCTACGGAAGAGCCTCCATTTTCGATGTTGGAATTTTCAATGGCTCTCCTCTCGTGCAACAATAAAGCTCCAGGATTGGATATAATTAAATTCAACTGGTTGAAGAATCTACCCGACTCTGCAAAAAGACGCTTGTTGGACTTGTTCAACAAGTTTCTTGAGCTAAACATTGTTCCGCACGACTGGAGGGAGGTAAAAGTCATTGCTATTCGAAAACCCGGAAAACCTGCCTCTGATCACAATTCTTATAGGCCGATTGCTATGCTCTCTTGCCTCCGGAAATTAATGGAGAAAATGATCCTCTTACGGCTTATTTGTCGGTCGAAACAAATGGTTTACTTTCAGATACTCAATTTGGCTTTCGCCGGGGCAAAGGAACGAACGATTGCCTAGCGTTGCTTTCTACCGAAATTCAACTCTCCTTTGCTCGAAAAGAGCGAATGGCTTCTGCATTCTTGGACATTAAGGGGGCTTTTGACTCTGTCTCTGTAGAAGTTTTAACCGAGAAACTTCATTTGCAGGGACTTTCACCAAATTTGAATAATTTTTTGCTCAATTTGTTGTCAGAAAAGCATATGTATTTCTCACATGGTGATTCGACAACTTCCCGAATTAGTTACATGGGTCTTCCCCAGGGCTCATGTTTAAGCCCTCTCTTATATAATTTTTACGTCAATGTCATCGATGAATGTCTTGCAAATTCATGCACGCTACGGCAACTTGCAGACGATAGCGTTGTATCCATTACTGGAAGCTAGGCTAACGATCTGCAAGGACCATTGCAAGATACCTTAGACAATTAGTTTGAATGGGCTCTCAAGCTGGGTATCGAATTCTCTCCGGAGAAAACTGAGCTGGTCGTTTTTTCTAGGAAGCATAACCCAGCTCAGCTGCAGCTTCTACTAACGGGTAAAACGATCACTCAGGTTTTAGTCGCTAAATATCTCGGGGTCTGGTTCGACTCTAAATGCACCTGGGCTTGTCATATTAGGTATCTGACACAAAAATGCCAACAGAGGATTAATTTTCTTCGTACGATTACCGGAACTTGGTGGGGTGCTCACCCAGGAGACCTTCTAAGGTTATACCAAACAACGATATTGTCAGTTCTTGAGTACGGCTGTTTCTGCTTTCGCTCCGCCGCGAACACGCACATTATAAAATTAGAGAGAATACAATATCGTTGTTTGCGTATTGCCTTGGGTTGCATGCAGTCGACCCATACGATGAGTCTTGAAGTGTTAGCGGGTATTCTTCCGTTGAAACATCGTTTTTGGAATCTCTCTTACCGGTTGCTAATTCGATGCACAGTTATGAACGCATTAGTAATTGAAAATTTCGAGAGGTTGGTCGACCTTCAATCTCAATCCAGATTTATGACTTTATATTTTGACTATATGGCTCAAGATATTAATCCTTCTTCATACGATTCCTCAAATGTCGCGCTTTTAGATACTTCTAATAATGCTATATTCTTCGACACCACCATGAAACAAAACATTTCTGGTATCCCGGATCAATTGCGACCCCAAGAGATCCCTAAGATTTTTTCCAATAAGTTTAAACATGTTAGTTATGATAAAAGGTTTTACACTGACGGATCTAATTTAGATGAGTCCACTGGCTTCGGTGTTTTCCACGAAAATTTTAGCGCCTCCTACAAACTCGATGCTCCTGCTTCCGTGTACGTCGCAGAACTTGCTGCTATTCAGTACTCTCTTGGGATCATCGAAACCCTGCCCATAGACCACTACTTCATCTTCACAGACAGTCTCAGTGCCATTGAGGCTCTGCGATCGATGAAGACTGTGAAGCACACCCCGTATTTACTGGGGAAAATACGGCGGTTTTTAAGTGCTTTAACAGATAAAAATTACCGGGTTACCTTAGCGTGGGTTCCTTCTCATTGTTCCATTCCGGGCAATGAAAAGGCTGACGCTTTAGCTATGGTGGGTGCTATTGATGGCGATATTTATGTAAGACCAATTGCTTATGATGAATTTTATAGCATTTTGCGTCAGAGAACACTCAACAGTTGGCAATTATCATGGAACTCAGATGAACTGGGACGGTGGCTACATTCCATTTTTCCTAAGGTATCGACGAAAGCATGGTTCAAGGGGTTGGATGTAGGTCAGGACTTCATTCGCGTGATGTCCAGACTTATGTCCAATCACTACACGTTAAACACGCATCTCTTTCGTATAGGGCTTGTAGACAGTAATCACTGTGTTTGTGGCGATGGCTACCATGATATCGAGCATGTTGTTTGGTCGTGTGCCCCCCCTAGCCCCCCTGGTAGCTACGGGCCTGTTCTCAGGTGATGATTGGGCACTGCGAAATATCGATTTGATTTCTTGTTTCGTTCATATGGTGACATCGGGATTTAATAAAGTTATTGGCTGCCTTTTATTATTATATACTATCATTGTCACATACCTGTACACAAAAATTTATTTATTTATAGGAACGACAAAAGTAGAAATGTTTAAAAATCGAAAAGTTAAAATTATTCCTCAATAAGACTGATAAAATGTTATCTGTATTAATCAAATTGAACGGAATATATTTTCCTAAACGCTCATCTGCCGAGTTCCTACAAGTGAATCTCCACCACGCAAAAGGTGTCTCGACAGGTCTTAGCAGGAGTTTTAAAAAAGGGGAGCTAGACATGGTTCTTATTCAAAAACCATGTTATACATTTGCCCACATTTTGCCCACGACACCTTTACAACGGTTAGTGCTGACTTAAATGCGCATAAAAGTGGTTATTAGCAAAATCAATTTATCGCATAATCCGCCAGATGCAAACGAAAACTAGATGGCAGCACCGTATAAGGATACTGAAAATTAAGCGGCCGCACCGAGTAAGGATATTGAAAATTAGATGGCAGGATACAAGGATATCGAAAAAAATTACTTTACCTTTGGCCATTTTGCCGTCATCATCAATTTACCAGTATAAAAATTAGTTCGACTTTCGTTCACGCGCAGCGACAATCGTGTCTGCTGCATACTGCAAGAGTCAGGTATCTTGTACTAGTCATCTTTGTTGAAAGTGAACGAAGATTTTTTTGGAAGATTAGGACCTCTGCGACCATTGTTTTGATCTCTTGGGGTATACGATCCAGATACAACACTGGGTAACAGTCTTTGAAAAACTCCAATGAATGAATCTAGTGATATGATTACGAAGAACATAATTTCAAAACTCATGTAATAGCAAAAAAACATGCAGATTTGTATTTTAATTTTCATTCACATCAAATTAGTGAATAACTTTAAAATTCGTAGAAAAACCATATTTGAAACTGTTGAGAAGAGTATATGAATAAAGTAAAAAAAAGACGATGATTCGAAGGTAAATACTTCTTTATTCTGTTCGATGCTCTTTAAACAGTTCGTGCAAATTATTTATTATTATAATTATTTTATTAACTTTAGCTTCTGATGGAGAAACGAAAAATGGGGCATATGAACAAGTTTGTAATTGAAATAGAAATAAATATTTGAAATGAGAAGCTTTGACCATGCTACAGCTATTTAAATTTCACTTTCAGTAATTTTTTGGATGAAATTCTTCATTGGTTGCTTATTTCATCCTGTAACACTTTGTATCAACAAAAAATAAATTCCTAATTCAAATTGATAGTTATTTATTATTTTTTTAGTTTTACTTTTAAATAGCACAAAATGAATAATGACTTGCGTATTTTCGCTGATATGATTGTGATTACTGCCTCAAACTATGATTTTCATAATTTGTAGTTAAACTGGTAGGTTCAAAACCCACGCGTTGCCTCTGTGAGTATGAGTGTGTAAAGCGATTAGTTGTTCTACTTAGACAATAAATGTTTTGCTTTATTGATACGAAGTTTTTTGACATATTATCGATACACACAAACACATTGTCTGAATCCGAGCAAATTGTTAGAAAATAACAAAAATTGATACATAGGTCAGGTTAAATTAATATTTAATGTTGCTTCTGTCTAAATGTATTCATTATACAGGGTGTTAGGGAGCTTGCATAAAATCCTTCAAGGGGCGATAGAGGACCATATTTGATGAACAAAAAATTCTTCTACGCATATGGCCAAAAGTCAACTACTGCAGAGTTATTCACTGTTTTCAGTTTTCGGTTATGTTCGCCTTTAACGAGCAGAAAATCGTGAATTTTTTAGAGAACCAACAGAACTGAGCTAGCTATCATACTTCTTGTGATAGACCTCGTTGAAGGTGAACATAACCGTAAACTAGAAGAAGAGAATAACTCTTCAGTAGTTAAATGTTGACCATATGCGCAGAAAGATTTTTTCATCAAATAGGGTTCTCTATCATTCCTTGAAGGATTTGATTGAAAGTGAGCTGCCTAACACCCTGTGTACATCGTCATGTGATTTGTAACGCCTACCTAAGTAAGTAGCATTCATTAGCCTAACAATAATTTATGAATATTGTGACAAGTTTATTTTTTTTAATTCAAAGAAAAATACCGAAAATAACGGTTTTTTCTCCTCTCCAATACCGGTATTTCGGTACTGGAAAAAATATCGGTTTTATCGGTTTTGCCGGTTTTTCTTTTACCGGTAAACCACCCTAATATATATATATATATATATATATATATATAGACAGACAGACAGACAGACAGACAGACTGTCTGTCTGTCTGTCTGTCTGTCTGTCTGTCTGTCTGTCTGTCTGTCTGTCTGTCTGTCTGTCTGTCTGTCTGTCTGTCTGTCTGTCTGTCTGTCTGTCTGTCTGTCTGTCTGTCTGTCTGTCTGTATGTCTGTCTGTCTGTCTGTCTGTCTGTCTGTCTGTCTGTCTGTCTGTCTGTCTGTCTGTCTGTCTGTCTGTCTGTCTGTCTGTCTGTCTGTCTGTCTGTATGTCTGTCTGTCTGTCTGTCTGTCTGTCTGTATGTCTGTCTGTCTGTCTGTCTGTCTGTCTGTCTGTCTGTCTGTCTGTCTGTCTGTCTGTCTGTCTGTCTGTCTGTCTGTCTGTCTGTCTGTCTGTCTGTCTGTCTGTCTGTCTGTCTGTCTGTCTGTCTGTCTGTCTGTCTGTCTGTCTGTCTGTCTGTCTGTCTGTCTGTCTGTCTGTCTGTCTGTCTGTCTGTCTGTCTGTCTGTCTGTCTGTCTGTCTGTCTGTCTGTCTGTCTGTCTGTCTGTCTGTCTGTCTGTCTGTCTGTCTGTCTGTCTGTCTGTCTGTCTGTCTGTCTGTCTGTCTGTCTGTCTGTCTGTCTGTCTGTCTGTCTGTCTGTCTGTCTGTCTGTCTGTCTGTCTGTCTGTCTGTCTGTCTGTCTGTCTGTCTGTCTGTCTGTCTGTCTGTCTGTCTGTCTGTCTGTCTGTCTGTCTGTCTGTCTGTCTGTCTGTCTGTCTGTCTGTCTGTCTGTCTGTCTGTCTGTCTGTCTGTCTGTCTGTCTGTCTGTCTGTCTGTCTGTCTGTCTGTCTGTCTGTCTGTCTGTCTGTCTGTCTGTCTGTCTGTCTGTCTGTCTGTCTGTCTGTCTGTCTGTCTGTCTGTCTGTCTGTCTGTCTGTCTGTCTGTCTGTCTGTCTGTCTGTCTGTCTGTCTGTCTGTCTGTCTGTCTGTCTGTCTGTCTGTCTGTCTGTCTGTCTGTCTGTCTGTCTGTCTGTCTGTCTGTCTGTCTGTCTGTCTGTCTGTCTGTCTGTCTGTCTGTCTGTCTGTCTGTCTGTCTGTCTGTCTGTCTGTCTGTCTGTCTGTCTGTCTGTCTGTCTGTCTGTCTGTCTGTCTGTCTGTCTGTCTGTCTGTCTGTCTGTCTGTCTGTCTGTCTGTCTGTCTGTCTGTCTGTCTGTCTGTCTGTCTGTCTGTCTGTCTGTCTGTCTGTCTGTCTGTCTGTCTGTCTGTCTGTCTGTCTGTCTGTCTGTCTGTCTGTCTGTCTGTCTGTCTGTCTGTCTGTCTGTCTGTCTGTCTGTCTGTCTGTCTGTCTGTCTGTCTGTCTGTCTGTCTGTCTGTCTGTCTGTCTGTCTGTCTGTCTGTCTGTCTGTCTGTCTGTCTGTCTGTCTGTCTGTCTGTCTGTCTGTCTGTCTGTCTGTCTGTCTGTCTGTCTGTCTGTCTGTCTGTCTGTCTGTCTGTCTGTCTGTCTGTCTGTCTGTCTGTCTGTCTGTCTGTCTGTCTGTCTGTCTGTCTGTCTGTCTGTCTGTCTGTCTGTCTGTCTGTCTGTCTGTCTGTCTGTCTGTCTGTCTGTCTGTCTGTCTGTCTGTCTGTCTGTCTGTCTGTCTGTCTGTCTGTCTGTCTGTCTGTCTGTCTGTCTGTCTGTCTGTCTGTCTGTCTGTCTGTCTGTCTGTCTGTCTGTCTGTCTGTCTGTCTGTCTGTCTGTCTGTCTGTCTGTCTGTCTGTCTGTCTGTCTGTCTGTCTGTCTGTCTGTCTGTCTGTCTGTCTGTCTGTCTGTCTGTCTGTCTGTCTGTCTGTCTGTCTGTCTGTCTGTCTGTCTGTCTGTCTGTCTGTCTGTCTGTCTGTCTGTCTGTCTGTCTGTCTGTCTGTCTGTCTGTCTGTCTGTCTGTCTGTCTGTCTGTCTGTCTGTCTGTCTGTCTGTCTGTCTGTCTGTCTGTCTGTCTGTCTGTCTGTCTGTCTGTCTGTCTGTCTGTCTGTCTGTCTGTCTGTCTGTCTGTCTGTCTGTCTGTCTGTCTGTCTGTCTGTCTGTCTGTCTGTCTGTCTGTCTGTCTGTCTGTCTGTCTGTCTGTCTGTCTGTCTGTCTGTCTGTCTGTCTGTCTGTCTGTCTGTCTGTCTGTCTGTCTGTCTGTCTGTCTGTCTGTCTGTCTGTCTGTCTGTCTGTCTGTCTGTCTGTCTGTCTGTCTGTCTGTCTGTCTGTCTGTCTGTCTGTCTGTCTGTCTGTCTGTCTGTCTGTCTGTCTGTCTGTCTGTCTGTCTGTCTGTCTGTCTGTCTGTCTGTCTGTCTGTCTGTCTGTCTGTCTGTCTGTCTGTCTGTCTGTCTGTCTGTCTGTCTGTCTGTCTGTCTGTCTGTCTGTCTGTCTGTCTGTCTGTCTGTCTGTCTGTCTGTCTGTCTGTCTGTCTGTCTGTCTGTCTGTCTGTCTGTCTGTCTGTCTGTCTGTCTGTCTGTCTGTCTGTCTGTCTGTCTGTCTGTCTGTCTGTCTGTCTGTCTGTCTGTCTGTCTGTCTGTCTGTCTGTCTGTCTGTCTGTCTGTCTGTCTGTCTGTCTGTCTGTCTATGTATGTATGTGTGTGTATGTGCAGATATTCTCACTCACTTTTCTCTGAGATGGCTGGACCGAATTTCATGACATTAATTGCAAATGAAAGGTCTTGTTGCCCCATAGAACCCTATTTAATTTAATTGTAATCGAATTTTCAGTTTCGAGGTTATGTATCAAAATGTAGAAGCCATGAAACATTATTATCTCGAAAAATACACAACCGATTTGAACAAAATTGGTTTCAAATGAACGGGCTACCTGAAATATCCTTAACTTTAGAATTTTATTGAGATTGGACATGTGGTTCAAAAGTTATGAATAGAAACGTGTTCTGAAGACTATTTAATCTCACTCATGTTTCTCAGAGATGGCTGGACCGATTTTCATAAAATCAGAGTCAAATGTAAGGTCAAGTTGCCTCATAAGACCTATTGATTTGTTTTGCAATCGGATTATTACTTTGCCTGTTATGTTCAAAAATGTGAAATTCAGCTATGAAAAGGAACATATTTCGAAGACTACTTCGACTCACTCACCTTTCACAGATATGGCTGGCTCGATTTCCACAAAATTAGTGTCAATTAATTAGTCAGCTAGACTCAGCCTCATAACACTCTATTGAATTTTACTGTAATCGAACTGTAACTTCGTCTGTAATGTACCGAATTGTGAAAATCACGAAACTTCATTATCTCAGAAAGTACACAACCGATTTGATCAATAGTATTATCAGATGAACGGGCAGTTTGAATAGCCATGAGGGGTGATTACCTGCGTCTTTGTTGAGAAGCGTGCATGAGTGTTGTTTATAAATCTCTAAACTTTCAGCTACGTCTAATTTCCATAAATTATTAACGGGGCGGAGGAGGTGAATGCTATCCGAAGTTAGTGGATGTTCCTCGTTAAAAATAAGTTCAGCCACTTTTGGTTTGAAACGGTGTGGTGGCTTCTCAACAAAGACGCAGGTAATCACCCCTCATGGCTATTCAAACTGCTTCCCAAAAACCCCAGACATGCTACGGTAAACAATCGACCGCATAATTCTCTACCTAACTCCAATTAAGAGTGCTAAATTTTCATTTTTACCTACTACAAATAAAAAACAGGATTTACGCTTTGCTCTTTACCAGTCCACATAGGCACTGAGGAAGACTGTATGTCACAGTCGAAATATATATTTGCGCGGACTGAATTTCAATATTTATTTCCAAAAAATTTTCTTGTAGAGTATAACGGAAACCGATAACGATTTCTTTGGTTTCTGGACTACAATGCTTCGAATAAAACCTATACCAAAAGACATACGCCCTTTTAGAATGTAACTCATGAGTGTACAAAATCTCTCCATCTGTGAAAAATACTCAGTTTGCTAAGCCAAATATGTGTGCAAAGTTTCATTCAAATAAAAAATGGTCGATATTCGACCATTGCACATAGGGGTATTTGAGTGCAAAAGTTGGAATAAATTGCAAAACTCAAAATTATTATTAAACCCCCATAATTAATACCACTAGACTCATAGATAGTGGGGGTATCCCATGGCAACTGTTTTGCTTTAATTTGTTTTGTTTTTGGCTCACAACAGCTGTCGAACTAGAAGGTAAAAGCAAAGCAGATTTTGAATACGAAGTTTTGTGATTTTTTCGGTGGAATTTATAATACTGGTGATTTTATGGATCTTCAAATGAGAGGTATACATTAGGTTTTGAACATTTTAGATGGAGGGTTTGGTGTCTTGTTGACTGCATATTTTTCATTGCCAATTATGAATATTTTACCCTTCGAATTGAGCTTCGAAATTGTTTTTTTTTTCTATCTTCTGGACGTTTCTTTGCACAAACAAACTCATTTTTAAGTAGATACGAGTGTCCTTAAACACGCCCAGAAAAAAAACTTGCGCATGTTTGCGCGTTTAGGATATATCATGATTTTATGCAATCCTATGCAATGTTTTTTTTTTAATTTATGAGTTGTTCTTTTCAAATCGCGACGTGTTTTCAGACACCGAAAAAAACTTTCAGAGAAAACTTCTTTGAAAATGGCTTCAAGAATCCTTTGCCACACCATAGAATGAAAAAGGCGAAGTTTTTCCAAATAGTGAATCGTTCTTAAAATCGCGAAAGATGCTTAAACAGCGAATTAGTGTTATTAAAGCAGATATCATGCGTACGTGGACAGCATCTAATCGACACAAAATCCGCTTCTTTACAATGAATGATACTTTGAGTCTCTTGGTTCCAGAACAATTCAATCCCACTAAGGAGGTCGTTGTAACATTTGGGTACGGTTTTTAGGATGAGTCTGATAAATAAACGTTTTTGTATATAACTTCGTTTAACTGTATAAAAATCAAATATAAATAAGAATATAATTCCAGCTAAATCTGTTTTTGTGCAATCGTTCATTTTTGTGCAGTCTGTATTGAAACTGTCTGCATAAAAGCAAAACTTCAGAACTACATTCCGATTCGAATCTCGAATTTTTGTTTGTTATTATTAATCATTACTTCGCGGTCAACTGTTTGGTGTACAGGTCAATTGCGCGGCTAGTACTACGATCGTAAGGGACCTGGGCGTAGTCTTAGACTCCAAACTTACATTCATAGAACATTATAACACAATAATCAACAAAGCAAATACTATGCTGGGCTTTATAAAACGCTTCGGCCATAATTTTCAAGACCCATATACAATCAAACTATTATATATTACATACGTCCGACCAATTCTGGAATACTGTAGCATTGTATGGAATCCCTATATTGTAACACACAAAGAACGCATTGAATCTGTCCAAAAACAATTCCTTTTGTACGCGCTTCGTAAGCTAAATTGGACAGCATTTCCCTTACCATCATATGAAGCACGCTGCATGCTTATAGACATACAAGCACTTAAAGAACACCACGAACTTTCAATGCTTTACTTAATCAATGACATTATTTCTCAACGCGTGCAATCTTCTAAATTATTATTGCAACTAAATTTTTATGCACCCAGTCGTCAATTAAGAAATTCTAAAATATTTTCGGAAAACTCTCACAGAACTAACTACTCAAAAAATGGCCCAATTAATCGCATGATGCGTCACTATAATCAGCACTGCGAAAATATCGACATCACTATGGGCAGAAATCAAATCAAAAAACGACTAATTAATGGAAATAATGTATAGAATATAAGAAAACATTGTATTATTAGAACTGTAGTCTACATTTGCTTGACGAAATAAATAAATAAAATTCTGAGATTCTTTTGACGCTAACACCCTCTTCCGAGCCGATATATATATGATTTTGAATAACTTATATAAGAAAAGCTAAAATTTATTCACTTCTGTTCGAGCGTCTTGATAGAATATTTTCACTACACATTAAGGCTGTGCGAGATTTCGAATGATTTCGTATAATTTCGTAAAACTCGAAATTTCCCGAAATTTCGCGAAATTTCGGTTTCGCGAAATTGCCGAAAAATTTCGTTGAATTTCGCTAAATTCCACCTAAAATTTCGCGAAATTAAACTTCCAATTTCGACGATTACGAAATTTCGCGAATTTGTTGTTGATTATCAAAATAAAAAAAAAATGTTTAAGTAGTTTGATCATCTACGATAAATTTTTCGCTCATAGTTACGGTAAATTGTATACTCATCTAGAAATCATCTAGAAAAATATTTAGTTGATAATAAGTAAAACCTTACTTTTAGTGGTTTTTAGATATCGGATTTGTAACTTAGGTTTTTTTTTAATAAATTACAAAGTTTTTGAATGTCGAACAAAATATAAACATCTTGTTTTCTTCCTTCAGTTCACGAACATCCAGGTCTTATATATTGTTTTTAAGACCAAAACGTTGATTTGTTTTACCGGTCGTTGAGTATTGAAATATACTTCCAGGAAAATTAACACAAATCCCGACGCATTGCCAAATAGAACTATTATTCTAAAGAAGAAAATGCCATATAAGGCAAAGCCTGTTTAAAACAAAAAAAAAAAAAATTCTTCGTTCGGATAAATTTGAAATATGTTTCAAAAATTTGATTACAGTTAATTGCTGACAACTCTATTAATTAGTCGTGTCAAATAAATTTATTAATTAAAAAATTGCGAAAGCTTCGTCTTGACTTAGTGGCAATACAAAATTATAAGTCAGAAAAAAGACTACGTGGTCTATTCGTTAACCCCCACACCCCCCACGTGATTTTTCGTGGTCTTATGATAACCTCCCCGTCTCCCTATATATGACAATTTCGCGAAATTTCGGACCAAATTTCCGATGCACATTATTATATTATTTTGGTTTGTGCTCATTGCGACTATAAATTAAATTGAATATATCTCAACAGATATCTGGTATACTAAGTCAGACATAGAAGAATAAACTCTCAGCCGGTAATTTTTGTTTTTAAAGACAAAACCGTAACATCATGCGGGAGATATTTTTTATTCACGCAGAGCATAAAATTCATGTCATCACTGAAGTCATATTCGAGGAATATGAAGCCGTCCAAATGCACTACAAGGTATCTAGTAATTTGTTTGTAGGAATAAATTTTACGCATCTTTTACGTACATCAAAATGTGGTTATATTTGCAGCCCACAAGGTTAAAGAGGTCACTTTTAGTCTTTCGTTTAGAAGGGCATAGCAGTTTCTGTCAAAACTAAAGCTCTGAAGCTCTATCTTACAGGCCAAATGTTCTATGCTACTCGACTTGTAAAAATTTTTAAGCGTTTTTTCGGATTTCTCTGTGTTAGAGGACTCCTCTTCGCACACCGTAGTGTATTTAAATGTGTTTTTTCAGATAGTTCATTGCTATCACTAGGCTGACGGGATATCATGCCTTATAGTGTGCAGACTTAGTGATCGATGTGTCAAGCAGAAAAAGTTGTAATTGCCTGAATTTTTAGTACTGTTTCAAAACACTCTGACTTCAAAGTCACCATAGGTTTCAAAATTGCCAGGTACCTTATCAAAAATATTTTAAACGTGTTACCAAAAAAGTATACTTTATCAATGAATGAATATAAAGTACATGGTTCGCTCTCGTTGAACACATAACTTAGAAATGTTACTCTTGTTTTAGGGGACACAAATTTTACAATGTCAAAAACAAGTTCAGATTATAGCATAAAAGTGATTCTGACTTTGCACTTGACGAATATACAAGGTAGAAGAAAAGAAAGGTTAGAAAGAACGAGAAATAAGAGAACCAAGATGATTACGAATAACTTAATTGAGTAAAGAGAAAACTATTTGTTTGTTGCATTACAACATTCCATTCTAACTGTTGATTGGTTGAAAGAAAAATAATTTAAGGTTTGTTCCAAAGAGGCCGTTCCCAAACCACGTAGTCATATATAGGGAGACGGGGAGGTTATCATAAGACCACGAAAAATCACGTGGGGGGTGTGGGGGTTAACGAATAGACCACGTAGTCTTTTTTCTGACTTATAATTTTGTATTGCCACTAAGTCAAGACGAAGCTTTCGCAATTTTTTAATTAATAAATTTATTTGACACGACTAATTAATAGAGTTGTCAGCAATTAACTGTAATCAAATTTTTGAAACATATTTCAAATTTATCCGAACGAAGAATTTTTTTTTTTTTGTTTTAAACAGGCTTTGCCTTATATGGCATTTTCTTCTTTAGAATAATAGTTCTATTTTGCAATGCGTCGGGATTTGTGTTAATTTTCCTGGAAGTATATTTCAATACTCAACGACCGGTAAAACAAATCAACGTTTTGGTCTTAAAAACAATATATAAGACCTGGATGTTCGTGAACTGAAGGAAGAAAAAAAGATGTTTATATTTTGTTCGACATTCAAAAACTTTGTAATTTATTAAAAAAAAACCTAAGTTACAAATCCGATATCTAAAAACCACTAAAAGTAAGGTTTTACTTATTATCAACTAAATATTTTTCTAGATGATTTCTAGATGAGTATACAATTTACCGTAACTATAAGCGAAAAATTTATCGTAGATGATCAAACTACTTAAACAATTTTTTTTTATTTTGATAATCAACAACAAATTAAAAATCATTTTGAATTTTCAACAGAAAAACATATTTTAAATTACTTTCAGGTAAGGAAATTATTATATTTGTTAAAGACAATGAAATATTATTAAAAATTTAACAACCATTATCTATTTGTTATTTTGGTTGTGAGAAAATGATATTACTGAAAATTCTATTTACAATTTGCGCAATAACTAATAATCAGTTTTCTTGAACCTTAATTTTTTTTATAAATTTTTCATACTTTATTGTACATATATTTGCAGAATAAGATCACAAAACAAAAGGCCACGAAAAACCACGGGGGAGTAGGGGGGTATAAAAGGGATCAAAATATGACCACGTAGTTTAGGAATGGTCCCAAATGCATTTTATTATTTTTGGTCTCGCAGAAACTCACAGGGCATATTTTTTTAGGACAAAATTATTTTCTACAACCTTACCAGAGACACTAGTTATGCCAGTCAAACAAACCTATTTAGCTGGAAAAATAATTTTAATCTCCAATTGGACACTCTGTGGGTAATTAAAATATTTTTATAATCGAAACAGTTGGTTTGATTGGCATAGTGGCTTTGGCAAAGTTGTAGATAATAATATTGCCCTTCCAAAAATAAACATGTTGTAAATTTTTTTTTAAATATAACTTTTTTTTTGACTCCTTCATCGCTTCGATAATTATTTTGTAATTTTTATACAAAAAAAAAAGATTTTTGCAAAATAAGCTTTAATTTTAATGTTTCTTTTACAATGTAAAAAAATTAATTTTTTAGAGTTTTTTTTATCGGGAAGATAAAATTACTGTCTAAAACTTTTCCAGAGACGTCACACTGATCAAAAAACTTTTGGCTCTGAAAATATTTATAATCACAATAACCCTCCCAAAATAGCATTTTAAATAGCTTCTCAGCCTATAGAAACGTTTATGCAAAGTTTAGGCCAAATCTAAAATGACAAAAAATATTGAAACTGGGATATTTTTTGTGGAACTGCTCAGTTAAGAAGTAATTTTAAGTTATATTAAAAACTGTGCAAAAATATTGAAAACTTAAAAGTTTACAGAATAGTTAACTTAAATTTTGTTTTCCTCGAATTGATAAAAATGTCACTTAGTCTAGTCTGACTAAACGGTGTTAAAAAAAAATCAATAACACTGGTCGACAGAAGCGACAATAAAGTTGCCCTCCAAAGGTTTTACAGCTTTTTAACCATTCCTGTGAATTTTGCTGCTTTTAGAGAATGCAGAAATGCATCAGAAGGCCGCCGAGGAATTGCTTATCGGATTCGTCGCTTCGAGCTCAAGGACAACACTTGGATTTTGAATGATGAAAGTGCTATGAAAGAAGGATTACTATTTTAAACATAGTTGCATTCAAACCAAAAGAATCAGTTCAGAAGTTTATTAAATTATTATTTACAAAGACATTTCGAGTTTGACCTTTATATCATTTGTATCTATCGAGGTGCTATTACCTGCAATATAATCTGTATAAATGAATGCATCAAGATTTCAGTTTTTAACATTTTTGATTTTCTCGTCATTATCGGTTTATCGATATCGTTACTCTTCGTACTTCGTTAGCGTACGCTCCAACGTTACAAATCATTGTAATGCTATGTTTCAGAAACATTTATTTTATTTTTCGAAATTTCGCGAAATTTCGCGAAATTTAGAGCCCAATTTCGTTTCGTATCGAGAACTCGAAATCCACCTTGATTTCGTTTCGACTAATTTGGCGAAACCGAAATTAAGGGTTAATTTCGTTTCGTTTCGTTTCGACACCAGAAAAGCCAGTTTCGCACACCCCTACTACACATTACACTTTTTATCCACTTTCACTATTTAATTCTATCACTTTTCACTCATCACTTGCATATACGTATTTCAACACTTACTTAGTGCTTTCGTCAGTGTTATTTGGACTGTGTCCACCAGATCCAGATTAAAATCGACGAAGCATTTATTTTGAAAGACCGTTTTTTTTTTTTGCAGGAAAAATGCATACAAGAAATACACTACAACATTACACAAAGTTTTGCAGCGAGAGCTGTCGAAATTTTTCTATCTGTGGCATTCTTAATTTTGTGTAAACACACAATCTGTTTTGAAAACAAAAATTCGTTGGTTCTGTGTTTAATAGTTTAAATTACAAGATACCGTGGAATGGGGTGAAATTGATCAAAGGGGTGAAATTGAACACCTGAAAATTCGTGATAAAAAATACTAATCAAATGATATTGCTCTTACAACACTAGGCAATGTTAACGTATCCTTAAACGCAACTTTTGCATGATTCACATACCTGTCCAAGTTAACCCTTGCATGCCCGGAGCAATTTTTCATATTTTCGAAAAATTCTTCTAACTCAGTCAAAACTCGATCAAATTTGATCAAACCAGTTTCCAAATAACAAAAAAAAAGTATTGAATTTACTTAAAGTAATCTTAGTTGAGGGTTAATTACGTCAAATTTGGAGAAGTGAGTAAAGTTTGAAAAAAGCTCAAAAAATGTAATTTTCAACATTCCATACCATTTAAAAAATACTGATGAATTCGGAGGAAACATCGAATATTTTAGTTTCAGAGCTAGTTTTTGAGCTTTTGCAACACACCGAATTGAAATCGGTCTAAAGACGATCAAATATGAGCAAATTTAGCAACAAGCAGCTCTTGATCCAAAACAAACAAATTTTAACCTGAAATATCGTTATTTTCGTTTCCAAACTAGCTGTAAATGATATTTTTCAGCATAGAAATCATCATTTATCTTTAGCATTTAAAAAAAGCACATTGCCGAAATTTACCTCATAGTACTTTATAGAATTATCGAATTTATTTCATGCAGTAGACGATAGGAATTTTACCAATAGCCATAGAGGTTTACTGGAGCACATAGCAGTACTTGTTTTTAAATGATACTATTTTAGGAAAAATGTACATGGAGCTAGTTGATTGGAAATTGTTATACAAATTGATCAATTTCACCCCCTTCCATGGTACTCATTTCTGTTCAAAGCTGGTAAGTGCAGCGATTACTTTCTTTTGCGAATTTCGGAATATTTTTTGTGTTTTTTACAGACATAGATCATTCGAAGTTGTATAAACATCTTTCCTCCTCGTACCAAAACACAATCTCTTCGAAGCAGACAGCATTAATACATAGCGAAGTTAATATCCAAAGGAATGCTGTTTCCAGTGTATAAGTGATAAATAAATTGAATTAGACGCGGTGATTTTTTTCAAGAATTTTTTTATTTTGTCACTTGTATTTTTGTATGTTTTTCTCAAAAGGGGGGGGGGGGCTACGTTTTTTAAGGGGGTAGTTTGAGTTTTGTGATCAAATGCTACGAAGGGGGGGGGGGGCTTTGAAAATCAGGAAAAAAATGCTACGTCATTAAAGTATGTTCCCTAAGTGAAAAGTGATAGAATTAAATAGTGAAAGTGGATAAAACGTGTAATGTGTAGTAAGAAAAGTTATTTATCACTGCTACGTAGATATTATTTATCTTTCAATTATAATTTTCATATTGAAGACATAGTAACTGCTAAATATGAAAATTTCAGCGTTATTGTGCAGGAAAATAATTTTTTCCAACTTTTCAATCAAAATACCCCTATGTGCGGTGGTGCGATCATCAGCGTTATGTAGCACGCATTTCTAGCTGAAGATTATAAAATCGGTTCTTTTCAGAAATATATATGTTTTAAAATAAGAGTTTTGAGAACTTTCGCAACTACTACTAGTGTAAAATTTTCATGTATTTCTCAATAATCATTTTTACAATTACGACCAGGGCATTAAAGATAAACGGTAGTGTTGTGGTTAATTCAATGATCCAGCTTCCAAGCCGGACCCGGGGGTGTCATCTGGAAGTGAAGACACGACAAACGTTGGTACTTGAATGAATCGCACTCGCGATTAGTTTATTGCACCAGTCGGTAGCAATACCCTTTTCTGCTGATGCAGCGGGTGATCGCACCGCTTGTTTTATATTTAATTATGTTCTAAATGGTGCTTGGAAGAAGTCAATTACACCACCCCTCTTAGGGAAAAATTTAAATTTCATAAATTCAAATTTGTTCAAAATTTATATTCATATAACTGGTAATGTAGAAAAATTGAAAAAGATGTAATACCTTGTTTCCTTAGTATGTTAATGTAGCTTTTTTTTTGTTTTTGTTTTTTCGGCATGTTGTTCAAATATTCTCTAAAATATATACTTACTTCTACATTTATTTTAAACTCTACATCAAAAATACTGAAATCAGATACTAAATAACTTTCCTGTTTATGTATTTTCCTACTATTTAAATTTGAAGAGATTTATCTCTGAAATTTCCTCATATCCGAAAATATGCCTAAAAATATATTCTTAAAGTAATTTTTTTTTCTTCATCTATAATTTATTTGACACGGCACAAATACAATTTAATGTTTAACGGCGCCAATTATATCTGGTAGCTTACTTTCTAAAGTATCTTAATAACTAAAAGCAAATTTTTTATCCTCGCTGCCGACTACGAGCTGGAACTAAATCTAACTTAAAGCTAGAATATTTTGCATTAAAAGCACAGGTTTGCTGTTTGATGGTTTTCATTGCCATAGGTAAGCAGCATATTAAATTTGTTCCGCTGCTGGGCCAAGATATTACGGACTGGCATATTGGGTTGTTTCCATCGGGCCTTGAGAGTATCGTGCGGGCCTGATTGCTGTTTCCGGATCCGGGGTCTTAACGTGTTCTTGTCGTTTGGTTGGATGTAGGCGGAAGGGGATAGGACTAAACTGGGGCGTGGAGGGATTTCAGGAAAACGTATATAAGGGACATGTAGGATAGGTCACGGCTCGCCAAGACATCACGAACAGGAACAGCCGGCTGCCTACCTTCGGCCTGCAGGGAAGCTATTAATCTAGACCTGGCGTCACGGTGTACAGGGCATGACCAAACAACGTGCTCTATGTCGTGATAACCTTCACCACAGGAACAGATACCACTTTCCCCGAGCCCAACACGACGGAGATGCGCGTCAAATCTATAGTGATTGGACATAAGCCGGGACATCACGCAAATGAAATCCCGACCTACATCCAACCCCTTGAACCACGGGTTCGTCGATACTTTGGGGATTATGGAATGTAACCACCTTCCCAATTCCCCTCTGGTCCAAGCATTTTGCCAACTGATGATCGTATTCTGACGTACAAGTGCGAAAAATTCATTAAAAGCAATTGGTCTTTCATAAATATCACCGTTTGTTGCGCCCACCTTAGCCAAAGAGTCCGCTTTCTCATTGCCCGGTATCGAGCAGTGAGAAGGGACCCACGCTAAGGTAATCTGAGTAGATTTTTCGAATAAAGCACTCAGATGTTCCCGTATTTTCCCCAGGAAATACGGAGAGTGCTTAACATCTTTCATCGATCGGAGAGCCTCAATGGAACTGAGACTGTCCGTAAAAATGAAATAATGGTCCGTGGGCATTTTTTCGATAATCCCTAGGGTGTACTTAATTGCAGCCAATTCTGCGACGTAAACAGAAGCAGGATTATCGAGCTTATGGGAGACGGTTAAATTGTTATTGAAAATACCGAAGCCAGTGGACCCATCAAGAAGTGATCCGTCAGTGTAGAACATATTGTTGCAGTTGATGTTTCGATATTTATTGGAAAAAATTTTGGGGATCTGCTGCACGCGTAAATGATCCGGGATTCAGCGAGTTTCTTCTATCATGGATGTATCGAAAAACACAGTAGAATCAGAAGTATTTGATAAGTCGACACGATTTGGAATATTCGAAGAAGGGTTAATATTTTGGGACATGTGATGGAAATACAATGTCATAAAACGGGTTTGAGAATTAAGTTCGATTAACCTTTCAAAATTTTCAATCACGGGACGGTGCAAGACCTCACATTTGATAAGAATACGAGAAGACAGGCTCCAGAAGCGGTTTTTCAATGGTAGTACTCCAGCTAAGACCTCCAAACTCATCGTATGGGTCGACTGCATGCAACCTAAGGCGATACGCAAACAACGATATTGTATTCGCTCCAGTTTGATCAGATGTGTGTTTGCTGCGGAGCGGAAGCAGAAACACCCGTATTCAATAACAGACAATATCGTTGTTTGGTAAAGCCTTATAAGGTCTCCTGGATGGGCTCCCCACCATTGTCCGGTTATTGTACGAAGAAAATTCACTCTTTGTTGACTTTTTTTCATCAGATACCTCACGTGACAACCCCAGGTGCCTTTAGAGTCGAACCAGATACCAAGATATTTGTGTACCAAAACCTGAGAAATCGTTTTACCCATTTATTGTGTTTGAAGCTGAGCAGGTTCATGCTTCCTAGAAAAAACTACTATCTCAGTCTTCTCCGGAGAGAATTCGATACCTAGCTGTAAAGCCCAAGCAGACAAATTGTCCAAGGTATCTTGCAATGGTCCTTGCAAATCGGCAGCTTTGGCTCCTGTAACAGAGATTACACTGTCGTCTGCAAGTTGTCTTATCGTGCATGAATTTGCCAGACATTCGGTGAAGTCATTTACATAAAAGTTGTAAAGAAGGGGGCTTAAACATGAGCCCTGAGGAAGACCCATGTAGCTAATGCGAAAAGTTGCTAAATCGCCGTGCGTAAAATGCATGTGCTTTTCGGACATTGAATTGTGCAGAAAATTGTTTAAAATTTGAGAAAATCCTTGTCGGTGAAGTTTGCCCGAAAAAATGTCAATAGAAACGGAATCAAGGTTCTTAATGTAATGTCGATGTCGATTTTTGTCGAACGTTGCTTATATTGTTTTTGGAAATTTTTGGTAATTTTGTTTTGTTTTTTTTTTGTTATATTCTTATTGCCTATTGCTTATATTTATTTTTCATTTTTTCCTTGTTTTCGCTGTTACTTTTTTTTAAAATTTTGTGTTGTGGTATAGTAGTTAGCGGTGTAGTTAAGATTTTTGGGCGTATCGTCCCAATCCATTGGTGCTTATTGGGTAAAGATCTGAGATACTCATTGAGGTGTCTGTGATCTTTCTCCTACGCTCCAATCGATTGTGGATAATAAAGATTGTCTAGAGATTTGAAGTTATGCTACGTTGAATCGCTATGTGTTGAAAAAGGTATTTGATTTTGTTTTGATTAAATATAGTTGATCTTGTTGTAAGGATAAGATGTCGCGGTCAATTACAATTACTAGAATGGACTTATGTAAAAAATGTAGGATTAACTATTTTTAAGGAAAATATTTTTATAAATTTTTATAAAGTTTTTTATTGTTTAAGGATGTTAGATTCATCTTGTAGTTTTATTATGTATTTTTTTGCAACTTTTTTGTTTATTTTTGTTGCTAGTATTGTGAAAGTTATCGGATTATAATGAAATGAAAATAATATTACATGATATTTGAAAAAAAAGAATCTAAGAAAATATTACAGTGTTATTGATAGAAGTTTTACTGATCTGTTCGGTTTATGACTTATTTAAGTACTTTGCTTAATAAATGTTAGCACATACTTGGTTTTTAAATAGTTTATTTGACACGGCACGATACAATTTATGTTTAACTGAGCCAAGTACATTTTTTTTTTAATTCTAAATTAGCAGGGAAAAGAGGGAGGCCTTTTTTTTATTCTCGCGGCCGACTACGAGCTAGTGGGGATTTAAGGTGAGAGGAGGGGTGTTACAATTTTGTTTTTAACTATACAGAATGTATTCATTTGTACGTGGCTAACCAGTGATGTTCTATTTGAGCAGTTTTGGTCTGAGGTGTCTGCGTAAACATAGAGATGCCGAGTCTTCGTTTGAGTGTCTCCAGCCGGGTGTATCATTCTCTTTCAGTATGTGACAGAAATTGTATTCTAGCAAATAGATAAAAGAAATCAAATTTTAATGCCAGCATTTTTTATAAACCCGTATAGCTGTGTCATGTACTGGAGATCACCGCTTCCCAGAATGTCTCTAACGGGTACGTTCGGTCGTTTTCCTCGGGCCCGAAGGGAACCTATAAGCTCAAACCTAACACCACAGTATTCGGTACACGACCAAACAACATGCTCGATATCATGGTAGCCATCGCCACAAACGCAGTGGTTACTGTCTACAAGCCCTATACGAAAGAGATGCGTGTTTAACGTATAGTGATTGAACATAAGTCTGGACATCACGCGAATGAAGTCCCGACCTTCATCCAACCCCTTGAACCATACTTTCGTCGATACCTTAGGAAAATGGAATGTAGCCACCGTCCCAGTTCATCTGAGTTCCATGATGATTGCCAACTGTTGAGTGTTCTCTGACGCAAAATGCTATAAAATTCATCATAAGCAATTGGTCTTACATAAATATCGCCATCAATAGCACTCACCTTAGCTAAAGCGTCAGCCTTTTCATTGCCCGGAATGGAACAATGAGAAGGGACCCACGCTAAGGTAACCCGGTAATTTTTATCTGTTAAAGCACTTAAAAACCGCCGTATTTTCCCCAGGAAATACGGGGTGTGCTTCACAGTCTTAATCGATCGCAGAGCCTCAATGGCACTGAGACTGTCTGTGAAGATGAAGTAGTGGTCTATGGGCAGGGTTTCGATGATCCCAAGAGAGTACTGAATGGCAGCAAGCTCTGCGACGTACACGGAAGCAGGAGCATCGAGTTTGTAGGAGGCGGTAAAATTTTCGTGGAAAACACCGAAGCCCTTGGACTCATCTAGATTAGATTCGTCAGTGTAAAACCTTTTATCATAACTAACATGTTTAAACTTATTGGAAAAAAATTTAGGGATCTCTTGGGGTCGCAATTGATCCGGGATACCAGAAATGTCTTGTTTCATGGTGGTGTCGAAGAATATAGCATTATTAGAAGTATCTAAAAGTGCGACATTGGAGGAATCGTATGAAGAAGGATTAATATCTTGAGCCATATAGTCAAAATATAAAGTCATAAATCTGGATTGAGATTGAAGGTCGACCAACCTCTCGAAATTTTCAATTACTAATGGGTTCATAACTGTGCATCGAATTAGCAACCGGTAAGAGAGATTCCAAAAACGATGTTTCAACGAAAGAATACCCGCTAGCACTTCAAGACTCATCGTATGGGTCGACTGCATGCAACCTAAGGCAATACGCAAACAACGATACTGTATTCGTTCCAGTTTGATCAAATGTGTGTTTGCTGCGGAGCGGAAGCAGAAACACCCGTACTCAATTACAGACAATATCGTTGTTTGGTATAACCTTAGAAGGTCTCCTGGGTGGGCTCCCCACCAGGTTCCGGTAATCGTACGAAGAAAATTAATCCTCTGTTGGCATTTTTGTGCCAGATACCTAATATGACAAGCCCAGGTGCATTTAGAGTCGAACCAGACCCCGAGATATTTAGCGACTAAAACCTGAGTGATCGTTTTACCCGTTAGTAGGAGCTGCAGCTGAGCTGGATTATGCTTCCTAGAAAAATCGACCAGCTCAGTTTTCTCCGGAGAGAATTCGATACCCAGCTTAAGAGCCCATTCAGACAAATTGTCTAAGGTATCTTGCAATGGTCCTTGCAGATCGCTAGCCTCGCTACCAGTAATGGATACAACGCTATCGTCTGCAAGTTGCCTTAGCGTGCATGAATTTGCAAGACATTCATCGATGTCATTGACGTAAAAATTATATAAGAGAGGACTTAAACATGAACCTTGGGGAAGACCCATGTAACTAATTCGGGAAGTTGTCGAATCGCCATGTGAGAAATACATATGCTTTTCTGACAACAAATTGAGCAAAAAGTTCAAATTTGGTGAAAGTCCCTGCGAATGAAGTTTCGCGCTTAAAACTTCTACAGAGACAGAGTCAAAAGCCCCCTTAATATCCATGAACGCAGAAGCCATTTGCTCTTTTCGAGCAAAGGCTAGTTGAATTTCAGTAGAGAGCAACGCTAGGCAATCGTTCGTCCCTTTGCCCCGGCGAAAGCCAAATTGAGTATCTGAAAGTAACCCGTTTGTTTCGACCCATTTGTCTAACCGTAAAAGGATCATTTTCTCCATTAATTTCCGGAGGCAAGAGAGCATCGCAATCGGCCTATATGAATTGTGATCAGAGGCAGGTTTTCCGGGTTTCCGAATAGCAATGACTTTTACCTCCCTCCAGTCATGCGGAACAATATTTAGCTCAAGAAACTTGTTGAACAAATTCAACAAGCGTCTTTTTGCAGAGTCGGGTAGATTCTTCAACAGGTTGAATTTTATTCTATCTAACCCTGGAGCCTTATTGTTGCACGACAGGAGAGCCATTGAAAATTCCAACATAAAAAATGGAGGCTCTTCCGTAGTTACTAAAAACGCGTCGCGAAAGGTTTTCTGTTCCGGTACAGAGTCCGGACAGACCTTTTTGGCAAAATCGAGTATCCAGCGATCTGAATACTCCTCGCTTTCATTCGAAACGTCACGGTTCCGCATGCGCCTGGCGGTATCCTAAACAGTGCTCATCGCTGTTTCCCTCGACAACGTGTTTACGAACTGCCGCCAGTACCCGCCTTTTTTCGCCTTTACTAAGCTCTTCATCTGCCTGCCCAGTGCCTCGTACTTTCGAAGCAGGTTGACAGTGCCGTACTCCCGGTAGTCCTTATATGCCGCGGACCTTCGCGCGTACAGCTCAGAGCACTCTTTGTTCCACCATTTGTTGGGAGGGCGCTGTCTAATCGTTACCCCGGGTATCGGTTTCGTCTGAGCTTGAGTCGCGGCGTCGATTATCAAGCCAGCCAAGAACGCGTATTCTTCCTCCGGAGGAAGTTCCTCGTGAGTCTCGATAGATTGCGCTATAATAGACTCATAACACTTCCAATCAATATTACGTGTAAGGTCGTAGGAAATATTGATTGGGTTTGGAGGAGTTGAACCATTAGCAATTGATATAACGATTGGAAAATGATCACTACCGTGGGGATCGTTGATTACTTTCCACTGGCAATCTAACGCTAGTGATGTCGAGCAGAGGGATAGGTCAAGCACGCTTTCACGTGCTGGAGGATTAGGTACGCGTGTCGCTTCCCCAGTATTCAAAACTTACATCTTGAATCAGGGGGTTCTTGAAGCAGCCAACCCCGTGACGCAAAATGTCATCGACCGTGAGGCTTCCTTCGGTAACCACACCGTCGATCTCCACGTCCTTGGCAGGGATGTACACGCGGTACTCCCTTGTAAAGAGCTCGTAGCTAGCAATTTCGTTTGCTTGCTTCAAGCTACTCACGACAACTCGCAGTTTGTTCGGCTTCACCTTCGTAATCTCGGTTACGGCCGAAAACTGTTTTGCCAGGTCCTTGCCTATTTGTATAATGTTAAGAGGCTTCTTTATGGGCCTAAAGTAAACTACGAACGGACCTTTCGAAGCATCTGGGTAAGCTTTCACCCGTGTTGCCGGTACCCTTGGTACGGGGCTAGGTAGCGGGGAAGGTAGAGGGGAATTGATGGGGGAGATCTCAATCTCTTCCCCATTTGTTTCCACATCCAGGAATAGTTGCACCTGCATGTCGTCCATTTTGCGGGAGCGTTACGCTCTACCGAGCACAAACGATAAATATTCGAATGTGGGGGGGTGGGGGAATCAAGTAGTTGAAATTGAATTTTAAAAACAATTTTTCAAACTACGATGGATCAAAATAAAAAAAAGACAGTAATACTAATACTAATAACAATAGTAATAATAGTTATAATAATAATAATTATAACAATAATAATAATAATAACAATATTAATAATAATAATTATAATAATAACAATAATAATGATAATATTAATAATAATGATAAAAATTCTAAAGTGAATACTTCACCGAACGTCTAAGTCACGACCTCACGGCTGATAGTTGGATTAATCGAGTGTCTCCGCAGAACAAACAATGACGATCCAGCTTCGTGTTGTGACACAGTGGCCGTATCTTACACTCGACCTTGTAGATGCCACTTGTAGTTGACTTCCACTCGCTCGATCGTATGATGGTCCGTGCTGCTAGCGGGGTAACAGCGGTGCGGGAGAATTATTCTTGCTGATATATCAGCTGCGTATCAGATCACTGGCGGGGTAGCCTGCCCCTACCAGTGTGCGAAGATGTTTCTGCCGATATATGGCAGGCTATTGTTATCGCACACAAGAACTAATCGAAAAAAAATACCCGTACGATAACTCGTGTATTGTTATTTTGCGAATCAAACGGAGATAAACAATTTGCGTCTAATCAAGACGAAAGCAAAACAACGAATGTGACATGAAAGCTCAATACACTCTGCTCTTTTTTTCTCGTTTTGTTTTATTCCAACCGCACTAGCCCCTTTAGCACATACTTCAGGACCATGAAAAAACTGTTTGTTGTGTTTTTTTTTAAGTTTAGATTAGGTTAATTTTTTCGTTTGTTTCAATGTCATGTAATGTTTTAGCTTGGTTATTGTTTTTGTTTAGTGAAAATAAGGAAAATATGTTAATTATTTTTATGTCATATTTTGTAAATGTTATGGTATCGTTGAATAAATAAGTTGGATAAACATAATGTAGATAAAAATATTAAAACGAATTTAAATATAACCAATAAAAAGGTTAGCAATATTATGTTAACTAATAATAAGTGTATAAATTTTATTTTTTTTTTTTTCTTCACATAACATTTATTTGACACGGCACAAATACAATTTAATGTTTAACGGCGCCAATTATATCTGATGACTTAAAAACTAAAGCAAATTTTTTATCCTCGCTGCCGACTACGAGCTGAAATTAAGTCTAACTTAAAACTAGCATGGGATTTCCAATCAGTGTTTTGTTGTTCAATGGTCGTCTGATAATCGTCGAATGGCATGTATGGATTCGTTCTGCTGAGCCACGATGTCGTGAGTTGGGACAGAGGCTCGTAGTCCTTGGGTCCTGGTTCTGTTGTGCGGGGTCTGGTTGCTGGTTTTGTGCTTAAGGTTCAAACGTGTTCTTGTCGTTTTGTTGGGTGTAGACGGAGGGGAACGGGACTAGACTGGGGCGTGGATGGATTTCAGGAAAACGTATATAAGGGACATGTAGGATAGGTCACGGCTCGCCAAGACATCACGAACAGGAACAGCCGGCTGTCTACCCTCGGCCTGCAGGGAAGCTATTAATTTAGACCTGGCGTCACGGTGTACAGGGCATGACCAAACCACATGCTCTATGTCGTGATAACCTTCACCACAGGCACAGATACCACTTTCCCCGAGCCCAACACGACGGAGGAGCGCGTCAAATCTATAGTGATTGGACATAAGCCGGGACATCACGCAAATGAAATCCCGACCTACATCCAACCCCTTGAACCACGGGTTCGTCGATACTTTGGGGATTATGGAATGTAACCACCTTCCCAATTCCCCTCTGGTCCAAGCATTTTGCCAACTGATGATCGTATTCTGACGTACAAGTGCGAAAAATTCATTAAAGGCAATTGGTCTTTCATAAATATCACCGTTTGTTGCGCCCACCTTAGCCAAAGAGTCCGCTTTCTCATTACCCGGTATCGAGCAGTGAGAAGGGACCCACGCTAAGGTAATCTGAGTAGATTTTTCGGATAAAGCACTCAGATGTTCCCGTATTTTCCCCAGGAAATACGGAGAGTGCTTAACATCTTTCATCGATCGGAGAGCCTCAATGGAACTGAGACTGTCCGTAAAGATAAAATAATGGTCCGTGGGCATTTTTTCGATAATCCCTAGGGTGTACTGAATTGCAGCTAATTCTGCGACGTAAACAGAAGCAGGATTATCGAGCTTATGGGAGACGGTTAAATTGTTATTGAAGATACCGAAGCCAGTGGACCCATCAAGAAGTGATCCGTCAGTGTAGTACATATTGTCGCAGTTGATGTTTCGATGTTTATTGGAAAAAATTTTAGGGATCTGCTGCACGCGTAAATGATCCGGGATTCCGCGAGTTTCTTCTATCATGGATGTATCGAAAAACACAGTAGAATCAGAAGTATTTGATAAGTCGACACGATTTGGAATATTCGAAGAAGGGTTAATATTTTGGGACATGTGATTGAAATACAATGTCATAAAACGGGTTTGAGAATTAAGTTCGATTAACCTTTCAAAATTTTCAATCACGGGACGGTTCAAGACCTCACATTTGATTAGAATACGAGAAGACAGGCTCCAGAAGCGGTTTTTCAATGGTAGTACTCCAGCTAAAACCTCCAAACTCATCGTATGGGTCGACTGCATGCAACCTAAGGCGATACGCAAACAACGATATTGTATTCGCTCCAGTTTGATCAAATGTGTGTTTGCTGCGGAGCGGAAGCAGAAACACCCGTATTCAATAACAGACAATATCGTTGTTTGGTAAAGCCTTATAAGGTCTCCTGGATGGGCTCCCCACCATTGTCCGGTTATTGTACGAAGAAAATTCACTCTTTGTTGACATTTTTTCATCAGATACCTCACGTGACAACCCCAGGTGCCTTTAGAGTCGAACCAGACACCAAGATATTTGTGTACCAAAACCTGAGAAATCGTTTTACCCATTAATTGTGTTTGAAGCTGAGCAGGTTCATACTTCCTAGAAAAAACTACTATCTCAGTCTTCTCCGGAGAGAATTCGATACCTAGCTGTAAAGCCCAAGCAGACAAATTGTCCAAGGTATCTTGCAATGGTCCTTGCAAATCGGCAGCTTTGGCTCCTGTAACAGAGATTACACTGTCGTCTGCAAGTTGTCTTATCGTGCATGAATTTGCCAGACATTCGTCGATGTCATTTACATAAAAGTTGTAAAGAAGGGGGCTTAAACATGAGCCCTGGGGAAGACCCATGTAGCTAATGCGATAAGTTGCCAAATCGCCATGCGTAAAATGCATGTGCTTTTCGGACAACAAGTTGTGCAAAAAATTGTTCAAAATTGGAGAAAATCCTTGTCGGTGAAGTTTACCCGAAAGAATGTCAATAGAAACGGAATCAAAAGCCCCCTTAATGTCCAAGAACGCAGACGCCATTTGTTCTTTACGAGCATACGCCAGCTGAATATCTGTTGAAAGCAACGCAAGACAATCATTCGTCCCTTTGGCACGGCGGAAGCCAAATTGAGTTTCTGATAGTAGACCATTTGATTCGACCCAGTGGTCTAAACGACGGAGTATCATTTTTTCCATCAATTTCCGGATACAGGATAGCATTGCAATCGGCCTATAAGAGTTGTGATTAGAAGCTGGTTTCCCTGGTTTTTGGATGGCGATCACCTTCACTTGCCTCCAATCCTGCGGTACAATGTTTTGCTCCAGGAACTTATTGAACAAGTTCAACAAGCGCCTCTTGGCATTGCCGGGTAGATTCTTCAACAAGTTGAATTTGATTCTATCTAATCCAGGCGCGTTATTGTTACAGGACAGGAGGGCAACTGAAAGTTCTGCCATCGTAAAAGGTGATTCTATCGCGTCGTGGCCCGGAGACGCATCGCGAACAATATTTTGCTCAGGAACAGAGTCCGGACATACTTTCCTGGCAAAATCAAATATCCACCTACTTGAAGACTCCTCGCTTTCGTTGACCGTTACGCGATTCCGCATTCTTCGGGCTGTGTTCCAAAGAGTGCTCATCGATGTCTCCCTCGACGTCTCGTTCACGAACCGACGCCAATATCCACGTTTCTTTGCTTTAGCCAAGCTTTTAAGCTTGGTATCAAGCTCCGAATACCGTAAATAGTCGCCAGGTATACCTCCCGTCTGGTAGGCCTTAAACGCGTCGGATCTTTGCGTGTAGACATCGGAGCACTCTTGGTCCCACCACGGAGTGGGAGGCCGTTCTTTGATCGTTACGCCGGGATATTTCTTCGTTTGGGCTTGCAACGCGGCGTCGAGAATCAAGCCCGCGAGGAGGTTGTATTCTTCAGGTGGTGAATGATGTTGAATCGACTCGACCGCTTTTGAAATCATTTCCTCGTATAACTTCCAATCGACATTTCGTGTGAGGTCATACGGAATGTCAATTGGTCGCATGCGAGTTGACCCGTTAGTAATTGAAATAAGAATAGGCAGATGGTCGCTACCGTGAGGATCGAGGATTACCTTCCATGTGCAATCCAACCGTAGCGACGTCGAACATAAGGATAGATCCAAAGCGCTTGGGCGCGCTGGAGGTTTCGGGATACGTGTCATTTCACCGTTGTTTAAAATAGTCATGTCGAAGTCATCGCAAAGGTTATAGATTAAAGAGGAGCGGTTATCATTGTATGGGGAACCCCAAGCCACGCCATGAGAGTTGAAGTCTCCCAAAATCAAACGTGGCGAGGGAAGAAGTTCTATTAAATCAAAGAGCAGCCGTTGCCCAACCTGTGCTCTGGGGGGAATATATATTGAGGCAATACAAAGCTCTTTACCTTGTATTGTCATTTGACATGCGACAACTTCGATGCCTGGAATCGAGGGGAGGTTAATACGATAGAAAGAATAGCACTTTTTAATCCCTAAAAGTACTCCTCCATATGGGGTGTCTCGATCAAGGCGAATAATATTAAAATCATGGAAGTTGAGATCAATATTTGAAGTAAGCCAAGTTTCACAAAGGGAAAATGCATCGCATTTGTTTTTATTTATCAAAACTTTAAACGAATCAATTTTTGGTAAAATACTTCTACAATTCCACTGTAAGACAGAGATAGAATCCTTCATATACGCAGTTGAATTAGGCATCGAAGGATACAATCGCTGCAAGGAGAGGCCATTGGGCAGTCAACTGCTTCAAAAATGATCTAACTGTTGGGAGGAATGCTGTAAGAAAAATTTTAATTGGATCGGGTACATTGAAAGTTTCAAAAATCCAGTCCACAATGTCAGAAAATTTCACTAATCCAGAGTTTTTTTCATCAACTGGGAGTGTAAAAGGAGCAACTGGGGTTTTAGATGTTCCTGGCAGTGCTGGGAACTCCTTCTGGGACTTTAAATTTGCCAGCCCAGGAGGAGTTTGCTTCGGTTTTTCCGCAGCACTGTTTGGTTTGTTTGTAACCTTCATTTCACTTTGAGAAATCTTAGGACCTTTTCTGGGAAGTTTAGGAGAGGAAACACTTTTCCTCTTTCTAGACTCCCCAGGATTGGCGTAAGATGCTCCCGCTGGTGAATCGTCAGAATCGGTTTCCTCAGAGGGCAACAGATCGAAGGGGTTCGAAGTAACGGGAGAAGTGGTAACGGTCTTCTTCAGCATGTCAGCGTAGGAACGCTTTGAACGCTCTTTGAGAGACCGTTTTATTTTATCCCTGCGCTGCATGTACACCGCACATGTCGAGAGCTCATGCAGATTTTCTCCGCAGTGAATACACTTTTCAGCGTTAACACTGCAAGAATCTTCCGCATGAGACTCCCCACACTTGCCACAACGTGCCTTATTGCAGCAGTAGGCGGCTGTATGGCCTAACTGCTTGCAATTCAGGCAGTTCATGACGCGGGGCACGTAGAGCCTCACAGGGAGACGAACCCGGTGGATCGAGACGTGGCTTGGTAGTGCAGACCCGGCGAACGTAACTCGAAACGAGTCTGACGGAGTGTATACTGTTTTGCCACCGATGATCGATGCTGACCGCAATTGCTTGCAGTCGAGCACCTTTACTTCGGGACACGTTTTGTTCTTAAAGCACCCTTTGGCACTTTGCAGTATACACTCGACGGACAGACTCGAATCGGTTATGACACCGTCGATCTCCACGTCTCGTGCGGGTATGTAAACGCGATACTCGCGTGTGAAGAGCTCAGAGCAAGCTATATCGTTGGCCTCTTTCAGGTTACCGACCACGACACGGAGCTTGTTAGGCCGGACCTTGGAAATTTCGGTCACGCCCTTGTACTCCTTCGTCAGGTCTTTAGAAATCTGCAAGAGGTTCAACTTTTTCGATTTCGGTCCTGCCTTTGGCCGAAAATAAACAGTATAGCTGCCCTGGGCTCCGTCTGGGTAAAGCCTGGGGCGAGGGGGGACTGAAGAATGAACAGGGGAGGGGGTAACAGAAGGGTCAGGGTCAGAGGGGTTCGGGGATGGTGGCGCGGGAGGCGAGGGATCTACATCCATCGCGCTATGTTTAGCGCACTAGCGCTGACAAGAACACGTACCTTTTTATTTCTCCCTTCCAGTAAGGTTGGTTGTCCGATCGTTCGAAGTAGCAGCCGTTACAGCCAGCAGCACCAAACAGCCACCAGCAGCGAGCCAGGTGTGAGATCACTCCACACAGCGATACGACTCGCTGACACTGATGGCTTCTTCTTTTTCCTCGTTTGTGTCTCGTCCACTGCTGTAGCACAATCCAGCCAGCAGCCAAATCGGCTTACGCACCAGCTGGCAGTCACGATGCGAAACAGTTGCACAAAGGAACGACCTTGAACCCGGATTTATTTCACTCGACCAGGCAAACAATGCCAACACTTGTTCACACGTCTTTTGTTTTATACTCTATCGGACCGATCACCAAACACGTCCAGTACTGATGCGTGTTCGGCACAGAATGATGAATAATAAGTGTATAAATTTTAGGTCATGAATTATTTTATGGTATATAATTGGATTGTTTTTCTATTTGTTGTATTTAATTTGATAATTTGTAATAATTTTATGGTATTATAAGGTTATGATTATGTTTACTACACAATAGTTATTGAAAATGATCGTAAAGGATTAAAGTTTAGAGTTCTAATTAATCCTACGACGTCCCTCTGGTCATCTTTAAAGTGCCTGGCATACGGGGAATTAAAAAATTAAACTATTATAGCTACGAGACGCTAGAGTCCGTGCCTGCCAATACTTATTCACTCGGGCATCCGATAACCATTTTGGTTCGGGTGTCCTGAGTAAAATTTTTGCCAATTACAGGCAAACTTCGATATAAGGTACCCTCGTTATAAGGTACCTTCGATATAGCGTCACTCGATATAAGGTACATTTTACCTCGATATAAGGTACATATTTATATTATGTTACAAATAACTCCGAAATTGGTATGGAAACTTCAATAAACAACATACTGGTTATCTTGTCAACATTTCTGCTTACTATTGATTATTTAGGGAGTGTCCATAATTTACGTTACACTCAGCGGATATTTGAAAAAAAGTACAAAAATTTAATTTTGCCGAGAAAACATGAGATAGTGTGGATGGGAACGGGGGAGCTGATAGAAAAAATTAATTTAAAGTTTGACCCCTGAACAATCTGTGTGAAAATTAAAATACAATGTTCAAAAAAATGTTCCAAACCCAGTTTTTTCATAAACCACACTTAAACACTCTCTCAGCTGAAACAAGTTTTGATTTAAAAAAGAGCATTTTTATCAAAAACGCCATAGAACCTAGGAAAAAGTTGAAAATATGCTTAAAGTATGTTCGGCAGAATAATGTATTTCTCAAGTATGAAAAAATATCTAGGACATAGTAGGCCCTTTAAATCACACCCAAAAAGTTTATTGGTATTTGTTTTTTTAGACATTTTGAGAATGTGCATTTATAAAACTACCTGTGTGTGGTCTATTGTCATGAGATAGAACCAAAGTGTCTCCAGCAAAGTTTTTTTTACATGAAATTACCTACAACGTTGCAAAAGATTTCACTTTGATTCGATAAGTTATAAAATAAATAAAATTATCATCTCACTTTAGGCAGATTAATCAAGAATCTATTTGCATCAAAAGTTTCTCCTAAAGATATAAACAAATTTTGTCAAATACACTATGGCATTTAAATGGCATTTTTACACTCAAAAGGTTAACGATCACGTTTTTCACGTTTCAAACCACTATGCAAAGTGCATTTCTGGGCCACTTTTATGTGTAATGAAAAGTTAGTTCAAACGGTCATTTCAAAATTCAACGAGGAAAATGCATGTTTCGAAATCCCAAAGAACGGAGAAATAATTGAAAAAGATCTTAATCCGTAAGCAGATATTCATGGTTTTTGGACGCGGCTGAAAGTCTCCAAAAAAGCAAAAAAATATGTGATTCGAATTGTACTTAAAACAAGTCGGTTCACACTTATAGTTGGATTCTATTTCCAAAATAAACTATACGTAGACAAAAGGCAACAAAATAAAGTGTTTCAAGCCCTATTGTTGATAATGTTTCATGATTCGATATAAGGTACAATTCAATATAAAGTAAAATTAAAATTCGAAATGTACCTTATATCGAAGTTTGCCTGTATTTTTATATTTTATTTATTGATTGGGTGCCTGCTACCCTATTCTACTATATATTCTATAACATGGCTCCCAGGAATATATTTTTTCCTAATTTCTATGCCTTGCTATGGATTTTTAGCCTATTCGCATAGCAGGGCAGGCTGCTAGGTATTCTGAGCCTTATCACCTAGCAGCTCTTTAATGAATGAATGATTTTATTTTCAGCGGGTTTTCACCTCGCTCTCATAACGACGATTATTTATCGTAGTATTTTAGTTAAGTTTAGTTTAGAGTTTAAGGAAAAGGATTATTTTGAACAAAGGAAAATTTTGGTAAGTGGCATATCAAAGTGAAAAATAAGAGAAAAACCCAAATTATTCCACCTAGCGGTGAGACCCAGCCTTTCTAGCTCGAACATATTATTTGTTAAGTTAGATTTACACGAACACTTCAATTTTTAGAAAAAAATACACCGTGAAAATTTCTGCTGGATTTATTTTCCATTTTACATAACGAATTTCAAATGACTACTCCTAATTACCGGAATACATCCTAAAATGGCCAAATTCTGTCCAATCCGGGTATTTCGATAGCGAAGATGCAGACTTTCAGTTTCTCTGGTATAACCAGTTTCAGTTTCTCTGGTATAACCCAGAGGCCAGAAATCAACTTGAGACGCCACTTTAAATTTCTAGATAGTAGTTCCGATATATGGATAATAACCTAAAAAGGGCAAACATTACCCAATGTTTCTCAGGAACCGGAATAGTGCTCGGAAGCCGAAATGAACTCTATGCTCCACTTTGAAACCCAATTTTGCAGCTTCCGGTTTCTGGAAAAAAAAAATCCTTGAATTGTCAAGTGCAATCCAATGAAGGTATATTCACTCTTTGGGTTCTAGAATATTGATGTTATATATAAAGTTATAATTTAAGCATGTTTGAGACTAATTTCGTGGAAATTGGTCCAACAATTTAGTAAGCTTAAGCAGTCTTTGGAATATGTTTCATTTCAAAAAATAGTTTCAGTTAATTCGAAGAGAAATGAGTGAGCTTCAAAGCCCCCGGAACACGGTTCTTTTAAAAACTTTTGAACCACATGTTTAATCGTAAGTTAAGGGGTTTCAGACAGGTTCATTTGACATCAGTTTTGTTTAAATAGGTTGTATAGTAGGCTGTCCCAAAAAAAAATCGATGTTGAAAAAGTCAAGGTGCTCAGCCCTAAATTGAGAGATAATGTTATTTATAGCATTTTTGTAGAACATTTCAACTTTCTAAAAAATGGTTTTCAGGTTGCCCAAACGTGATTTATGAAAAAATGACTTTTTCAAGCTACAAAACCACTCTTATGCACTTTTTCGAATTTGTTCGATTCCTAAGTTTTTCCATATATTTTTTTTATTTTTGTGGGATTGTTTTAGAATATTTTGCATGGTTTGGTTCAGCATCACATTCAATTATTTGACTTACAGAGCCCATTGAACATCACAAAAAAGTGGATTTTTCTTAAATTTTTTAGATAAAACCCTTCAAAACACATATAAAAAAAATTTTGATCAAGAACTGAAATTTTTATTGCAAAGCGGGATTCAAGACGAAAATTTTTATGAAAAAAGATCCTTGATATCTTATCGGGGGGCTGAGATATTGGCGGTTTTACATGTGATGGAAAACTATGCATTTTCTCAAAAATGCCACTATCGCTCAATATCTCCATTGCACAGTGTTTTTTTTTTGCCGTTTGTGCGTATAATTTCCTAAATAGTGATTCAAATGATAATTATAGCCATAAGGTATATTCGGAAAAGTTTCAGCATATTCAAAAATGCATCTTTTAAGGTAGAAAGATGGGTGATTAATCTACCAATGAGTGAGATAAAAAATTTACTTTTTAATCAGAATAAGATAGACACAAGGTGTCTTCGACAAAGTTTTAGTTTATCTTAAAACAAGAAACTTTACCGAAGACATCATGTTTCTATCTCTTACATATTACGAGCAACATTGAGTTTTTATTAGAAGGCACTAAAAATCACAATTTTCGTTCTAACTTTTTTCGTAGATTTTTCCGAATTTTTAAACCTTCTACTAAGTTATCAGCCATCTAAAATTGCTTTTGTTTTCTGAACATTGTTAATTTTTATCTCACAAAATAAAACAGTTATTTAACATATTTGTTAAAATGCATAGTTTTCCATCTCAGAAAAATGCCAAAATCTCAGTTCCGCGATAAGATATCAAGTGTCTTTTTTCATGTAAATTTTCGTCGTAAATCCCGCTTTGCAATGAAAATTTCAGTTCTTGATCAAAAAATTTTTTTATATGTGTTTTGAAGGGTTTTATCTGAAAATTTTAAGATAAATTCACTTTTTTGTGATGTTAAATGGGCTCTGTAAGTCAAATAATTGAATGTGATACTGAAACAAACCATGCAAAATATTCTAAAACAATCCCACAAAAATAAAAAATATATGGAAAAATTTAGAAATCGAACAGAATTGAAAAAGTGCAAAAGAGTGAGTTTGTAGCTTAAAATAGTAATTTTTTCATAAATCACGTTTGGGCAACCTGAAAACGATTTTTTAGAAAGTCGAAATGTTCTACAAAATTCTATAAATAACATTATCTCTCAATTTAGGGCTGAGCACCTTGACTTTTTTAACATCGATTTTTTTTGGGACACCCTATTGTATAGTTTCTGAGATATAAAGTTTCGTGATATTCACATTGTAGAATATTGGACCTTAACTAAAAATCCCATTACAATGAAATTCATTAGGGTGTTATAACGCTACCAGACCTTTCTTTTGCAACTGATTTCGTGAAAATCGATCTAGCCATTTCTGAGAAAAGTGAGTGAGTTTAAGCAACATTCTTATAAATTACGGATAAAGTAATCAACCGATTACAATGAAATTCGATAGCAACCTGTGGGATAACTAGACTTTTCGTTCGAGACTAATTTTGTAAAAATCGGTCCAGTCATCTCTGAGAAAAATGAGTGAGTTTAAACGCCCTCCGGAAAACATTTCGTTACATAACTTTTGAACCATATGTTTATTCGTTATGAAATTTATAAGTTGAGAGTTCTGGAGATAGCCCGTTCATTTGACATCTGTTTTGTTGAATTCGGTTGCGTAGTTTCTGAGTATTGATGTTTCGTGATTTTTGTATTTTGATACATAACCTCTAAACTAAAAGTCCGATTACAATGAAATTTAATAATAACCTATGGGGCAACTAGACCTTTTATTTGCAATTAAGGGGTTATATCTACCAAATGCTCAAAAAAACAAGGCTTTTTTCATGAATTTTTTTACAGGACATTTGAGATGTAAGGTATATAAATAATATATCATTGGATTGAGCAACTCTTGCAGAATTTATTTTTATTGATATTTTTGTTACAAAATGGCGGCTGTGCAACGATTGCCGTGAATCGCTTTTTTTTAAGTTGTTCCGCGGCGAGCAGTAGAAGTCGTGCCCAACTTCAACTATAATCAAAACAAAAATTTTTTCATTATCTTTAGAGGTTATGTATTAAAATGCAAAAATCACGAAACATCAATATCTCAGAGACTACACAACCGATTTGAACAAAATTGATTTCAAATTAACGGGCTATCTAAAAAAACTTGTGGTTCAGAAGTTATGGAAAAAAACGTGTTCTGGAGACTGTTTAATCTCACTCATGTTTCTCAGAGATGGCTGGACCGATTTTCATAAAATCAGTGTCAAATGGAAGGTCTAGTTGCCTCATAAGACCCATTACGTCAAATTTCATATTTTTTAACAGTGAATGAACCTTTATTGGATTTAAGCATTCATGTAAAACTATTTTTACTAATCACAAGTTTGAATTAGAAAGGCTGAGTTTGACCGCTAGGTGGATTAATTTAGGTTTTTTTTAAACGAGAATATATGGTACTGAACCATGCAGTTAAGATAGATAGAGAAATATTCATATTAGAATTTGATTGCATTTTTTTTCTTCACATAACATTTATTTGACACGGCACAAATACAATTTAATGTTTAACGGCGCCAGTTATATCTGATGACTTAAAAACTAAAGCAATTTTTTTATCCTCGCTGCCGACTACGAGCTGAAATTAAGTCTAACTTAAAACTAGCATGGATTTTCCAATCAGTGTTTTGTTGTTCAATGGTCGTCTGATAATCGTCGAATGGCATGTATGGATTTGTTCTGCTGAGCCACGATGTCGTGAGTTGGGACAGAGGCTCGTAGTCCATGGGTCCTGGTTCTATTGTGCGGGGTCTGGTTGCTGGTTTTGTGCTTAAGGCTCAAACGTGTTCTTGTCGTTTTGTTGGGTGTAGACGGAGGGGAACGGGACTAGACTGGGGCATGGATGGATTTCAGGAAAACGTATATAAGGGTCATGTAGGGTAGGTCACGGCTCGCCAAGACATCACGAACAGGAACAGCTGGCCGTCTACCTCCGGCTTGAAGGGAAGCTACAAGTTTAGACCTGGCGTCACGGTGAAATGGGCATGACCAAACAACGTGCTCTATGTCGTGATAACCTTCACCACAGGCACAGATACCGCTTTTTTCGAGCTCAATACGACGGAGATGCGCGTCAAATCTATAGTAGTTGGACATAAGCCGAGACATCACGCAAATGAAATCTCGACCTACATCCAACCCCCTGAACCACGGGTTCGTCGATACCGTGGGATTTATGGAATGTAACCACCTTCCCAGTTCCCCTTCAGTCCATGAATTTTACCAACTGATGATCGTATTCTGACGTACAAATGCGAAAAATTCATTGTAAGCAATTGGTCTTTCATAAATATCGCCGTTTATTGCACCCACCTTAGCCAAAGAGTCCGCTTTCTCATTGCCCGGTATCGAGCAGTGAGAAGGGACCCACGCTAAGGTAATCTGAAACGATTTTTCGGATAAAGCACTCAAATGTTCCCGTATTTGAACTGAGAGAACTGAGAGAAGAACTGAGACTGTCCGTAAAGATGAAATAATGGTCCGTGGGCATTTTTTCGATAATCCCTAGGGTGTACTGAATTGCAGCCAATTCTGCGACGTAAACAGAAGCAGGATTATCGAGCTTATAGAAGACGGCTAAATGATTATTGAAGATACCGAAGCCAGTGGACCCATCAAGAAGTGATCCGTCAGTGTAGAACATATTGTTGCAGTTGATGTTTCGATATTTATTGGAAAAAAATTTAGGAATCTGCTGCAAGCGTAAATGATCCGGGATTCCACGAATTTCTTCTATCATGGATGTATCGAAGAACACAGTAGAATCAGAAGTATTTAATAAGTTGACACGATTTGGAATATTCGGAGAAGGGTTAATATTCTGAGACATGTGATGGAAATACAATGTCATAAAACGGGATTGAGAATTGAGTTCGATTAACCTTTCAAAATTTCCAATCACAGGACGGTTCAAGACCTCACATTTAATAAGAATACGAGAAGACAGGCTCCAGAAGCGGTTTTTCAATGGTAGAACTCCAGCTAAGAACTCCAGACTCATCGTATGGGTCGACTGCATGCATCCTAAGGCGATACGCAAACAACGATATTGTATTCGCTCCAGTTTGATCAAATGTGTGTTTGCTGCGGAGCGGAAGCAGAAACACCCGTATTCAATTACAGACAATATCGTTGTTTGGTAAAGCCTTATAAGGTCTCCTGGGTGGGCTTCCCACCATTGTCCGGTTATTGTACGAAGAAAATTCACTCTTTGTTGACATTTTTTCATCAGATACCTCACGTGACAACCAAAGGTGCCTTTAGAGTCGAACCAGACACCAAGATATTTGTGTACCAAAACCTGAGAAATCGTTTTACCCATTAACTGTGTTTGAAGCTGAGCAGGTTCATGCTTCCTAGAAAAAACTACTATCTCAGTCTTCTCCGGAGAGAATTCGATACCTAGCTGTAAAGCCCAAGCAGACAAATTGTCCAAGGTATCTTGCAATGGTCCTTGCAAATCGGCAGCTTTGGCTCCTGTAACAGAGATTACACTGTCGTCTGCAAGTTGTCTTATCGTGCATGAATTTGCCAGACATTCGTCGATGTCATTTACATAAAAGTTGTAAAGAAGGGGGCTTAAACATGAGCCCTGGGGAAGACCCATGTAGCTAATGCGAAAAGTTGCCAAATCGCCATGCGTAAAATGCATGTGCTTTTCGGACAACAAATTGTGCAAAAAATTGTTCAAAATTGGAGAAAATCCTTGTGAAGTTTACCCGAAAGAATGTCAATAGAAACGGAATCAAAAGCCCCCTTAATGTCCAAGAACGCAGACACCATCTGTTCTTTGCGAGCATACGCCAACTGAATATCTGTTGAAAGCAACGCAAGACAATCATTCGTCCCTTTGGCACGGCGGAAGCCAAACTGAGTATCTGATAGTAGACCATTTGATTCGACCCAGTGGTCTAAGCGACGGAGTATCATTTTTTCCATCAATTTCCGGATACAGGATAGCATTGCAGTCGGCCTATAAGAGTTGTGATCAGAAGCTGGTTTTCCTGGTTTTTGGATGGCGATCACCTTCACTTGCCTCCAATCCTGCGGTACAATGTTTTGCTCCAGGAACTTATTGAACAAGTTCAACAAGCGCCTCTTGGCATTGCCGGGTAGATTCTTCAACAAGTTGAATTTGATTCTATCTAACCCAGGCGCGTTATTGTTACAGGAAAGGAGAGCAACAGAAAATTCTGCCATCGTAAAAGGTGATTATATCGCGTCGTGGCCCGGAGACGCATCGCGAACAATGTTTTGCTCAGGAACAGAGTCCGGACATACTTTCCTGGCAAAATCAAATATCCACCGACTTGAAGACTCCTCGCTTTCGTTGACCGTTACGCGATTCCGCATTCTTCGGGCTGTGTTCCAATGAGTGCTCATCGATGTCTCGTCTCGTTCACGAACCGACGCCAATATCCGCGTTTCTTTGCTTTAGCCAAGCTTTTAAACTTGGTATCAAGCTCCGAATACCGTAAATAGTCGCCAGGTATACCTCCCTTCTGGAAGGCCAAAAACGCGTCGGATCTTTGCGTGTAGACATCGGAACACTCTTGGTCCCACCACGGAGTGGGAGGCCGTTCTTTGATCGTTACGCCGGGATGTTTCTTCGTTTGGGCTTGCAACGCGGCATCGAGAATCAAGCCCGCGAGGAGGTTGTATTCTTCAAGTGGTGGATGATGTTGAATCGACTCGACCGCTTTTGAAATGATTTCCTCGTATAACTTCCAATCGACATTCCGTGTGAGGTCATACGGAATGTCAATTGGTCGCATGCGAGTTGACCCGTTAGTAATTGAAATAAGAATAGGCAGATGGTCGCTACCGTGAGGATCGAGGATTACCTTCCATGTGCAATCCAACCGTAGCGACGTCGAACATAATGATAGATCCAAAGCGCTTGGGCGCGCTGGAGGTTTCGGGATACGTGTCATTTCACCGTTGTTTAAAATAGTCATGTCGAAGTCATCGCAAAGGTTATAGATTAAAGAGGAGCGGTTATCATTGTAGGGGGAACCCCAAGCCACACCATGAGAGTTGAAGTCTCCCAAAATCAAACGTGGCGAGGGAAGAAGTTCTATTAAATCAGAGAGCAGCCGTTGCCCAACCTGTGCTCTGGGAGGAACATATATTGAGGCAATACAAAGCTCTTTACCTTGTATTGTCATTTGACATGCGACAACTTCGATGCCTGGAATCGAGGGGAGGTTAATACGATAGAAAGAATAGCACTTTTTAATCCCTAAAAGTACTCCTCCATATGGGGTGTCTCGATCAAGGCGAATAATATTAAAATCAAGGAAAGGTTTTTCCTCTTTCTAGACTCCCCAGGATTGGCAAAAGAAGTTCCCTCTAGTGGTTCGTCAGAGTCGGTTTCATCTGAAGACAACAGATCAAAGGGGTTCGCTGTTATGGTAGAAGTAGTCGTGGTCTTCTTGAGCATATCAGCGTAAGAACGCTTTGAACGCTCTTTGAGAGACCGGTTTTAATTTATCCTTGCGCTGCATGTACACCGCGCATGTGGAGAGCTCATGCTGATTCTCCCGCAGTGGATACATTTTTCAGCATTCACACTACAGGAATCGTTGCAATTGGTGCAGTTCATTAAACGGGGCACAAATAAGCGCACAGGAAGACGAACCCGGTGCATCAAGACGTGGCTCGGCAATGCAGACCCGGCGAACGTGACACGAAACGAGTCCGACGGAGTGTATACTTTTTTGTCGCCGACGAGCAACACAGATCGCAATTGTTTAACCTCTAATACTTTAACCTCAGGAAGGCTGCTGTTTTTAAAACAGCCTACAGCATCCTTCAAGAGGCACTCGACGGACAAACTCGGATCGGTCACGACGCCGTCGATCTCCACGACTCGGGCCGGTATATATACGCGATACTCCCGAGTAAAGAGCTCGAAACAAGCTATATCGTTGGCCTGTTTCAGGTCATTGACCACAACACGGAGCTTGTTTGGTCTAACCTTGATTATTTCAGTCACGGCCTTGAAGCGTGACGTCAGGTCTTTCGAAATTTGTATAATGTTCTGGGATTTCGACTTAGGTCCTGCTTTTGGCCGGAAATATACAACGAAACGTGAACCTGCTGTTTCGTCAAGGTAGAGCCTGGCACGAGGGGGAACTGAAGAGTGGACAGCGGGGGAAGGAGCAGGAGGGACAGGGTCAGGAGGGTTCGGTGTCGGAGGATCGGGGAGTGAGGTATCCACTTCCATTGTGCTAAGGCTAGCGCCCTAACACCGACAAGAAACACGTACCTTTCCTTTGATTTCAAGCGATGCTCCAGTTGTCTTCGACAATGTGGTCACGCAATCGTTGGGTGCAGCAGCCGGCAGCCGGCAGCTGTGCGGATTTACACTTTCTTCTTTGTTTGTAGCTCTGGTTGTCTTCAACACAGCTAAACACCGAAACGTTCGGTTCATCAGCGGCGGCGCAACTACGCAGCAACAAAGCAAACAATAGCGGATGACCTTCAAAGCGGAATTATTTTGCACTGCACAGCACTCGTTAGACCGGGACCGGGCAAGCGATGCCTTTTGTTCGATTACTTTTTGCGAATATATCGAGACGACCGATAAACACAACCGATGCGCTTGGTTGTTCGACTCGGAATGATCTGATTGCATTTGTCAAAATATATTTAATTTTGAATTTGTGGAATGTATATTATGATGTCACCAAAAACCAAAAACTAAACTTGATGTAGGGTGGGGGACTACTTCGGCAGGGGTTTTCTTCGTCATATATTTCTCATTAGAATGAAGCAAGAAGACGAAGAAAACCCCTGACGTCCCTCACCCTATTAAAAGAATATTCAAATTTTTTTTTTGCGAAATTTGAAAATGTTTAAATTGTTTTTTTTCTGTTGCTGTTTACTGTTATTGTTGCATTTTTCACTATCGCCAGAGCCGGATTTATGGGGGGGCCCCGGGCCTCCACATTTTTGGGGCCCCCACAAATCAAGAAAAAGATTTTTTCTTTTTTAAAAAATGAGATTCAATCAAAAGTTTGATTTACAGTAAGAAAATTTGAACAGAACATTTCAATCTGACACTTTCCTTCAGTTTTATTTTTTCGCGAGCGCCAATATCACAACTACATCCATAAGAGTTCACCTTGGATTCTCTTGGAATGACACACATTAACACACCATTTGAATCGAACCAACGCACATGGGAAGTGAAGCAGAGAAAGAAAATAACCCACGAGTTTTTAATGCATTGCTTTTACTAACTTGTCCGAATCAGGGATACCAAATGTGCTTTGCAAAATGCAGATTTTCTGAGTTCGTGTGCAGATTTTATTGACCTGCAGATGTGCGTAGTATTTTTCCTAGTTTCTATTATTGTCAGAGTCGTCTTATATTTGCGCAGTCTTTCTCAAATTGTGTGCAAATTTTCGCCTGTGGATCGCAATTTTTTCAAATTGCGGTAGTTTATTTTTAGGTATCAAGAACAAAAATCGAAGATTAAACTTATTAAAAATACCGCACAGTGCGTACCACTGTGAATAATGAAAGACAGTCAAACTTAGCATTATTAAGTTTCGAGTACGAGTATACTGAAAGAGTTGAATGTTGATTATTTAATCAATAAGTTTTCTGCAAAAAAAACTCGTAAAGCATAGTTTACAGTTCCAAGCGAAGTGAAACATTTGACAAGTGAAAAAGCGTAAATTTTCGCTTGCGAAATCTGTCGTGAAAACCCGTTTGTGGAACACGCAGGTATTTCTTTTTTTTTTTTTTTATTCTCGCTTATTTTCCGTCGGTCTAGTTCCGCCACTGTTGTGGCCAATCACCGACGCCCAGGGAGGCGACTCCACACCCAGGACCCTAACTCACGACCCGTTTATTAACGGACCGGCGCCAACGGCTTTACTTCCTCATGCGATGGAAGGCGTGATCCCAGAGATTTTTCGCCTCAGAAAATCTCCCGGTGTCGGCTAGGATTGAATCTAGACCAGTTGGGTTGGTTGTGAGTGGATGTCTATGTCGGCGGTGGGATTCGAACCCTAGGCGTCAAGCGTGGTTGGCAGAGACGTTACCAACCACACTAGGCCCCCGCTCTACACGCAGGTATTTCACCAGTCTGCAGTTTACAGTTTAAGTGGAGCGAAACTCACGAGTTTACACTCCGAGCGAAGTGAAAATTGGCTGCAACTGACAGAATAGAAACGCACGCAAGTTTTCGCTTGCTGCTGCTTTTTTCACTAGCGTTTGCATCCGGGAAAAAAATAAACACAAGTGAAAAAGATGAGATCCACAACCTTTGATTTCGCTGGATCGAATTTGTTTACAGTTCCAAGCGAAGTGAAATTTTTGCAGGTTGCATTTTTCACGAGCGTGAAAAAATGAACGTTTTGCATGAGATTTTCACCTCGCTTGGAACTCTAAATAGGGCTTAAGAGAAAATTCTAACAAATTTTTGGTAATTTTTCAATAGCAAATAAATGTTTTTACCTCGTACGATAAAAAAATGGTTTTTTTTTAGGGGCCCCGCACTATAACTGGGCCCCGGGCCCCCACAATCGTAAATCCGGCCCTGACTATCGCCATTGTATTTTTTATTTTTCTGCTACTGTTTACTGTTACTGTTACTGAGAAAGATAGCTCGCGCCCGTAAATAACTTCAACGGTTACGATTATGACTAAAGCTTTTTTTTTTAATGTGTTCTCTTCCGCGTTTTAATGACTGCGATTATGACGTATGATAATTTGCAGTAGGACATTTGTACGTACATAGGTGTTTGTAACCTGTTAGGCATATTATAACATAGTGCACAGAAGATCGCGAGAACCCCGTATAAGAGCGCGAGAGCGAATAGCGCGCTCGTGAGATATCAATAAGTACGGGTTAACTTCAGACAGTTGTTCTAATTTGGTTTTATTAGACTGTCTCTTTTCTTTCCACGGTTCGTTATTGTCTGGGGGATGACGTCACGTATGTACATTAAGGCAGGTCTCTAGGTATTGTGATCAGCTGTGTAAATTCACGGCCAAGGCTACGGCGCATGGCAAGCGGGTTGAATTTTAGCTTACGTGGTTAAAAAATGATTTCATGAAAAAGGAATGGCACCTTACGCCGTCTGATGTAAACATTTACAACTTTTGATTAGTTGTAAAATGGGTTTAATTACACTAAATAAAAATGATTATTTCAACAGTCGTTTGATCTATTAAAACCTAAAATTATTTATTTAATGAATAAAAATAAACGTTGAAGTGTCAGCGCCAAATGGTTCGCACCTTGACATTCAAATTCTTGAAAAGAGCGTCAATAAAATTGAAACCGATCGCGCTCCGGTATCACATCTGGTTAATAGAAGCGATAGTGATTCATAGGAAAAAGAGAAAGAAGGCCACATGAGCCTTTACGGTTGTCTTTGTAGTCGGATAATTTTACATTGCTAATAATTTTTATAATACAATATCAGCAACATGGAATCTTAATTATTTGGAAAGAGTTTGGAAATAATTTACAATTATTTAAAAGAAACTTTAGGATTATTTTCGTTTATCAGGAAGAGTAATATTTATTGTAAAATGGAGTACACGTTCCAGAAAGAGATGCCATCCCAGAATATGACGGATCGGTAGACGAACTAGAAGCGTTCATTTACCATATTGAACATTTTGCCCTAGAAATACCAGAAGGCGTATCACATGCTTCACTGGTTTATATAATTTTATTGAAATTAAAAGGCAGAGCTGCTTCCGCAATACATCGAATCAACGCAAACGCTTGGCCACAGGTTAAGCAGAATTTATTAAAGGAATTTGGAGAAAATATATCTATAGGAGCGGTAATTAATCAGGTAGAAACGTTGAGACAGGGAGTATATGAGACCTTCTCTGAATACAAAAGAAGAGTACTTGAAATTAAGAAACAAATCGACTCCTACGAAAACAAATGTGAGAAGTCTTGTATGATAGTGAGTCTCCGGTTACATTGCATAGCAGGGCTGCACGACAGTTTATTGAAAGAAGCCGCCGGAAGTAGAGGAGCGCTGAATTTAGAAAAGCTGCTGGATTACTTAGAAGATTACGAACAGGAGATCAAGCATATCTCCGATATTGAGAACCGGTTACGTGGCTTAGAATTGCTCGAAAAACAGCACGCCGCACTCAAGCATTGTATTCGAAGCAGAAATATTTTCTCAATCAACCACATGGGTACGAGTTATAGAAAAAGGGGGTTCAAAAGAGATAAGCATATTAGTCGCAGGACTAGAAATTATGAAAGATATAGCGGGAATCGTCCTAGTTATATCAATCACAACGCTCCTAGACATTGGCGTACTCAGGAGAACTATGCCAAAAACAGGCAGCACAATTATTATGGTCAGAGCGGATCAATGAACAGACGGTCCGATCACTCGTGCGACCGCAGACACCGAAATATTTTGAGTATAAGACATTCTGGAAGAAGGGATACAAATTACCCGAAACAAGGTATAAAAGATCCGTTTGCACAAGAGTATTTCAGCGATGACTTCGCAGAATTGTGCCAGGACGTCGACTGGCGTATGTGCACAGATGAACCCAGCAACATAGAAATATCAGAGTGGGAGTCCGCGTTCAATCACATAAGAGATAACAGCGCTTGTGTGGCTAAGCGCGTCTATTACGATGTCAAAGGATGCTTAATGTTAACGCTGCTGGTTAAGCAGAATGTCCAATTTACGTTAAACTTGATCTTAGATACAGGCGCATGTACGAATATAATTAATGCAAGCATTGTAAACCGTTTGAATGTACCGGTAAATACGCAGAATTTAACCACTTTTGGAGGTATCGGCCGCAACATTGTGCGAACCTCAGAGCCGGTTTTGGTCCGGCCAGATTATCAAGACACTTTTGTTATTACGACAGACGCTAGCAATTATATATGCTATTGGAGCCGTCCTGCCCGACGAAAAATCTATGCACCGGCCGATCGCATTCGCGAGTCGTGCACTTGTAGGTGCAGAGACAGGGTATCATATCATAGAAAAAGAGCTACTTGAAATTGTATGGGCCATAGAATATTTTAAACATTACATTTTTGGTCAAAAGCTTATCGTTTACACGGACCACAGACCACTCATAGCGATTTGGAGGCTCAAAGAGACATCTCCAACGCTGACAAGATTGAGACTGAAACTGCAGGGTTTGGAATGCAGCATCAGGTACAAACAAGGAAGCGAGAATGTAGTCGCAAATTTTTTGTCACGTTTGTCAGATGGGACATGTCAGGGGCAAGAAGGTGCTCCCCACAGGCAGATAGCTATGATTACGCGCCAGCAGAAACGCCTGCTAGAGCAGCAGAAAAACACTTCAGATGAATTAAACGGCACAATACAAGATTTGAGTGCCATAGACTCTATTGCCAGACGCACCCCCCCGTTTCGAACCCCAAGTAACCCAACGCTTGAATACGACAGCCGAGCAGCGGATATCTTCAAGGTGCAGCGCAGCAGGCGAGCGAACGTTTTGGTATTTTTATATGAAGAATTGTGATGTCCGATAATGTTAATTTATGTGAAACCGAACACCACTCATATATGTATATAAAAGTAACCAACCCGCGATACTCACCGGTAGAGCTCGACGCTTCACGGGAGCTCTATCATCGGAGACGGGGCAGATGAAACGGCCCCACGCGTCCCGTAGATGCCTACAGGGTTCCGTCACATTAGATGACATACTTAGAACCCCGAAAAGAGGCCGGTTTCCTACCGAATTCTTTTCGACGTTGGCACAGCCTTCAGCTGTGCGTGAAAGTAGGTCAGAGCTTGCTTACTGTTGAAGCCAAGTCTTCCGCTTGGCTTGGGTGACGAAAACCGCCACCCGTAAGCAAATTAAGTTAAAACAAACTAAGCCCGCGGTTGGATACTTGATGGGTCGGTAACTCGTCGACGCGCGAGGAGTGAGTTACCGAAATTGTTTTTAAACAAGATAGAGTGGCCAGCGCACGGCGCATCACTCTCAGAAGACTCAGATTAAGTGTTCTAAAATAGAGACAGGCCGAGAAAAGGCCATTAGGGTAATAAGGATAGGTAGTGATTTCGCGAGGGGAAATTGTCTCTCTTTGATTTATTCGACGTATCACAATTCCTGGTAGGGCAACAGGAGTTATATATATATATATATATATATATATATATATATATATATATATATATATATATATATATATATATATATATATATATATATATATATATATATATATATATATATATATATATATATATATATATATATATATATATATAAGGATACGCGGTTGCCAAGGTGGACGGAGTGTTCTACTGCAGTTGTTATGCTCCGCCGCGTTGGTCTATCGAAAGGTTCACCCAGATGGTCGATTTGTTATCTATGGAGCTGACGGGACTAACACCCTTAGTAGTGGCGGGCGACTTCAACGCTTGGGCTGTTGAGTGGGGAAGCCGCCGCACGAACCGGAGGGGTCAGATCTTGTTGGAAGCTTTGGCAAAGCTCAACCTAGATCTGGCCAACGTTGGAACCAAGTGTACATTCAGCAGAAATGGTGCGGAGTCGATCATCGACGTGACGTTCTCCAGCCCAGGACTGATCGTGAACTGGAGGGTAGACGATGGCTACACCTATAGTGACCACCAGTCGGTCTGCTATAGCGTAGTCCAGAACGTGAGGCGGCAGGCGACGGGTAGAGCCAATACTCCGACCGTCCGCGGGTGGAAGACATCGCATTTCGATGCCGAGGTATTTGCAGAAGCAATGAGAAGAGAGCGCGAGGGGGGCAGTTGGCTCCGCCCGAGTGCTGACCAATTAGTTGCCACATTATCGCGGGCGTGCGACGCCACCATGCCTAGGACCCGCCAACCTAGGAATGGTAAGTCACCGGTATACTGGTGGACCGACGCGATAGCGGACCTCCGTAGCGCGTGCCTCCGTGCAAGACGGATGTTGCAACGTGCACGTACCGATGCACAGAGGGTAGAGCGCCGTGTAGTATTCGGATCTGCAAGATCGGCGCTTAAAAGTGCGATAAAGGCGAGCAAAAGGGCCTGCTTCGATAGGCTATGCGCGAGTGCCAATACGAATCCGTGGGGCAACGCCTACAGAGTCGTAATGGCGAAGACCAAAGGCGTGTTGGCGCCTGCAGAGCGATCACCAGCGATGCTGGAGCGTATCATCGAGGGACTCTCTCCACGACACGAGCCAAATCCTTGGCCTCCGGTTGCTGAGTCTCACGTCCGACGTTCCAGTATCTCAGACACAGACCAGGGATGGTCGGCCAACCTGCCGGGCATCCAATCCGTGAGAGACGGCAGCCGTGCCGAGGTTGTGGAGGAGGTAAGGGTTACGAATGAGGAACTCATCGTGATCGCCAACTCCCTAAAGGTGAGCAAGGCACCGGGACCGGATGGAATCCCGAACTTGGCCATCAGGACGGCCATGAAAGGCGCCCCCGATCTATTTCGAGCAGTCATGCAGAAGTGCCTGGATGACTGCCTCTTTCCGGACAGGTGGAAGCGACAGAGATTGGTGCTGTTGCCGAAGGCTGGGAAACCGCCAGGGGACCCATCGGCATACAGACCTATCTGTCTGCTGGACACTACGGGCAAGGTGCTTGAGAGGATTATCCTCAACAGACTGGTGAAGTACACAGAGGGTGTAAACGGTCTGGCAAGTAACCAGTTCGGCTTCCGGAAAGGTAGATCCACGCTGGATGCTATTCTCTCTGTCACCAAGACGGCAGAGGTAGCACTCCAGCGTAAGAGTTGGGGCATTCGCTATTGCGCAATCGTCACGCTTGACGTGAAGAATGCATTCAATAGCGCCAGTTGGGACTCCATAGCGCTCGCGCTTAGGAGCATCCACGTACCGGTGTCGTTGTACAAGATTTTGGAAAATTATTTCCAGAATCGGGTACTAGTTTACAACACGGAGGAGGGTCAGAAGTGCGTCCCAATCACCGCAGGGGTACCGCAAGGTTCCATCCTGGGCCCGGTGTTGTGGAATGTCATGTATGACGGGGTGTTGAAACTAAAGTTCCCTGTAGGGGTTGTGATCGTCGGTTTCGCAGACGACATCACGCTAGAGGTCTACGGCGAGTCGATCGAAGAGGTCGAGTTGACGGCCGCGCACTGCATACGCAAGGTCGAAGACTGGATGCACTCTAGGAAACTGGAGTTAGCGCACCATAAAACGGAGGTTACGGTTGTGAAAAACCGCAAATTAGAGCAACAGGCGGTGGTCAGAGTCGGTGACTGCACCATTACCTCAAGGCGTTCCTTGAAGCTCTTGGGGGTTATGGTTGACGATAAGCTCACATTTAAGAGTCACGTCGACTATGCCTGTAAGAGGGCTTCAACGGCCGCTGCAGGACTATCTCGAATGATGTCCAATAGCTCAGCGGTATATGGCAGCAAGCGTAAACTTCTTGCCAGCGTGGTTTCGTCCATACTTAGGTATGGTGGGCCAGCGTGGTCCAAAGCGTTAGGTACCAACAGTCATCGTCGTAAACTGGAAAGTACCTACAGGCTCATGTGCCTGAGGGTTGTGAGCGCGTACCGTACAGTGTCATACGACGCAATCTGCGTCCTGTCCGGCATGATGCCTATCAGCATAACCATTAAGGAGGACGTAGAATGCTTCGATCAACGTGACACAAGGGGTATACGAGGCACCAGAAGGTCATTCTCGATGATCAGATGGCAGCAGGAATGGTCCAATTCCGCAAAGGGTAGATGGACGCATCGACTTATTCCGGACGTATCCGGATGGGTCGGGAGGCGCCATGGAGAAGTTAACTTCCACTTGACACAGATTCTGTCAGGTCATGGTTGCTTCAGGCAGTATCTACACAGATTCGGGCATGCGGGGTCCCCCATGTGTCCCGAGTGCGCGGATGCGGAAGAAACTGCTGAGCATGTCTTCTTCGTGTGCCCTCGTTTTGTGCATGCGCGGAGCGACATGATGGTAGTGAGCGGGCCAGACACCACTCCGGACAACCTAGTTCGGAGGATGTGTAAAGACCCAAACATTTGGAGGGCGGTTTGTACCACCGCCTCTCAAATAGTTTTAGAATTGCAAAACAGGCGACAGGTTGACCACCGACACGCCAGTGTTAGCTAACGGCCAGTCTCCAGGTTAGTTAGCTAAGTTAGCAAAAAGACCTAAAGAACCAAGAGGGTGCACAGAGCACAAAAGCCGCTCCCCGAAGCAATACCTAGCGGTGGTCCCGGGGAGCATTATAGGCTGGAGACTGGAGGGGTTTTAGTGGGTCCGGTCACTGATTCAAACCAACCCCACACTCCCTGAGGTTGGTCACCTCAGGGGTTTGGATGCAAATTTCCCCTCCACCTGAAACAAAAAAAAAAAAAAAAAAAAAAAAAATATATATATATATATATATATATATATATATATATATAAATATATATATATATATATATATATATATATATATATATATATATATATATATATATATATATATATATATATATATATATATATATATATATTTATATATATATATATATATATATATATATATATATATATATATATATATATATATATATATATATATATCAAGTATCCAACCGCGGGCTTAGTTTGTTTTAACTTAATTTGCTTACGGGTGGCGGTTTTCGTCACTCAAGCCAAGCGGAAAACTTGGCTTCAACAGTAAGCAAGCTCTGACCTACTTTCACGCACAGCTGAAGGCTGTGCCAACGTCGAAAAGAATGCGGTAGGAAACCGGCCTCTTTTCGGGGTTCTAAGTATGTCATCTAATGTGACGGAACCCTGTAGGCATCTACGGGACGCGTGGGGCCGTTTCATCTGCCCCGCCTCCGATGATAGAGCTCCCGTGAAGCGTCGAGCTCTACCGGTAAGTATCGCGGGTTGGTTACTTTTATATACATATATGAGTGGTGTTCGGTTTCACATAAATTAACATTATCGGACATCACAATTCTTCATATAAAAATACCAAAACGTTCGCTCGCCTGCTGCGCTGCACCTTGAAGATATCCACTGCTCGGCTGTCGTATTCAAGCGTTGGGTTACTTGGGGTTCGAAACGGGGGGGTGCGTCTGGCAATAGAGTCTATGGCACTCAAATCTTGTATTGTGCCGTTTAATTCATCTGAAGTGTTTTTCTGCTGCTCTAGCAGGCGTTTCTGCTGGCGCGTAATCATAGCTATCTGCCTGTGAGGAGCACCTGCTTGCCCCTGACATGTCCCATCTGACAAACGTGACAAAAAATCTGCGACTACATTCTCGCTTCCTTGTTTGTACCTGATGCTGCATTCCAAACCCTGCAGCTTTAGTCTCAATCTTGTCAGCGTTGGAGATGTCTCTTTGAGCCTCCAAATCGCTCTGAGTGGTCTGTGGTCCGTGTAAACGATAAACTTTTGACCAAAAATGTAATGTTTAAAATATTCTATGGCCCATACAATTTCAAGTAGCTCTTTTTCTATGATATGATACCCTGTCTCTGCACCTACAAGTGCACGACTCGCGAATGCGATCGGCCGGTGCATAGATTTTTCGTCGGACAGGACGGCTCCAATAGCATATATAATTGCTAGCGTCTGTCGTAATAACAAAAGTGTCTTGATAATCTGGCCGGACCAAAACCGGCTCTGAGGTTCGCACAATGTTGCGGCCGATACCTCCAAAAGTGGTTAAATTCTGCGTATTTACCGGTACATTCAAACGGTTTACAATGCTTGCATTAATTATATTCGTACATGCGCCTGTATCTAAGATCAAGTTTAACGTAAATTGGACATTCTGCTTAACCAGCAGCGTTAACATTAAGCATCCTTTGACATCGTAATAGACGCGCTTAGCCACACAAGCGCTGTTATCTCTTATGTGATTGCACGCGGTCTCCTAATCTGATATTTCTATGTTGCTGGGTTCATCTGTGCACATACGCCAGTCGACGTCCTGGCACAATTCTGCGAAGTCATCGCTAAAATACTCTTGTGCAAACGGATCTTTTATACCTTGTTTCGGGTAATTTGTATCCCTCCTTCCAGTATGTCTTATACTCAAAATATTTCGGTGTCTGCGGTCGCACGAGTGATCGGACCGTCTGTTCATTGATCCGCTCTGACCATAATAATTGTGCTGCCTGTTTCTGGCATAGTTCTCCTGAGTACGCCAATGTCTAGGAGCGTTGTGATTGATATAACTAGGACGATTCCCGCTATATCTTTCATAATTTTTAGTCCTGCGACTAATATGCTTATCTCTTTTGAACCCCCTTTTTCTATAACTCGTACCCATGTGGTTGATTGAGAAAATATTTCTGCTTCGGATGCAATGCTTGAGTGCGGCGTGCTGTTTTTCGAGCAATTCTAAGCCACGTAACCGGTTCTCAATATCGGAGATGTGCTTGATCTCCTGTTCGTAATCTTCTAAGTAATCCAGCAGCTTTTCTAAATTCAGCGCTCCTCTACTTCCGGCGGCTTCTTTCAATAAACTGTCGTGCAGCCCTGCTATGCAATGTAACCGGAGACTCACTATCATACAAGACTTCTCACATTTGTTTTCGTAGGAGTCGATTTGTTTCTTAATTTCAAGTACTCTTCTTTTGTATTCAGAGAAGGTCTCATATACTCCCTGTCTCAACGTTTCTACCTGATTAATAACCGCTCCTATAGATATATTTTCTCCAAATTCCTTTAATAAATTCTGCTTAACCTGTGGCCAAGCGTTTGCGTTGATTCGATGTATTGCGGAAGCAGCTCTGCCCATAATTCAAAAATTGGCTAATATGCCATTTTTACCAAAATCGAGAAAACAGTTTCTCGTGATGGTACACACCCTAAACAAGGTCCCTACGGAAGCCGATTGTCAAAAAATGCATTTGGGAAGGCAGCAAACGTGAAACAATTTTGGCTAATATCCAGAATAATTGAGAATTTGGCTAATATCCAATATCCAATTTGAACCTGTGGCATGTTCACGAACCAGTGTATTATTACTGAACTGTGTTTATTCTAACTTTCGAAAGTGTGTTGTAGCTTGGTGGTTACTGGCGACAGGTGAGCGATCGTAAGGCCATTGCATCAAATTTGACTTTTTCACGAAGAATATTTGATGCTACAAGAATTTATTTGTTGTACTGCGAAACCCAATGATCAAAACGTGTGACTGTTTCCTTCTGTCATAAACCTTTACATTTAAAAAAATGATATTTAGCTCTTTGATTAGGAGTATTATTAATAAAGATAAGATTCAGATTTCATTTTGGATTTGATGAGAAAAAATAGGAAAGTGGCTTGTGAGATTACCATGAATAATAATATTTTCGTTATATTATTATATTGCCGCACGTAACAATTGTCTCGTCGTCCTTTTCATCCTCACTTGTGCTTCCGTGTTGTTTTATTGAATTTAAAACCATTTGCATCACCAACGAGTACGATATAATTCACATCGTATGGATATTAGCCGAATTGTACACCGTTTTGTCAACTGACCTTTCGTTTATAATTGAAAAAAAACGGCTACTGTGTTAAAAATACGTGGCGGATGGAATTTTTCTACAAATTTCTCTGTTTCAACTCAACGGCAAGGGTACAGCATATATGAAGGGTGACATACTCAATAAAAAAGTTGTCATGAGCAGTCAGAATATGTTGTACCGATAAAAAACTTTCAAAGGCGTTTTTCTCGATTTGATGCCTACGGCATATTAGCCAATTTTTGAATTATGGGCAGAGCTCTGCCTTTTAATTTCAATAAAATTATATAAACCAGTGAAGCATGTGATACGCCTTCTGGTATTTCTAGGGCAAAATGTTCAATATGGTAAATGAACGCTTCTAGTTCGTCTACCGATCCGTCATATTCTGGGATGGCATCTCTTTCTGGGAACGTGTACTCCATTTTACAATAAATATTACTCTTCCTGATAAACGAAAATAATCCTAAAGTTTCTTTTAAATAATTGTAAATTATTTCCAAACTCTTTCCAAATAATTAAGATTCCATGTTGCTGATATTGTATTATAAAAATTATCAGCACTGTAAAATTATCCGTCTACAAAGACAACCGTAAAGGCTCATGTGGCCTTCTTTCTCTTTTTCCTATGTATTACTATCGCTTCTATTAACCAGATGTGATACCGGAGCGCGATCGGTTTCAATTTTATTGACGCTCTTCTCAAGAATTTGAATGTCAAGGTGCGAACCAACAGGAGTTGCCCTACACATATATATTTATATATATATATATATATATATATATATATATATATATATATATATATATATATATATATATATATATGTATATATATATATATATATATATATATATATATATATATATATATATATATATATATATATATATATATATATATATATATATATATATATATATATATATATATATATATATATATATATATATATATATATATATATATATATATATATATATATATATATATATATATATATATATATATATAGTATAGTATATATATATATATATATATATATATATATATATATATATATATATATATATATATATTATATATATATATATATATATATATATACTATATATACTATATACTATATATATAGTATAAAGTATATATAGTATATATATATATATATATATATATATATATATATATATATATATATATATATATATATATATATATATATATATATATATATATATATATATATATATATATATATATATATATATATATAGTATATAGTATATATAGTATATATATATATATATATATATATATATATATATATATATATATATATATATATATATATATATATATATATATATATATATATATATATATATATATATATATATATATATATATATATATATATATATATATATATATATATATATATATATATATATTATTTCACAACATTGATGTCCGTTCGCCGACAAAATTATTCTCATGCTGCATCAATTAAATCGTTTCACCATACGTTGTTTTCAAACCATTTTGGTGTATAATGTTGAATTGCTCGTGCGCAAAAAAATGAACGATACAGCAATACATGTGATCTAATGTTCATTCTGCACTAAGTAGCTGATAAAATCATTTTAACTACATCAATTGGAATAGGCCACTTACAGTCCATAAAGTAGCCTCTTGGCGACATTTGAAACCACGATTCAGTTTGTGTTTAATACGCAAAGTAAATAGGTACTAAGCGATTCACTTAGATTATACTCTTATGAAAATGCACCGGAATAAACATGAATGATCACTTTTTGTATTTTTTTAGTCTGTAATTAACCGATAAAGCACGGGCATCACTGTTGATGACACAAACTGTTTTTTCGCCATGCCTTTATTTATTGCTTCACTGAGGCTGAGCGTATAACGCAGTATTTTCGTTTGCTTCACTAATTTACTGGACTGGTGTTAATGTGCATGACTGGAGAAGGCGATTGATTCTGTATTTGAATAATACCGTCGATGAGCGTAGATTTCCGTAAACAGATAATTGATATTTGGTGATCATCCACCCAGGGCCGGCGTCACATTATTTTCCCGAGTGGGTAGGAATAGGGAAGGTTCATAGGTGACAAAGGCGTAGCCGGGGGGAGACGACCTTCTGATACCTGAACAAAATTTTACGAAAAGTCGACAGTGCATCAACAATAGGGTGCCAATGGAATGTTTAAGAGAAATTAGATTTTCGAATTTCGTTCAGTAGTCATGTTTCCCATCAATTTCCCATGGAAGGCTATTATATAGGCTCATTTGCCCTTGCGAGTGGCTTTCCGAGAGTTTACCGGAACATTCGCCATGGTGGGCATGCGTGTAGGCATGTTTTTGAGTTCTTTCTTCGTTCTATTTATCAATTCCTCCTCAATTTCCGCGGCAAGATTGTTGAGGTTGGTGTTCTGGTTTGTCCAGAAACTCTGGATGGGATGCAGCTGGGGAACGTTGGGTGGGTTGGCCGACCTGGGTACCGCATCGATTTTCAGCCGCTCCATCTCCAACGATTGCTTCGAGTAGTGACACCAGATTGGGCCAGAGCCCCGCGTCTTCGCTCCTACGGTATTTCTTGATAAACGACGCAACTTTCGGCAGGCCCTTCGTACTATAAATTTCCCCGTTCACGGCCAGTACGGAGCTTCTCGCCGATTGTCAGCCACAGCAGCACCTTCTTTGGAAACTTGGTGTGTGAAATGAATTTCACCTCGGAAGTCACTTCCTTCGTGGGAAAAATAAAATATGGAGTGCCCTGCCAGTTGTTGTCATCCAGGGTGAGATAGGTCTCGGCGTGGACCACCATCATCTGACTCATGGGTTACTATGATTGATGCTTCATTGGTAGTTTCGTCAGTGCGTGTAAAGGTAAACTCATGAAAAATCGGCCTTTTTTGAGTATGTTTTTCAATGCTAACGTTAGGAATCAACAATTATGTCTTCTCGAAAAGTTTCCATCGCAAAATTTGAGCTTAATCGAACTTCTGAGAGGGTTTCACTTACAGTCGTGAAAGTCTTACATATTTGACCAACCTAAAAATGCACAAGAGTAGTTCTTGAAGTTTCACAAATCGATTTTTTTATAGCAAATCTCTTAGAAATGCATGAAATGTCAAGAACTGATATTGTTTTATATAAGTTTGTTCTAAAAACAAAAATTAAATTTCAGGGACATGGAAACTTTTGCGTTGGGAACCTCGAGCTACACCAGAAAACACAAGAGACACTCCCAGCTCGGACATTTTCTTTATCGATCAAAAACTGTAACTTTGACCGCTTGAGGCTCTACTTCCCAAAGTCCAATTGAGCTCAAATTTGGCATGGAAAATTTTTACGAGAAAACAAAACATTAGGAATCTATCGTATTTGAAATTTAGAACTCTATCGTAAATGAAACAACTAAAAAAACTCCTTTTCTCTGAGTAACGTTACAACTGTACACAAGTCTGTAGATTTATAACCTCTCGCTCAACGATATCCATCGAAAAATTCGTCGCTCGCAACAGTACTTTTTTTTGGTTTTGTCCGATAGTTCCGTGTGGGTAAGTACCCACATAGATATTTTCCGAGTGGGCACTACTACCCATACTACCCACATGAAACGCCGGCCCTGCATCCACCTTTCCGGAACTAATTCGTTTCCTTCACAAATCGTACGGACTGTGTTGTTTAGGATTCTTCCACTGTTACTTCGACATAGTTGCTTCTTCGTGAATACTGCAACATGACAAAATTCACTTTAGTAACTTTGCTTCGACATAACTATTCTACTGCCGCGTTGTGTTAAACATATTTGCCTGTCCGATATGGCACAGGTCGTCATGTGGTGATTAAAATGATTCAGCTTCCAAGCCGGACTTGGGAGTGTCATCTGGAAGTGAAGACCCGACGTACGTTGGTACTTGAAAGTATCGCACTCGCGATTAGTTTATTGCACCAGTCGGTAGCAATACCCTTTTCTGCTGATGCAGCGGGTGATCGCACCGACGTTTTATGCTGATGCGATATATGATCGCACCGCTTTTTTATATTTACTTATATTCTGAATGGTGCTTGGAAGAAATCCATTACAGTGTTGCCTATGAACAGTTTTAGCAGCAAGCCCACCAGTGGCTAAATTGAGGTTTCTAGAGCTAGTTTGGCAACTTCCACCATAACGCGGCAACCGCACCGGGCGTTGGTTCGTTGCTATGTTGGTTTGGGAAATAGCAATCCTCACCTCGGGTAGTAGCGAGTTATTAAATTTGGCAACGCGATAGCAACGTGCCGCATCGTTGCTATTTGATGAATAATGTCAAACTGTTGTTTGTTTTGTTGTGCTCGATAGTAAATGTTCGTAACAATATTACGAAAATAATGAGTGTTTCGAATGCGGACATAATCGGTCGGCCCCGGAAGACAAAGCACTTTGCCTTGGTTAAACACGTCGTATGACGCAAGTATCGGCGTGAACCAGTGAGCCACTCCATTTTAATTTCGATTGAGCTGAAGGGTTTTTTTGCGGGAGGGTAAACACTTATAGTTTTTTTTTTGAAATTTGAGATGACCATTTTGGTTGGTACTCTAATCTACACGAGGCGTAAAGCTCAAGTCCTCAAAAGATTGGTCAACTATGTCATTATTTTAATAAACCTGGAAGGTTTGAGCGAATCGCTCGGGAGTATTACCGACTATTGCTGCTGACCAGGGATCGGATGCTACTCATTTTTTTGTGTGCAAAGCACACGCCGTTGGAGACTGCACTTTAATTTCAAAAGAGGCGAGTAAGAGCAGTTCGGATTGCACTATACATTCGTTTACAAAGAGACGAGTAAGTGCAGGTAGCATGTCACAACACACTTTATCCGTCTCTTTCCGGAGATGTCAATTATACTCAGAGATCGGGTGCTACTCATTTTTTTGCGAATAGAATACACGATGTTGGGAGACTGTACATCAATTTCAAAAAAGACGAGTAAGAGCAATTCGAATCACATTCGTGTCGTTCTGGAGACCTCACAGAATTTACCCCAGTATAGCGCAAAAAGACGTACTGTGACTGCGGGTAATTCCGCGCAGCACATTTTTCCGCGCCCTCAGCTTAAAAACTGTTTTTCAGCAGTAAATTTTACTAAAACATGCCTAATCTCTGTACTATTATAGCAGGCCATGCTATGCACATGGTAAAGCACACAAATTAACTGTGTTTTAGTGAAATTTACTGTTGAAAAATAGTGTTTTAAGATGAGTGCGCGGAAAAATGTGCTGCGCGAAATTACCCGCAGTCACGGTAGTTCCTACCTCAGAAAATTTCTTGGGCTTTGTGCGTCTCTTTGTTCACTGAAAGAAATCGACACGACATTATTAACACTTTAATAATGTCGTGTCGATTTCTTTCACGTGCAAATCGAAAAACTGGATCCCGAAACCTTATGTGTTTATGTATTTTAATTTGTGCTTTATTGTAAACCCATTAATATATAAATAAAAACCCTAAATAGGTTTACAATAAAGCACAAATTAAAACAAATAAGGTTTTACTTATTTTTAGGATCCAATTTTTTCCAGTTTTATTTTCAGCATTCCCACAGATTATTTAAAAATATTAGTGGCATCCCTAATTATGCCTGCGCTGTGTGAAAATTTTGTCCGTTTGCGTCTTCCTGCTGGCTCGTACACAGATTTTAATACAACCTTCATAGCAATTGCACAGGGACATCTCCGGGAAGAGACGGAGAAAGAGTGCAGTGACATGCAAACTGCACTTACTCGTCTCTTTGAAAACGAATGTACAGTGCAATCCGAACTGCTCTTACTCGTCTCTTTAGAAATTAATGTGTAGTCTCCCAGTCTCCGTGTGCTTTGCACGCAAAAAAACGAGTAGCACCCGATCTCTGACTCTCTCATAGAAAATCCCTCTCTCCTTCGTCTTTTACTCCTTCCAAATATTGGGGACGTGCACAAGAATCTGCGAGACGCACGAGGATTTTTCACAGCTCTGAGTAGTTAGACGATCCCGATGCCCTTTTGAAGGCATGTTCGTCTCATTTTCTCCGTTGCGTCCGGTTGTTGAATAAAAAATTATTTTTCGCATCTACAGCTGTTTTAATCTTCGAAAACAACGTAAAACGCATTCGAAAGCGGTATCGGAAATGGTCATCGGTATAGACCGGTGTTTCCGAAAAAAAACATTGTTAAAACGCTGGATGGCATCTTCCTCAGCACAGCGGTCAATATTTTACCGTTTTCCAGGCTGAGAGCCGGTTTGAATCTTTCCAAAAATCCTTTTCATACTCGCGTATGAAAACATTTGTTCCGCGAAATCATTTTCTTCGTCACTAGAATCAACCAAATACTCGAAAACAATTTCCGCGTTCTACATTCAAATTTTTTTTGGCTGCCAATTTGCAAATTGTAGGAACCGAAACAGCACAAAGTACAAAATACAATTAATGATTCGCCAATTTTAAGTATAATAGTTATTGAAGGCAACGTTGCGGAACATGCCACGGTCTAACGCAATTACTTTAATTAAACATACAAGGATAAAAAATCAATGCCAAAATTTGCGCTCAACTCGATGCAAAAGACTGTGTGTAGAAAATGCAACTCTATTCTTTCCCTTAACACGATTGCAAGTGGAGCCCGTATACCTGTGTGAGATACACGGTGTATAACAGGCTTGGTGAAACATGTTAAACGAGAGTTAAAATCAATATTTATATTTGTCTTACGTCACCATTTCATACAGTCCCTAGGGCTGTACACCTTGTAGTATTTTTTCTGCAGTTGTTCTATGCCACAGCCGATATCTATTTACATTTATTTTAATATATTATTTTTACATTACAGCCGTCCAAAATGAACGAGATCGCATCAGCTGCAGGCGTCCCAGTTTAGAGGAAATTGATACATCTAACGGCTTATCAGTTAAATTTTTACTTCGAGCAGAAAACTTTAGTCGTCATTTCGGAGCTGCACTGGATGATACGAACGATGGTGACGGCGATTTGTCTAGTAAACGATTTGCAAGTATAAACGATGTATGTGATTCTATGAAGCAACAATTGCTCATCCTCGTCGAGTGGGCTAAATCTATACCAGCCTTTGTCGAGCTACAACTTGATGACCAGGTAGCACTCCTAAGAGCTCATGCTGGAGAACACTTGCTGTTAGGCTTATCAAGACGTTCTATGCATCTAGAAGATATGCTGCTACTAGGGAACAACTGTATTATAACTAAGCAGTGTCCAGATCCAAAAGTGGCCCCAAATCTTGATATATCTAGAATAGGATCAAGGATTATCGACGAACTTGTTTGTGCCATAAAAGATATAAAACTAGATGATTCAGAACTGGCTTGCATAAAAGCATTGGTCTTTTTTGATCCAAGTAAGATGTTACATCAAACGTTATGCTACTAAGATAAAAAGTAATGTGAATTTTGTTGTAAATTGAAAAATCTTTAATTATTCTTTTTTAATGAATGTTATTGCCCTTAAATAACGCTCCATCTGATCCAATGTACTAATGGTAGCTTTTTCTGGTCGAAAGGTTTTTTTTCTGGTGGTTTTCGGAGCTTTGTTCAATTCAGTATCAGTTGATTCAAAGCTATGTCCATGGAGCGGTCTATTAGGGGGAATGCTGTTGTGGAACGATCTCCCAGCTGGTATCGAGGTACGATGCTGGCCTAACAAGCCAGTCGTCGTAGGTTCGAGTCTCGTCTCGGAAGAGACTGTTAGTGTCAGTAGGATCGTAGCGCTAGCCCCGCAATTGTCCTGTACACTCAACAGTCGGCTGCGAAGTCTGTGTATAACAAACAGATGGTCGAGTTCCGATACGGAATGGTGCACCAAGGCTTTGCTTTGCTAGCTATGGAACGATAAAATTTTGTCAAAATGATCACGCGTAACCGATGTAGTGGAAGGTAGCGCATAATCGTGGTGTAAAAACCGAAAGTTGGCTTTTTAATTCAAGCGAATTGCAGAAAAAAGTTTGTTCAAGTTGGTGGTCCGTGGAATTTAAATTAGAAATTCACCTTACCTTCACCTTAGCATATTATAATTTTATTATTATTAACACTATGATGTCGTTCGACGCACAGTTCGCATCTGAGTTTCTATGAAGTTTCTTTAGCGAATTTCTTTATTCCACCAGTTCACCTCGTTTTGACCTGGAAGCAACCTAATTGCTGTCAAAACTTTTCTTTATTCGCTCTATTTTGGCCCAGTTTTGACCTGGTGTGCTGCCCGAAGCGCACTGTAAAAATTACCAGCTTCAACCCTCCATCGCACGTGCTTAGTTCGTGAACAATTATCTGGCATCTCTTTCTTACTTGCGTCGTGAATCGCGATGTCGTTGCTTTATTCCTTGGCAGATTTGCTCTGATGCAGTGGGATAAAGAAATTCGGTATTATAGACATAAAATAACTATCGGTAGAACGGCAATATATGTATGTCCTATGTATTATTATGTATTACTAGCTGACCCGGCCTATTTTATTTTCTCCTTGTATCGTTATTTTGAATTTTGAATGGGAATTTTACATTGATTCCACATATTTCCAAAGATTTTTTTTTGTAGGGAATTAGAATTATGTTGTCCATTGATGTGAACTTTTGTAATATATCCCAGTCAATTGCTATACGTGTCCCCTGCAAAGTACAATGACCACTATTGTTGAGTGATCAGGTACCTGCACCGACCCCAGTCAGGTAAAATATGGTTTATGAAGCCAATCACCTTTCCAGGATTCAAAGACCAAATCTCTTTGAGCTGTAAACAGCCACTGCCAAGAAACCTTGATCTGCGTTTAAATGATGCACACCAACCGCATAGCAGATGTTCCGATGTCGAATGATTCTCGTTTGGTGTTATACATTTTTTAGATTGGGAACACTTTTTGACATCCAACCAATTGGTTATCACCTTTTGTTCCTCTCAGCGTTTAAGCTCAATTTTCACTGCACAGTTTGATATACCGCAGAAAGGTTCTGGGCCGATGAACTGTGAGTTAGATCCTTGTTTTGCAAGTTCGTCTGCTTTTTCGTTCCCACCAATGCAATGCCACATTGTCCTGGAACCCAATACAAATTTACTGAGTTTGTTTGACACAGCTGTCGCAATGTGAGAATACATTCCCAGACAATCTTGGATGTACATTTATATGCATCAACTGCTTTCAGCGCTGCTTGACTATCAGAGAAAATACAAATATTTGCATGTTAGTATTTTCTAGACAGACACACATTCGCATATTCAAGGATTGCAAAAATCTCTGCTTGAAACACTGTTGGCCAGTGTCCCATTGCCACTGAAACATTAATTCCAGGGCCGAAGATTCCTGCACCAGTTTTGTACCTATTTTTGAACCATCTGTGAAAAATATCGTTGAACCGGGACGGACATCAGGAACTCTGACTTCCCAGTCTGTACGCGACGTTTCGCATACCGTGTAGGAAATTAGCTTTATTTCTCTACATATCGTTTGCAAAGTAACCTTTCACGTTACAAAACTCACTTTCAATATTTTGTGGCTTGCCTCTTGTTTGGTAAAACCAGATTTAATCTTCGTGGTATGTTTACCACCAGGTTTTCACGAGTAGAAGCTGGACTAGCATTTCACGCTGCCTGTCCGACGTTCCACAAGTCTGTTTTATTCTTTGGATGATGCTTTGCATCCTAGACTTTCCCAATCTTCCATAGAATTTCTAAAGGATTTAAATTAGGAGTCTGCGCTGGTCAAACTAATAATTTTATATTTTCGTTTGAAAATCATCAATTTCAATACTGTATGTTTAGGATCGTTAAACTGCATAGGGATCCAGCAAAGGGGCATGTTTTCTTTGGCATATGGAAGCAAAATCGACCACCTAGGTACACAAGGAATTTTATTCTACTTCAAAAGCGACACATTTTAGCAAGAACTGAATTCTTTAAAGAGTTTTTAGACTAGGGTGCAACTAAATAGTACATCGTGTTTTGGTCGGATGAGTCGAAATTTAACCTGTTTGGTCCAAATGGTCAGCAGCTGGTGAGAAGACCGGTGAATACTGCCTTCAACGCACAATTAACCAAGAAAGTAGTAAAATTTGGAAGTGACCACAAAACGGTGTGGTGCTGTTTTCTGATGCTGGTGTGGAATCCATTAATTTTGTAACATAGCCTATGAATACTGACGACTATGTAAATATTTTACGAAGCGTAATGCTTCCGTATGCCAAAGAAAACATGCTTTTTCATTGGAGGTTAACGATTCTAAACATACAGCATTGAAAACTTGAAGATGATTCTCAGAGCAAAATATAAAATTGTTTGCGTCTCCTAACCTAAACCGTATCAAAAATCTATGGAAGATTGTTAAGTCCTGCGTTGCAAAGCATCATCTAAAGAATGAAACCGACTTATGGAACGACGTTAAGGCAGCGTGAAATGCTAGTCCAGCTTCTACTCGTGAAAACCTGGTGGTAAACATACCACGAAGATTGAATCTGGTTTTACACAACAAAGGACAGCCACAAAATATTGGAAGTGAGTTTTGTTAAGTGAAAGGTCACTTTGCAAACGATATGTAGAAAATTTTTCGGAATTTCCGGCACCGAAATTTCTCCAGTCATTTCTCCGTTCCTCTTTTAACCCGTAAAGACCCGGGACGGAACTTGTTTTTTGAAAATGCTCGTTCTCAGCAGTGGAACGGCCGATTTGGGAAAAGTTGGACTTTTATTCAAGGGGAATAGTTGCTCTAAGTTTTGGTAACGATGCCACCCCTGTGGACCCCTTCCCGTTTTCGTGAGCTGCAAATATGTCTGTGTTTTTTTTTCTAATTTTTCAAACAAATTGAGCAAACACTGGGAATTTTCATACGTATCAATTGCTCCATGTATCAAATCATGTCAGGTGAATGAAATATGGTATATAAGAGAGAATTTTGGAGTTTCTAAATTATTTCAGTACAAAATCACAAAACTACGTATTTTTATAAAAATTCAAATAAGAAAATCGTTCTTAAAATTTTAAGCTCTACAATTTTGAAGTAAGGTCTCCTGAATCAATATGCGATGAAATATTTATTTAAGCATGCAAATATTTTGAGAAAAACGAGTTTAAATTCACTAAAGTATGTATTTTCACGGAAACCTGATTTTCTCAGTCTCCCACAGTAGGTTTCAACTTGGCTGTTCAATTTTCAAGTTCTATATTTCTAGAGCAACGTCTTCTGAATCCAAAGATGCTGAAAGATTTATTCTAGCGTCCACAGATTTAGAGAAAAACGAGTTTGAATTCACTAATGTACGAGTTCTTATGAAAACATGATTTTCTCCAAATCTGTGCATGCCAGAAAAAATCTTTCACCATATTTGAATTCAGAAAACGTTACTCTAAAAATATAGAGCTTGAAATTTGAAGAGCTAAGTTGAAACCTACCGTGGGAGACTGGGAAAATCAGGTTTCCATGAAAATACGTACTTTGTGAATTTAAACTGGTTTTCCTCAAAATGTTTACATGCTAAAATAAATTTTTCATCGCGTGTGGATTCAAGAGATCTTACCGCAAAAATGTAGAGCTTAAAATTTGAAGAACGATTTTCTTATTTGAATTTTTTTAAAAATACGTAGTTTTGTGAACTTGTACTGAAATAAAATCAGTGCGCAAATACGAAAAATTATCCAACACTGCAAGTGTATTTATTATTTTCTCCATGACTGTAAGTCTAACTTTGAACTAACATGGATTTTTCAATCAGTGTTTTGTTGTTAAATGGGCGTCTGATGATCTGATGAATGGCCATTAATATGCGGTATGTATGGTATGTTCTGCTGAGCCAAGATGTGATGAGCTGGGACAGGGGCTTGTAATTCTCGGGTCCTGGAGTTATTGTACGGGGTCTAGTTGTTGGTTCTGTGCTTGAGGTTCAAACGTGTTTTTGTCGTTTTGTTGGGTGTAGGCGGAGGGGAACGGGACTAGACTAGGGCATGGATGGATTTTAGGAAAACGTATATAAGGGACATGTAGGGTAGGTCACGACTCGCCAAGACATCACGAACAGGAACTGCTGGTCGTCTACCTTCGGCCTGAAGGGAAGCTATTAATTTATACCCGGCGTTACAATGTACAAGACATAACCAAACAACCTGCTCTATGTCGTGATAACCTTACCACAGGCACAGATAGCACTTCCCCGAACCCAACACGACGGAGATGCGCGTCAAATCTGTAGTGATTGGACATAAGCCGAGACATCACGCAAATGAAATCTCGACCTACATCCAAGCCCTTAAACCACGGATTCGTCGAAACCTTGGGTAGAATGGAATATAACCACCTTCCCAGTTCCCCCCTGGTCCAAGAATTTTGCCAACTGATGATCGTATTCTGACAAACAAAGTGATGATCGTATTCTGACAAACAAAATTCATTAAAGGCAATTGGTCTTTCAGAAATGTCACCGTTTGATACGCTCACCTTAGCCAAAATGTCCTTTCAGATCTTCCTGATTTGCCTCCAGGATGCACAAAGTCATTGTTCTGCGATGACACAAGCATTTCCGTAAAAGGAAAAAGCCTTCGTGTCATATGCAGTCGATTGCAGAAAAGTTTAGATATTTTTTCTTCCTACTTGCAAAAGTGGAAATCTCTCCCAATGCTTCTAAAACTCAAATGATAATTTTTCCTCAAAAGCCTAGGGCTTCTTTCCTCAAGCCAAACAATAACACGTTGTCAAGATGAATGGGGTAATTTTAAGTTGGTCTGACAAGGTTAAGTACTTGGGACTAATTTACGATAAAAAACTTATTTTCAAAAAGAACATTGAGAGTATACAAGCCAAGTGCATCAAATATACGAGATGTTTATATCCTCTCATTAACAGGAATTCTAAACTTTGTTTAAAGAACAAACTTTTGATTTACAAACAAATTTTTAGACCAGCAATGCTCTATGCTGTACCGATCTGGTCAAGTTGCTGTTCAACAAGGAAGAAAACGCTCCAAAGGATTCAGAATAAAATTCTGAAAATGATTTTGAAGCGTCCTCTTTGGTTTGGTACACTCGAATTACATAGACTTACTGGTGTTGAACCATTAGAAGCTATGTCAAATAAAATTATTAACAATTTTCGACAAAAATCGTTGCAATCCTCAATTGCTACAATATGCTCTCTTTATAGCCAATAAGTTAGCATTTAAATTAGTAGTAAGTTCACTTTCCTTTCTTGACAAGTAGGTTTAAATCCCTACGAATGATAAGTCCTAATTGCGAAAGCAAACAAATCCTAACAATTAAAATTACAAATTACTAACAGTGTTGAGAAGTCACCATTTGTGATTGGACACACATACTCATTATTTACTAATATTTATCATAAATACTTAAGCTACTAACAAATCCCCCTATATATAATAATATAGCCAAAAAGTCCGCTTTCTCATTGCCCGGTATCGAGCAGTGAGAAGGGACCCACGTTAAGGTAATCTGAGAAGATTTTTCGGATAAAGCACTCAAATGTTCCCGTTTTTTCCCCAGAAAATACGGAGAGCGCTTAACATCTTTCATCGATCGGAGAGCCTCAATTGAGTCAATGGACACAGAACAAAACTAAACTAACACAAAAAGAATCAATCAAACCCATTGTTCCTATCTCGAGTTGTATGTTTTCGTACGAACACCAAATAATATTTATTCAATAGATAAGTTCAAAGGTTCTTAAAAAGAGATCTGTATCGTTTTGAGGACTACGGCTTACCGCACTATATCGAGATACATTCTGCGAAAACTAAAACCAAGGTGTAACGTCGAAATGAAAGATTTCAAACGGTAATACTGGTGTAACCACATGACGGATCACAATAATCAATATGTCATTGGATTCATAAAATGATGAACAATTTTGTGATTCTTCAGTTATCATTATTGCTTTATTGTTTTACAGCGAAAACTGATTAAAAAATTTTCAAGGTCGGATTTCCACGAACAATACCAATCACATGCAAGCACGCCTGACACAAACTTCATGAGTAGACACCAACTGTCTGCTATGACAACCTCTATATCAGTGGCAAAAAAAATTGACAGAATCTCACCGTCCCAATAGGTCAACTAATATTTGCATCTATGAACCTAGACTATTTTGATGTCTTGAAGGTGAGGCTTTTTCGGAGAGATCGCAACAATCTCTTCTATCAGACAACTTTACGATCTGCTGTTGAATGTTATTAAATCTGATGTCTTGAAGGAAAACATGCTGGTGCAGGCAACAGTACTGCACTGAGCCATGTATGAATAGAGCGCTAGTCGGTCGTCTTCAGTGAAGTAGAACTCGATTTCTATTTGTGTGCAGCCAAACTAAATGGAAACTACATTGCCGCTGTCGATGTATAGTGGTGCGTGTTAGGTTAACGCGAAGGTATCGTGGTGTGATCTGGACGGCAATCGAATTCCCTTCTTCTTTCCTGTCGAATAGAAGCAGAAATCAGAAGATGCCGCAAACTACTCTGTGCGGTCGGGGAAGAAATAATTCTGTACGCAACAGAATATCAGGATGTTGGATGTTGTATCTAGTATGTGATAACAACTGAACGGATTTTGACTACCAATGTTTTGATCGAATGACTAACGTTACCGAGGCTTGTGATACAATAATTGGGATATAATTTAGTAGTAAATTAGAGCAGTTCCACAAAAAAAATCCCAGTTTTAATATTTCTTTTAAATCGTCATTTTTGATTTAGCTGAAACTTTGCATAGACGTTTCTATAGGCAAAAGGTGCCATTTTGTGCTATTAGTTTAATTTTTTGGAACACGTCTCATTTTTAGAAGCTATTGAAAAATGTTATTTTGGAAAAAATATTGCTGTTTTTCAAAGCCAAAACGGTTTGTTTGATTGGTGTGACGTTTTCTGCAAGGTCGTAGTTAGTAACTGTGTCTTTCCGAAGAAATATATACACTGAAAAAATTATTTATTTTTTGAAAAAACAGTTAGAAGAAAAATTAAAAATTAATTATCTAAAAAAGCACATTTTTTAAAACTCTGATTTTATTTTATAAAAACTACAAAAGATTACCTAAACAATGAAACCGGTCCGATAATTGAGAATGGTCTATTAAATTGGTTGCCCGTTTTTTGTGGAATTGCTCATTAGTAAAAAGTTTAGTTGAAAACTACTTTTCTCAGTTTAATTTCGTAGTTTTCGGCCTATCACGAGCTCGCTTTCTGCAGCTGAAACAGATATTTTCACGTCGTTTTGAAGCGCATATTGTATTGCTATTGCTCAAAACATCGAAGTCTTTATTGACAGTTAAAATATTGCGAAAGATTGTAGAATTTTGTTTTTTTATTCACGAACTTGTAAATACTGGATTTTTTATGTGACATCTTTCTGTGATCATCTTTGTGAGAAACTAGCAATGATGCTGCTTTGGAATCGGTGATTGGGCTATCTTTCACAAGTGCAATTAAATATAAAAGGAAGTTTACTTTATGCTAAATCTCAATCAATCAAGATCTATATAGAAGGTTGCCTTTTCGCGTGTTGAATAAAATTGACTGCATTAGGATGAAAGCCGAGAAGAATGATTTTTCTTCTCAAATAGAGGTCTGCAAATAAATAATCAGAATACAAATCCCGTTCGATTTTTGAAACACGTCAGAATTTCTTCTGTTGCCAAAATCGAACCTTGTTTAAAATGAACGCTTTTCTTTTTATGACCTTTTTCGTGGCACGTTTGCGCAAAAAAAATAAATGTACAAAAATTGCCGATTTTTCATGGGTTTACCTTTACACGCACTGACGAAACTACGCATGCACCATCAGTCTTATTAGCCCATGAGTCAGCAGAAAAAAATATGATAGTTCTATCAGTCAAACCCTAACCGTGATGGCAAAAATAGTGAAACTACTTCGTTCAGAAGTGTGCGCGTTCAAGGAACGGTACCCCGCTACGTCGAAAAAGGACATTGTGCGGCAGTTCGTGGACACCGGAAACGCTCGTTCCGTCATCTACAACATCTTGGCACTTTTGGACAACAATCAGAGCATTGAAAAAAACCGGGTTCCGAACGGCCGACGACACTGAGTGACAAGAGGGAGCTTCAAAGGGTGCTGAAGAAGAAGGTCGAGGGAAAAGTGGCTACATCGCTGCGTGCGCTTGACCGGGAGGTCAGGCAACCGGCTAAAAAGTGAAAAAGTGCCAGGCGAACATGGTCATACATGTCAGGAAGTTCATAAAGAAATACCATAAGGCCGAAGACGTGGTGTTTTGGCTGGATCTGGCGTCAGTTCACTATTCGGAACGATCGTTGAAGGAAATGGAGCGGCTGAATATCGATGGGGTACCCAAGTTGACGAACCCGCCTAAACGTCCTAAAGTTGCGTTCCATCGAGGAATTCTGGCCAAGCCTGAAGCGTAAGATCTGCTCCAACAATTTTGTCGCGAAAACTGATGATATTTATCAATTTGATAAATAAAACAAATAAAGAATTAAAAAACATGCCTACACGCATGTTTTCGTCCGCTATGGCTAATGTTCCGGAACTGCCGGAAGGCCTCAGGCAAGATCGTAGAATTTTTTTGCGAGTAAGCTAACATAATTACTTTCCATGCGGAATTTATCAAACTCAATTATCTGTCTTAGTTATTTTTTACCAACATCCGAAAAAAGTCCATTTTTAACGCATACGTTTTGATTCAGGCTCAATTATCTGGGAGTATCAGAGTACGACTTGAACTGCCTTGCAGAACGGTCGCATTTTACCAACAGCCCGAGGCTTGTCATAGACTACCGAGAGATATTGGAATTTTTCCGCTTTCAACAGGTAATTTTTTTAAAGAGTCTGTTGAACCGCAAAGTATTGTATTAGTTTTTAACGTTTAACGAGTAATCAATGTGTGAATTTGTGTTGACAAAATATGTGTAAAGTGAAAGTGAAGTGAAATTTGTCCTGAAATTCCAGGACGAACCAAAAAAGCTCACTTTGATGCGGCTACGACGAGGAAATATGAGGCTTCTTCTCCGAGTGATTCAGAAAGCAATAGGTATGAAATTCTTTCTACTATAGGGGACCAAGAATTTAAAGCTTCTCATTCTGAGCAAAATGCCGGTATGAAAAAGCTAAAGTTCCACCTATTGTGGTAATAGTTGCAAATTTTAAAGCTTTTCTGATCATCTTCCTATAACTTTTTCCATATCCCGTGAAACTGTTTTAAATTCCACTAGGTCTGTGTTTAATTATCACAAGGCCAATTGGGATCGATATTGTACCACGATCGAAGAAAGCTTGAATTGTGATATTGTTTTACAAAATAGTGCTGACATTGACGGAGCATTGGATGATTTGTGCAGTTTATTACTCAATGCCCGAAACTTATCAGTTCCTAAGGCTAGAGTGAAATTCAATACACCTATTATTGACAACGAGCTTCAACTTCATATACGTTTGAAAAACATACGGAGACGTCAACATCAAAGAACTCGTGATCCTGCTTTGAAAGTTATTTTCAAAGATTTACAAACGGAAATCAAACATAGATTCACTTTCTTGCGAAATGAAAATTTCATGAGAGAAGTTGGACAACTAAAATCATATTCCAAACCTTTCTGGTCTGGAAGCTTTCGAAGGTTTTTAAGAAACCTTCAAAGCGCATTCCAGTCCTCAAAGATGGTGACCACATATTTCTTACGAATGAACAAAAAGCTCAGAAACGTGCTCAGCAGCTCGAGAGTGTTCATAATTTCAATTTGAACGTAATGAGTAATATTTAAAATGAAGTATCACAAAAGTATGATCTGATCACCACTCAAGAAATTCTTCCTGAAAAGGTACTGGGAACAAACTTGAATGAAATACGAACTATTATCAAGAACTGCAAAAACATGAAAGCATTATTGAATCTGAATATCTTTTAGACATAGAAAAAGCATTCGACAGTGTTTGGCATAAAGGTTTGATAGCTAAAATGTCCAATTTCCGTTTTCCACTTTTCATCACAAAAATGATACAAAGTTACTGGACAGACCGCACTCTTCAGGTTAACTATTTGAATAGTAAATCTGATAGATTGCCTGTTAGAGCTGGTGTACCTCAAGGAATATTTTGGGCTCAGTCTTATATAATATTTTTACTTCTGATCTTCTTGATTTACCGCCAAGATGTGAGAAATCTTTGTTTTGTGACGATACAAGCATCTCCGTAAAAGGAAAAAGCCTTCGTGTCATACGCAGTAGGCTGCAAAAAAGTCTAGATATATTTTCTTCGTATTTGCAGAAATGGAAGATTTCTCCTAATGCATCAAAAACACAAGTAATTATTTTCCCCATAAACCAAGAGTTTTTTTTTCTCAAACCCACCAATAATCATGTTGTTAAGATGAACGGTGCAATCCTAAATTTATCTGACCAAGTTAAATATTTGAGGCTAATGTATGATAAAAATCTCACTTTCAAGGAGCACATTGAGAATATCCAAAGTGCAATAAATAAATAAAATGTTTGTATCCTCTTATCAACAGAAATTCTAGACTTTGTCTCGAGAATAAACTGTTAATTTACAAACAAATATTTAGACCAGCAATGTTATATGCAGTCCCCATCTGGACAAGTTGTTGTACTACCAGCAAGAAGATGTTTCAAAGGATTCAGAATGTACTTCTGAAAATGATATTGAAGCGTCCTCGCTGGCTTAGCACGAATGACCTACATAGGCTTACTAATGTGGAAACCAGCGATGCCAACCTTTTTTTATAATACTACAAGGTATACAGCCCTAGGGTTGTATGAAATGGTGACGTGGGACTAAACACTGTAATGAGGGGATTTTTTTGACGTTGGACTAACGTCTATATCGAAGTTAGGCACCTGAATTTGAAAATCTAGTAATTCAACCGGGGAAAACCAGGGAAAAGTGGTCAGGTTTTGAGCGCTTATATATCAGTCATTTCTTTTCAGAATTTCGAGGTTTTGGCATCAACCGATCAGAAATTCTTCTACGGTTGAATTTATGTAACAAAAATAACCTGTTGTTCGAGATACACTATTGAAAAATTGATAAATCACATCGATTGTCTAAATCATACCGAGCAACCAATCACCACCTCTCTTCACAAGCACAGTCGACACTAACGGATACAACCGATCTGACTTTGTAAACAGTCTCACAGCTTTCAACCAATAACGAGCTCGCTTTCGGTAGCTGCAACAGGTGTTTCAACACCGTTTTAAAATGCTTTTTTTATCATTACCACTGAACAGATTCTAAACACCAATGGCTTGATTGATAGGGGAAATATTGCGCAAGATTGTCATATAATAATTTAAATATGTTTTCGATACTAAACTAGTTAAAAGTTGTGTTAAAAGTCGTGCACATTCAACCAATCACAAGCTCGCTTCTTGTTTGCTCGCGGATGGATTTTTGCTTTGGGCTATATAATAGCCTGTGTCGTCTCATAGCAGTCATCAGTTAACAAGTGAAAGGCCACCAGGCCGGTCTTGTATAATCAGCAGCGGTGGCTGATTCCAGCGGCCAAACTGAGCTGCAGCAGAACCAGAGCGGTGGTATCAGGCAGCAGCGGCGGAGGTAGTGGGAAGCTGCATTTCTTCATTCAGTTCGGTGCTCCTTCGATCTGAGTTGGACCCCACCAGCGGTAATCCAATTCAGATATCGTTGGGTGAAAACGTTGGGTGTGTGTGCAGTGTGCACATATAGCGTATGTGCATCTGTATTGCTATGACATTTGCGATGATAGGGATGGCGCTGTTGCGTGTGTATGGCTAGCTATAGCGTGTGTAAGACACTAGCATGTGTAGCATATTATGGCTATTGCGTGTATATCTTCAGCGTGTGTACGGATAGTTATAGCTTGTGTGTGGATAGCTGCTGCGTGTGTAATGATTAGTTATAGCGTATGTATGGATAGTAATAGCACATGGTTGGATAGCTTATGCGTGTGTATAGATAGTTGTATCGGATGTATGAAAAAGAATAGCGTGTGTATGGATAGCTATAGCTACAGCGTGTGTATGAATAGTTTTAACGCGTGTTTAGATAGTTATAGCATGTGTGTGAATAACTATAGCGGGTGTTTATCGAAGATTATTATTGTCATTGAAAATATTAAAACGTCTTAACGAACACAGTTGTGAATTTGATTTTACAGCAGCGATTTTAACTTCTTCAGCCAGTCTTTATTCAACGAGGAAAAATTACTACCTATGAATGATCAACACTTATTTACTAGAAATTTGATTTAGATCAAAACGGGTTCTTTTGAGTATCATAAGTTATTGGTAAAAAGAGTTGCAAGTTTTCTCAATGAGCATTCATTAAATTTTCGTTTTTGTTTCTCGGTGCGCGGTTTTGATTTTGTTTCTCGCACACAGAGAAAGAAACAAACTTGTCGCTATCGTGAAAAATAACAAAACAACTAGAAATGCTCTTAATCACAACTGAAGAAGTTAAGATATTTTCCTGTCACTCGCCCAAACCTTGATAACAACTACCGAAAAACGTGTGATTGAGCTCTTGCTATATTGAGCTATTGAACCAAACGTTTTTTTTTTCAAATACATGAAGTTATATGCTGGGCTGGAACTAACCTAGCATGAGTTTTATCGATTAAATGTCAAACAATTTTCAAATTTAAAATTTTCGGTTGAATCGTTCTGGGCTCCAATTTCAGATAGTTTCGTAAAGTTTGCTTTTTGCTTAGATAGGAAAATTTTACCAATTCGCTCAATTAAATGATTGTCTTGGTAGTGCAGCAAACAAAGGGTTGATTCGAATATGCATGAAATGACAGCGATTAAATAAAAGATATCCATTCTTTTAGTATATATTATTATTTATAACGTTTTAACGTCTCAGCATCCAGAAATGCACTGTTAGATAAAATTGCAGCAAATACTAGAGTTGCAATTCTCTCTATTATTTGTTTTAATGGAATATAAGAATACCGTAGTCCAACGTCATGCGGTCGTGTCTTGAATACCACCCTCCTACTTTTTTTTCCTTCATCTATAGTTTATTTGACACGGCACAAATACAATTCAATGTTTAACGGCGCCAATTATATCTGGTAGCTTACTTTCTAAAGTATCTTAATAACTAAAAGCAAATTTTTTATCCTCGCTGCCGACTACGAGCTGAAACTAAATCTAACTTAAAGCTAGAATATTTTGCATTAAAAGCACAGGCTTGCTGTTTGATGGTTTTCATTGCCATGGGTAAGCAGCATATTAAATTTGTTCCGCTGCTGGGCCAAGATATTACGGACTGGCATATTGGGTTGTTTCCATCGGGCCTTGAGAGTATCGTGCGGGTCTGATTGCTGTTTCCGGATCCGGGGTCTTAACGTGTTCTTGTCGTTTGGTTGGATGTAGGCGGAAGGGGATAGGACTAAACTGGGGCGTGGACGGATTTCAGGAAAACGTATATAAGGGACATGTAGGATAGGTCACGGCTCGCCAAGACATCACGAACAGGAACAGCCGGCTGCCTACCTTTGGCCTGCAGGGAAGCTATTAATCTAGACCTGGCGTCACGGTGTACAGGGCATGACCAAACAACGTGCTCTATGTCGTGATAACCTTCACCACAGGCACAGATACCACTCTCCCCGAGCCCAACACGACGGAGATGCGCGTCAAATCTATAGTGATTGGACATAAGCCGGGACATCACGCAAATGAAATCCCGACCTACATCCAACCCCTTGAACCACGGGTTCGTCGATACCTTGGGGATTATGGAATGTAACCACCTTCCCAGTTCCCCCTAGGTCCAAGAATTTTGCCAACTGATGATCGTATTCTGACGTACAAATGCGAAAAATTCATTAAAGGCAATTGGTCTTTCATAAATATCACCGTTTGTTGCGCCCACCTTAGCCAAAGAGTCCGCTTTCTCATTACCCGGTATCGAGCAGTGAGAAGGGACCCACGCTAAGGTAATCTGAGTAGATTTTTCGGATAAAGCACTCAGATGTTCCCGTATTTTCCCCAGGAAATACGGAGAGTGCTTAACATCTTTCATCGATCGAAGAGCCTCAATGGAACTGAGACTGTCCGTAAAGATGAAATAATGGTCCGTGGGCATTTTTTCGATAATCCCTAGTGTGTACTGAATTGCAGCTAATTCTGCGACGTAAACAGAAGCAGGATTATCGAGCTTATGGGAGACGGTTAAATTGTTATTGAAGATACCGAAGCCAGTGGACCCATCAAGAAGTGATCCGTCAGTGTAGTACATATTGTCGCAGTTGATGTTTCGATATTTATTGGAAAAATTTTTAGGGATCTGCTGCACGCGTAAATGATCCGGGATTCCACGAGTTTCTTCTATCATGGATGTATCGAAAAACACAGTAGAATCAGAAGTATTTGATAAGTCGACACGATTTGGAATATTCGAAGAAGGGTTAATATTTTGGGACATGTGATTGAAATACAATGTCATAAAACGGGTTTGAGAATTAAGTTCGATTAACCTTTCAAAATTTTCAATCACGGGACGGTTCAAGACCTCACATTTGATTAGAATACGAGAAGACAGGCTCCAGAAGCGGTTTTTCAATGGTAGTACTCCAGCTAAGATCTCCAAACTCATCGTATGGGTCGATTGCATGCAACCCAAGGCGATACGCAAACAACGATATTGTATTCGCTCCAGTTTGATTAAATGTGTGTTTGCTGCGGAGCGGAAGCAGAAACACCCGTACTCAATAACAGACAGTATCGTTGTTTGGTAAAGCCTTATAAGGTCTCCTGGGTTGGCTCCCCACCATTGTCCGGTTATTGTACGAAGAAAATTCACTCTTTGTTGACATTTTTTCATCAGATACCTAACGTGACAACCCCAGGTGCCTTTAGAGTCGAACCAGACACCAAGATATTTGTGTACCAAAACCTGAGAAATCGTTTTACCCATTAATTGTGTTTGAAGCTGAGCAGGTTCATGCTTCCTAGAAAAAACTACTATCTCAGTCTTCTCCGGAGAGAATTCGATACCTAGCTGTAAAGCCCAAGCAGACAAATTGTCCAAGGTATCTTGCAATGGTCCTTGCAAATCGGCAGCTTCGGCTCCTGTAACAGAGATTACACTGTCGTCTGCAAGTTGTCTTATCGTGCATGAATTTGCCAGACATTCGTCGATGTCATTTACATAAAAGTTGTAAAGAAGGGGGCTTAAACATGAGCCCTGGGGAAGACCCATGTAGCTAATGCGAAAAGTTGCCAAATCGCCGTGCGTAAAATGCATGTGCTTTTCGGACAGCAAATTGTGCAAAAAATTGTTCAAAATTGGAGAAAATCCTTGTCGGTGAAGTTTACCCGAAAGAATGTCAATAGAAACGGAATCAAAAGCCCCCTTAATGTCCAAGAACGCAGACGCCATTTGTTCTTTGCAAGCATACGCCAGCTGAATATCTGTTGAAAGCAACGCAAGACAATCATTCGTCCCTTTGGCACGGCGGAAGCCAAATTGAGTATCTGATAGTAGACCATTTGATTCGACCCAATGGTCTAAACGACGGAGTATCATTTTTTCCATCAATTTCCGGATACAGGATAGCATTGCAATCGGCCTATAAGAGTTGTGATCAGAAGCTGGTTTCCCTGGTTTTTGGATGGCGATCACCCTCACTTGCCTCCAATCCTGCGGTACAATGTTTTGCTCCAGGAACTTATTGAACAAGTTCAACAAGCGCCTCTTGGCATTGCCGGGTAGATTCTTCAACAAGTTGAATTTGATTCTATCTAACCCAGGCGCGTTATTGTTACAGGACAGGAGGGCAACTGAAAATTCTGCCATCGTAAAAGGTGATTCTATCGCGTCGTGGCCCGGAGACGCATCGCGAACAATGTTTTGCTCAGGAACAGAGTCCGGACATACTTTCCTGGCAAAATCAAATATCCACCGACTTGAAGACTCCTCGCTTTCGTTGACCGTTACGCGATTCCGCATTCTTCGGGCTGTGTTCCAAAGAGTGCTCATCGATGTCTCCCTCGACGTCTCGTTCACGAACCGACGCCAATATCCGCGTTTCTTTGCTTTAGCCAAGCTTTTAAGCTTGGTATCAAGCTCCGAATACCGTAAATAGTCGCCAGGTATACCTCCCTTCTGGAAGGCCAAAAACGCGTCGGATCTTTGCGTGTAGACATCGGAGCACTCTTGGTCCCACCACGGAGTGGGAGGCCGTTCTTTGATCGTTACGCCGGGATATTTCTTCGTTTGGGCTTGCAACGCGGCGTCGAGAATCAAGCCCGCGAGGAGATTGTATTCTTCAAGTGGTGGATGATGTTGAATCGACTCGACCGCTTTTGAAATCATTTCCTCGTATAACTTCCAATCGACATTCCGTGTGAGGTCATACGGAATGTCAATTGGTCGCATGCGAGTTGACCCGTTATTAATTGAAATAAGAATAGGCAAACGGTCGCTACCGTGAGGATCGAGGATTACCTTCCATGTGCAATCCAACCGTAGCGACGTCGAACATAAGGATAGATCCAAAGCGCTTGGGCGCGCTGGAGGTTTCGGGATACGTGTCATTTCACCGTTGTTTAAAATAGTCATGTCGAAGTCATCGCAAAGGTTATAGATTAAAGAGGAGCGGTTATCATTGTAAGGGGAGCCCCAAGCCACACCATGAGAGTTGAAGTCTCCCAAAATCAAACGTGGCGAGGGAAGAAGTTCTATTAAATCAAAGAGCAGCCGTTGCCCAACCTGTGCTCTGGGAGGAATATATATTGAGGCAATACAAAGCTCTTTACCTTGTATTGTCATTTGACATGCGACAACTTCGACGCCTGGAATCGAGGGGAGGTTAATACGATAGAAAGAATAGCACTTTTTAATCCCTAAAAGTACTCCTCCATATGGGGTGTCTCGATCAAGGCGAATAATATTAAAATCATGGAAGTTGAGATCAATATTTGAAGTAAGCCAAGTTTCACAAAGGGAAAATGCATCGCATTTGTTTTTATTTATCAAAACTTTAAACGAATAAATTTTTGGTAAAATACTTCTACAATTCCACTGTAAGACAGAGATAGAATCCTTCATATACGCAGTTGAATTAGGCATCGAAGGATACAATCGCTGCAAGGAGGGGCCATTGGGCAGTCAACTGTGAATACATTTTTCAGCATTAACACTGCAAGAATCTTCCGCATGAGTCTCCCCACACTTGCTACATCGTGCCTTATTGCAGCAGTAGGCGGCTGTGTAGCCTAACTGCTTGCAATTGGTGCAATTAATAACACGGGGTACATACAATCGCACAGGCAGACGAACCCGGTCGATCGAGACGTGGCTAGGGAGTGCAGATCCGGCAAACGTAACGCGAAACGAGTCTGACGGAGTGTAAACTTTTTTACCGCAGACGAGAGACATGGACCGCAATTGCTTACAATCTAAAATCTTCGCCTGTGTTTCGGTATTTTTGAAGCAACCGGTTGCGCTTTTTAGGATACACTCGACAGACAGACTCGAATCGGTTATGACACCGTCGATCTCCACGTCTCGTGCGGGTATGTAAACGCGATACTCGCGTGTGAAGAGCTCAGAGCAAGCGATAGCATTGGCCTGTGCCAGATCACTGACCACGACACGGAGCTTGTTAGGTCGGACCTTGGAAATTTCGGTCACGGCCTTGTACCCCTTCGTCAGGTCTTTAGAAATTTGCAGTATGTTTAATCGCTTTGAGTTCACTCCTGCCTTTGGACGAAAATAAACAGTATAGCTGCCCTGTTGAGATCCGTCCGGGTAAAGCCTGGGGCGAGGGGGGACTGGAGAATGAACAGGGGAGGGGGTAACAGAAGGGTCAGGGTCAGGGGGGTTCGGGGATGGTGGCACGGGAGGCGAGGGATCTATATCCATCGCGCTAAATGTAGCGCACTAGCGCACTAGCGCCGACAAGAACACGTACCTCTTTACTTCTTCCTTCCAGCAGTGGTTGTCCGATCGTTCGAAGCTGCACCCAAAGCAGTCAGCAGCACCAGTACAGCAGCACCAATACAGCCACCAGCAGTGAGCCAGGTGTGAGATCACTCAGCACAGCGACACGGACTCGACTGTCAACTGATGGCCTTGAACTCGAAAGAATAATACACTCTTTTGTTTGGCTATTCGTACACACGGACCGGATTGTAATAGAACGACCACTTTGCACGTCCGTTTCTGTCGAGTGTTCGACGCGGAATGAGGGGATTTTTTGTTATAAAATAAACAGAGTCTTTCAGCCTCCCCTGGAAATCAATTTTTGAAATATATTTACCAACACTCGAAAAAATAACGTTTATATTTGGCGATATTATGCCTGTAGTATTTTTCTGTGCAAACAACATGTACTTGACAAGGCACAAGCATATCGTGCTTGTTGAAGAAGCACCAATCTCGTAATGCGTCAAAGTCAGAATTAACTCTATATCCTCAAAAACCAAATCCAATAATACTTACGTTATCATAACACAGTGCAACAATTTTTTTTTTTTTGCCTTTGCTTCAATGTATGATTTTTTGATGAAGTTTGATGCGAAAATAAATTTCTCGGAGTTTGAACATATTTCAACTTAAGGGGAAGCAATGGCGCCATTATGAATTTTTGAGAAACCGGTAATTTTTGATGTTTTTTCGACGCCATTCTGTTGTAAGACCAAATATCAAAATTCCAAGAGTTTGTCCACATGTTAGCATCTTTTTACCCATCTTTAAAAAAAACAGATCTTAAATCGGACAAAAACTGAGCTCAAAACTGTGATTCTACGAAACCGGTTTTGGCATAGTTTTAGTATATTTCACAAAGCAAAATAATATCGATTATTTCTGAGCCTTAATGGTAATTCGCTAATATCTTAAAGTGGTAGTCAAATTATATCTTGTTTTGAGTAAAAAAGTCTCAGAATGAAATATGATCTTATTTTCAAAACAATATGGAAGCCCTTGCAAAGTTTCATTAATTGGCAAACATAAGAAGATATTTTAAACAAAATTATTAACAAGTTCCAGCAAAAAATCGTAGCAATCCACAAATACATTTTTGTTTTTTGCTTGACAATTTTTTTCATTTTCCTACAACTACATTCGCTGTATTTCGAAGACAGCTAATATACGTTTATTATGGTAAAGCTTAGAATAATAATATATCATCTAACAATTTTGAAATGTAAAAAGAGATTCTGAATGAATATTAGTGAATAACTCTTCTTATTCTTCTATAAATGTATATATTTAGGAATTTCCTCTTTCGATACTATCCGGTCACGATTATTTAGTGAATATCGAAGATAAAATTAAATAAATATCCGTTGCAAAAAATTACAATTCTTGTTGAGTAATTTATGGTAATCATATTTATGAGATGAACTTTCAATCACCATCAACAGCAGCATTGCAGGTTTTCCTCGATTGCAAACGTATAGAAATGTACGAACAAAAGTGTACCACTGCAATACGGATAGTACCGCTGCAGTACGAATAGAAGTGTACCGCTGAAATGTACGAATAGAAGAGTACCACTGCAATCATAGACCTGCGGTTCTTTACTCCACAGGTACTGTTGCTTTTACCGGCATGTTTTCTTTCAAGACATCAGTTTTTATTACGTTCTGAAAGCAGGTTTAGAAATTGTTCAACAATGGGGATTGTTTCAAACTGTTTGGAAAACTTTTACCTGCGAGACATCATATTAGTCTCAGCTCATGGAAGCAAAAACAAATTGACCTATTGGGACGGGGAGACTCTGTCAATTTTTATTTCGATTTTGATACAGAGAATATCACAGGGAACGGATGGTGTCCATTCACGTCGTCTGTGTTAGGAATGCTCGCATTTAATTGGTTCATTATTCGCGTAAATTTGTTATTGAAACTTTTTATCAATTTTACCGCTTAGCAATGAAATTAGAGTGATAACAAGCATATTACAAAATTTTTATACATTTTATCTATCCAACAACATATTGGTTATTGTTATCCATCATGTGGTTATGCTGTTATTAACGTTTGAAATCTGACGCAACATTTGCCAGTTTCATTTCCAATTTCACAGAATGCATCCCAGTATAGTAAATAAGGACGTAGTCCCACGTCAAAAAGCTGGAAGAATTCAAAATAAAAAACTGGAGAAAACTGGATATATAAATTTGAAGCTTTTACAGAAATTTATTTGATTTTCGGTTCAAAAATGCTGCACCGTATTATTGCATGTAACCGAAAAGACTGGAAGAAAATTTTTTACTGATGGAGATTACAGTCATTGGCGTACTTGAAATTGAGTGGATTTCGATTAAAATCTTATAACTGAGGGGCATGAATGCACAAATGAGCCGTTGCGGAACAGAGTGGTCTATAAGCAATTTTCCAAAAATCTCTGAATAAAATTCTGTTCAACGGACTCTTTCAAACAAAATGTTCCAAAATAAAGGTTATGAAGTGGTTTAACATGTGAATATATTACCGATATTAATATATTACCATTTTTTGGCGAAATAAGTGATTTTACCATACCAATGTACATAGACCACTCTGACTTCATATATATTTCACTGGAATCCTCGTATCGTTTCGGAACAGAGTGGTCTATAGATAAACATAAACATAAATAAAAATGACGTTAACTCGTATAAATTGTTATATGATGTACATGGCATGTCACATGTAACATGTGACGTGTAACATTACATGTAACACAACATTTTACATGATATTTGACATGTTACATTTTTCGTGTTACATTCCGTGTAACATGTTACAAATCACGTGTAACATGTTACAGACAAGTAACAAGTTACATATCACATGTAATATGTCACATATTACATGTTACATGATGGTATTACCTCGATTTATGTACATAGACCACTCTGTTTAGAAGCAGAATGGCCATTCTGTTTCCGACGAAATTTCAACATGGTATAAGTCAGCTTTAAAGTTTGATTTTTCGAAATTCAGCTCTTGGGTAGATGCGGTTTATGTAAAAAACTCATTTTTGAAAAAAAAAGAACTTTAGACCACTCTGTTCCGCAACGGCTCAATTAACTGAAAAGACCAAACATGTAATGGGAATGAGTTCAAAAAATGTGGTGATGAACAGAAAACTGGATAGAACTGGAACAATTTTCAAAAAAACTGGAAATATTCAACCTTCAGCTGTTTCGCTGGCGATCTTCAAAAAAACTGGAGATATCTAGGAAAATCTGGAGGGTTGGTAACGCTAATGGAAACATTAGAAAATATGTCAAACCAAATTATCAATAAGTTCCGACAAAAATCGCTGCAATTCTCAATTACAACGATTAGCTCACTTTATAGTCAGTAAGATAGGTCTAATATTAGATTAAGGTTTAATTTTAAATTCCCTTTTTTTCTTGACAAGTAGGTTTAAATTTTCCTACAATTATATTCACTTAACTACGGAAGTAATTACAATCTTTTAATGAAATAAAAATTAAAATATATGTAATAGTGTTGATATGTTACCGTTTGTGGCAGAACACACAATATAAATTCAGAATAAATATTAGTAAATAATGATTTCATCACAAAACATTTCCTCCTATTAAAAATAAATCTGGGAGTATCCGGAACGTAAGGGGGGCAGGTCCGCATGTGGCCTTTAACGACTTGGACACTTGGTATAACACTTACGAGAATTAGAAGCATGGCACGGTACTAAGTACTGCTTTGATCATGACCATTATATTACCGGAACATAGTCCGGTCAAATCTCCAGAATCGTTTAACTGACTCCGATCACCCGCTTCGGCAACATAATGGACCCATAATGTTGAGCTTAAATTGATAAAATGAAAAACAAGAAAACTATAAATTAGGATTGAACATAACCGCTCGTATTTGGCTCATGTGTGCCAAAGTCGAACCGTGCCAAAATAAAACCGTGCCGAAAGTGAAACGTGGTCAAGTCGAACAGTGTATAAATTCTCAAAATGAAATATAAAACTATCGTAGTCCTACGTCAACCATGCGGTCGTGTCTTGGATACCATCCTCTTACTTTTTTCCAATCGTTTCAACATCTGCGGTATGGAAATTCAACTACTGAAAGATACGTTCACATGAACCTGCACACTTTATACAGCGGTTCCTGGTGCGGCAATTTCTTGTGCCATGTCCGTAGTTCTAGTAGTTGAAATGAAACACAGCGTTACGATGCGATAAATCGGTTTGTAATGTTCCCGATGACGACTTGTAACGTAAATGCATGATTATCTGCATGGTGATAGTTTTTACTGCGCTTACTGCAGTTGGCTGGTAGTCAGGTGGATCAGGTATAGCTGATCGCGCAAATCCGGTAAACCACGCAGGCCAACTTTGAATTGTTTAGTAGCTGCAATATCTTGCTTCAGTAGGAATGTTACGAATATCCGCATCCGCATTTGTAAATGCGAAACATCCTTATGAAAATTGACATCCGCATCCCATGACCGTATACTTGAAATCGATTTTTGTACCTATAGGGTTAGGTTTAGGTAATAAACTAATTGGCTTTGCAACGCAATTATCACCACGCAAAAAACAAAGAAAATTTTTTAACTACACAAAACAAGTGTGTAAAATTGCAGCTAACCCAGAAAGTTGCAAGAAGTGAAAGTCCGCGTTGATTCGCAGAGTTACGCAGATTGATTACATTTTGTCATATTACTTCACTTTTTTCAGGTATAAGGGGTCTTAATCAACCACAAAAAATAAAAGCTTTAAGACATCAAGTCCTCAACAACCTCGAAGATTATGTTTCTGACAAACAATACGATTCTAGGTAAGTGAAAATTTTTAAGTATGTAGTTACTATTTCAGTTGTGCATTGTGCTGCTTGGTGATTAAATTCTAAAATGTAAGTTTTGTAATGTTATTTGAGTAAGTTATGGGTAGGAGTACCATAAGTCCTGATTTAGCAGGATATGTTCTGATTTTCAGATCCTATTGGGGTGTCCTGATTTGTTTTTCATATTCTAGCATTTGTGCTGATTTTTATAAGACATGCAGTTTTGTTCAATCATCATGTTGAAATTGCAAGGCAAAACTAAATTTTCAATAGTAACGTGAATGTAGCCAGACTTGACTCGTTGATTGCTCATTACTTTTTTAATTTTTGGTACATGGGTTCGATTCCATCGATGTCTAGAAAAAATGAAGAAAAAAATCTCAATTCGGGTGACAAAAGCACAATTTTTCTGATAAAATTTTTGATGTAACATTTATAGAGGCAAAATTGCTCTATTTTGTGCAAAATTGGAAGTGATGACCTTTTACGCGACAAAGAAAATTAAATATTGATTATTTATGAAAAATATGGGAGATTGGACATCGAATCTGACTATCTGAATACATGTTCAAAAATCAGGATAATCGAGAAAGATCTTGGATAATCACCTTGCACCAAGTTGGATACCTGGCTACACAACACCCGCTACAAACAAATTATGACGCCTGTTACAGAAGACAAAGTGAGCAAAATGTCGTATTAAAGAACGCTAGTCAAACTTACTGGTGATAGCTTAGTCACGAACGAGTCGAGCAGTTTAGTTGGATGTGCTACTCTCTAAAATCCAGCCGGCTCACCTTCTGTAATACCAAAATTGGTCAGGTGAGTAATACAGATGGTCGGGTACGGGTATTTTCACCCGAAACCCGTACCCGACGGGTTCGGGTTGGGTTTCGGGTAACGCCAAAAAATATTTTACGGGTTCGGGTCGAGTACGAGTAATAAAAAACTAAGGCTTCGGGTTCGGGTCGGATACGGGTTTTAAAAATTCTCAATTGTTCGGGTACGGGTTATTCGAGTTTCGTGTATTATGAGAATTTCAAGCCTAGGTGTTTTGTTGCCCATTCTTATTCAACGTGAGATCGCCCAGTACCTATTCGGACAGTTGTCGGCAGTGTTTGCACCAAGGGAATGACATCTTGCATCATGCATTTTCGGCATTTTCCCCTTACTATTCGCAGCCGTAAACAAATGATGGCGCATTCAATTATGGTCGGTATTTCTGCTTGAAACACAGTTAGCCATTGTTACAAATCACTCGCTTTTTACTTACCAACTCATATGATCTTTAACCACAAGCAACGCCAAAGGGCGTCCTCCTCACAGAAGCAGATTTGCTCGACCCCTCAAGTCAACCAAATTTAGCGAAAAAAAATATTTTTTTACAACAATTAAAACAATATAGGTAATACAAACTAATAACAAATCAACTTTCTCTTCGACGCCCAAAAAAAATCCAAGCTTTCTTTGAAGCTGCGGAGCGTTTCGAAGTGATGAACTTTTTTTAAAAAATATGTCAGAAAACGTCAGTATGCCAAGCTTCGATAAATCATAAAAAAACAGATTTCGAGATATAACACCCAAATTTGGGATTTATGCACTTGAATGTTATAGTAATAAAGGAAAAATACAGTCAAACCTGCTTTTGTGCGGGGGATAGGGACTGCACAAAATAAATCGCATAAAAAGTCATTTGAAACTTCACGTGCAGCTATAGAACAATGTTTCCACAGCATTATTGAAAAAATCTTTTTTATGCAGTGGATGGGGAGCGCATAAAAAAATTTCTCAGTTGAAAATAACTCGAAAATGGATGATTCTTATTTAGAATACCTATGAGAACAATTTTAAAACATCTGATTGATAAACGTAACTTTCCAACCGCTATCCTTCGTAGGCTAGCATACGCGACTTTTCCTTCGTAAAACTGGCTCAAATAGTAATTTTTTGACGCAACACTTATGTCATGCGTTGAAATTCTTTTCAAAGATCGGCAAAACTAAATGGCTGGAAATCTTGTCGAATGTTGTCCTTTTTCATATACTGCACAAAAAAAAATCGCACAAAAAATTTCGCACCAAAAAAAACGTCGCACAAAAACAGGTTTTACTGTAATATGAAACAGCTGACGTAAATTTTTTTTAAGCCGATGGCCAGCGATTCCCCACTATGCATTGAGATGTTTGGTACGAAACAAATATATGAGATTTGACAGCGATAGCATAGGTTTGCACTGTGTCCAGGGATGCCGCATGTACAGAAATATGTGTGTTATACCGTTTTTCAGAATGAGTCGATGACTCTGAATTTGTACTAAAAAATTATAAGTTTTTGGCAACTGCGGTGAAATATCATTTTTTTTTCAAGTTACAAACAATATAACTTTGACCTTATTATAATATGAAGATTTCAGGTTGCTGCGATGTTCACATCAACTCGTCGTTTATTGTAAACTTTACCAGATATGCATTTCACATAGTGGACCCCTTCCTTATAAGGGACCACCCGCCTGGAACTCTGGGTTCATTAACATTCGTTCACATGCACACTCGGTTCTAGTCTAACTCCGGCCATCATCTCGAGAAACCACATATGACAATCTTACAATGTGCGAGGTATTCAGGTTTTGAAAAAAAAAAATTAAATAAAAAACAAAATTTATGACGGGTCGGGTACAGGCAATTTCGGCGTTTTTTTCTTTCGGGGACGGGTCGAGTACGGGTAGTTGGAAAAGATGTTTTTCGGGCTCGGGTCGGGTACGGGTATTTTGAACAAACCAGGTTCGGGTCGGGTACGGGTTTGAAAATTCTCGAAGAGCCGGGTACGGATAACAAATTTTCCATACCCTACCATATTGTGGCGGGTCCCGTTTGTTGTAAGCCTCATCAGGGTGTCCTACCACTATTATTTTTTTTTTTTTTTTTTTTTAAGGGGGGATTTGTTAGTAGCTTAAGTATTTATGATAAATATTAGTAAATAATGAGTATGTGTGTCCAATCACAAATGGTGACTTCTCAACACTGTTAGAAATTTGTAATTTTAATTGTTAGGATTTGTTTGCTTTCGCAATTAGGACTTATCATTCGTAGGGATTTAAACCTACTTGTCAGAAAAGGGGAAGTAAACTTACAACTAACTTAATTGCTAACTTATTGGCTATAAAGAGAGCTTATCGTAGCAATTGAGGATTGCAACGATTTTTGTCGAAAATTGTTAATAATTTTATTTGACATAGCTTCTAATGGTTCAACACCAGTAAGTCTATGTAATTCGAGTGTACCAAACCAAGGAGGACGCTTCAAAATCATTTTCAGAATTTTATTCTGAATCCTTTGAAGCGTTTTCTTCCTTGTTGAACAGCAACTTGACCAGATCGGTACAGCATAAAGCATTGCTGGTCTAAAAATTTGTTTGTAAATCAAAAGTTTGTTCTTTAAACAAAGTTTAGAATTCCTGTTAATGAGAGGATATAAACATCTCGTATATTTGATGCACTTGGCTTGTATACTCTCAATGTGCTCTTTGAAAATAAGTTTTTTATCATAAATTAGTCCCAAGTACTTAACCTTGTCGGACCAACTTAAAATAACCCCATTCATCTTGACAACGTGATTATTGTTTGGCTTGAGGAAAGAAGCCCTAGGCTTATGCGGAAAAATTATCATTTGAGTTTTAGAAGCATTGGGAGAGATTTTCCACTTTTGCAAGTAGGAAGAAAAAATATCTAAACTTTTCTGCAATCGACTGCATATGACACGAAGACTTTTTCCTTTTACGGAAATGCTTGTGTCATCGCAGAACAATGACTTTGTGCATCCTGGAGGCAAATCAGGAAGATCTGAAGTGAATATGTTGTACAGGACTGGACCCAAGACTGAACCTTGAGGTACACCTGCTCTGACAGGAAATCTATCAGATTTTGAATTCTGATAGACAACCTGCAGAGTTCGATCAGTAAGATAATTTTTTAAAATTTTGATTAGGAAAATTGGAAAATTAAAAGTTTGCAATTTCGCAATCAAACCTTTATGCCAAACACTGTCGAATGCTTTTTCTATGTCTAAAAGAGCAGCTCCAGTGGAATAACCTTCAGATTTGTTAGCTCGTATCATATTAGTAACTCTGAGCAATTGATGAGTTGTGGAATGCCCATGGCGAAATCCAAACTGTTCATTTGCAAAAATTGAATTTTCGTTGATGTGTGACATCATTCTGTTAAGAATAATTCTCTCAAACAGTTTACTTATTGAAGAAAGCAAACTGATTGGTCGATAACTTGAAACTTCAGCTGGGTTCTTATCCGGTTTTAAAATGGGAGTAATTTTTGCATTTTTCCATAATTTGGGAAAATATGCAATTTTGAAGCAGCAATTGAAATTTTTTACTAAAAATTCCATTGTGCTCTCAGGGAGATGTTTGATTAGTATATTAAAGATTCCATCGTCACCAGGTGCTTTCATATTTTTGAAATTTTTAATAATTGATTTAATCTCATTCAAGTTAGTTTCAATTATTTCTGCAGGTAAAAAATTCTGGGAAGAAATTAAATCAAATTGACGTGTGACTTCATTTTCAATTGGACTCACAAAATTCAAATTTGAGTTATGAACACTCTCAAACTGCTGAGCAAGTCTTTGAGCCTTTTGTTCATTGGATACAAGAAAACGTTCACCATCTTTTAAAACTGGAATAGGCTTTGAAGGTTTCTTAAGAATCTTCGACAGCTTCCAAAATGGTTTTGAATATGGTTTCAATTTTTCAACTTTAGTCTCAAAATTTTGATTTCTCAGAAGAGTAAATCTATGTTTAATCTCTTTCTGTAAATCTTTATAAATAGTTTTAAAAACAGGGTCACGAGAACGTTGATATTGACGTCTGCGGACATTTTTCAAACGAATTAGAAGTTGAAGATTTTCGTCAATTATTGGTGAATCAAATTTCATTTGAGCCTTTGGAACAGAATAATTCCTGGCATCAACAATTGCACATTTTAATGCTTCCAAAGCGGAATCAATATTCACTTCGTTTTGCAAATCAAGCTCATTATTGAAATTTCTCTCAATATGAGTTTTGTATCTTTCCCAATTAGCCTTGTTATAATTAAAAACAGAGCTCATAGGGTTTAAAACTGATTCATGTGATAAAGAAAAAGTTATTGGAAGATGATCAGAATCAAAGTCAGCATGTGTGATCAAATCACTACATACATGACTTTGATCTGTAAGCACCAAATCAATTGTTGAAGGGTTTCTTACAGAAGAAAAGCATGTAGGACTATTCGGAGACAAAATAGAATAGTATCCTGAAGAACAATCGTTGAATAAAATTTTGCCATTGGAATTACTTTGAGAATTATTCCATGAACGATGTTTAGCGTTAAAATCGCCGATTATGAAAAATTTCGAACGATTTCTGGTGAGTTTTTGTAAATCACCTTTAAAATAATTTTTGAGCTCGCGTGTGCATTGAAATGGTAAATATGCTGCGGCAATAAATAAAATGCCAAGTTCAGTTTGAACTTCAATTCCCAAAGTTTCAATAACTTTCGTCTCAAGATGGGGAAGAGCACGATGTTTGATTCGGCGATGAATAACAATTGCAACTCCACCGCCGGAACCCTGAATCCTATCATATCTATGAACCACGTAATTGGGATCATATTTTAATTTTATGTTAGGTTTCAAAAATGTTTCAGTAATAATTGCAATATGCACATTATTTACTGTTAAAAAGTTAAAAAGCTCATTCTCATTGGCCTTCAATGAGCGAGCATTCCAATTTAATATTTTAATTGTTTTATTTAAAATCATTGCTAAATTTTAAATTAGAAACAATTTTAATAGTAAAATTTGTGCCTATTTGAATGGCTTCAAACATTGATTTTGCCTGCAACATGGCGTTCATAAGATCGAACATTGCCTGTTGCAAAAAAGAAAGTTTACCTGCCGTAATAGGCCCCAGGCAGTTGACATTAGAAAAAATATTTTCGGCAGCAATATTAGCTGGAGTGATAGGTGTACAATTATTTTCTAGCCTGTTTTGCTTACCCATATTAACGGTCATTTTCGAACTACCAACACTAGGCGGTATAATGTTCGAACTACCTGTAACCTGTGCATAAGTTAAACGGGTATGCAAAGGAGTAGGTAAACTATGCGTCACTGGTACGCTTGGAGAATTTTGTTTTGAAGTTGGTTTTAATTGAGAAATTGAATTTTGTTTACCTTGCCTTGCCTTAACAATTGCTAAACGGACTGGGCATTGATAAAAATTTGACATATGGTTGCCGTTACAATTCGCACAGCGAAAATTTTTACTCTCTTTCACAGGACATGTGTCCTTTTTGTGAGAAGAGTCTCCACAATTAAGACATTTTTGGTCCATGTTACAGAATTTGGAACCATGGCCATAACGTTGGCAAGTACGGCATTGGGTGATATGCTTTTCACCTCCGCCATACTTCCTATAAATTTCCCACTTTACACGCACATTATACAAAGCATGTGCTTTTTCAAAAAATTTTAAGTTGTTAACCTCATTGCGGTTAAAATGAATTAAATAATTAACAAGGGAAATTCCAGTTCTCTGACTGTTTTCGCCTCGTGATTTTTGTTTCATTAGAATTACTTGGGTAGGGGCTATGCCAAGTAATTCTGTTAAAGTAAGTTTGATCTCATCAACGGTTTGATCGTTGGTGAGACCTTTCAAGACAACCTTGAACGGCTTGGCGTTCTTGGTGTCATATGTAAAAAATTTGTACATCTTGTCAGTTAAATACTGAACAAGACGATCACGACCCTTTACTGAGTCGGCTAATAAGCGGCATTCACCTCTACGGCCAATTTGATAGGTAACTTTAACGTCAGAAACAAACGTTGAAAGTTCCTTTTTGAATATATTAAATTCAGAAGAAATAGTTACCACAATAGGTGGAACTTTCTCCTTTTTTAAAGATTTTATATTTTGTATAGTTTCGTTATTAATAACTTCCATTTCACCAGCTTCTTGCTCAGGCAAAATATCAAAAGGATTGTCACTACAGACACTCGATGTGTCAGAAAGAGATGCCTCTCTTTTCCTCCCCGCAGCGATGCGAGGTTTCTTTTTTCGTCCAGCCATTTCAGGTGATACGAAAAAAGTTAAAATAAATGTTAAATTCAAAAGTAGGTAGTCTTGAGAAAGACTGATGGGAAATAACTTTCAGGTAATCTTTAAAAGACACACTGACAAAACACAAACTTTGAAGCTATAGGCAGTCAAAGACCAGTCCACAAGCAACCGAAAAAACGTCTGATCTGTAGGACAGTTCAAGACGCACTGTCTACCACTATTAGATTGAGTGGTTTACACTTGCTGATTATAGGCATCGTCCCAATAAGGTATTATTGAACGAATAAAGTTCACTGCCTTATTGGGAGAAGTTTTCCAAACATCTAATGATTGTAAAAAGTTTTTATCAAAAAATTACTTCCTCTTCTGAAAGAATGCTTCGCAGTCACATAGTAAATTTTCAGAGGTTTCTCTATCTATGTTACAGAAGCGACAGGCATCATCTTGCAATTGACCTATCTGCTTTAAGTTATATTTGCTTGAGCAGTGACCCGTCACAAGGCCACTGAAGGTACAAAGATCTTCTTTGGAGATAGTTTTTGAGTAACTGTTTTGTTGGGTGATATAATTCCTCTTGATAGTCCAGCTGTTGTTTCATTGTTTTTCAGATGTTATCTATTATTGATTTTCCCTCCTTCTTGAGTTCCGTTCCGTTTCATTTCAAAAAAGGTTCTATGAATGGTTGCGTTGATCCATTCCTCACCAACAGCTCAGCTTTTTCATTCCCTTCAATGTCACAATGTCCAGAACAGGGGAAAAAATGTACCAAGCGATGACATTTTTTTGATGACATCCGAGAGCGTCCCTCTATGACAATGTTTTTTTTGGCAAAATAGAGACAGCCGACATATTAAATATATTGCGACTATAACGTTGACGTCCAGTTCCCCTTACACGAATGTTTTTTTCTTTGCTGTTCACCTTATTCCCATGTCGATGATAGCATGTATGGTTGCATATAACATTCGGTATGCGATACACACATGCTTCAGTGCACAGGCGCTCGAATGCCGGGTTTGCTTTTCATTGCACGAAGGCTGTCGGTGAGTTGCCGAGCAGTCCTTATCAAGCTTAGAAAGATGACTGGAGAGCGACACTATACTGACGACTTTTCTCTCTCTTCACTCTAACAGCCTCATGCAAGAGCTATTCATGAGAGCTCACATACAACTACCGCTTAAACAAGGCAAAGAAACTGTCTTGTGTTGCGTACGAAAGCTCATTCTTGCGCATGTATTTTGTTCGTTCGGACATGACAGCCTAGTTTGCTTATTTTGAGGATGTCCTGTTCCTGTTGACAGCCTGCTGATCGGCTGCGGCTGTCGTCGACTTGCATTTTTTCGTTTCTCCTTTTTCACAGGCCGGTGGCATATTGAATACAAAGCAAACCGTTTCCATTGTTGATATTATTCCCCACGTAAGAAAAAACGTGCTTCGCACCATCTCTCTTTCATTCTTTCATCGGCCTTACTGTCGTGATCATAATCACCTGACATCCCGCTCGGATTCGTGTTGAAGGATGTCGGAAGATTACAGGCTGTCGTTCGCGACAGCATGGAAATACCAACAGACATATGAAGATGAAAAATAACAGTCCGTATGGAGTTGCATGTGTGCTGTCGTCAGTTGCTGTCGGGCTGTTCACCGAAAGTGTGGGGAGCAGAGAGCGCTGTGCAATACAATGAGAGCCGGATCAGTTGAAAATTTGCTGTCATTGTCTTGTAGTCATTTTCATAACTCTGGTCCTTACGCTTCTTCTTCCCACAGCCTTTTTTAACAGCCGTCACCCGACATCCAAATAGGCAAATAAAAAAAGAGAGGGAAAATGTCTCCTTTGAATTCGGGCTGTTACCGACACGCGCTGTTTGTGTTGTAGTGCGGACACGACCGTCTGTAATAAAAAAACAGCTTCTTCTCTTTTCTACATTCGCAATCCCGAAGACATCCTTCAAATAATTTTTCGTTTCCTTTTGTAATGCTCTGTTGCCAATACGTTCACAATATAACTATCGGACTACCAGCACGATGGGTATCATGAACAAACAGCAACAGGGAAGAAAACCCTCAGCAGACAGTAAAAAAAGAGTGTACCATTGGCATGCTTGGTCCAGGTACCCAAAATAGGTTCACTTCACTATTTCTAGACAGAGGTGAACTAGCCTAATGGCTGAAAACCTCTTTAATAAAGACAATAAAAAAAAATTGTAGCCGCCTATTCTAGTAATTGAATACAATTCCAAATCAATTTTGAAGAATAGGAAGCGGATTTTAGTGCTTGAAGAGCAGCTTGACTATCCGAAAATATACATATATTTGCATATCTATAGTTACGGCGCCGCCGTAAACAAATGATGGCGTATTCAATTATGGTCGGTATTTCTGCTTAAAACACAGTTAGCCATTGTTACAAATCACTTGCTTTTTACTGCTTTTTTACTCACCAGCTTTGGGTTGTTATCTTGGTCTCCTGAAGAAAACTCTATTGGGCGGACTTCCAACCCACCAATACCGTATGAAGATGAAAAATAACAGTCCGTATGGAGTTGCATGTGTGCTGTCGTCAGTTGCTGTCGGGCTGTTCACCGAAAGTGTGGGGAGCAGAGAGCGCTGTGCAATACAATGAGAGCCGGATCAGTTGAAAATTTGCTGTCATTGTCTTGTAGTCATTTTCATAACTCTGGTCCTTACGCTTCTTCTTCCCACAGCCTTTTTTAACAGCCGTCACCCGACATCCAAATAGGCAAATAAAAAAAGAGAGGGAAAATGTCTCCTTTGAATTCGGGCTGTTACCGACACGCGCTGTTTGTGTTGTAGTGCGGACACTACCGTCTGTAATAAAAAACAGCTTCTTCTCTTTTCTACATTCGCAATCCCGAAGACATCCTTCAAATAATTTTTCGTTTCCTTTTGTAATGCTCTGTTGCCAATACGTTCACAATATAACTATCGGACTACCAGCACGATGGGTATCATGAACAAACAGCAACAGGGAAGAAAACCCTTAGCAGACAGTAAAAAAAGAGTGTACCATTGGCATGCTTGGTTCAGGTACCCAAAAGAGGTTCACTTCACTATTTCTAGACAGAGGTGAACTAGCCTAATGGCTGAAAACCTCTTTAATAAAGACAATAAAAAAAAATTGTAGCCGCCTATTCTAGTAATTGAATACAATTCCAAATCAATTTTGAAGAATAGGAAGCGGATTTTAGTGCTTGAAGAGCAGCTTGACTATCCGAAAATATACATATATTTGCATATCTATAGTTACGGCGCCGCCGTAAACAAATGATGGCGTATTCAATTATGGTCGGTATTTCTGCTTAAAACACAGTTAGCCATTGTTACAAATCACTTGCTTTTTACTGCTTTTTTACTCACCAGCTTTGGGTTGTTATCTTGGTCTCCTGAAGAAAACTCTATTGGGCGGACTTCCAACCCACCAATACCGTTGGTCACTGTGCGAAATTCAGAAAACGTATATTATGGAGCAGAAACAAGTCGAAAGGACTCACAATCAATTTAAGAACAGCTTAAAAATTACGAGACCATAAATAACAAAATTTTAGGGGCCATCCACATTCTACGTGGACAATTTTATGACGATTTTGAACCCCCCCCTCCCCCTCCGTGGACAACTGCCCATATAAAACCTAAAAATTTCGTATGGACCGGGGACATTATACAGACCGGTCTTCTGGTCAGCTGGGTGTTGCAGTATCGGACGCAGCGGCGTCGGTGGTCACCGGTGGGGCGTCACAAGGATAGCACCGGCTTGTTGATCGATGGATGACCGGCTGGTGGGTAACCCGGAGGGTGTCACTGTTGCCTTATGGATGGCTTCATATGGCTTCAACTCGCCTTTCACTACGGCCGCTGTTTTCAACGACGCTCTAAAACTAGCTTACAAAAGTTCTCACTTAAGGCGCTATTGCGCCAAAACTTTCGAAACACGGTTTTAAACGCGCGACTGCACTCCTCCGGGTTATAATCAAAATTCCTCTCTATATTTGCTATCCGACTCTTTTATTTACAACCTATCCGCTTTCCATTGTAGACCATCCCTGCTGCGTAACGCATCACCCCGTTGTTTGTACCCGACGACTCGAAACGTCTGCTAACTTATCGTTTAGTTTGGTGCCCGGGTTTAATTATTCATTATTTAATTTTTGCCTCTCTCCTAGAAAGGTATAGCAATCACTGGAAAAACCAAAGGTATAAAAGTGGTCCCAATGACCGAATGTCATATACCACTCGACCCCTTTCGACGAACTGAGCATTTTCTGTATGTATGTATGTATGTGTGTGTGTGTATGTGCAACTTTTTTTTCTCACTCACTTTTCTCAGAGGTGGCTGGACCGATTTTCATAAAATTAATTGCAAATGAAAGGTCTAGTTGCGCCATAGGTTGCTATTGAAGTTCATTGTAATCGGATTTTTAGTTTAGAGGTTATGTATCAAAATGTAAAAATCACGAAACATCGATATTTTAAAAAACCACATAACCGATTTCAATAAAACTTGTTTCAAATGATAGGGCTGTCTCCAAAACCCTTAAATTTCAAATTTCGTAATGATTGAACATATGCTTCAAAAGTAATGTGAAGAAAAGTTATCCTGAGATTGTTAAAACTCACTCATTTTTCTCAGAGATGGCTGAACCGATTTTTACAAAATTAGTGTCAAATGAAAGGTTCAGTTGCCCCATCGGTTGCTATTGAATTTCATTGTAATCGGATTGTAACTTTGTCCGTTGTTCATAAAAATGTGATCACATAATGAAAGTAAACATATTGACTTTCTCCTAACGATCAATGGCTAATTGAAAGGTAGAAAAGTGATCCAAATGGCCGAATGTCATATACTACTCGACTCAGTTCGACGAATCGAGCATTTTCTGCATGTATGCATGTATAGGTGTATTGGTGTGTGTGGGTGTGTACGTGTGTATGTGCACCTTTTTTTCTCACTCACTTTTCTCAGAGATGGTCTGACCGATTCTTTCTATCTTGGTGTCGAATGAAGGGTTTATTTGCCGCTTAGGTTGCTATTGAATTTCATTGTAATCAAACTTTTAGTTTTGGCGCTGCGTCATAATGTGAAAATCGCTCTTATATCTCAGAAGCTATGAATATAGTTGATTTCAAATTAATGGGCTTTTAAACCCTTAAACAATGAATTTCATGATGTTCAAACATGTGGTTTGAAAGTTATGGAAAGGAACGTAACCCGGAGACTGTTCAAAACTATAGCTACGATCAAAACATGTGGCCCAACATCATTTAAATTTGATATTTTACTATTTCAATGTTTGCGGCCTTGCTCGGGATTGAAGTTGAAATTAAAAGTCATTTCTATCATTTTACTTTTTCTTTAGCACAAATATTACGTCAAATATCACATACTATCATTCTGTGCCGAACACGCATCAATATCGGATGTGTTTGGTGATCGCTCCGATAGAATATAAAACAAAAGACGCGCGAGCAAGTGTTGGCATTGTTTGCCTGGTCGAGTGAAGGTTCAAGGTCGCCCGCCTTTGTGCAACTGTTTCGCATCGTGGCTGTTTGCTGGTGCGTAAGCCGATTTGGCTGCTAAGTGATTTGTGCTACAGCAGTGGACGAGAATCTCAAAACAAAGGAGGAAGAAGGAGAAGCCAACAGTTGACAGCGAGTTGTGTCGCTGTGCTGAGTGATCACACACCCGGCTCGCTGCTGGTGGCTGTTTGGAGCTGCTGTATTGGTGCTGCTGGCTGTAACGGCTGCAGCTTCGACCGTTCGGACAACCAACCCTGCTGAAAGGAGAAGTAAAGAGGTACGTGTTCTGTCGGCGCTAGTGCGCTAGATTTAGCGCGATGGATGTAGATCCCTCGCCTCCCGTGCCACCATCCCCGAACCCCTGCGACCCTGTCCCTCCTGCCATCCCTTCCTCTGTTAATTCTCCAGTCCCCCCTCGCCCCAGGCTTTACCCGGACGGATCTCAGGGCAGCTATACTGTTTTCTTTCGGCCAAAAGCAGGACCGAAATCGAAACCGTTAAACATCCTGCAGATTTCGAAAGACCTGACGAAGGGGTACAAGGCTGTGACCGAAATCTCCAAGGTCAGACCCAACAAGCTCCGTGTCGTGGTCAGCGACCTGGAATAGGCCAATGCTATTGCTCGCTCCGAGCTTTTCACACGCGAGTATCGCGTTTATATACCCGCACGAGACGTGGAGATCGACGGTGTCATAACCGATTCGAGTCTGTCGGTCGAGTGTATCTTGGCAAGCGGTTTTGGCTGCTTCAAAAATGCTTTGTGTCACGACGTAAAAGTAAAGATCATAGATTGCAAGCAATTGCGGTCTGTGTCTCTTGTCAACGGCACAAAAGTGTACACTCCGTCAGACTCGTTTCGTGTTACGTTTGCCGGATCTGCTCTCCCTAGCCACGTCTCGATCGATCGGGTTCGTCTGCCTGTGCGATTGTATGTACCCCGTGTTATGAATTGCACCAATTGCAAGCAGCTAGGCCACACAGCCGCCTACTGCTGCAATAAGGCACGATGTAGCAAGTGTGGAGAAACTCATGCGGACGATTCTTGCAGTGTAAATGCTGAAAAATGTATTCACTGCGGGGAAAATCAGCATGAGCTCTCCACATGCCCGGTGTACATGCAGCGCAGAGATAAAATCAAGCGGTCACTTAAGGAGCGTTCAAAGCGATCTTACGCTGAGATGCTGAAGAATACCGTGACCACTTCTACCATAACATCGAACCCCTTTGATCTGTTGTCCTCTGATGAAACCGATTCTGACGATTCACCAGCGGGAAAAACTTATGCCAATCCTGGGGCGTCTAGAAAGAGGAAAAATATTTCCTCTCCTAAACTTCCCCGAAAAGGTCCTAAGATTTCCCAAAGTGAAATGAAAGTTACAAACAAACCAAACAGTGCTGCGGAAAAACCGAAGCAAACTCCTGCTGGGCTTGCAAATTTAAAGTCCCAGAAGGAGTTCCCAGCACTGCCAGGAACATCTAAAACCCCAGTTGTTCCTTTTGCACTCCCAGTTGATGAAACAAACTCTGGATTAGTGAAATTTTCTGACATTGTGGACTGGATTTTTGAAACTTTCAATGTACCCGATCCAATGAAAATTTTTCTTACAGCATTCCTCCCAACAGTTAGATCATTTTTGAAGCAGTTGACTGCCCAATGGCCCCTCCTTGCAGCGATTGTATCCTTCGATGTCTAATTCATCTGCGTATACGAAGGATTCTATCTCTGTCTTACAGTGGAATTGTAGAAGTATTTTACCAAAAATGGATTCATTTAAAGTTTTAATAAATAGAAACAAATGCGATGCATTTTCCCTTTGTGAAACTTGGCTTACTTCAAATATTGATCTCAACTTCCATGATTCTAATATTATTCGCCTTGATCGAGACACCCCATATGGAGGAGTACTTTTAGGGATTAAAAAGTGCTATTCTTTCTATCGTATTAACCTCCCCTCGATTCCAGGCGTCGAAGTTGTCGCATGTCAAATGACAATACAAGGTAAAGAGCTTTGTATTGCCTCAATATATATTCCTCCCAGAGCACAGGTTGGGCAACGGTTGCTCTTTGATTTAATAGAACTTCTTCCCTCGCCACGTTTGATTTTGGGAGACTTCAACTCTCATGGTGTGGCTTGGGGTTCCCCCTACAATGATAACCGCTCCTCTTTAATCTATAACCTTTGCGATGACTTCGACATGACTATTTTAAACAACGGTGAAATGACACGTATCCCGAAACCTCCAGCGCGCCCAAGCGCTTTGGATCTATCCTTATGTTCGACGTCGCTACGGTTGGATTGCACATGGAAGGTAATCCTCGATCCTCACGGTAGCGACCATCTGCCTATTCTTATTTCAATTACTAACGGTTCAACTCGCATGCGACCAATTGACATTCCGTATGGCCTCACACGGAATGTCGATTGGAAGTTATACGAGGAAATGATTTCAAAAGCGGTCGAGTCGATTCAACATCACCCACCACTTGAGGAATACAACCTCCTCGCGGGCTTAATCCTCGACGCCGCGTTGCAAGCCCAAACGAAGAAATATCCCGGCGTAACGATCAAAGAGCGGCCTCCAACTCCGTGGTGGGACAAAGAGTGCTCCGATGTCTACACGCAAAGATCCGACGCGTTTTTGGCCTTCCATAAGGGAGGTATACCCGACGACTATATACGGTATTCGGAGCTTAATACCAAGCTTAAAAGCCTGGCTAAAGCAAAGAAACGCGGATATTGGCGTCGGTTCGTGAACGAGACGTCGAGGGAGACATCGATGAGCACTCTTTGGAACACAGCCCGAAGAATGCGGAATCGCGTAACGGTCAACGAAAGCGAGGAGTCTTCAATTTGGTGGATATTTGATTTTGCCAGGAAAGTATGTCCGGACTCTGTTCCTGCGCAAAACTTTGTTCGCGATACGTCTCCGGGTCACGACGTGATAGAATCACCTTTTACGATGGCAGAATTTTCAGTTGCCCTCCTGTCCTGTAACAATAACGCACCTGGGTTAGATAGAATCAAATTCAACTTGTTGAAGAATCTACCCGGCAATGCCAAGAGGCGCTTGTTGAACTTGTTCAATAAGTTCCTGGAGCAAAACATTGTACCGCAGGATTGGAGGCAAGTGAAGGTGATCGCCATCCAAAAACCAGGAAAACCAGCCTCTGATCACAACTCCTATAGGCCGATTGCAATGCTATCCTGTATCCGGAAATTGATGGAAAAAATGATACTCCGTCGTTTAGACCACTGGGTCGAATCAAATGGTCTACTATCAGATACTCAATTTGGCTTCCGCCGTGCCAAAGGGACGAATGATTGTCTTGCGTTGCTTTCAACAGATATTCAGCTGGCGTATGCTTGCAAAGAACAAATGGCGTCTGCGTTCTTGGACATTAAGGGGGCTTTTGATTCCGTTTCTATTGACATTCTTTCGGGTAAACTTCACCGACAAGGATTTTCTCCAATTTTGAACAATTTTTTGCACAATTTGCTGTCCGAAAAGCACATGCATTTTACGCACGGCGATTTGGCAACTTTTCGCATTAGCTACATGGGTCTTCCCCAGGGCTCATGTTCAAGCCCCCTTCTTTACAACTTTTATGTAAATGACTTCACCGAATGTCTGGCAAATTCATGCACGATAAGACAACTTGCAGACGACAGTGTAATCTCTGTTACAGGAGCCAAAGCTGCCGATTTGCAAGGACCATTGCAAGATACCTTGGACAATTAGTCTGCTTGGGCTTTACAGCTAGGTATCGAATTCTCTCCAGAGAAGACTGAGATAGTAGTTTTTTCTAGGAAGCATGAACCTGCTCAGCTTCAAACACAATTAATAGGTAAAACGATTTCTCAGGTTTTGATACACAAATATCTTGGTGTCTGGTTCGACTCTAAAGGCACCTGGGGTTGTCACGTTAGGTATCTGATGAAAAAATGTCAACAAAGAGTGAATTTTCTTCGTACAATAACCGGACAATGGAGGGGAGCCCACCCAGGAGACCTTATAAGGCTTTACCAAACAACGATATTGTCTGTCATTGAGTACGGGTGTTTCTGCTTCCGCTCCGCAGCAAACACACATTTGATCAAACTGGAGCGAATACAATATCGGTGTTTGCGTATCGCCTTGGGTTGCATGCAGTCGACCCATACGATGAGTTTGGAGGTCTTAGCTGGAGTACTACCATTGAAAAACCGCTTCTGGAGCCTGTCTTCTCGCATTCTTATCAAATGTGAGGTCTTGAACCGTCCCGTGATTGAAAATTTTGAAAGGTTAATCGAACTTAATTCTCAAACCCGTTTTATGACATTGTATTTCAATCACATGTCCCATAATATTAACCCTTCTTCGAATATTCCAAAGCGTGTCGACTTATCAAATACTTCTGATTCTACTGTGTTTTTCGATACATCCATGATAGAGAAACTCGTGGAATCCTGGATCATTTACGCGTGCAGCAGATCCCCAAAATTTTTTCCAATAAATATCGAAACATCAACTGCGACAATATGTTCTACACTGACGGATCACTTCTTGATGGGTCCACTGGCTTCGGTATTTTCAATAACAATTTAACCGTCTCCCATAAGCTTGATAATCCTGCTTCTGTTTACGCCGCAGAATTAGCTGCAATTCAGTACACCCTAGGGATTATCAAAAAAATGCCCACGGACCATTATTTCATCTTTACGGACAGTCTCAGTTCCATTGAGGCTCTCCGATCGATAAAAGATGTTAAGCACTCTCCGTATTTCCTGGGGAAAATACGGGAACATCTGAGTGCTTTAATCGTAAAAAACGTTTCAGATTACCTTAGCGTGGGTCCCTTCTCACTGCTCGATACCGGGCAATGAGAAAGCGGACTCTTTGGCTAAGGTGGGCGCAACAAACGGTGGAATTTATGAAAGACCAATTGCCTTTAATGAATTTTTCTCATTTGTACGTCAGAATACGATCATCAGTTGGCAAAATGCTTGGACCAGAGGGGAACTGGGAAGGTGGTTACATTCCATAATCCCCAAGGTGTCGACGAACCCGTGGTTCAAGGGGTTGGATGTAGGTCGGGATTTCATTTGCGTGATGTCCCGGCTTATGTCCAATCACTATAGATTTGACGCGCATCTCCGTCGTGTTGGGCTCGGGGAAAGTGGTATCTGTGCCTGTGGTGAAGGTTATCACGACATAGAGCACGTTGTTTGGTCATGCCCTGTACACCGTGACGCCAGGTCTAAATTAATAGCTTCCCTGCAGGCCGAAGGTAGGCAGTCGGCTGTTCCTGTTCGTGATGTCTTGGCGAGCCGTGACCTATCCTACATGTCCCTTATATACGTTTTCCTGAAATCCATCCACGCCCCAGTTTAGTCCTACCCCCTTCCGCCTGCATTCAGCCTAACGACAAGAACACGTTGAGACCGCGGATCCGGAAACAGCAATCAGACCCGCACGATACCCTCAAGGCCCGAGGGAGACAATCCAATATGCCAGTCCGTAATATTTCGGCCCAGCAGCGGAACATGTGCTTACCTATGGCAATGAAAACCATCATACAGTAAACCAGTGCTTTTAATGCAAAATATTATAGCTTTAAGTTACATTTAGTTTCAGCTCGTAGTCGGCAGCGAGGATAAAAAATTTGCTTTTAGTTATTAAGATACTTTAGAAAGTAAGCTACCAGATATAATTGGCGCCGTTAAACATTAAATTGTATTTGTGCCGTGTCAAATAAATTATAGCTGAACAAAAAAAAAATCACATACTATACCTAAATTATTACTTTATATATAACATCAATATTCTAGTACCCAAAGAGTGGATATACCTTCATTGTATTCTATTTGAAAATTTTAAGAATGTTTTCCAGTAACCGGAAGCTGCAAAATCGTGCTTCAAAGTGAAATATGGAGTTTACTCCCGACTTGCGAGCCCGGGATAATGTTCCTGAAAAACGAAATATCCGGATTAGGCAAAATTTGGCCATTTTAGGATGTATTCCGGTAACCAGAAGTAGTCATCTCCATTCGTTGTTTTGCTTTCGTCTAGATTAGACGCAAATTGTTTATCTCCGTGTGATTCGCAAAATAACAATACACGAGTTATCGTACGGGTGTTTTTTTTCGATTAGTTCTTGTGCTGTGCGATAACAATAGTCTGCAGTTTATCGGCAGAAACATCTTCTGCACACTGGTAGGGGCAGGCTACCCCGCCAGTGATCTGATACGCAGCTGATATATCAGCAAGAATAATTCTCCCGCACCGCTGTTACCCCGCTAGCAGCACGGACCACCATACGATCGAGCGAGTGGAAGTCAACTACAAGTGGCATCTACAAGGTCGCGTGTAAGATACGGCCACTGTGTCACAACACGAAGCTGGATCGTCATTGTTTGTTCTGCGGAGACGCTCGATCCTACTATCAGCCGTGAGGTCGTGACTTAGACGTTCGGTGAAGTATTCACTTTGGATTTTTTATCATTATTATTAATATATTACTATCAATATTATTATTATTATTATTATTATTATTATTATTATTGTTATTATTATTATAATTATTGTTTTTATTATTATTAATATTATTACTATTGTTATTAGTATTAGTATGACTGTCTTTTTTTTATTTTGATCCATTGTAGTTTGAAAAATTGTTTTTAAAATTTAATATCAACTACTTGTTCCCCCCCCCCCCACATTCGAATATTTTTCGTTTGTGTGAGGTAGAGCGTAACGCTCCCGCAAAATGGACGACATGCAGGTGCAACTATTCCTGGATGTGGAAACAACTGGGGAAGAGATTGAGATCTCCCCCATCAATTCCCCTCTACCTTCCCCGCTACCTAGCCCCGTACCAAGGGTACCGGCAACACGGGTGAAAGCTTACCCAGATGCTTCGAAAGGTCCGTTCGTTGTTTACTTCCGGCCCATACAAAAACCTTTGAATATAATTCAAATAGGCAAAGACCTGGCAAAACAGCTTTCGGCCGTAACCGAGATTACGAAGGTGAGGCCGAACAAACTGCGAGTTGTCGTGAGAAGCCTGAAGCAAGCAAACGAGATTGCTAGCTACGAGCTCTTTACAAGGGAGTACCGCGTGTACATCCCTGCCAAGAACGTGGAGATCGACAGTGTGGTTACCGAAGGAAGCCTCACAGTCGATGACATTTTGCGTCACGGGGTTGACTGCTTCAAGAACCCCCTGATTCAAGATGTAAAGATACTGGATGTCAAGCAATTGCATTCAGTATCCATCGAAGAAGGGAAGAAGAAATTCCTCCCTTCGGACTCCTTCCGTGTAACATTCGCCGGATCCGCACTGCCGAACTACATCTCTTTGGACAGGGTTCGTCTACCTGTACGCCTGTTCGTACCGCGGGTCATGCATTGCCAAAACTGCAAGCAGTTAGGTCATACAGCCACCTACTGCTGCAACAAGGCACGCTGCAGCAATTGCGGGGCAATCATGCTGAGACCGCTTGCAGTGAGGATACTGAAAAGTGTCTTTACTGCGAGGGAACTCGGCTTGACCTTCCGGCGTGTCCCGCGTACAAACAGCGCGAGGAAAAATTAAGCGTTCCCTCAAGGAACGATCAAAGCGCTCTTTTGCAGAAATGCTTAAGAGGACTGAGCCACCCTCGACAGGAAACATTTTTTCCTTTTGGCCAACCGATGAGGGTACATCTGACGATCCCGTCGAAGGGTGTTCTTATGCCATGTCAGAAGGATCTAGGAAGAGGAGAATGATCAACTCTCCTAATCTTTCTCGCAAAGGTCGCAAGATAACCCCTAGCGGAATGACCAATAAACCAACCCAAAAAGGAAGCGGTGAAGAAAAACCGAAGCAAGTACCTCCCGGTTTTAATTTTAAATCAAACCAGGAGTACCCACCGCTTCCTGGGGCACCAAAAACCCCTCGTGCACCCATTTCTCGATCAGAAGATAAAAAAGAAACAGTGTTCATAAAATTTTCTGATATTGTGGACTGGATATTTAAAACATTCAATATACCAGATCCCCTTCAAAACATTCTTCTTGCCCTTCTCCCTACAGTTAAAACCTTTTTGAAGCAACTCACAGCAACTTGGCCCCTCATTTCTGCTATCATATCTTTTGATGACTAATACGGCGAAAGAGGTTAGGAATTTTATCACTGTATTAGAGTGGAATTGCAGAAGTATCATCCCCAAATTCGATCTATTTTCTCATTTGATAAATACATACAATTGTGACGCATTTGCGCTTTGTGAAATTTTTCTCAATTCAAACGATCAATTCAATCAATTTCCACGATTTAAACATTATTCGTCGAGATCGAGACTCACACGGTGGAGGGGTACTTTTAGGGATTAAAAAGTGCTATTCCTTCTTCAGAATCGACCTCCTCTCGATCTCGAATATTGAAGTCGTTGCCATTCAAACGAATATGAATGGAAAAGACCTATGCCTTGTTTCGTTATATATCCCTCCATCCGCGCGGATTGAACTGAGGCATCTCACTGATATAGCAGAGTTGCTTCCCGCGCCTTTTTTGATATTGGGAGATTTTAATTCTCACTGTTCGCTATGGGGGTCGCTGTACGACGACAACCGATCTTCTTTAATCTGTAACTTAATCGACGACTTCAATATGACACTTTTGAATACTGGGGAAGCGACACGTGTACCTAATCCTCCAGCACGTGAAAGGATGCCTGACCTATCCCTTTGCTCGACATCACTAGCGTTAGATTGCCAGTGGAAAGTAATCAATGATCCCCACGGTAGTGATCACCTACCAATCGTTATTTCAATTGCTAATGGGTCAACTCCAACGGAACTCCAACGGATGACCTCACACGTAACATTGATTGGAAGTCCTGTGAGACCTTAAATCGCAAAGATTCGAGTCCCACGTGGAACTTCCTCCGGAGGGAGAAAACGCGTTCCTTTCTGGCTTGATCATCGACGCCGCGACTCAAGCTCAGACGAAACCGATACCCGGGGTAACGATTAGACGGCGCCATCCCTCCAAGCGGTGGGACAAAAAGTGCTCAGACCTGTACGCGCGGAGGTCCTCGGTGTATTTGGCCTTTCGAGAACAAGGCACTATCGATTTGCTCCGAAAGTACGATGTACTGGATAGACAAATGAAGAGCTTGATAAAAGCAAAATAACGCGGATACTGGCGGCGGTTTTTGAACGCGTTGTCGAGGGAAACAGCGATGAGCACTCTTTGGGATACCGCCAGACGCATGCGGAATCGTAACGTTTCTAATGAGTCCGAGGAGTATTCAGATCGCTGGATACTCGATTTCGCCAAAAAGGTCTGTCCGGACTCTGTCCCCGAACAGAAGACCTTTCGCGACGCGTTTTTAGTAGCTACGGAAGAGCCTCCATTTTCGATGTTGGAATTTGCAATGGCTCTCCTTTCGTGCAACAATAAAGCTCCAGGGTTGGATAGAATCAAATTCAACCTGTTGAAGAATCTACCCGACTCTGCAAAAAGACGCTTCTTGGGGTTGTTCAACAAATTTCTTGAGCTGAACATTGTTCCGCACGACTGGAGGGAGGTAAAAGTCATTGCTATTCGAAAACCCGGAAAACCTGCCTCTGATCACAATTCTTATAGGCCGATTGCAATGCTCTCCTGCCTCCGGAAATTAATGGAGAAAATGATCCTCTTACGGTTAGACAAATGGGTCGAAACAAATGGTTTACTTTCAGATACTCAATTTGGCTTCCGCCGGGGCAAAGGAACGAACGATTGCCTAGCGTTGCTTTCTACTGAAATTCAACTCGCCTTTGCTCGAAAAGAGCGAATGGCTTCTGCATTCTTGGACATTAAGGGGGCTTTTGACTGTGTCTCTGTAGAAGTTTTAACCGAGAAACTTCATTTGCAGGGACTTTCACCAAATTTAAATAATTTTTTGCTCAATTTGTTGTCAGAAAAGCATATGTATTTCTCACATGGTGATTCGACAACTTCCCGAATTAGTTACATGGGTCTTCCCCAGGGCTCATGTTTAAGCCCTCTCTTATATAATTTTTACGTCAATGACATCGATGAATGTCTTGCAAATTCATGCACGCTACGGCAACTTGCAGACGATAGCGTTGTATCCATTACTGGAAGCGAAGCTAACGATCTGGAAGGACCATTGCAAGATACCTTAGACAATTTGTCTGAATGGGCTCTTAAGCTGGGTTTCGAATTCTCTCCGGAGAAAACTGAGCTGGTCGTTTTTTCGAGGAAGCATAACCCAGCTCAGCTGCAGCTTCTACTAACGGGTAAAACGATCATTCAGGTTTTAGTCGCTAAATATCTCGGGGTCTGGTTCGACTCTAAATGCACCTGGGCTTGTCATATTAGGTATCTGACACAAAAATGCCAACAGAGGATCAATTTTCTTCGTACGATTACCGGAACTTGGTGGGGTGCCCACCCAGGAGACCTTCTAAGGTTATACCAAACAACGATATTGTCAGTTCTTGAGTACGGCTGTTTCTGCTTTCGCTCCGCCGCGAACACGCACATTATAAAATTAGAGAGAATACAATATCGTTGTTTGCGTATTGCCTTGGGTTGCATGCAGTCGACCCATACGATGAGCCTTGAAGTGTTAGCGGGTATTCTTCCGTTGAAACATCGTTTTTGGAATCTCTCTTACCGGTTGCTAATTCGATGCACAGTTATGAACCCATTAGTAATTGAAAATTTCGAGAGGTTGGTCGACCTTCAATCTCAATCCAGATTTATGACTTTATATTTTGACTATATGGCTCAAGATATTAATCCTTCTTCATACGATTCCTCCAATGTCGCACTTTTAGATACTTCTAATAATGCTATATTCTTCGACACCACCATGAAACAAGACATTACTGGTATCCCGGATCAATTGCGACCCCAAGAGATCCCTAAGATTTTTTCCAATAAGTTTAAACATGTTAGTTATGATAAAAGGTTTTACACTGACGGATCTAATCTAGATGAGTCCACTGGCTTTGGTGTGTTCCAAGAAAATTTTACCGCCTACTACAAACTCGATGCTCCTGCTTCCGTGTACGTCGCAGAACTTGCTGCTATTCAGTACTCTCTTGGAATCATCGAAACCCTACTCATAGACCACTACTTCATCTTCACAGATAGTCTCAGTGCCATTGAGGCTCTGCGATCGATGAAGCCTGTGAAGCACACCCCGTATTTCCTGGGGAAAATACGGCGGTTGTTAAGTGCTTTAACAGATAAAAATTACCGGGTTACCTTAGCGTGGGTCCCTTCTCATTGTTCCATTCCGGGTAATGAAAAGGCTGACTCTTTAGCTAAGGTGGGTGCTATTGATGGCGATATTTATGAAAGACCAATTGCTTATGATGAATTTTATAGCATTTTGCGTCAGAGGACACTCAACAGTTGGCAATCATCATGGAATTCAGATGAACTGGGACGGTGGCTACATTCCATTTTTCCTAAGGTATCGACGAAAGCATGGTTCAAGGGGTTGAATGTAGGTCGAGACTTCATTCGCGTGATGTCCAGACTTATGTCCAATCACTACACGTTAAACACGCATCTCTTTCGTATAGGGCTTGTAGACAGTAATCACTGCGTTTGTGGCGATGGCTACCATGATATCGAGCATGTTGTTTGGTCGTGTGCCGAATTCTGTGGTTTTAGGTCCGAGCTTATAGATTCCCTTCGGGCCCGAGGAAAACAACCGAACGTACCCGTTAGAGACATTCTGGGAAGCGGTGATCTCCAGTACATGACACAGCTATACGGGTTTATAAAAAATGCTGACATTAAAATTTGAATTTTTATCTATTTGTTAGATTACAATTCCCGTCACAAACTGAAAGAAAATGACACACCATGCTGGAGACACTAAGACGAAGACTCGGCATCTTTATGTTCACGCAGACACCTCAGACAAAACTGCTCAAATAGAACTTCACTGCTAGCCATCTACAAATAAATTAATTCTATGACTTAATATAGTTAAAATGAAAATTGTAACTCCCCTCCTCTCACCCTTAATCCCCACTAGCTCGTAGTCGGCCGCGAGATATAAAAAATTGGCCTCCCTCTTTCTCCTGCTAATTTAGAATTAAAAAAAATGTACTTGGCTCAGTTAAACATAAATTGTATCGTGCCGTGTCAAATAAACTATTTTAAAACTAAAAGTAGTCATCTGGATTTTTTGCGTGATGTATTTGAAACATATTTATTTCATGGTATTTGCATATGTATGTTTTAATGTATGCTCATATGTGTGTGAATGTTAGGTTTTAAAGGTTCGGTATAGTTGTGCTTGTTGGCTATCAAAAATTCCTTATTTAGAGTAAAAAATGAAACCAGCAGAAATTTTTAAGATGTATTTTTTTCTCTTAAATCGTGTAAATCTATTTTAACATTTAATAAGTTTGAATGAGAAAGGCTGGGTCTTACCGCTAGGTGGATTGATTTGGGGTTTTTTAGAACAATGTATTAATTTGGCGACTTGTTTTCTCTTAAATTTAAATTTTATATGCATGCAAAATACAACAAAATTCACTCCACGACGATATCGTCTAGGTAGACAAAAACGTACGGCTCTAGTATACCATGGCCAAGGACTTTATCCATGAGTCTTGCCAGGGTAGCGGGACTGTTAATTAAACCTAAAGGCATCCGTGTGTACTGGAACAGCCCTTTTGTATTGTACATAAAAAGCTGTGAATTTTCGCGATTCTTTTTCGAAGGGCACTTGAAGAAAAGCTTTCGAACGATAAATGGATAAGTATCGTGCCTTTGGAAGCTGTCCCAAGATACGACCTGGATGAGGCAACGGATACGCGTCTCACACCGTCTTTACGTTGATTTTGCGCGCATCCAGACGCAACCGAACCTTATTGGGTTTGATTACTGGCACACAATTTAACGACGAGCCTGACGAACTTCATTCCAGTATTCCTATGCTTATCAGTCGGTTGAGCTCAATCGCAACCAGTTCATGCGTCTTAGGGGACATTACATAGGGAAACTGTCTTACTGGGGGTTTGCTTTTCCACTCTTCGCCTATAAATATCCTATGTTCAGCCCCGTTTGCCAACGTTAATTCTCCCTCGCGGGCAGGGAAAGATAACTTTTTCACATCGTCGATCTCTTTTTTGGTCAAAATTGTATCAGAAGTAGGCTGGGCACTCTCGACTTATGTGGCAACAAACTCTTCCCTAGCATCTCGTTTTGTGTGCTGAATTTTAAACTTCTTCCAAAAATTCATTCCACAAATGCAATTGATGGAAAGGTTTTTTAACGACTAAGGTAGGAACTATTTTGACTAATCGTTGTAAAATAAATGGAAGTTGAGCTTCGCCTAAAACGTTAGGCTCATCTCCGCTGGCGGATCACAAAATTACGTCTTTACGAAGACGTTGCATTTTTTTATTTGTAAGTTTAAAAAAAAAACTGTTTCGTTGATAAGTGTGCAATTGCGACCACTAGGGTAACGGGGGTATTTTGGCCAGCTTTGGGAAGTGTTCGCACAGTTTATTAAAAATAAACACAATTTTTCAACATAAATACCTACTCTGTTATACCATTGTTAAAACTAAGTGTCTATTTTAATATACACCGTTCAACAATGCAATATATTGAAAAATGTCCTAGAAATATCAAAATTTCTACGAAGTACTAAAAACATATTTTGGTCCACCAAATTTTTACTTTGGCCCACCTTTATATCTACAGACGTATATGGAAATAGTTCGGACTAATCATATTTAAGATCATCATCGGTATTTTTAGAGCAAAAACAGTGGGTTTGAGGGACATCCTTCTGCTGTGATTTTTTGTAAATTTTAGGCATCCAAAAATGAAATGATTTGGCTTATAGCGGTTTGACAGGCATTCTCATCTAATCTCATATCCATCGTTAAATGTGATAAATTAAGAAGTTATTACCTGTAAATTGTCACAAGCTGCTTCTTTGTTCACGTGCAACAGCCGAACGGTAATCAAAGAGATGTCAAAACTTGGCATGGCCAAAATATGTTTGCTTCAGAAAGAGGCAAACACATTTCGGCCATGCGTTTAACCACTTTTTCAACTTTTCCAACATGTTAGAGTATACTAACTGTTCCTATGACATTTTATTGATATTACTACAACAACGAATTGTTTCAAAAGCATACATATTTGTTACATTAGCTTCCGGACGTTAAGTTGTATATTACCACTTCCTCTTTTTTTTTTTTTTTTTTTTTTAAGGGGATTTGTTAGTAGCTTAAGTATTTATGATAAATATTAGTAAATAATGAGTATGTGTGTCCAATCACAAATGGTGATTTCTCAACACTGTTAGAAATTTGAAATTTTAATTGTTAGGATTTGTTTGCTTTCGCAATAAGGACTTATCATTCGTAGGGATTTAAACCTACTTGTCAGAAAGGGGGAAGTAAACTTACAACTAACTTAATTGCTAACTTATTGGCTATAAAGAGAGCTTATCGTAGCAATTGAGGATTGCAACGATTTTTGTCGAAAATTGTTAATAATTTTATTTGACATAGCTTCTAATGGTTCAACACCAGTAAGTCTATGTAATTCGAGTGTACCAAACCAAGGAGGACGCTTCAAAATCATTTTCAGAATTTTATTCTGAATCCTTTGGAGCGTTTTCTTCCTTGTTGAACAGCAACTTGACCAGATCGGTACAGCATAAAGCATTGCTGGTCTAAAAATTTGTTTGTAAATCAAAAGTTTGTTCTTTAAACAAAGTTTAGAATTCCTGTTAATGAGAGGATATAAACATCTCGTATATTTGATGCACTTGGCTTGTATACTCTCAATGTGCTCTTTGAAAATAAGTTTTTTACCACTTCCTCTTGATTTTAGGTTGACTCAGCCATGACTCTGAATATGTATGAACTAATTCCAAAATAACACTAACTAGAGCCAGTTTTCGCCGAAAATCATAGTGTTGTATAATTCTTAGGTGTGTTATTCAATGTTACATGCATATTTTTTTAATATTCATTGAATTTATCAGATAAAATGCGTAAAATGTTACCGGGTGGGCCAAAATATGTATGTGGGCCAAAATACCCCCGTTACCCTATCAAGAAGCGCATGAAGCGACATCGACATACTGTCGGTTATTATTCACTACTTGGTACACGCTCATAAATAATAACTCATGAGCCGAGCAACTCTGACTCATTTTAGAAAGATGTTCGTAGACATCAAAAAATGAGTACAAGTCCTTTTTGATTTTGAGTAACTTTCACTCTCTTTTTGGGTTCCCTTCATATAACTTCTTTCTGAGTAAAGTCGCATATAACGACGCCCATTTTGGATGTGATTCTGATGTGCTTTAGTTTGTAACATTTTTTTTAATTGTGTACGCCCTGAAGTGAAGTCATTATAATTGTTTATTTATATCACCAGGTATAATTATTTATGATTTTGTGGTGTCGTTCATTGGCCATGCCGGATTATATCCAGTAATGAAACTGAGCTGTACCCAAAAAAATTATTAATATCGTACGCAAATTTTGAGTAATAATGACTCATTTTCAAAGACACCTAGTGTTACTCAGCTTTGAGTATTTGTGGAGTTACTCAGTTCCAGAGTTGTTCCACTTCTTACGAAAATGCGTCAAAAGTTACTGATTTGAAAGTTATTATATCCGAGCGTGTATGTGATGTGTAAGACATCTTTGGCACTTTCGTGCAAATCATCGTGTGCGGCTGTCCAGTAGGGGTGTGCGAAACTGGCTTTTCTGGTGTCGAAACGAAACGAAACGAAATTAACCCTTAATTTCGGTTTCGCCAAATTAGTCGAAACGAAATCAAGGCGAATTTCGAGTTCTCGAGACGAAACGAAATTGGTCTCTAAATTTCGCGAAATTTCGAAAAATAAAATAAATGTTTCTAAAACATAGCATTACAATGATTTGTAACGTTGGAGCGTACGCTAACGAAGTACCCTTCAGCAGATGATCGCAAGGTGCTTACCTGGTCGACGAAGAGTAACGTAGGTATTCAGATATCGATAAACCGACAATGACGAGAAAATCAAAAATGTTAAAAACTAAAATCTTGATGCATTCATTTATACAGATTATATTGCAGGTAATAGTAGCGCGATAGATACAAATGATATAAAGGTCAAACTCGAAATGTCTTGTAAATAATAATTTATTAAACTTCTGAACTGATTCTTTTGGTTTGAATGCAACTATGTTTAAAATAGTAATCCTTCTTTCATAGCACTTTAATCATTCAAAATCCAAGTTTTGTCCTAAAGCTCGAACTGGAAAACATGAGAGATGGTAGGTAGGTTTTCAACCATTCCTGTGAGTTTTGGTGTCCCTAGCAAAGATAACTTTTCCAAAGAGTTTAAAACGTAAAAGAGACTAATCCGATAACCAATTCCTCGGCGGCCTTCTGATGCATTTCTGCATTCTCTAAAAGCAGCAAAATTCACAGGAATGGTTAAAAAGCTGTAAAACCTTTGGAGGGCAACTTTTTTTCCGCTTTTGTCGACCAGTGTTATTGAATTTTTTTTAACATCGTTTAGTCAGACTAGACTAAGTGACATCTTTATCAATTCGAGGAAAACAAAATTTAAGTTAACTATTCTGTAAACTTTGAAGTTTTCAATATTTTTGCACATTTTTTAATATAACTTAAAATTACTTTTTAGCTGAGCAGTTCCACAAAAAATGTCCCAGTTTCAATATTTTTTGTCATTTTAGATTTGGCCTAAACTTTGCATAAACGTTTCTATAGGCTGAGAAGCTATTTAAAATGCTATTTTGGGAGGGTTATTGTGATTAGAAATATTTTCAGAGCCAAAAGTTTTTTGATCAGTGTGACGTCTCTGGAAAAGTTTTAGACAGTAATTTTATCTTTCCGATAGAAAAAACTCTAAAAAATTATTTTTTTTAATGTAAAAGAAACATTAAAATTAATATAAAAAAGCTTATTTTTCAAAAATCTTTTTTTTTGTATAAAAATTACAAAAAAATTACCGAAGCGATGAAGAAGTCAAAAAAAAGTTATATTTAAAAAAAAATTACAACATGTTTATTTTTGGAAGGACAATATTTTTATCTACAACTTTGCCAAAGGCACTATGCCAATCAAACCAACTGTTTCGATTATAAAAATATTTTAATTACCCACAGAGTGTCCAATTGGAGATTAAATTTATTTTTTCAGCTAAATCGGTTTGTTTTACTGGCATAACTAGTGTCTCTGGTAAGGTTGTAGAAAATAATTTTGTCCTAAAAAAATATGCCCTGTGAGTTTCTGCGACACCAAAAATAATAAAATGCATTTGGGACCATTCATAAACTAAGTGGTCATATTTTGATCCCTTTTATACCCCCTACTCCCCCGTGGTCTTTTGTTTTGTGATATATGCAAATATATGTACAATCAAGTATGAAAAATTTATTTAAAAAATGAAGGTTGAAGAAAACTGATTATTAGTTATTGCGCAAATTGTAAATAGAATTTTCAGTAATATCATTTCCTCAAAACCAAAATAACAAATAGATAATGGTTGTTGAATTTTTGATAATATTTCATTGTCTTTAACAAATATAATAATTTCCTTACCTGAAAGTAATTTAAAATACGCTTTTCTTATTAATTAGTCGTGTCAAATGAATTTATTAGTTAAAAAATTGCAGAAGCTTCGTCTTGACTTAGTGGCAATAATAAATTATGAGTCAGAAAAAAGACTACGTGGTCTATTCGATAACCCCCACACCCCCCGCGTGATTTTTCGTGGTCTTTTGATACCCCCCCCCCTTTCCCTATATATGACTACGTGGTTTGGGAACGGGCCCTTTGAAACAAACCAAAAATTATTTTTCTTTCAACCAATCAACAGTTAGAATGGAATGTTGTAGTGCAACAAACAAATAGTTTTCTCTTTACTCAATTAAGTTATTCGTAATCATACTCGTTCTCTTATTTCTCGTTCTTTCTAACCTTTCTTTTCTTCTACCTTGTATATTCGTTAAATGCAAAGTCAGAATCACTTTTATGCTATAATCTGAACTTGTTTTTGACATTGTAAAATTTGGTGTCCCCTAAAACAAGAGTAACATTCCTCAGTTATGTGTTCAACGAGAGCGAACCATGTACTTTTTATTCATTCATCGATAAAGTATACTTTTTTGGTAACACGTTCAAAATATTTTTGATAAGGTACCTGGCAATTTTGAAACCTATGCTGACTTTGAAGTCAGAGTGTTTTGAAACAATACTAAAAATTCAGGCAATTACAACTTTTTCTTCTCGACACATCGATCTGCACACTTTAAGGCATGATATCTGTTCAGCCTAGTAATAGCAATGAACTATCTGAAAAAACACATTTAAATACACTATGGTGTGCGAAGAGGAGTCCTCTAACACAGAGAAATCCGAAAAAACGCATGACAATTTTTACAAGTCGAGTAGCATAGAACATTTGGCCTGTAAGATAGAGCTTCAGAGCTTTAGTTTTGACAGAAATTGCTATGCCCTCCTAAACGAAAGACAAAAAGTGACCTCTTTAACCTTGTGGGCTGCAAATATATCCACATTTTGATGTACGTAAAAGATGCGTACAATTTATTCCTACAAACAAATTACTAGATACCTTGTAGCGCATTTGGACGGCTTCATATTCCTCGAATATGACTTCTAGGGTTTGCAATATTCCCGGGAATCGATTTCCCGGGAAAAGGAAATGAAAAATCGCATTTCCCGGGAATTCCCGGGAACCGGGAACAGACAATTTTTTTTGCAAAATGTGATTTTAAATTAAGTTTATCAGTCAAAGATAACAAAAAAAATATTTAAAATTTCATTCTCAATTCGCATGAAAAACAAAAGACAAATAAAATACAAAACCTATTCAAGTTAACATGAAAAATCCGTAATCGATCTGTAGCATATATTTGCAGAAGAGGAGAATTAAGGGTCTTCATGTCGTCAAACAATCGCTTCAGATCCGCTGACAATTTTCCGTTAAACTTAAAAATGTTATTTCCTTCTGTAAAACTTTGCTCAAGTCTGCTAAATCACCGCTGATGTTCGATTTCTAGAATACTTTCAAATCACCGATTACAGCTTTTGCTACACTTAATTGAAAACTGGTGTCCAATTCTTTCAGTTTGTTTAAAACTGAGTGTTAGGCAGGCATTGGACGCGGAAAATATTTGCTATATTCGGTACGGATTTTTTGAGCAAAATATGTTTTACACTACAATAAATATTTACTTGAGCGGTAGCAAACCTATTCGCTATTTTTTTTTTTCATTTAAATATATTTGCTATGCCATTGTGATATTTTTAAATAAACTGCGTCGCAAATCTTCTTTTCTAGTTTTATTGAATTATTTATTTCAGGTCGCACTAGTTTGACGTATTTAATTTTATTGCAATATTGCATAGGAAACTATAGTGAATCTTACAAAATTTTTACCGGAACTCGGGAATCCCGGGATCCCGGGAATCAATATTTCTGTTCCCGGGATCCGGCAATCCCGGGAAAAGCTATTTTCCGGGAAATCGTTCCCGGGATTGCAAACCCTAATGACTTCAGTGATGACATGAATTTTATGCTCTGCGTGAATAAAAAATACCTCCCGCATGATGTTACGGTTTTGTCTTTAAAAACAAAAATTACCGGCTGAGAGTTTATTCTTCTATGTCTGACTCAGTATACCAGATATCTGTTGAGATATATTCAATTTAATTTATAGTCGCAATGAGCACAAACCAAAATAATGTAATAATGTGCATCGAAAATTTGGTCCGAAATTTCGCGAAATTTCGTGATCGTCGAAATTGGAAGTTTAATTTCGCGAAATTTTAGGCGGAATTTAGCGAAATTCAACGAAATTTTTCGGCAATTTCGCGAAACCGAAATTTCGCGAAATTTCGGAAAATTTCGAGTTTTGCGAAATTATACGAAATCATTCGAAATCTCGCACAGCCTTACTGTCCAGTACGCAGGTGGACTTTTCACTTCAAAAAAATCATTTCCTACGCATTGATATCCTGCGAACTGCGATTTAGAATGCATCCAGTCCAAGTCCTCCTGATTCAACAACGGTCGAGGAATCAACATGTTATCTGCAATACCGTCAGAACTATTCTCTTTTAAAGTGGGAACGGGTAGGGTTACATTTGAGTTAAGATCAGGGGGAACAAGGGTTTCCTAATCAGTCGATGACACAGAAGTTTTATTAATACCAATCGCCTCAGCAAATTCGACCAAAACGTTTTGTATGTGACCGTACAAATTAGGCGAGCCCGTGAGTCAGTCAACGCTGTTATCATGCGAATATTAAGACACAACATTCTTGTGTAAATGATTTTCCGTGCATCTTCACTTATATTTAATTCCAACTCATATTTAAATTCGGAAAACTTAAGCATGCAGCTCTTGATTTGGATCTGCCCCAGAAGTTCGCAAAGATTTATAACCATTCCCTTCTTTTTCCGCTTTTAGCTGATTTTTCAACCATTTACGTTTGTGCGATTTGTCGAGACCTGTTGAGAGATGCACGAGAAACCAACTCGTGATTTGATTCCTCATCAGTCAAATATTCCACTCTTATTCCATAGTACCATCCAAACGATAAAAACGATCAAACGGTGTATGACATTTCTACTCGAACTGGCACGGAACTGACGGAACTTCCATAGTATGATTTCTCATCACTCGCAACGATTCGTTTTTTCACACATAATGACCTTTTTACCAGAAAATCTTTAAACTGTGATATTGATCTAATGACAATGAATGAACGATTGGCAAATGAATTTTCTCCAGGAGACCGTTTGAAAAAGGGATTTGCTTCTGGCACAGAACAGATGTGCAACTTCGAACAAAACTCTGCAGCAAATCGGTGCCCAAGCTGTCGCATTCATTTTTTGCTGTTCCATCCTACATTGATTTTACAGTGCATCGTTCGTACAGTTCGCTCCAATAGTTTGAACATGTACCAAAATACTATTTTTTTTTTGCTTTAATGTCCAGGCAAAAAGGTGATCTTGAATAGTTGAATCTATCAAAATCAAGCTAAGACAGGATCGCATTCAAGAGATCTTTAAAGTGGAAACTCAGTAACAATTCACAATCAACGTCAATGAAACAAATTACACTAAAAATCTTTCAACCATTCAAACATTGTCTAACAAATTTTCTTGGATCGTACACTTCACGACTGCTAAAACTATTTTGCCTGTTAGTTGAATATTTTCCTTGGACTTGGAAACCGAATTTCTCGATCAACGACAATATTTATTTCTCGTACCGTTTTTTATACCTAACATTGCTAGAAATGCATATCAGACGCGCTGTACAAACACTGCTTACTTCATTAGGTACAATGTAAAAATTGATTGTCGTTAGTCAAGATATTCAGTTTTCAACTTGGGCAACAATGAAATTCATTAAAAATATATCTACATAAAAACCGTTGCACGCATGCGGGTGGTACTGTACGTTTGTCATGGAAAGGCACCCTCGCCATACCAGTACCGGGGAGAACAAAGGATTTTCTCGATGAAAAAGCGGCGAGAGCTCATACAGTTCTTTTGTTGAATGAATGGAATATAAGCGTAATGAAATTTCGAGTGTAAAATGCATGCTCTCCACCGCTAGATGTCGATACTTAAAATAAAGAGATTTTGTCTCGTTTTTGGTTCTTCAGTTGAACAGATGTGCTTCTGGTCTAGGAAGCAAATAATTTTTTCTTAAATTTTGCGTTGGGGGTCAATTGTTACAAATCACTTGCTTCTTGCTGCTTTTTACTCAACAGCTTTGGGTCGTTATCTTGATCTTCTGAAGAAAACTCTATTGGGCGGACTTTCAACCCACCTATACCGTTGGTCACTGAGTGAAATTCACAAAAAGTATACTATGGAGCAGAAACAAGTCAAAAGGACTCACAATTAATTTAAGAACAGCTTGAAAATTACGAGACCATACGAAAATAACCCGGAGGGTGTCACTGTTGCACTATGAATGGCTTCAACTCGCCTTTCACAACGGCCGCGGTTTTTAACGACGCGATAAAATTATCGTACAAAATAGTCTTACAATTTGCCCACAAAAGGTCTCACTTAACCCTTTATAAGGCCGTGGAAACTGCGCTAGAAACCGATAAATGTTCAGTAAAACGTGAATAAAATGTGAAAATTATCCCCAAATTAACATTGCACATTTCTAGCAGTTTCAGAAAATTTAGAGTGTTGCAAGTAAACCTTAGAAAAAACAATTGCCACTGCCTCATAAAAGGTTAAGGTGTTATTGCGCCAAAACTTTCGAAACACGGCCTTGAACGCGCTACAGCACTCCTCCGGTTTATAATAAAAATTCCTTTCTATATTTGCTATCCGACCCTTTTATTTACAACCTGTCCGCTTTCCATCGTAAACCCTCCCTGTCGCGTAGCGCACCGCCTCGTTGTTTGTACACGACGATTCGAAACGTCTTCAAACTTATCGTTTAGTTTGGTGCCAGGGTTTTATTTATCATTATTTGATTTTTTTAGAACAATTTATTAATTTGACCTAATCTACGACTTGTTTTCTCTTAAATTTGAATTTTATATACATGAAAAATACATAAATTTTAGTTTTGAAGTAGTTTATTTGACACGGCACGATACAATTTATGTTTAACTGAGCCAAGTACAATTTTTATTAATTCTAGATTAGCAGGGAAAAGAGGGAGGCACAATTTTTATCTCTCGCGGCCGGCTACGAGCTAGTGGGGATTTGAGGTGTGAGAAGGGGAGTTACAATTTTGATTTTACCTATATTAAGTTATAAGACTTATTCATTTATGCATGGCTAAGCAGTGATATCTTATTGAGCAGTTCTGGTCTGAGGTGTCTGCGTAAACATAAAAATGCAGGATCTTTGTTTTAGGGTCTCCAGCATAGTGTATCATTTTCTTTCAGCGTGTAACGGGAATTGCAATCTAACAAATCGATAGAAGAGTTTCATATTTAAATCCCAGCGTTTTTTATAAACACGTATACTGCCCATAATCGCATATCAGTCCCAGCTTCATTTTCATCAAGTTGACAAAACAGCGCGTAAAGGTATTTTTCTTCCTTAAGTTATTTCAGCTGTTGAGCGGAGCGTGGTTTATTCCCATATTTTCGACATAATATCATGAGATAGACATTTACCATAACTTCTCTAGAAAAACGACAAAAATGCAGGTGGGACTGGTAAACGATTATAGGCAGTATAGCTGTGTCATGTACTGGAGATCACCGCTTCCCAGAATGTCTCTAACGGGTACGTTCGGTTGTTTCCTCGAGCCCGAAGGGAATCTATAAGCTCGGATCTAACACCATAGTATTCGATACACGACCAAACAACATGCTCGATGTCATGGTAGCCATCGTCACAAACGCAGTGATTACTGTCCACAAGCCCTATACGAAAGAGATACGTTTTTAACGTGTAGTGATATCACGCGAATGAAGTCCCGACCTACGTCCAACCCCTTGAACCATGCTTTCGTCGATACCTTAGGAAAAATGGAATGTAGCCATCGTCCCAGTTCATCTGAATTCCATGATGATTGCCAGTTGTTGAGTATTCTCTGACGCAAAATATTGTACAATTCATCATAAGCAATTGGTCTTTCATGAATATCACCATCAATAGCACCCACTTTAGCTAAAGCCTTTTCATCGCCCGGAATGGAACAATGAGAAAAGACCTACGCTAAGGTAACACGATAATTTTTATCTGTTAAAGCACTTTTTTTTTCCTCATATCATTTATTTGACACGGCACAAATACAATTTAATGTTTAACGGCGCCAATTATATCTGAAGACTTAAAATCTTAAAGCAAATTTTTTATCCTCGCTGCCGACTACGAGCTGAAATTAAGTCTATCTTAAAACTAGGATGTATTTTTCAATCACTGTTTTGTAGTTTGATGGTCGTCTGATGCTCTTCGAATGGCCATGAATATGCAGCATGTATGGATTTGTTCTGCTGAGCCACGATGTCATGAGCTGGAAGAGGGGCTTGTAATTCTCGGGTCCTGAAGGTATTGTGCGGGGGCTAGTTGCTGGTTATGGTTCGTTGTTGTTGTTCGCTGGTGTTCAAGTGGCCTATGGTATGTGCCGCTGAGCCAAGATATCACTGAAGGCCTCGGGTTCTCAGGTCCTGGTGAATTCGTGTGGGGTGCAGTTGTTGATTCCAAAACCTCTGCTTAAGGTTCAAACGTGTTCTTGTCGTTTTGTTGGGTGTAGACGGAGGGGAACGGGACTAGACTGGGGCATGGATGGATTTTAGGAAAATGTATATAAGGGTCATGTAGGGTATGTCACGGCTCGCCAAGACATCACGAACAGGAACAGCTGGCCGTCTACCTCCGGCCTGAAGGGAAGCTACTAATATAGACCTGGCGTCAGGGTGGACAGGGCATGACCAAACAACGTGCTCTATGTCGTGATAACCTTCACCACAGGCACAGATACCGCTTTCTCCGAGCCCAATACGACGGAGATGCTTATCAAATCTATAGTGATTGGACATAAGCCGAGACATCACGCAAATGAAATCTCGACCTACATCCAACCCCTTGAACCACGGATTCGTCGATACCTTGGGTATAATTGAATGTAACCACCTTCCCAGTTCCCCTCTGGTCCAAGAATTTTGCCAACTGATGATCGTATTCTGACGTACAAATGCAAAAAATTCATTAAAGGCAATTGGTCTTTCATAAATATCACCGTTTGTTGCGCCCACCTTAGCCAAAGAGTCCGCTTTCTCATTACCCGGTATCGAGCAGTGAGAAGGGACCCACGCTAAGGTAATCTGAGTAGATTTTTCGGATAAAGCACTCAGATGTTCCCGTATTTTCCCCAGGAAATACGGAGAGTGCTTAACATCTTTCATCGATCGAAGAGCCTCAATGGAACTGAGACTGTCCGTAAAGATGAAATAATGGTCCGTGGGCATTTTTTCGATAATCCCTAGTGTGTACTGAATTGCAGCTAATTCTGCGACGTAAACAGAAGCAGGATTATCGAGCTTATGGGAGACGGTTAAATTGTTATTGAAGATACCGAAGCTAGTGGACCCATCGATAACTGATCCGTCAGTGTAGAACATATTGTCGCAGTTGATGTTTCGATATTTATTGGAAAAAATTTTGGGGATCTGCTGCACGCGTAAATGATCCGGGATTCCACGAGTTTCTTGTATCATGGATGTATCGAAAAACACAGTAGAATCAGAAGTTTTTAATAAGTTGACACGATTTGGAATATTCGGAGAAGGGTTAATATTTTGTGACATGTGATTGAAATACAATGTCATAAAACGGGTTTGAGAATTAAGTTCGATTAACCTTTCAAAATTTTCAATCACAGGACGGTTCAAGACCTCACATTTGATAAGAATACGAGAAGACAGGCTCCAGAAGCGGTTTTTCAATGGTAGAACTCCAGCTAAGAACTCCAAACTCATCGTATGGGTTGATTGCATGGAACCTAAGGCGATACGCAAACAACGATATTGTATTCGCTCCAGTTTGATCAAATGTGTGTTTGCTGCGGAGCGGAAGCAGAAACACCCGTACTCAATTACCGACAATATGGTTGTTTGGTAAAGCCTTATAAGGTCTCCTGGGTGTGCTTCCCACCATGATCCGGTTATTGTACGAAGAAAATTCACTCTTTGTTGGCTTTTTTTCATCAGATACCTGATGTGACAACCCCAGGTGCCTTTAGAGTCGAACCAGACACCAAGATACTTGTGTACCAAAACCTGAGAAATCGTTTTACCCATTAATTGTGGCTGGAGCTGAGCAGGTTCGTGCTTCCTAGAAAAAACTACTATCTCAGTCTTCTCCGGAGAGAATTCGATACCTAGCTGTAGAGCCCAAGCAGACAAATTGTCCAAGGTATCTCGCAATGGTCCTTGCAAATCGGCAGCTTTGGCTCCTGTAACAGAAACCACGCTGTCGTCTGCAAGTTGTCTTATCGTGCATGAATTTGCCAGACATTCGTCGATGTCATTTACATAAAAATTGTAGAGAAGGGGGCTTAAACATGAGCCCTGGGGAAGACCCATCTAGCTAATGCGAAAAGTTGCCAAATCGCCATGCGTAAAATGCATGTGCTCTTCGAACAACAAATTGTGCAAAAAATTGTTCAAAATTGGAGAAAATCCTTGTCGGTGAAGTTTCCCGAAAGAATGTCAATAGAAACGGAATCAAAAGCCCCCTTAATGTCCAAGAACGCAGACGCCATTTGTTCTTTGCGAGCATACGCCAGCTGGATATCTGTCGAAAGCAACGCAAGACAATCATTCGTCCCTTTAGCACGGCGGAAACCAAATTGAGTATGTGACATTAGACCATTTGATTCGACCCAGTGGTCTAAACGACGGAGTATCATTTTCTCCATCAATTTCCGGATACAGGATAGCATTGCAATCGGCCTATAGGAGTTGTGATCAGAGGCTGGTTTTCCCGGTTTTTGGATGGCGATCACCCTCACTTGCCTCCAATCCTGCGGTACAATATTTTGCTCCAGGAACTTATTGAACAAGTTCAACAAGCACCTCTTGGCATTGCCGGGTAGATTCTTCAACAAGTTGAATTTGATTCTGTCTAACCCAGGCGCGTTATTGTTACAGGACAGGAGGGCAATTGAAAATTCTGCCATCGTAAAAGGTGATTCTATCGCGTCGTGGCCCGGAGACGCATCGCGAACAAAGTTTTGCGCAGGAACAGAGTCCGGACATACTTTCCTGGCAGAATCAAATTTCCACCTACTTGAAGACTCTTCGCTTTCGTTGACCGTTACGCGATTCCGCATTCTTCGGGCTGTGTTCCAAAGAGTGCTCATCGATGTCTCCCTCGACGTCTCGTTCACGAACCGACGCCAATATCCGCGTTTCTTTGCTTTAGCCAAGCTTTGAAGCTTAGTATCAAGCTCCGAATACCGTATATAGTCGCCAGGTATACCTTTCTTCTTATAGGCCAAAAACGCGTCGGATCTTTGCGTGTAGACATCGGAGCACTCTTGGTCCCACCACGGAGTGGGAGGCCGTTCTTTGATCGTTACGCCGGGATATTTCTTCGTTTGGGCTTGCAACGCGGCGTCGAGAATCAAGCCCGCGAAGAGGTTGTATTCTTCAAGTGGTGGATGATGTTGAATCGACTCGACAGCTTCTGAAACCATTTCCTCGTATAACTTCCAATCAACATTTCGTGTGAGGTCATACGGAATGTCAATTGGCCGCATGCGAGTTGACCCGTTGGTAATTGAAATAAGAATAGGCAAATGGTCGCTACCGTGAGGATCGAGGATTACCTTCCATGTGCAATCCAACCGTAGCGACGTCGAACATAAAGAGAGATCCAAAGCGCTTGGGCGCGCTGGAGGTTTCGGGACACGTGTCATTTCACCGTTGTTTAGAATAGTCATGTCGAAGTTATCGCAAAGGTTATAAATTGAAGAGGAGCGGTTATCATTAGAAGGGGAACCCCAAGCCACGCCATGAGAGTTAAAGTCTCCCAAAATCAAGCGTGGCGAGGGAAGAAGTTCTATTAAATCAAAGAGCAGCCGTTGCCCAACCTGTGCTCTGGGAGGAATATATATTGAGGCAATACAAAGCTCTTTACCTTGTATTGTCATTTGACATGCGACAGCTTCGATGCCTGGAATCGAGGGGAGGTTAATACGATAAAAAGAATAGCACTTTTTAATCCCTAAAAGTACTCCTACATATGGGGAGTCTCGATCAAGGCGAATAATATTAAAATCGTGGAAGTTTAGATCAGTATTCGAAGTTAGCCAAGTTTCACAAAGGGAAAATGCATCGCATTTGTTTTCATTTATCAAAACTTTAAACGAATCAATTTTTGGTAAAATACTTCTACAATTCCACTGTAAGACAGAGATAGAATCCTTCACATAAGCAGATGAATTAGGCATCGAAGGATACGATCGCTGCAAGGAGGGGCCATTGAGCAGTCAACTGCTTCAAAAATGTTCTAACTGTTGGGAGGAATGCTGTAAGAAAATCTTTTATTGGATCGGGTACATTGAAAGTTTCAAAAATCCAGTCCACAATGTCAAAAAATTTCACCAATCCAGCATTTGATTTTTCAACTGGATGTGCAAAAGGAACAACTGGGGTTTTAGATGTTCCAGGAAGTGCTGGGAACTCCTTCTGGGACTTTAAATTTGCAAGCCCAGGAGGGGTTGGCTTCGGTTTTTCCGCTGCACTTTTAGGTTTGTTTGTACCATTCATTTCACTTTGGGAAATCTTAGGACCTTTTCGGGGAAGTTTAGGAGAGGAAATATTTTTCCTCTTTCTAGACTCCCCAGGATTGGCATAAGATGTTCCCTCTGGTGAATCGTCAGAATCGGTTTCATCAGAGGACAACAGATCAAAGGGGTTCGAAGTAACGGGAGAAGTGGTAACGGTCTTCTTCAGCATGTCAGCGTAGGAACGCTTTGAACGCTCTTTGAGAGACCGTTTTATTTTATCCCTGCGCTGCATGTACACCGCACATGTCGAGAGCTCATGCAGATTTTCCCCGCAGTGAATACACTTTACAGCGCTAACACTGCAAGAGTGTTCCGCATGAGTCTCCCCACACTTGCCACAACGTGCCTTATTGCAGCAGTAGGCGGCTGTATGGCCTAACTGCTTGCAATGAGTGCAGTTCATGACGCGGGGAACGTATAGCCTCACAGGGAGACGAACCCGGTGGATCGAGATGTGGCTTGGTAGTGCAGACCCGGCGAACGTAACTCGAAACGAGTCTGACGGAGTGTAAACTTTTTTGTCACCGACGATCGATACCGACCGCAATTGCTTGCAGTCGAGCACCTTCACATCGAGACATGTGTGGTTTTTAGAGCACCCTTTAGCACTTTTCAATATACACTCGACGGACAGACTCGAATCGGTCACGACACCGTCGATCTCCACATCTCTAGCGGGTACATAGACACGGTATTCCCGAGTAAAAAGCTCGGAGCAAGCTATATCGTTGGCCTCTTTAAGGTCATTGACCACGACACGGAGCTTGTTCGGCCTGATTTTTAAAATTTCAGTCACAGCTTTAAAGTGTGACGTCAGGTCTTTCGAAATCTGTAGAATGTTTAAAGATTTCGATTTCGGCCCCGCTTTAGGCCTGAGGTAAACTGCCACCGGAAGAGTCGATCCATCTGGATACAATCTGACACGTGGGGGAGCTGAGGAATTAATATTAGGAGGGGGTGCAGGAGGGACAGGGTCGAGGGGATTCGAGGATGGAGGTGCGGGAGGTGGGGGGTCTACATCCATCGCGCTAAACCTAGCGCGCCGATGGGACAGACAAGAAGCACGTACCTTCCTTTCTTTTTCTCCTTCGTGTTGGAGTGCACTGCACTCACCACCAAATCGTTCGACAGCAGGCAGCTACAAAGCGACACAGTAACACAAAGGCGCTTGACCTTGCGATACAGCAATCTAGACAAAAGACACCGGTCAAAAAATGCCACCACTTGCACACACGTATTGAAATTTATCGGAGCGAATTCGAAGCACAACCGATGCTGATGCGTGTTCGGCACAGAATGGTGTTATTAAAGCACTTAAAAACCGCCGTATTTTCCCTAGGAAAAACGGGGTGTGCTTCACAGTCTTCATCGATCGCAGAGCCTCAATGGCACTGAGACTGTCTGTGAAGATGAAGTGGTGGTCTATGGGTAGGGTTTCGATGATCCCAAGGGAGTACTGAATAGCAGCAAGTTCTGTGATGTACACGGAAGCAGGAGCATCGAGTTTGTAGGAGGCGGTAAAATTTTCGTGAAAAACACCGAAGCCAGTGGACTCATTTACATTAGATCCGTCAGTGTAAATCCTTTTATCACAACTAACATGTTTAAACTTATTGGAAAAATCTTAGGGATCTCTTGCGGTCGCAATTGATCCGGGATACCAGTAATGTCGTGTTACATGGTGGTGTCGAAGAATATAGCATTATCAGAAGTATCTAAAAGTGCGACATTGAAAGGAACGTATGAAGAAGGGTTAATATCTTGAGCCATATAGTCAAAATATAAAGTCATAAATCTGGATGGAGATTGAAGGTCGACCAACCTCTCGAAATTTCCAATTACCAATGGGTTCATAACTGTGTATCGAATAAGCAACCGGTGTAAGAGAGATTCCAAAAACGATGTTTCAACGGAAGAATACTCGCTAGCACTTCAAGACTCATCGTATGTGTCAACTGCATGCAGCCCAAGGCAATATGCAAACAGCGATATTGTATTCTCTCTAATTTCATGATGTGCGTGTTCGCGGCGGAACGAAAGCAGAAACAGCCGTACTCAAGAACTGACAATATCATTGTTTGGAATAACCTTAGAAGGTCTCCTGGGAGGGCACCCCACCGGGTGCCGTCAATCGTACGAAGAAAATTAATCCTCTGTTGGCATTTTTGTGTTAGATACCTAATATGTAGGGACAGTGGTAAATCGCGGTTTCGCGGAAGCCGCGAATTCCTTGAAATTCAGCATCGGCCGCGAAACTTACAAAAATTCGCGAAATGCCGCGAAAGTAATGATAAACAGCAACAATTTATGTCCACCATGAAACATACCAATTCGAAACCTGCGAAATTCATGGTAACCAGCAATACACACAAAGCTGAAGATTAATGGGCATCCCGATGACAACGGGAAACCTTTTCCTACGTAACCAAGGAGATGAAACAGTACTACTTCTCTCTTAAAATGCGAATTTGTCAGCCTGGGTTGAAATTGTCTTCGGACGGTTCGCTTACGGTTGTGACCTGCATGACAGAATTCCAGAGTGTGCAGTCGAATCGAAGTTGCAAGATGAACAAAGTACAAACCAGCATTTTCAAAAATACCTGACAGTGAGATTGGTATTATTACCTTGCTAGGTCAGTGCGTCTTGAGCAGGAATACCGAATGTGCAGATTTGTCTGCAAAGCACAGATTTTTGGAGTCCGAGTGCAGATATTTATTGATTTGCATATATTTGCAGTTTTTCCACGGTTTCTGCAGATTTCTGTCAGAGTCTCCTTATATTCGCGCAGATTTTCTTGAAATGTGTGCAGATTTTTACAGACTTTTGCTTGCGGGAGCGAAATTTTTTCGGATCACAGATGGATTTTTTTCAGATTTCGAGCACATTTTTCCGGTTTTTCGAGGGGTTGCAGACATTTTTCAAAAACATCTGGCATCTCTGGTCTTGAGCTGCCCGACAGGTCAGACGTGTTTTCGGTTGCTTGTGGACTGGTCTTTGACTGCCTATAGCTTCAAAGTTTGTGTTTTGTCAGTGCGTCTTTTAAAGATTACCTGAAAGTTATTTCGCATCAGTCTTTGTCAAGACTACCTACTTTTTAATTTAACAGTTGTTTTAATTTGTTTCGTATCCTGAAATGACAGGGCGAAAAAAGAAACCACGCATCACTACGAGGAGAAAGAGAGAGCATTCTCTCTCGGAAAATTAGAGTGTCTTAAGTGAAAATCCCTTTGATATTTTGCCTGAGCAAGAAGCTGGTGAAATGGAAGTTATTAGTGATGAAACTATACAAAATGTAAATTCTTTTGAAAAAGGAGAAAGTTTCACCTATTGTGGTAACTATTTCTTCTGGATTTAATATATTCAAAAAGGAACTATCAACGTTTGTTTCTGACGTTAAAGTTACCTATAAAATTGGCCGCTTATTAGCCGACTCAATAAAGGGTCGTGATCGTCTTGTTCAGTATTTAACTGACAAGATGTACAATTTTTTTACATATGACACCAAAAACGCCAAGGTTGTCTTGAAAGGTCTTACCAACGATCAAACCGTTGATGAGATCAAAATTACTTTGACAGAATTACTTGGCATAGCCAATGTTGCTGATTATCATATTGAAGCTTCATTCACTCTATATTCTGTTCGCAGCAGCTTCATAAGCACCGTAAGGGAGAGGTTCTCCTCCTGTGCGAGAGTATGACTGCTATGAGTGAGGGCTAGCATGTTTTCATTTTCCGTTCTAATTACACTCTCTCATTCTTAGCCAAGTGGTTCTTTCGGCAAACCGAATAATTACAACTCACCCGTTTGTTCGCTACTACGTGAAGTGTGATCGTTTTAAATGCTCGACTGCAAGCCGAAGTCTTCACGAAGAGTGCTAATTCCCACTCCCTGCGAACACCCCCTATGAAGCGATAAACTCGAGTACGATGCGCTAGTGGCTGGCTGGAACAAAGCCGTGTAAATGAAAGGCTATATTGCTTGCGCAATGCAGTGAATATAGGTATGAGTTGTTGCGGAACAGAACGGTCTATAAACCATTTTTTCGAGAAAGGGTTTTTCGCATAAACCGCGTCTACCCAAAATACTGAACTTAGGACATAATGGAAATTTAAAAAATCAAACTTTAAAGCTTATTATTGAAGTTGAAATTTCGTTCATAACAGAATGACCATTTTGTTTCGGAACAGAGTGGTCTACGTACATTGATCGATGTTATACCATCACGTGCAGGGGCGGATTAAGGCAAAGGCGAAGCAGGCGGTCGCCTGCTCGTCAATCATTGGAGGGCGCCAAATGTGGGAGCGAAAATATTGAAAACCAAAATCCAAACCACAATGATAGGTAGATTGAATGTTCGGCGAATTTAGTTGGTTATTTTTTCAGGATAGCTTATCGAGTCAATAAAAAATGCTCTCAATTGTTCAATAAGTGCGAAATTTGTTACGAAAAGTTGCGTCCGGATCTTGGCCCAGTTCGGTCGAGAATCGGAACAAGCTCGTTCCGGCCTGTTTTATATCCGGTGCGAATGGCTCGGTTCCGGTCCGCCCAAAGTCTGAGAACGAAAACTGTAATTTTTTTGGGCAAGCGTTATTTAAATGAAAATAAATCATCAAGTCTATTATGTATGTTAGAACAGTTTGATTGAGTTAAAACAATGCAAAATGAGTTTTTAAGTGAAATTTTACTTGACTTCTTAAAGTGTTTTAGTCAAATTTAAAGTGACACGTTGTTTTTGAACCACTGAATATGTACTTTTGATTTTTTTTTTTCGAAACATTGATTATAAATCGGATGAAAATTTGTTTTTTTTATACAATACAGGTCGGACTTGATTATTCGGAATGTCAAAAAAAATCATCGCGGATAATCGAATCACAGAAAAAACATTCGAATTTGCGATTAACGAACATTAAACAAATTTTTCCTGTTTTTTTTTGCGTAACCAGAAATTAATTCTTAGGCGAAAAGGGGCAAAAAATAAATTGGACATTGATTATTTTCACTTGATTCGACAATGTCCCAAACATGCCAGAAGTGACACAAATGGTAACATATATTCCAGAAGGGATGGTAAAGGTAAGATTTCGAAATAAAAATTAAAAACGAACAGCAAAAAAATAAAAAAATTATCATAAGTTTCACATAATAGCACTCGGGGAAAACGCCATTTGTCAACAGACCACGCAAAGTTCTAGTGATGTTCAAAATTGATTACAGCTAATATCATGTTGGTATTAGCTTGTCGGCGTTCTAGAAAATTACTAAAATTTTAGACTGTCGTAATTTGTCATTATGAGATTTCTGTCTTGCTTGTTTATTGACGCTTGGTTTTTCAAACAAAAATTACATATTTTGTCTTCTCAACCATAATATAATTGAAAAAATTAAATAAAAACATAATATATGCTTTTATAGACTATTAGGATATATTTAATAAAGTTTATTTGATTAGCTTTCTAAACTATACTGCCGCGCATAGCAAGGCAGTCCCATTTGCATTTTCACTAAAATTGAGTTAATACGCGGAAATGGTAGCTTACTATGCATAGTCTCGTAACAATAGATGGACTTGTTCTGAAAAACTTCGGGAAAACATCCAAGCATATTGTATCATCTCGTAAGATGCAATAGTATGAAATCATATAAAAACGAGCTTTTCTCGGCTTGCTGAAAATGCAAATGGGACTGACATGCTATGCGCGGCAGTATAGCGAAGCTTAAAAGTGTGAAAAATTTGGACAAATAAAATATTACTTTCTAGAACGCTGTTCTTCGATTGGTTACATTTTTAGTTTAGCTGCTTACCAACCACCCTAATGAAAAACTAGTTTAAGATACCTAATGTACATTCAAATAATTTACATCTGGTTTGGAACGATTTTTGCGAATGACCAGAAGCCAATTTTAGAATATTCCATTATAAGCCCTCGGTTGCCCAAAAAATTCCCAGAAAGTCGATTCTTGGCCAAAAATATTTTTTCGGGATAACACTAGTTCTCGACGTTTTAAGTATTTTTAAGACATTTGGCATCGAAAAAAAAAGGATTTTTGAATTAACGCTGTTTTTTTTTGTTGAATTAATGCGTTTTTACGCGGATATTCGATTTAACGCGGTTGTTCTTACGCGATACCGGGTTAATTAAAAAAAAAATTTGTCAGGTTTTGGAATTAACGCTGGTTTGGAACCCAAAAACTTCTGAGTATTTATTAAGTAAAAGACTTAATCAAAAAATCTCCGCCCTCCGAAAGAACGGAAATAACCGCCAAATAGGACAAGTTAAAATACTGGTCGTAGAGCGTCTCGGTTTCTTTTTCTGAAACCTTTTTTGGTGGGTGACTTTACGCGGATTTGTGAATTACCGCGGTTTTTTTACACGTTTTTTTAAGAGGTACGTTTCCCCCGCGTTAAAAAAAACCTGACTGTAAACAAAAAACGAAGGGGGGCGCCAAATTAAGTTATCTCCTGCAGCTCAAATCAGTTTTCGTCCGCCCCTGATCACGTGTGACGTGTGACATGTAATAGGTAGCAGATGCAATGTAGTGCAATATATCACATGCGATTTATAACATGTTGTATATGATATAACACCATGTAACACGTAAAATGTGATATAACATGTGCTCCGTTTTTCGGGAAGATGAGATGTGCGAGGGCATGCACAAAATTTTACGAACGTCCTTGCATGAGTTTTAGCGTAAGTTAGTTTATTTCGGAAATATTCAATTTATTTCTGAAAGACCATGAATTTTGAATTCGTTCACAACCATCCCCATATAAACGAACGATCTTTTAAAGTCTGAATCAATCAAGCAACGGTGTTTGCTTCCATTGATTTCTTTTACTTCTTCCTCCGCATCCAAAAATTTCTGCTTCAGATCTCCTCTTCCACTCGGCGGGCTCATTTCTATGGCCAGTTGCATTCACTACGAATATTTAACTAAGCTTCAACATGAACGCTCGTCGATTCCGCTCTTTGCAGACGATGACTTCGCTTCGGGAAGAGTGAAAGACAACGAGCAAAAGGGAATAGCAGAGAACACGAACACTCTCTGCTTATAAACAGAAAGCGGTGATTCAAAACGAAGGCATTGTTCAGTTCGCTCAAGAACAGATACAAAGAGAGTTTTTTCCGAACTAGCTTGGCCAAGATGAGTGCTTTTGAATGGTATGAGGCGAATATCAGCAACCCTGATGATAGGTCCCATAGTTCAAGACGAACCTTTTTCAATTCTTTTGCGATTTCGTAAACATCGCTATTTATTCACTGCGGCCATTTCGAGAATGTATCGGCAGATTCGAGTAGATAGTAGCCAGACGTCATTACAAAGAATTTTTGGAGAAAGGAGACTACCGATCCTTTAGAACCACTCGAATTGACGACAGTCACATACAGGACATCCTGCTCACCATACCTTGCTACACGCACTTTGAAATAACTGGCCATCGATGAAGCAGAACGTTTACCACTCGCGGCAAAGATTGTCGAAGATTTTTACGTTGATGACGTGCTCACTGGTGCCGATACCATTGATGACGCCGTAAGAAAGCGGAATGAATTGACACATTTGCTAACAAGCGGAGGTTTTCCAATCCATAAGTGGTGTGCGAATGAAGAAGCCATCATAGAATCTGTGCCTGCAAAGAACAGGGGAAAGCTTCGTACATTTGAGGATGCCGATGTTAACCAATCCATAAAAACGTTGGGATTACTGTGGGATCCCGCGAATGACACATTTTTCTTTTTGTCTGAATGCTTTGGTAGCACCTTTGAACAACATACGAAATGCAATGTGCTATCTGAAATAGCAAGGCTGTTTGATCCTCTCGGCCTGATTTCTCCAATCATTGTGCTAGCCAAGGCTATAATGCAGCAAATGTGGGTGAGCCATTTAGACTGGGATGATATGCTGAACGGCAAACTTTTGCAAGCATGGAAGACTTTTCGAGATTCTCTCCACGAAATTCAACGCATAAGAATTCCTTGATATGTAACATTTCTTGAGGCAAGTTTTTACGAAATTCAGGGCTTTGCTGATGTATCCAACCTAGCACACGGCGCTTGTATCTATATTCGTGCAGTGTCTGCTGAAACTATAAGGGTATCGTTAGTATGCAGTAAGTCTAAGATAGCTCCAAAACAAGCTGTCACCATACCGAGAATGGATCTGTGCGCAGCTCGTTTACTTGCTCGATTGGCATCCAAGGTGATTCCCGCTCTCAAAATGAATTTCCGACAGATCGTGTTTTACTCAGACAGCCAAATTTTACCGGCTTGGTTAAAGAAACCGTCTTCCCAGTTGAACGTGTTCGTTCGTAATCGAATAATAGAGATTAACAATCGCTCAGAAGGTGTCAAATGGAAGTATGTGAAAACCGAAGAGAATTCTGCAGATGTGATTTCTCGTGGCCAGTCAACTCAAATGCTAGCTGCCAACGACATGTGGTGACATGGACCACCATTTCTTTATGATCAAATGTATCAGACTATTGATCCCGATCCTGTTCCAGATGATACGTTACCTGAATTAAAACCTGTCACGATTGTGACATCATTTGTTTGTCTCCAACACCTTCCATTCATGTATGAGATAAGCTCATTTCGCAAGTTACAACGAATAGTTGGATATATTTTGAGATTTCGCAATAATTCAAAACATCCCAAATCTGAGCGAATTACATCGAGGTTTCTTACCGTTACAGGTTACAGAATTGAGACATTTACTGCATGTTATAGTAAAATACGTTCAATATACAATGCTAGAGGATGATATCAAAGCGCTGAAGGTAGGAGAACCTTCCCGCCGTCTCCATGGTCTTAATCCAACTCTTACCGATGATCTTTTGCGAGTTGAAGGACGGCTGCAAAATTCTCAGTTGCCATATGATGCCAAGCACCAACTTGTGCTTTCTGATAAGAACACAATTACGGAGAGTCTCATATGAGCTTTGCACGAAGAAAACCTACATGTAGAGCCATCAGGATTAATAGCAATTATACGCCAAAGGTTTTGGGTTCTCGATGCGCGAAATATTGTTCGCAAAATTATCAGATCCTGTATAGTATATTTTCGGTCGAGTCCTAAATTGATCCAGCCAATTATGGGAAATTTACCAAAATCCAGAGTCGTTTCTGCCGTGCCGTTTGAAAACACAGGTGTAGATTTTGCTGGGCCAGTTTTCATACGTCAAGGAATATAAAAGGTTATCCAAGTAAAAGCATATATTTCACTTTTAGTGTGCTTCACCACTAAAGCCATTCATCTCGAACTTGTCAACGGCTGCATGTTTAGCAGCCCACCACCGTTTTGTTGCCCGACATGGTCTGATTAAGGAACAGCACTCAGACAATGGTATCAATTTCGCTGGAGCTAAATCCGATCTCCATAAGTTAAATCTCATGTTCACGAACAACCAAACGCAGGGAAAATTGAACGATTTTTGTCAAGCACGTCAGTTCTCCTGGCATTTTATCCCACCCCGTGCTCCCAACTTTGGCGGTCTGTGGGAGGCCGGAGTAAAGAGCATTAAAACCCACCTCAGGAATATTCTACATCATGCTTTGTTGACCTACGAAGAGTACTACACTGTTTTGACGCAGATCGAGGAAATTCTCAATTCTCGTCCTTTATTTTCACATTCACCCGACCCAGGAGCACTTCAAGCAATAACACCTGCCCATTTCCTGATAGGACGGCCACTTACTGCCATTCCCGAGCCTAACCTGGAAGATATACGGACAAATCTATTGTCACGCTGACAACGTTTGCAACTATTGAGGAGTCATTTTTGGCGACGTTGGTCTAATGAATATCTGCATACTTTACAATGTCGTTGCAAATGGATCAAAAAATCTGAGAATGTGACCCCAGGAGTTGTAGTTTTACTAAGGGAAGATAATATTCCACCACAGGCGTGGAAATTTGGTAGAGTTGTGAAGGTTTATCCAGGAGCTGATTCTACCATAAGAGTGGTTGATGTTAAGACCTCAACTGGCATGTATCGTCGACCAGTGTCTAAGTTAGCTCCACTTCCATTCGAGTCGAACTTTCCACAATCAAAGGCTACTGTTCTCAGCCCGGGAGGAGAATGTTCGCAATCGATCATGCGAACGAAGTCGAAAGTCATCAACCTTTCCTATTCATCCTTCAAAACACATCCCGCAATTGCAAGCCGTAATTCATACAACGCAATGTGTGGTGTGAAAGGAGCGATGCTTATCAACACACATCGAGCCTCGTGTCGCAATAATGACGTGATGCCACCAACAAGAGACCTTTTATAGTTCCCGTCTCAAACAACGCTGATTGGTCGCCGGTTTTTAATAATTAAGAATAAGAAGAAAGCTTAGTGTACAAAAGTAGTTGCCTCAACATGATATTTTCATTCAAAGTTTATACGTTGTACTATACATATCGGAATAAAAGTTTAAGATTATTCGGGTCTTTTCTTAGCTACTTAACGCTACAACCTGCATTCAATGGTCTTTTTCAAGACCTGAAGAGTTTTGATAATTTTCTGCGGTTAGAGCATTCTTCCTCCACTTAGGTCCACGCTATCGAAGGCAAGCGTATGGTCTAGGAGAGACAACATACGATGAGTTTGGAGGTCTTAGCTTGAGTTCCACCATTGAAAAACCGCTTCTGGAGCCTGTCTTCTTGTTTTCTTATCAAATGTGAGGTCTTGAACCGTCCTGTGATTGAAAATTTTGAAAGGTTAATCGAGCTCAATTTTTAAACTCGTTTTATGACATTGTATTTCAATCACATGTCTCAAAATATTAACCCTTCTTCGAATATTCCAAATCGTGTCAACTTATCAAATACTTCCGATTCTATTTTTCAATACATCCATGATAGAAGAAACTCGTGGAATCCCGGATCATTTACGCGTGCAGCAGATCCCCAAAATTTTTTCCAATAAATATCGAAATATCACCTGCGACAATATGTTCTTCACTGACGGATCACGTCTCGATGGGTCCACTGGCTTCGGTATCTTTGAAAACAATTTAACCGTCTCCCATAAGCTCGGCAATCTTGCCTCTGTTTACGTCGCAGAATTAGCTGCTATTCAGTATACTGCCGCGCATAGCAAGTCAGTCCCATTTGCATTTTCAGTAAAATTGAGTTATTACGCGTAAATGGTAGCTAACAATGCATAGTTTCGTAACAATAGATGAGCTCAACAACTTTGTTCTGAAAAACTGCTGGAAAACGTCCAAACATATTGTCCCATCTCGTAAGAAGCAATGTTATAAAATCATACAAAACGCGTATTTCTCGGCTTGCTGAAAATGCAGGTGGGACTGACATGCTATGCGCGGCATTATACCATAGAGATTATCGAAAAAATACCCACGGACCATTATTTTATCTTTACGGACAGTCTCAGTTCCATTGAGGTTCTCCGATCGATGGAAGATGTTTAGCACTCACCGTATTTCCTGGGGAAAACACGGGAACATTTGAGTGCCTTATCCGAAAAATCTACTCAGATTACCTTAGTGTGGGTCCCTTCTCACTGCTCGATACCGGGCAATGAGAAAGGGGACTCTCTGGCTAAGGTGGGCGCAACAAACGGCGACATTTATGACCACCAATTGCTTTTGATGAATTTTTTGCACTTGTACGTCAGAATGCGATCATCAGTTGGCAAAATTCTTGGACCAGAGGGGAACTGGGAAGGTGGTTACAGTCAACATACCGAACTGTTGGAACGATTTGTTCCCAAAGCACGAAATCGAAAGCATCTCCCCTGGCAATCTTCGGCACTACGTCGTCTTAAATCAATTAAAAAAGCTGCATTGCGAAGGTTTGCAGCAAACGGTACGTTTTGTTTGCGTGAACACTATCGGCAATTGAATTATGAGTATAAAAGACTACGACGACGCTGCTACTCAAATTATGGCCGCCCCTGGAGATTAAATTGAAGACCGATCCAAAAAAGCTCTGGAATTTTGTCAACATGCAGCGGAAGCAATCGGGCCTGCCCTCTAGTATGGAGCTGGCGGACGAGAAAGCAGATAACTGCACCGCAATATGCAGACTGTTTGCCGATAAATTCTCAAGTGTATTCAACAATGAAACTCTTACCAATGACCAAGTTCTTGAGGCCGCTAACAACGTTCCTTCTAACGGACAATCAATCGCCTCGATTAACATCGATGACTCTATGATTCTAACTGCTGCTAGTAAACTCAAACATTCCTATTCTCCTGGTCCCGATGGTATCCCGGCCACGTTGCTAAAAAAGTGCATCACTGGTTTAATTATACCGCTGAGTTTTTTGTTTCAGTTGTCGCACTCTACAGGAACATTTTCTACAGCTTGGAAGCACGCATTTTTGTTTCCGGTGTACAAAAAGGGCGACCGTAAAAAAATTGACAACTACCGTGGTATATCTGCATTGTGTGCTATATCGTCACTGTTCGAGCTAATCGTACTACAACCAATTTTCGCCCAGGCAAAATATCATTGCTGACGAACAACACGGGTTTCTTCCGAAACGCTCATGTACGACGAATTTACTCTGCCTAACAAGTTTCGTAATTGACAGCTTCATTGACCGATCTCAAACGGACACGACCTATACGGACCTCTCAGCCGCCTTCGACAAAATAAATCATCAAGTTGCCGTTGCGAAACTTGACCGTTATGGCTTTAGCGGCAGCATGCTGTGTTGGTTAGAGTCATATTTAGTGGGACGAACTCTGAGTGTGAAAATTAACAACGAAATCTCAAAATCGTTCTCGGCTTCTTCCGGGATCGCGCAAGGCAGTCATCTTGGCCCACTAGTGTTCCTGCTTTACTTCAACGACGTGCACTATTCTTTAAAATGCCCCCGTCTTGCATTTGCCGACGATTTGAAGCTATTCAACAAAATCAAACATTCTGCCGATGCCGCTTTTCTTCAGGAACAACTCAACATATTCGCTTCCTGGTGCGAGATTAATCGTATGGTACTGAACCCGTCCAAATGCTCCGTTATAACATTTACGAGAAAACACAGGCCACTACAAGTTGACTACTTCCTAAATGGTTCTCCAGTACAGCGAGTCGTCTTCATTAAGGATCTCGGAGTACTTCTGGACGAAAAACTAACCTTCAAGCAACACATATCGTTCATCGTAGCGAAGGCTTCTAGACAACTAGGACTCATTTTCCGAATGACACGTGATTTCAAAAACATCCACTGCCTAGTCACGTTTTACTGTTCGCTTGTTCGGTCTTCATTGGAGTACAGTTCTACAGTCTGGGTGCCTCATTATAATAATGCTATCTACCGAATCGAAAATATCCAGCGCCGGTTTGTACGTTATGCCCTTCGAATGCTTCCCTGGCAACAGCCCATGCGTAATACCAGGTATGAGGACCGATGCCAGCTGCTCCAGATCGATACTCTTCAATTACGTCGGGAAACAGCACGCGCTATGCTCGTCTCCGATATTCTGACATCACGAGTTGACTGTCCTGCCATTCTGCGTCAAATCAACCTGCATGCTCCAACTAGAACCCTGCGAAGCATGCCAGCTTTGCACTTGCCCTTTCGCCGAACCAACTATAGCTCAAACAGTGCTATCACAGGTATTCAACGCGCTTTCAACAGAGTGTCGCTAGTTTTCGACTTCCATTTATCATACCGAGTTATACGTTCTAAATTTTTGTCAATGTTCCGGAGATATTTGTATTAATATTAGTAGCCATTAGAACAATTTAATTTATGCCTGTTGGAAATAGTAAATGAATACCCACGGTATCGACGAACCCGTGGTTCAGGGGGCTGGATGTAGGTCGAGATTTCATTTGCGTGATGACTCGGCTTATGTCCAACCACTATAGATTTGACGCGCATCTCCGTCGTATTGGGCTCGGTGGAAGTGGTATCTGTGCTTGTGGTGAAGGTTATCACGACATGTTGGTTGGTCATGCCCCGTACACCGTGACACCAGGTCTAAATTAATAGTTTCCCTGCAGGCCGAAGGTAGACAGCCGGCTGTTCCTGTTCGTGATGTCTTGGCGAGCCTTGACCTCTCCTATATGTCCCTTGTATACGTTTTCCTGAAATCCATCTACGCCCAAGTATAGTCCCACTCCTCTCCGCCTACTTCCAACAAAACGGCTAGAACACACTTAGACCTCAGATTTGGAACCAACAACCTGACCCCGCACGAATCCGACAGGGCCCGAGGAATACAAGCCTTCCATGATTTCCTGGCTCAGTGGAACATCAAGATACCCAGTAAACAACAAAACCAGCAATTAAAAAAACATTTTAGTTTTAATTCTAGGATTTAATTTGGCTCGTAGGGGAGGAGGATAAAAAATTTGCTTTTAGTTTTCAAGATACATTAAAAATTAAGACACTAAATTAAATGGCGCCGTTAAACATTTTTTGTATTGTGCCGTGTCAAATAAATGTTGTTGAAAAAAATTACTCATTGATATTACTCATGAAATGTATCAAAAATTGTGCACTGCGAGGAAGGAGGGTTGTGGGTACGTGTCCAGCGGCTTTTAGATCACCAATGGAATATACAGTGCTCAATGACAAATAATAATTGAAAAGAAAAGTCTTCTGAGGCTTTATGTCCTAACGTTTTCTTTTTCCAAGAAACTCAGAGATGCCACCGTGTGTATAGAGGCTGTCTATAAACCACGTTTTATTAACGGTTATTCCAGGTTTTGAATTGATTAAATCATACTTTTTTTTATAATTCGCATGAAACGTAGTTTCTGGTCAACCCCCTCCAGCCCCTTAATAGTCCACGTTGTTTATAGTTGCCCCTATACTTACTATTTAATAATGTTATTCATGTGAATTATTCGTTGGTACACTACTGTTTATTTTTCAGGTATTAAACTCAACATTTTGTTTTTGTAACGATGCCACCCCATAGAAGGGGTGAGTCTAGGCCAAAGTTACTGTATTTTTAGCAAAATATTGTAACTTAAACATATTTGCGGTAGTTGTTAACAAAACATTCAAGCACGCTTTGACGTAATTCATTGCAATCGCACAATCTTGAAAAAAATGGATTTTAGAATATTCTCACGAACATTTTTACACACCTAAAAAAATTCGCCGAATCTCGGCATAATTTGTGCGAGATTTGGACAGCCGAGTCCTCGGCAACCATCTCGGCTAAATCCATTTGGCCGAGAATTTCCGGAATCCAGTATTTGACAGATGTCATTTTATACCGGGAATCTCGGCACGCATTCGACTGTGCTCTCGGCAAATCTAACCGAGAGGCGGCAAACTAGTCAAACGGCTAGAGATTAATTTGGCTGAGAATTTTCTAAGAGTTTTCTTTAAAAAGATAAATTATAAGCTCGAAGAGTTTTGGTGAGTAAAGAAAGAAATTTATTTAAAGATTCTGAAAATCAAAATGTTTACAGAATATTAAAAGTCTCGCGTCCTCCTCTTGCAGTTTCTGTTGAACCGCGTCCATTTTACTTTGAGGTGCTTCTTTACGCTTAGTGTTTGTTTGCACCCGAGGCGTTTGCACGATTTTTTAAGCTATACTTTCTCGGGTGCGGGTCACTTCGCACGAATTTGTACTAGAGTTACACCGAAAAATAGGGCTGGGAAATTTTTTTTTGTGGACCCAACGGTTTGCAACTGTCATGAACTCTGTTACTGAAGCTTTATCAGAAAATTTTTCAACGAGTAAGTACAAAACGGCAAAAAGACGGGACGGTTGAAAATTGTCGAAAACCGGTACCATCCCGTTCAGAACGGTACGTCTGGTCAGCATAGACAAAATGCTTAGGGGCCATCCACATACCACGTGGACAGATTTTCAACGATTTTGACCCCCCCCTCCCCCTCCGTGGACAACTGCCCATATAAATTTTGAAAAAAAAAATGTATGGACCGTGGACATTAGCCAAACCCCCCCCCCCCAAAGCTGTCCACGTGGTATGTGGATGGCCCCTTACTCGATTTGTTACGTAGCAGCACGCTACCTTCACCATGCCATGCGATGCTGCCAAATTCATCCCGAACCATATCATATTCTTGGAGGTTTATGGTTGATGGTCCTTCCATTTGGCAGAATAAAAAAATTTCCAAAGACACCAGAACTTCAGAAAAACGAAAAAAAAGGAAATTGTGCGCGAACAAAAGAGCGAAAAAAAGCCAAAACCGATGTGAACAACGCTTATTTTTAATTGCCAATACCAGAGTGCAGAGAAGGCGGGATGAAAAAAAGTATTTTGACAGCATTATGTTCACATCGCACATGATCTCACGCACACCAACGCAAAGCTTTAGATCGTATATCGAAATCGTTTTTTTTATTCCACCCGAAAGATTGCACTAACCCCGTGGAATGAAGAAATTCGCTAATTGCTTTCCTTTTTACGATATATTTTCTTTCTTTATATCGAATTTCTTTATTCCACAAGCTCACCTCGTTTTGACCTGGAGTCGCTCGAACTGCTGTCGAAACCCTTCTTTATTCGCTTAAATTTGACCCAGAATTGACCTGGAAGCGCCTGCAAAACAGACAGGTTCGCACTGTAACTTTTGTCAGTTTTGCGAGTAGGTTCACCAATACTATTTTTTTCCTCTGTGTGGACTCATCACTGCGACCAGAGACATTTTGATCTGTTGTGATATTGGCCAGGTGTTTTCTGTACTCCGCACTTCATGTTATTGGCAGTATCACTGTTGAAGTGAATGATACGCTTTTTATTCATATCCGTGATTGTGTGTGAGAGTTTACACTCTCGTTTCTAGCTTACTGCTCTATTATACCGAGCCTCTTTCTATCCTACCAATATCGCCAAATTACAATTCCCTGAACTGAGACTACGCCTAACGTTCCTCTCTGGCCAGGTTTATTCTAAGACTTAGTATGTCAAGAGGAAGGAGTCTTATCGAATCTTCGTTCCTCGTGCCAATATCGGTAATTACAATTCCCTGTAGAGGATAAATATCCCTGAAATCAGTTTTATTTTAAGAAGGACTTATTTTGTCAAAAGGAAGGAGTCTTATCGAAACCTCGTTCCTCCTACCAACACTGCGTTACAATCACAATTCCCTGAAGAGGCACTCAATTCACCTCTGGTCAGTTTTATATAAGCAGGACTTATATTTTTGTCAAGAGGAAGGAGTCTCATCGAAACCTCGTTCCTCCAGCCAAGACCGCGCCATAATTATAATTCCCTGAAGAAAACTTTTTACGTTACTCAGAACAGTTTTTTTTATAAGAGGGACTTTTTTGGTAGGATGAAAGTCAGCAAGGGAACTATAGAAATCAGTTTGAAGGAAGAGTATGTAGTGGAGAACCTGAGAATAAACCCATGTTAAAGTCCTTTGACAACCAAATGGCCTGATTCTACTTAGATTCGAACCCACGACCACTCGCTTATCAAAGCGGACTCTGTAACCTTGCGACTACGAAGCTCCCTCATTAATACTATACCATTGTATCTGTCAAATCGGCCAAAACACGCGGGTGATGCTGGAAACATAAGAAAAATGTGATTCGTCGCTCTGTGCAGGGAAATCATGAAACGCTATTGAGAAATAATTGCTGCAGCAAATGTGTTTGTTATGGATTTAATGGAATAGGATTAGATTTGGATTCCGATTCCGAGTTCGAAACTGTTTTAATCACAATTTTCAGCAAGCCGTCGAGAACAAGCAGGAGTCGGGTGGCGAATTTTGTCATCGACGTAGTTGAAAAATATACGGATATACGGAAAAAGTATTAAGTATTTTGACAGCAGCATTACATCGCACATGATCTCACGCACACCAACGCAAAGCTTTAGATCGTAGATCGAAATCATTTTATTATTTCACCCGAAAGTTGGCACTAACGCCGTGGAATAAAGAAATTCGCTATGAGGTTGCCATGTTGCTTCATCAGGTTTTTGAGGCGCTGTTCTAAAGCATTTACACATATGTTACGAAGACTGCGACGGAATTCTGCATCACACTGATCTAACTAAGCCGCTTTTGCCTCACCTGTATCTCACTGCCTGCATATATTTGTTAACAAGTTCGACAGACTGAAACTGGTCGCCAACTAGCAGTTTTTTGGATTTTGAATGACCGTAATAAAACTGGTTTCTATGTTATATGACAGCAAGCTGGAGTGGTTTTATGGGGCAATATTTAGCAATAATAAAACAAATTAGAAAGCAAAATCGCATAGACTCTTGCCGGTTATATTGTAAGTTTTATTAGAGTTTTATTGACAGCTATAAGTATTTATTACGACTTCCTTTTTTTGGCAACGGGTTTTGCCGCCATGAAACCGTAGGTAATATTCATTGCTGTAATAAAAACGTTAGAAAACCAAGTAGCTATAGAATTGTTACTTGGGCTGTGTGCTCGTACGTAACACGTTTGAACAAATTTGTAAAAAGAAAAATGGTGTTCAACTCGTTCATGAGAATAACAGCTGTGTTGCCGAAACTCGAATCGGTTCAGCCGATGCTGTGAAAATCGGAATATATTTGTCGTAAGGGCAAAATTAAGTTGTTCTTGTCCAAAATAAATTGAAATGTTATATATGTAGAAAACCACACACCAGTTTTTTTATAGGATGCTATGGAGGTTGAAGCAACACTGCGATTCTATCGCAGAATAATGCTTAAGCAATTACTTTTGTTACCAGTAACTTTAAAATTGACCTTTTGTTTGTATAATTTCTGATACTTCAGACATTTTCACCTACCACCAACCTTATTTTTAAATTTATTTTCAAATGAATTATATTTTCTAAAAGAACTAAAACATATATATTTAGGAACGTTATTAGCAATGTTGTTTTAAAACAACATTGCGCATTCAAGGGTTAATTGACGACACTGATCAACTAAACCAAAAAAAATAAAGATTATCAGGGTGGCATGAAACCGGGAAATGCTAGAAAAAGCCGGAAATTTCTTCATGAAGATTTTTCTTTTTGTTCGTGCAACGTATTGTGTATCAAGCAATTACAAATGATGGAGGAGTTGGGGGTTTCATCCAGGGGCGACTCGTCCATAGATGCAACCTGTGCATTGCACATGGGAATGACAGACAAAAAAAACTTTCGAAACAAAACTTATTTATTTATTTCTTTACAAATTACCAACAGGCAGAAATAGCCCTTATGGTTACTGAAGCAATTATAAACTAATAAATCAATACAATAAACTACGGAACATTGAAACAAATTTAAATCTGATGACGCGAGCAGACAGATGAAAATCGAACACTTGTGAAACACGATTGAACGCTTTTTGAAGGCCAATAATGGCACTGTTTGCGCTGTAGTTGGTGCGAATGGAATGGAATGTGAAGCAATGAAACTGCGTAATACTCTTGAGGGTGCGTTTAAATTGATCTGACGGAGAATTGTAGGGCAATCAATCCTAGCGGTGAGGGCGTCGGAAACCACCATGGCGCGTGTTGTTTTTCGGCGCAGTTGAAGTGTGTCAATATGAAGGAGCTGACAACGGTCGTCGTACCGAGTATTCCGCATAGGCTGTCTCCAAGGGAGCAAACGGAGGGCATAGCGAATAAACCGATGCTGGATGCTTTCGATGCGAGGAATTGCGTTGTTTTAATGAGGGACCCAAACTAAACAGCAGTATTCCAGACAGGACCTAACCAGTGAAATGTAAAGAGAAACCAAGCAGTGAATGTTCCTGAAGTCGCGTGTCATTCGAATAATCAGTCCCAACTGCCTGGAAGCTTTCGCAATGATGAAGGAGGCATGTTGCTCAAATGTGATTCTAGCGTCGAGAATAACTCCAAGATCTTTAACATGGTCTACACGCTGTAATGGTGCGCCGTTCAGATTATAATCGAAACTCAGTGGGTTGTTTTTCCTCGTGAAAGTAATTAGTTGGCACTTGGTGGGATTAAGAACCATGCGATTCAGTTCACACCAGTGTGAAAATTCGTTTAACTGTTGTTGCAGAAATAGAGCGTCGCTGTTATTATTGATTTTGAGAAATAACTCCAGATCGTCCGCAAATGCCAGTCGGGGACATTTTAATGATTTTATAATGTCGTTGAAGAAAAGCAGGAACATTAACGGGCCCAAGTGACTTTCATGTGCAATCCTTGAAGTTGCAGAGAATGATTCAGATAAATCGTCGCCAATTTTCACACTTATCGTCCGTCCTGAGAGATAAGAATCCAGCCAGCTCAACAGGTTGCAAATGGAACCAAATCGATCCAGTTTTGCAATGGCAATACGGTGGTTAATCTTGTCAAATGCAGCAGTTAGATCAGTGTAGATCGCGTCGGTTTGAGACCTCTCAACGAAGCTATCGATTACATAACCGGTGAAACAGATAAGATTCGTCGCACAAGAACGTTTAGGGAGGAATCCATGTTGTTCCTCCGCGATGGCGTTCTGACAATGAGCAAAGATTGGTTCCATAACGACTAACTCGAACAATTTGGATGTAGCACACAACGCCGATATTCCTCTGTAGTTGCTACGATCACCTTTTTTATGTACCGGAAACATGTACGCCTGTTTCCAAGCTAAGGGGAATCTTCCAGAGGACATAGATAGGCGAAACAAATGCGTAAGGGGAGTTACTAGTCCAGGAATGCATTTTTTCGGTAATGTGGCAGGGATCCCATCAGGGCTGGGACAGTTAGAGTTTTTCAACTTAGTCACAGCGGCAAGAATTGCGCGATCGTCGATATCGATCGAGGCGATGGAGCTACTAGAAAGGGCGACTTTGCTGGCGGCTGCGGATATCTGGGTAGTGGTAAGAGATTCGTCGACAAAAACACTAGCAAACTTAGCAGCAAATAGTCGGCAAATATCTGACGAATTGTCAGCTTTTTCAGTAGCCAGTTCCATGACAGACGGAAGTCCCGTTTCTTTCCGCTGAGCATTCACAAAATTCCAAAACTGTTTTGGGTCGGTTTTTAATTTTCTCTCAATTTTCCGCCTATAACTGGCGTAGCACCGTCTTCTTAAAGTTTTATATTCTTGGGTAACTGATCGGTAGTGATTTCGCAAAGATAACGTACCACTTGCAGAATATCTCTTGAATGTGGCATTCTCAATTCATTTCAAGCGTTTTAGTTCTGTTGGCTGCCAGGGAAGATATTTTCGGGGTCGTACTTTCATTCGTGGGACGAAACGGGCAATCATTCCGGTAACAATGGAAAGAAAATCATCTACAGCCATATCGACATCAGTGGGATTAAGATTATTAGCCCAGTCGAAAATTAGCAGGGTTCTAGCAATCCGTCGTAATCAGTACGCTTGAAGTCATAACGAGGTTGTTGGACAGGCTCCTGATAGTCTAGGCTATTCTGCTCATCAAGATAAGAAGAAGAGCCGGATGGTGGGAAACTGTTTTAACCAATGGTTCCGGAGCATAGGTTAGCCTGGGTGCGATGTCCCTAGTGGTGACAAAACTGCGTCCGTTCTCGTTCACATTGTTATTAATTTGCTCGAGCATTGCGGCGTTGTATCCATCGAGAAGATTAAGTGCACAAGCATGATAGTTGGAGCGATCCGGATCGGGATAAAGGAACTCGCTTCGTTTAGGGGCCCAGTATAAATTAGGCAAGTTAAAATCTCCGATGACTACGATCTCGTCACACCTTTTTACTCTATCGTGGATAGCTAAAACGGACTGGATGTGAGTGTCGATTAGCTGCTTATCGCGTGTTTTGTCCGGTGGAAAGTAAACAACGCAAATGTATAACTTTCGACCGGGTAACTGGACCGATACACAAACTTGTTCGAGGATGTTCCAGGCCGCGTCGACGATTTTCCGGGGCTTCAAGCTGCGATGGACAGCGATGAGTACACCTCCACCGGTCTTCTTTTGGGTGTTTTGGGGGCCGCGATCGCAACGGAACCCCTCATACTCGGCTCCAAACAGGTGGGAAGATAAGGTGCGATCGTCAAGCCATGTTTCCGTTAATGCGATGAAGTCGTAGTGACTGTCCGAAAAAGCGAGCAGGTAGTCATCGACGCAAGCATTTTGGTAGTACAGATGCAGAGGTGAGTTTGTGACCTGTGAATACGAAATCCTCGGTCCAACAATCGGCTGGGACGACGAGTTGTCAAGTGTTCTAAAATGTAAACACGGATTTTGGCGGTTGTCAGGAGCGTAAAGTGTATGGTAGGTAATTATCTTGTGCGAGAGTCGGTTGACTCTCGCTGTCCATAATAAAAGCATTTGTTGGGGCCAATATACTATTGGCGAAATCGGTCAACTCGTGTTTGATCAAAATCAAATTCGCGCACCAAAACTCCGATCGGCCACGTAGACGCACTTAAAGCAGCTTCTTTGAGATCTCTTGGAATTTCCACTCTGAATGAAACGAAATTCAGCTTAGTGAGATCCGCATCGTTTTTTTCAAGCAAAATTGCTTTAGGCGTTTCATTGATTCCTAGACACTCCTGGGTCATAGCGGCGATATCATTCGCTGTGTGGCATGGATCGATACGGCTCAGATAGATCCAAAATTGCTGTCGCTCGTCTGCTACAGTTTTGATTTCACGTTGTATAGTTCTGGTGCCACAAACAGCAGCAGCAGTAGCACGAAATTTCGCATTGTTTTCTCGACTACGTTTAGGCGTTGGTTGTTCGCCCGGCAGACGTTGAGAAAAAAACATCTTTTGGGCTGGAACAGAAGGTCTGCACGGGAAGTGTTTTTCGATGCGAGACGAGAGATCGGTGACGACAGAATTTAATTTTTCGACTGCTTGACAAAGCTGTAATGAATCAGCAGCGGGGGCGGTGGTAACGGGTAGTTGCAGCCAATTGTTGAAGCTGCTTGCACAATCATCGCATAGCCAAAATAGATTGCTGCTGTGTGTTGCAATCACCTCCAAAGTCGATCGTTGCAATTGGGGAATGCATGTACGATGGAACAGTGATCGGCAGTTACCACGACAGACGACTTTGTCAATTCCATTGACGGCGGAGCTGCATGTTTTGCACGTAGAAGCCATTGTTCTATCACAGATGAGCGAAGTACCACGAAACAGCAGATTTATCGGCGAACAGATTGATCCAGAGATTAGATCCAATATCACTCGTGTAGAATGCAGTTCGAAAGGTCGAAGAAATATCAAAATTGAGAGCTTTATAACGAAATAAAATCGAAAAATAAAACAGCGCACTTACAACGTAAACAAGCAAGTATATTATATTCATTTTTTGTTATTTTATAGTGATATTTTTAAATAGCAACAAAAAGAATAACTTGCGTTTTGTCGCGGACATCATTATGATTATTTCCCCAAACTGTGATTTCCTGAACTTACAAATGAACAGGCAGGTTTGAAAGTCACGAGTAGTTCCTGGTTTCGTCACTCATACAGTATGCGCGTAACTCTTACGTTAAATCTGGGAAGGCCTTGAAAGCAAAGAAAAATGAGGTAGACAAAAATGAAAATGCAGCAAAGTGAAGGCGGGAAGCAGACTAAGAAGCAAATGAGTTGAAGGTGCAGGGTTGCAAGTTGGTCACTTAAAAGCCACATTTTTCATCAGCAGTAAATTTTTCAATCAAAAAGTAATTAAAGTAACTTTTTTGACCAGCTTGACATTTTTGACCAGGGCATTCATTAGTCCTGCTTTTCATATGAAATATGTTTTGTTTTAGAATTGCATAAAACGTTGTTATCTAGCCTCCCAGTCCGCACAAATGGCATGTTGGTGACCTTTGAAATAAAATTCATATTTGTACGAAGAATATTTTCTGTAAATGGTCAGGAATGCTGAAAAAGCGTCAAAAAGGCGGGGCTTGGAGCCTTATACAAACTTTTGGTAATTGTCACGAAGTGGTTTGTTAGAATGTTCTGCTTTTTCGTATTAACAACTTGGCGATGTTTATAGGAGAAACCAGAAACGTCTCCTTTGTTTGGAATGGTCACCGCGAGTCGTATTTTTATCAATACATGCATGAATATTTTTCGTGACAAAGATCTGGAATAAAATATTTCATTCGTGACCAACTTCCACCACTAATCTGGATTCTTTTTATTTCGCTGATAGAAATTAGAAATGACTGAATGTGTTCATACTAGTGATAAGTTGGAATTGCGTTAAATTCCAAAAGTGTTTTTCAAATACAATTCCATTTTTATGGTAAAAGTATATCGCCTACCCCTCAAGTTTTTATGCGCTTTCAGAAAAATTAAGTTTTGAATAAAATTCGGAATATTTTAAATATTTCAGAAACACAAAAATATTACATTCATTTCTCTTTTTAATCATATGTCTGTACTAATGCAACCCCTCTTATATTATTGTTACAAAATTTGTGAACTTTACGGGGAAAATGTATAAATAATATTATGCTATATTTTTACTGTATATATTTTTACCGCTTTTAGTAATTATCACCTCCATCTTGATAAACCAAAAAAACTATAGGAACTCGTCATCAATTATTTTTGGTGACCTTAATAGAAAAAGATTCTTTTCGATAATGATCATAGACTTTTTAATGACGATCAATTGATACGGAGACTCTTGTGAGACAATACTTATCGAACGTTGGATGGAGGGAATATGTTATATTGAAGTAATGTTTTCTTTGTTATTTGATCGAAAAGAGATAATTTCATAAATTCATGTGACAATGTTAATAAGATATATTTTTTTTAAAAGGTTCACATATTCTAAAACAACATTTGACATATATTTCTTGACAAAAGTCACGGTGATCAAACAGTGATATTTGTCGGTCAAAGCTTGATACTTACTTTTCATGATATCAGCTCCAACCAAAAGAGATGATTACCAAAATCACTGTGACAATGCTAATAACTTATGAATTTTTCAAAAGGTCACACCTTCTTTTAAACAAAACTGTTGTAGTATATTTCCTCTCGAAAGTCACAGTGGCTATCTGGGAAAACTATTTCTTTGGATAAAATGCCTTTTGTTCTTCAACTTATCACCGTGACTACTTAATGATAAAAATACCCTTGTTTCCAAAGTAAAGTAATTTGATCTGTGATTCTTTAGAGAAAACCTTGTAAATTCTATTTCAATTGTCACAGAGACAACAATTAGAAAAGTTTTTTTTTAGTGACTCTGTGAGAAAATTCGCAAAAGTTTTTCTATAAAAAGTAATAGTTACTCAATTACAAAAACTGTTGCCCCATTTTTTTCTAAAACGTTTGGGGGACAATATTGAGACCAAAGCCTTATTTTATTTATGACTCTCGTGCGGATTGGGCTAGTCTAGTCTAGTCTACACTAACATAGCAGGTACTTGAAAGGACCCTGGGAAATGATATCCACCATTTACAACAAGTGGAAGAGGTTGTTTATAATATACGACCGCAAGTTAACGTAGAATTACGACAGCCTGTCTTATGTTAATAAATTTTTTGCAATAGCTTTGAAAATAAACTTGATTAGGGTTAATCAATTTAAAGGTGAAAAGCGGTATATTTTTCCGTATACTTTTCGTAAATTATTACATGAGTATGAAGGTCGAACTTCTGCTGTGATGTCAAACTATAAACGTCTTCTCCAAGACGTTACATCCATTAGCAAATGGAGTGTTGTGAATTTTCTAAAACAGACACAGCACCGTGAGCAGAACCGAACTTTTCTGTTTGAAATCGGATTTGTTTCGTATATACCGCTTGTTATGCACAGTATCAACAAATCGTAATAAACATCACACTGCTGTGCATTTTCAGCGGCATCAAACCACAGTTGCAGTTTAGTAATAACCATCCATTATGCTTTTCCAAAAACATTTAGTAGCCTTGAAAAAAGCCGATTGCTGCAATTGCAATTTTCATTTAATTATCGCATGAATGCTTCATGGTCAGATAGCTCGCGATATCCGCTCTGACATAAAACGAATTTTTCGAACGTTGTGGAATGGGATAACTGGAAAAATAGGTGTGACTTAATTATTTCCAGTTATACCATTCTACAACGTTCGAGAAATTTTATTTCGTATGTCGTAATACTAATGTACCATGGAACGGGGTGAAATTGATTAACTTTTATAACAATTTCCAATTAACTAGCTTCATGTACATTTTTCCCGAAATAGTATAATTTTAAAAACAAGTACTAGTATGTGCTCCAGTAAACTTCTATGGCTATTGGTGAAATTCCTATCGTCTGCTTCATGAAATAAATTCGATAATTCTATAAGGTACTATGAGGTAAATTGGTGTGAAATTGATCACCATTGAAATCCGTACATTCTTTCGGCAATGTGCTTTTTTTTTCGATATGTTCAAGATAAATGATGATTTTTGTACTAAAAAATCACAGGAGGGTTGTGTGCAAAGCCACGACCGCAAGGTTGGAGTAGAATACTTTTACAAAGCTCTACTTACGGCTGTACATTAACCTACGGCCGGGCGAATCGGTTCGCGCTGCTTTTCGCGTTTAGCCTGGCAGAGGCCTAATGCGCACGGCCAACACAATAGAAAGGTGTTTTCACATTGAAAATTAGACACGGATTTACTGGAGTAAGTGTTTGCAAATGCATCTACCGCTAATACCGCCGCTATCGTACGAAAGCGCGTCGTTTCATGTGGGGAATAATATCATCAACGAAAAATGACGCGCGTCTAAGCACACCCGAACTGTTTCGCCGTGCCGCTTCCATTTACTTCCTTATAACATCCGCCTCATGGAAGTACCGGCAGCACCTACCGCTGAGGCTGTTGCCATACTGCTACTGGTACCCAAAACTATTAACTCTTCAAATTAAGTGTTTTGTTTGTCCTCAAAAGAACAATTGTTCAATTCCAAATCGGATATAATGCAATCGCATCTCTGTAATATTACCGACAGTAATATTCTTCTGAACAAAATGATCCAACTTTTCCATTAGAGGAAGTGCCGGCTAATGTACGGCAAAAATCCCGCCCGATCGCTCGCGTTGGCGTTCGTTCTCAGGCAGAGGCCTGAGACGTGGTGACCAACCACAGGGAAAGTGATTTGTTTAATTTGAAGGCAGCCACAGGCGCAACCCGGAGGTCCATCCAGCTCACCTTCCGACTACTGAATGTAGCTAGTTTTCCCAGAAACACTCTTTTATAGTCGAAGGGTGCTACGAAATAGGCCACGCCTTTCAGTTCAGTTGTTCCATTCCCTAATGTTCTTGAGACAAATTATTTCACAATTCGCATATGATTTTTGTATCCAGCGAATAAACACCGATGGTGCTCTCACACACGCAACGGTTTTAACCCGTATCTTATTGCGCAGCTGGGAGACGACCAAATTCTGTTCATGCTGATTGATTGAATCGACTCCATATTAGCTCTGCATAGTCGAACTAACTGCTTTTGTGAATGCGTTCTAACAGGGCAGTTTATTATTTAAAGTCGGTTATGCTGATCGCAGCCTTTGCGCTGCCCCTGCCGTGGGGGGTTTACTAAATAAAGTAAAAATTAGACAACTACAACAGAATTTGATTGCCTCCCGCACAGAATGTCCGCTTGTGTTGATGCCAGAAAATTATTAACCTTCAATTACTTGTTTATTTGCCTTGAAAAAGGCATTTTGCGGTTCAAAATCGATTGCTGATCGCAACCTTTGAGCTGCCCGAACAGTGGGGCAATTAAGATACACGGACAACATGCACTGTGGAAGCTATTTCACATTCAGTGATTTAGACGGGCGCGACAGATTTAAATTGCTAGGGTCCAACACAGAATGCTTGCTTACGTTGTCAAAAAAATATTAACTTTCAATGACTTGTTGATTTGCCTTGAAAAAGGCATTTTGATGTTCAAAATTGGATTTCCTGATGGCAATCTTCACGCTGCCCCAACACGGGGGGAATAATGTCAGTCTGGCGACAAACGCTGAGAAAAACCGCGCTGCTCCTGAGACGTGGTGACCAACCACAGGGCTAAAATTACGATTATCTTCTTCTGGGAAGAATCTTAGAAGTTTTTCCAATCTATTGCTACAAGAACGAAGGAAATCCATCGAATACTAACCGATTTATTAGCATTTGAAATTGGACATATTTTTCACTTCTTTCGGTTTTAGATTTTTATTTCACATCCCTATGTAGCCGAACTTCCTGAGAGAAGTATTTTACTTCAAAATATTATTAACAGCTAGTTTGGAAACAAAAATAACGATATTTCAGGTTAAAATTTGTTTATTTTGGCTCACGAGCTGTTTATTGCTAAATTTGCTCCTATTTGATTGTCGTTAGACCGATGTCAATTCGGTTTGTTGCAAAAGCTCAAAAACTAGTTCTGAAATTAAAATCTTAGTGGTTTCCTGCGAATTCATAAGTATTTTTTTGATGGTATGAAATGATCATTGTTGAAAATTACGACTGCGCGCCTCCAAATAAAGAAAGTTTCTGTGACGCAGTGGTCTTTCAGGAGCGTATAAATTGAGCTGGGTCAAAATACTTGGGCAGTCGATGTGGCCAGTCAATAGTTTTGCGGCAAAGACGGCCTGTGCGATTTGTCGTCGATGTTCTAATGGTTGAATACCAAGAAGTTGGCAGAGGTTTTCGTATGGTGGTAGGTTCTGTGGATCCCGCCAAGGGAGAAAGCGAAGAGCATAGCGGATGAATTTTTTCTGCACCATTTCCATTCTATGTGACCAATTTGCATGGAAAGGACTCCATACCACAGAACTGGTCTCAAGAATCGATCTCACGAGGGAACAGTACAATGATTTGAAGCATAATGGGTCACGAAATTCATCAGCAATCTTGAATATAAACCCAAGTTGTCGGTTTGCCTTAGCGATAATGCTGTCATAATGGGTTTTAAATGTCAGTTCGTGGTCCAAAATTACTCCGAGATCTTTTACACACTCCCCACGGAGAAGATGCTGATTTTCTATAGAATATGTAAATTCGATTTGCGTACGCTTCCTATTAAAAAAAGATTGTGTTGCATTCATCTATGCTTAGCGTTAAACAGTTCGTTCCACACCAACTCACAAACGTGTCGAGGTAGTTCTGTAGCTTCATGCAATCACGCAAACACTTAGCCTAAGCATTTTACCAAGCAGTATCCCGTGGTCCACTTTATCGAACGCAGCCTTTAAGTCCAGGTAAATTGCATCAGTTTGAAAACCACAATCCATGGTTTGTACACAGCGAGACACGAACTGCATTAAATTTGTAGCTACTGACCGTTTAGGAAAACAACCGTGCTGCTCGGTATCAATATAATGTTTACAGCTAGCTAATAAAGCGTCGTTAATAATTATCTCAAACAACTTAGAGCAAGCGCACAAGGATGTGATGCCACGATAGTTAGTGATGTTGCGTTTATCACCTTTTTTGTGAATTGGAAACAAATACGAGAGTTTCCAACGGTCAGGAAATTTACATTGCTGCACAGATAAATTAAATAGCATAGCAATTGGCGAACAGAGAACTTCTCCACATCTCTTGAGAACCGCTGGAGGAATACCATCAGGTCCAGCGGTATACGAAGCTTTTAGCTTACCTGAAACCCGGCTTTTCTTTCTTCGTCACGATCAGCAACCAACGTCTGTGTGGTATCGATACAATCGTGGAATGAATTATGCATAAAACACAAAGCGCGCATTCTTAGTCAACTAGGTAAATTCTGTCGACCTTGTTAGGGAAAGAATCATTGTGCAACCAATCAGAGGTCAACATTTGCATTTTTCGACAAGGCTTGACAATTTTCAATAGTACAATCGTTCGAACAATCAGATTACCACTTTCTGCATTAGAGCGGGTGATTGGTTGATTGGTTGATTTTACATTCAATTACTGCAAAAATGACGAAAATCGGTTGGAAACTGACTGAGCTTAAAACGTTTGAAATTGGACAATTTTCGTGACGCTCTCGATGTTTTTGGTTTGTGAAATTGGATCCCTGTAATGAAAATGGTCCCCTGTATAAATGATTTGCATACATTTCTCTTGTCAACGGCGTAGCGCAATACATACAATATAATCTAAGAATGGGCATACCGATCCGTATGTAAGAAGTAATATATTTCGTTGGGAGTGACAAAGCTAAGAAAGTACACTCCTTTGTTGACCAATCTCCTGGGATGAAACACAGGTATTTCCTTCTTATGTTCGGGTTTCGAAACCAAGGTTATAGCGCCTTTACTCGCTTCAACTGTTACGGTTGAAACTTGAGTACTAACTCTAGTCCTAGCATTTTTTAGCTTATGGATATAGCGCCATTACTCGCTCTCTGGAAGGAATATGGATTGATAAAAAATAATTAAGGTAACGTTTTTGTTTTCAATAATAATCTACTTAAGCCGTTACAAATTTTATTCTCATGCAGTGACAGTGAGTTGTTGTTTAACAATGAAATGCTATTTTTCAACACTCATCCAAATGCTAGTCGCAAACGTCGCAACTTGCATACAAATTTTATGAACGATATCCATTTTTTCTTCTCGGTGTTAATCATTTTTCGCCTCCCACCCTGACTAACTTTGACAGGCTTGGATACAAAACAGAATTTGTATCAGCTTTATTGTTTTCCGGAAAAAATCAATTCCGGAAAAAATCAAGAACAATCTGCACTCATCTCGAAGAGTTGACGCAAACATGAGAGGACTCGGGCCCAAATCTTAACTTGAAAAAAGAAATCAAATGAAAAGCTATGCCCTGTAACTGATTTAATTCATTATTTCTTGAAAAAAAAATTGAATAAATAATTATGTCACTTGTAAAACCGCGACAAAGTATATCATTTTATGCAGGTTATCAATTATACTCATCTGTACCGTTGTTGAATAAATTTTCTTCCCTGCCACCACCAGGCGATGGCTAATGCAAACGCAGTCACTTTAGTCACATACACTCAAACCACACAGTGATGAGAAGTAAGACAAAACCTGCTGTAGATAACTGTGGCGTATTACCTTTCCATGTGTTAATTCAACCATTTTATCGAATAATGTTCACGGCATTACGATACACGTTGGGTGAAAGTTTCGTAGCATACACAACACAACAAACATTCCCGAGATAAACTCACTTTGCGATAACACACAATTTTTTTCCAAAATATCACGCGATCTGGTGTTATCTAAAACATTTATTCGATTTTTTGGGACCTGGAAATTTTTGAAGATGGAAGAGCAAAATGCTTTTAAAATAAAGAACCGAATTCCGGTCCGATCTTTTACCCGTCAAAATTCAAGTTCATTAGGGCAGGTAGTGCAGCTGCAGCTAAAGCGAAAAATAAGCGAACTTAAAAATTACTTTTTTTGATAAGCGTGAATTCCTTGAGATCATGCGGCAAAAATGCAGGAGCTCAAAAATGTAAACCAAGTGGCCACCCTGCTACCATGGGAAGAAAAAGGTTGCACTTCATGCATTTTATGTAAATAACACAGTGCAACAATTGTTTTGCCTTGGCTTCTATATTTGATTTTTTGATGAAGTTTGATGCGAAAATAAATTCCACCGAGTTTGAACATATTTCAACTTAAGGCGCCATTTTAAATTTTTTAGGAATCGGAAATTTTCGATGTTTTTGCGACGTCATTTTGTTTTGAGACCAAATATCGAAATTCTAAGAGTTTGTCCACATATTAGTATCCTCTTACCCATCTTAAAAAAAAACAAATCTTAAATCGGATAAAAACTGAGCTCAAAACGGTGATTCTACGAAACCGGTTTTAACATGGTTTCAGCATATTTCACATAGCAAAATAATATCGAGTATGTCTGAGCATTAATGTTAATGCGCTAATATCTAAAATTGGTAGTCAAATTATGTCTTATATCGAGTAAAAAAGTCTCAGAAATCGAATGGTAGGTGTCTGATATACGTACAATGTCAGCAACAAGTCGATTTTGCCCCAACTTCCCTACAATACTAAAATTTTATCTCGACGTTAAATTCCCTTGTTTGAAATCTGTTTAACGTAATATCTACAATGTAAGCGATACTCAAAGATACAATAACAATTTGTCTCCACATAATCCTCTCTTTTTGCGGGAAGGGGGTCGCATTTAACTTTATCGAAAACGTGATGATTCTGTCTCATAACTGAAGCGAGATTTCTATGTTTTGACCGGCCCTGGCCAAAAATGGAACCCCCTCCCCGCAGAAGCGGGGGGGGGGGTGGATCATGTAAAGACAAATTGTTATTGTATCTTTGAGTATCGCTTACAACGTTTAGGGCATCTTCAGCGGTGGTCCAAATCGTTGTTTTGATCTATTTTTTTGGAACAAACTCAAATTCACTGCTGCACCGGTGGTGTAAATTTTGTTTTATACCAGATCTAAATTGAAGAAATTTGAAACTGGTATACGTTTTGGTCTATTTTTGTCACTTTTTGGAACAAGAAATAGATCGTTCTAAAACCCTTTGTACGCTACCAATAGGTGGGTAAAATGTCATATTTTAATTGAATACCTCATTTTTAGCTATTTCCATATAAGCATTCTACGAGTGTTGGGGAATAAACAAAACAAAGATTTTTTATGACAATTCACAATTAATTTTTGTGGCTATTCTGAAGAAGAAAATGAACAGGTTTGTCGTTTTTTGGCTTCGAGGAAACCGACCAGCAAAAGGGGGAATTCTGGAAAACCATAACCGTAGGTTCAACTACTTAGTTAGCAACCATCAGCCACAGGGATAACAAATATGTTGGCTATTTAGTTAATCGCCTTAATTATAGTGGGACTAGAGGAGACCGTAAGAGGCCAGAAAAATGTTCCTTGGAGACACTGAACTGAAAACGTTCAAAATGCAGGCTTGTTTCAATATCTTTAAAACCGAACCCAAGTTTAAAGAACTGCAAGATTCTGAAAGATTGATGAGACGAAAATGGAAGATGAACATCTACGCGATCAAATATTTTTCGCTATCCTCCGAAGCCCTACTTGTAGCAGAAATTTTTCGATCATACCAATCCATCCTGAGAAATGTCACTGACGGTCAAACCGTCAAATCCATTAAGTCTGGTGGATGTAAGATTTGGACCACTGCGACCATTATTTTGATCTTTTGTGGTAAAGTCTTGTGGATATAAAGTGTCTTGCCAAAGTAATCGTTTAATGTGCGTAAAAATTATCGAATTTCCGTTTGTTAAATATTGAGTGATTTTTATTATAACAAGTCTCATAAACTGATATCATGGGGTATTTGATTGTGGACAGTGTGACAGAAGTCAACGGTTTAAAACAACAAGATATACAACACCGGTGCGGAGAACGAAAAACTGGTCTATATTAGCTAGTTCTATTCAGGTTTCGCTGGTGTAAATCTAGTATAAAGTTGTTTCAAAAATAGACTACCGCTGAAGATGCCCTTACGGGGCAAAATTGTTATGTTGCTAGGGATACCATCCGTCCTGATTTAGCAGGACATGTCCTGATTTTGAAGTCCTATTTGGGCGTCCTGATTTATTTTAATATTTTAGCATTTGTCCTGATTTTCTTGAGATTATTAACTTTGTTGTGTGGCAATAAGTAGAATTTTTCAGAATTGTTCAATAAGTGTTTTCGATTCCAGGTCGCAACGCTCACTGCGATCGAAATTTTTCATTGGTTGAATCTCACAAGAGTAATAAGACGAATCTCTCACGCGTTGACCGTTAACATTAAGCATCTGGCATTTGTTAAGTTTAAGTTGAAACAGTTTACGTGTGTTGAATTTTTAAAGTATCTACTAATGCGTAATAATTCAAAGTGGTTTGATGAAAGTGGATCGTCAGAGATACACTCTGATTTTTTACTAGGTATCTTTTTATTCGGATTTTCGAATTAACGGTTTTTTCACGCGGATTTTTTTATTAACGCCTTTTCCCGTAGATACGTATTCCTGCGTAATAAAAACTGAGTAAATCAAATATTACGTGTTATATTTGCTCATACTTCGAAGAATAGAATGACTTAGTCAAATTTGTGCCCAGAAAAGGTGTCCTGATTTCTTACTTCGACCAGATGGTATTCCTATATGAGCCGTTGCGGAACAGAGTGGTCTAAAGACAATTTTTTTCGAAAATGAGTTTTTTGCATAAACCGCATCTACTCAAGAAGCTAAAGTTGGGAGATTAAGAAAATTTCGGAAAATCGAATTTTAAAGCTGATTTATTCCGTGTTGAAAATTCGTCCGAAACAGAATGGCCGTTTTGTTTCGGAACAGAGTGGTCTATGTACATAAATCGATGTAATATTATCATGTAACGCGTAACGTGTAGCATATCACATGTGATAAGGAACATACCACTTGTTTTGTACTTGTCACACGTGATATGTAACATGTTACACGTAATGCAACACGAAAAATGTAACATGTAATATATTGTATAATATGTAATATCTTGTGTTACATGTAATGTAACACGTGACATCTTACATGTGACATGCTATATGTATCATATAACATGTGACACTAGCCATTTTATACGATTTACCGTCATTTTCTTTGTCATTTACCGGGTTTGTGTACATAGACCCCTCTGTTCCGAAACGATTCGAGGATTCCAGTGAATATATATATGAATTCAGAGTGGTCTATGTACATTGGTGAGATAAAATCACCGATTTCGCAAAGAAACTGTTAATTTTATGTATCCCAATGTTAAACCACTTCATAACCTTTATATTAGAACATTCTGTTTGAAAGAATCCGTTGAACAGAATTTTATTCAGAGATTTTTCGAAAATTGCTTCCCCTGAACAATTTGCTCGATGGCACATAGACCACTCTGGTTCGCAACGGCTCATATGTTGCTGACATTACGTGGATCAGACACCAACCAATCGATTTCTGAGACTTTTTTACTCGATTTAAGACGTAATTTGACTACCACTTTTAGATATTAGCGCATTATTCATAATGCTCGACATACTCGATATTATTTTGCTTTGTAAAATATACTAGAACCATGTCAAAACCGGTTTCGTAGAATCACCGTTTTGAGCTCAGTTTTTGTCCGATTCAAGATCAGTTTTTTTTAAAGATGGGTAAGAAGATGCTAATATGTGAACAAACTCTTAGATTTTCGATATTTGGTCTTAAAACAACGAAAATTTCCGGAAATATCAAAATAAATAAAAAATTCAAAATGGCGCCATTGGTGCCCCTTGAGTTGAAATATGTTTAAACTCGGGGAAATTTGGTTTTACATCAAAATACACAAAAAAATATATATTGAAACCAAGGCAGACAAAAAAGTCAATTTTTGTTGCACTGTGTAATCAACTGTCTTTTTAGAACACCCCGAGCAAATTCAACTGAGATGACATGTTGGGTTTTACATACAATTTAGGGTTCAAAAATTGACATCCAGTTATTGACAGAACAGAATCCAGTTACCGTTTTTAACAATCGGGAATTTCTTGAGATCATGCGGGACCGTTTACGGCATCTCTCATTTTCGCCAAAAAACACTTAAAAATCGGGTGAAACGAGCTGTAAGGAAGGTTAGTTATGGCCAAACATACATACTGACAACATACATTAACACTCACAGATACATACCTACGTACATACACACAAATACACGTTTAAAGACATTAGGCTGTATGAATAAAAGAAGTTACTTTGCTTCTCCCGTAAGATTTGCACGGGATGAGTAAAGCAAACGCTATTTATACAGCTTTTTATTATTAGTCATAGTACATATAAGAGCCAAACCTATGCTCTATTTGTATTTTTCGACCGATTTCATGAAGGCTAAGTCGTGAATTTAAGTTATGATACCTGAACCCGCCAACCTTTTTTTCCCTTAATAACGTATTAGTATTTTTCTGTTTGATTTAATAGCTGAATAGTAACAATGCTTTGTTATTTTCTGTAAAACGAATGTAAATGTTGTTTTTTCAATTTTCAGAGGTCGCTTTGGAGAGATTCTGCTTCTGCTGCCAGTTTTACAATCAATTACGTGGCAAATGATTCAACAAATTGAATTGGCGAAGATGTTCGGTGTTGCTCATATTGATAGTTTGCTGCAAGAAATGCTCCTAGGAGGTTGGTCGAATAATAATTTTCGAATTTACTTTGATTATTTTTGCACTTTTCAGGAGACACAGTTGAAAATCCAACAACCTCTACTCCTCCATTGAATAATAATCACTCACAGAGCAACACTAGTCCAACACAAATGGTACCTTGCGAAAATAATATTCAACCTGATTCCATGGAGCAATCGCAGGAAACACCTGCGATGTCAGCATGTGAAAGGATAGAGGCAGACACTATCGAAGATGGGCATAACCTGATGACACCAACGCTCATTGAGGACATTAGTAACTACAATATTTCTTCAGTGGAGAATACTTTTCATCGAAATGAAAATTGTATTCATCATGTAAATGATGGCATCTACAATAATTCTTTCATTTCGTCATCGTCTTCCGGATTACATTACGCACATCATCCGGTCAATCGACATCCACAAACAAATCTTTTGTTACCTGCTAATAATTTAACACGTAATGAATACCTTAAATTAGAACTAAAGCGAGAACCTGAAGCAAATGGATATTGATATGCTGGACATTTTTGTGATGTTTAAATTTTAAGGCTATTGTTAAAGGGATGCACATATATAGCAATATAAAAAAGGCTGGGAACTGTTAAGAAATGTTGGAAGTAAAAATAAATCTCTTGCCAGAGGTGGTTTGTACATCGTTCTTTTATTTTGTTCAACTATTCTTAAATCATTATTTTTACTTTGTTGACGTATTTAATGACAAACTTTTCAATCGAAAACTTTATAATCAAGATTGACCATAGATATAGTACATACTTTGACAATATGTTAGCAAAAACAAGATTCGTAGACAAGAATTAAAATATGACAATTTACAGTGCGCTACTGCTTGTAAAATCGAACGCCCTTTGTAATTTTAAGCTTGATTATCTCGCAAGCTGCTTTTTCTAACGCACGTTGTACATGATGACTTATAAACCGCTTTATAGAATAAATTGATGTTTCAAGAATTTCATAATATAGTCATTAATGGGGTCTGGACGGCATTGGTTCCCCAGTTGACGATCCAAATAAGATCAAATGTCGACTCAACGAGAGTGCGGCATATAACACTTCTTTCTATCACGCGCTAGAGCTTTGCAGTATTCGACAAAATTTTAGATCTATAAATTCCATGAAACTTTACAGAATATTCAAAATTTCTAACTTTTCAAGCTTTAGAGATCTAAGAGTTTTTATAAATTTTGTCTGAATTTCACGTTTTATTGTGATAATTTTATGAGTTCACTCGAATTAATTTCTTACAAATTTTTTCTCGATAAAAATTGAATAATTACGTCGTTTTCTTCCGAGTCCAGAAGTTTTTGAAGTACTTAATTGAAAATATTACACAAAATTCGAAAAAAAACATAATTTTGTGAAGTAGATATCTCAGCGGGTAGCAAGTATTAGCAAGTATTAGTATTAAAAATTGTCCATAATCTTCATTTTCTGAAATTTTGAAAGATGTGTTTTTTGTGTTTTTGTGATAGAGTAGGGAACGGCTTAAGCAGTAGCGCCTATTTTAATCAGTCGAAGAAAACAGGCCTCAAACTCCTGCATTTTGATCAAAATCGACAATTTCAATGATGGAAACGAAAACTTTGATTGTCTAACTGTCTTACGAATATAAGAAATACCGTTAATCACAAAGAAATCTGTGAACAATTGCAACTGAAACAAATCGACCTATATTGCAGCCATTCAGGAGCCACTTCGGGTGCTGAAAAAAACGCCTGCAAAACAGATGGAAACTGCTTAAAATAGGTTCGGGGTGATTGGAATAGTGTTCCTCGATTGGTAACTTTGTTTGATGATTGTTAAAGTTTGCTAATTTAGTTTTACAATCTGAAAACAAGTTCAGACAGAGAAAACCATAGAGAACAGATTGATATACTACTATTTGAGTTTCACCCAACACATTTCGAGTATTTCGTCTGAATACACAGGCGGTTCCTAAGGCTGCTTAAAATATGTTCCCTACCCTATTTCAGTTTGAATATAACCATAGGTTTCATGTAAAAATACAATTGCTATGTATTCATTGCATGAAATACACGGTCCAGTACTTTGATACTCTATCCAACCTGTGTGCTGTCTTCAGCAAAGTTTCTCAATGTAATAAGAACTTCAACTTGACGTTCAGTTTAGTTCGCGATTTGGCCGCAGAGATAGCGCTTCGACACCATCTTTTTATTCTTACACGCTAGACCTCTGCAGTAGAGAAAAGAACAATTTTAACTGTACCCGGACGAAAACATACGATTCGCATAGATTCTCTAGGATTCCTCACATTGGATTCGTGAGCGTCCTTGAAAAGGATTCCTGAAAAAAGAATCCTCAGGAATGCCCTGTATATGGCTCTAAGATTCTTGAATAAGAATCGTGAGTGGGAATCCTCCGGATCGTGTTTGCGATTCCATCACCGTGTTATCGGTATCCTGGGGATTCTTACTCAGGATTCTCAGCGTGTTAGTAAGGGTAGTCTTCATTTCAGAGCGTTCACGTTTTTTGCATACGTCGTTGCTATTGGATTAAGCTACGAAACAAACAAAGTAACATTTGATCCAATAGCAACGGATCTACTCTCAATAAGCCTAGCTTTACTAACGAAAACTCGACGCATACTTAAACCGAAAACGTATGCTGATTCAGAAAATTGCATATTCTTTGGTAATTTTAATGTTTCGAATCACAAAAATATTTCAAAAAACCCAAATTAATCCACCTAGTGGTGAGACCCAGCTTTTCTCATTAGACCTTTTTTTTGTTCAAATAAATTACACAAGACTCCCATTTAAAAAAAAATCCTTGAAGATTTCTGCTGGATTTATTTTCCACTTTAAATAACGAATTTCCAGTAGCCAACAGCACAACTATAAAGAACATTCAACACCTAACATCCACACACATATGAGCATACATTAACACTTACACATGCAAGTACCATGAAATAAATATGTTTTATAAATATGTTGTGCACGCGAAAAATCCACTGCCGACTTATTCTACTGCTCACCCCTAACTACACACACTGCTGTGCAGGCGTTGTTTATGCGACTGGAAGGAATGTCTCATCATACACAGGAGGGCCAGCTGAAGCTGATAACTCTTATAGACCTGTGTGATCGACCAAAACCAGTCTGAGTCATGCCTGCGAGTGCAACACAACAACGGAAGTGCTCCGTAGGGCTAAATTTTTTCGAATTAATCTCTATCTTTAACAACGGCTTTTACCTGTTAACATTCAAGTTCATTAAAGGCACACAGTGTGTGCAGCGGGGAAGCGAAAAATAAGCGAACTGAATATATGATACAAATTTGGAAAAACACACCGCATCCAGACGGGACTTGAACCCGCAGTCTCCCTGACTACTTCACTGGTTATCGGAATACTTCCTAAAATGGCCAATTTCTGCCCAATCTAGTTATAGTACAACATCAAATTTTAGAAATGTTGAGGCCACATATTTTGATCGTTACTATAGTTTCCAATAGTCTACGAGCTACTTTTCTTTCCATAACTTTTAAACCACGTGCTTAAACATTATGATGATTTTAAAGACAAGTTTATTTGGTCCATTGAATCCAACTATACTTACCTTACCAAACAGTCCCAAGCCGTGGTGTGGCCTTTGCTGTACGTAAGAGTCGTCTCCATTCCACTCGGTCCATGGCTGCAGTTCACCAGCTCTGCAGTCTGCGTAGGGTCCGCAGGTCGTCTTCCACCTGATCGATCCACCTTGCCCGCTGTGCACCTCTCTGTCTCGTCCCTGACGGATTGGTTTCAAGAACCATCTTTACCGGGCTGTCGTCAGACATCCTTACAACATGCCCAGCCCACCGCAACATGCTATCTTAGCGGTGTGAACGATAGATGGCTCCCCAAGCAGCTCCTGCAGTTCGTGGTTCATTCGCCTTCTCCACACTCCGTTTTCCATCTGCAGTCCACCGAAGATGGTACGCAACACCTTCCGCTCGAAGACCGCAAGGGCGCGTTGGTCCTCTACAAGCATATTCCATGTCTCATGCCCGTAAAGGACTACCGGTCTGATCAGCGTCTTGTAGATGGTTAACTTGGTGCGGCGACGAATTCTACTCGATCGGAGCGTCCTCCGGAGACCAAAGTATGCACGATTTCCTGCCATAATGCGCCGTTGAATTTCTCTGCTGGTATCGTTGTCAGCAGTTACCAGTGAGCCCAGATACACGAGCTCATCAACCACCTCGATTTCATCACCACCAATTTGAACTCGAGGTGGGAGGTTAGCACTGTCCTCTCGTGAACCCCTTCCTTTCATGTACTTCGTCTTCGATGCATTGATGACCAGTCCAATCCGTTTGGCTTCAGCTTTTTGTCCGATGTACGTATCCGCCAACTTCACAAAGGTCCGAGCCACAATGTCAATATCGTCGGCGAAACCAAACAGTTGAACCGACTTTTGGAATATCGTGCCACTCGTGTTAATCCCCGCTCTTCTAATGACCCCTTCCAGGGCAATGTTAAACAGTGGGCACGAGAGACCACCACCTTGCCTTAGACTTCTTTGGGTTTCGAAGGGGCTCGATAGTGCCCCCGAAACTCGAACTACACACATCACTCGATCCATCGTCGCTTTGACCAACTGCGTCAGTTTGTCCGGAAATCCGTAGTCGTGCGTAATTCGCCATAGCTTGCCCCGATCGATTGTGTCGTACGCCGATTTAAAATCGATGAACAAATGATGTGTGGGCACGTTATATTCGCGGCATTTCTGCATAACCTGCCGAACCGCGAATATCTGATCCGTGGTGGCGTAGGCACCCATAAATCCCGCCTGGTAGTGCTCCACGAACTGCTTCGCAAATGGTGATAGTCGACGGCAAAGTATTTGGGAGAGTACCTTGTAGGCGGCGTTCAACAGAGTGATTGCCCGGTAATTGCAGCACTCCAGTTTGTCGCCCTTTTTGTAGATGGGACACACAATACCCTCCATCCACTACTCCGGTACTCGTTCTTCCTCCCAAACCTTGACAATGATCCAGTGCACGGCTCTAGCCAGTGTTTCTCCACCGTATTCCAATAGCTCGCTGGGAAGTTGGTCCACTCCAGCAGCTTTATTGTTTTTCAGCCGACCAATCTCCTCCTCCACCTCCAGAAGATCGGGGGCTGGAATTCTGATGTCTTCTGCTCGTGCACCAAGATCAATTGCCATATCGTCCTCGCGCTCTACTGCATCGCCGTTTAGATGCTCGTCGAAGTGCTGCCTCCACCTTTCGATCACCTCACACTCGTCTGTTAGGAGGTTGCCGTCCAAGCTCCTGCACATATCGGCTTGCGGCACAAAGCCTTTGCGGGAGCTGTTCAGCTTCTCGTAGAACTTCCGAGTGTTGTTAGCTTAGTACAGCTCTTCCATCGATCTCGGTCCTCTTGCTGGCGCTTCTTCCTTCGGAGAACTGAGTTTTGGCTGTTCCGAGCCTGTCGGTATCGTTCTACTTTCGCTCTCGTACGGTGTTGCAGCATTCTCGCCCGTGCTGCATTCTTCTCCTCGACTAACCGTTTGCATTCGCCGTCAAACCAGTCATTTCTATGATTCGGGGCCCTTGCGCGTATTCCGGTGCAGCCTCGGCGTCCCGCAGTTGCTTAATATTTGGTCGCGGCGTTCGACTTCGGCGGGTGTTATACACCGTCGACAGTTTTGAGCGCATGCACACAGCTACTAGGTAGTGGTCCGATTCTATATTCGCACTGCGGTAGGTGCGAACGTTAATGATGTCGGAGAAAAACCTGCCGTCGATTAAAACGTGGTCGATTTGGTTGCGTGGTCCCTAATTAAGTTTTATGATTTTTACAATCTGATACATAACGGACAAAGTTAAAGTCCGATAACAGTGTAATTAAATAGGATTTTATTGCGCAACTAGATTTTTTATTTGAGACAAATTTAGTGAAAAAACGGTCCGACCATTCTGAAAAAATTGAGTGAGCTTAAGCAGTCTTTGGGATTTCCTTCTTTTATACATATCTCTTATAAATAATTTTGAACCACATGTTTAATCATTAGTTAAGGATTTTCAAGAGAGGCCGTTTATTTGGCACCAGTTTTGTTTAAATTGGTTGTTTAGTTTCTGAGATAATGATATTTCGTGATTTTCACATTTTGATACACGGTGCCTAAACTAAAAATTCGATTACAATGAAGTTCAATAGGATGTTATGAGGCCACTAGACCTTTCATTTTCAACTAAATTCGTGAAAACCGGTCTAGCTATTTCTGAAAAAGGGTGAGTTTAAGCAGTCTTTGGTATATGCTTTGCTTTTATAACGTGATTTGATATTATAAATGACGGACAAAGTTACAAACCGATTACAATGAAATTCAATAGCAACCTATGGGACAACTAGGCTTTTCATTCGAGACTAATTGTGTGAAAATCGGTCCAGCCATCTCTGAGACAAGTGAGTGAGTTTAAACAGCCTCTGGAAAACATTTCTTTACATAACTTTTGAACCAAATGTTTAATCTTTATGAAATTTATATGTTAAGAGTTCTGAAGATAGCCCGTTCATTTGACATCAGTTTTGTTAAAATCGGTTGTGTAGTTTCTGAGATATGGATGTTTCGTGATTTTTACATTTTGATACATAACCTCTAAACCAAAAATTCGATTACAATGGAATTCAATAGCAACCAATGGGGTAACTACACCTTTCATTTGCAATTGATTTCGCGGAAATCGGTCCAGCCATCTCTGAGAAAAGTGAGTGAGAAAAAAAAGTTGCACATACACACACACGCACACACACATACACACATGCATACATACATACAGAAAATGCTCAGCTCGTCGAACTAAGTCGAGTGATATACGACATTCGGCCCTTTGGAGCACTTTCATACCTTTACTTTTTTCAGTGATTGCTATACCTTTCTAGGAGAAAGGCAAAACGTGAAACTCAAACAAAAAGAAATTTTGTTTCTTCTACGAAATTACATAAAATGTTCTAATCCAAAACTTTGTCGAAAACTGAAGAGCTCTAGTGTGTAAGAATAAAATGTTGGTGTCGAAGCACTATCTCTGCGGCCAAATCGCGAACTAAACTGAGCGTCAAGTTGAAGTTCTTATTATACTGAGAAACTTTGTTGAAGAATGCACATAGGTTTAATAGAGTATCAAAGTACTGGACCGTGTATTTCATGCAATAAATACATAGAAATTTGTATTTTTACATGAAACCCATAGTTATATTCAAACTGAAATACCACAAAAACACAAAAAACACATTTTTCAAAATTTCAGAAAATGAAGATTTTTTGATGGACAATTTTTAGAAAAAAAACATGGTTTGCTTATACTTGCTACCCGCTGAGATATCTACTTCACAAAATTATGTATTTTTTTCGAATTTTGTGTAATATCTTCAATTAAGTACTTAAAAAACTTCTGTACTCGGAAGAAAACGACGTAATTATTCAATTTTTATCGAGAAAAAATTTGTAAGAAATAATTTCGAGTGAACTCATAAAATTATCACAATAAAACGCGAAATTCAGACAAAATTTATAAAAACCCGTGGATCTCTGAAACTTGAAGAGTTAGAAATTTTGTATATTCTGTAAAGTTTCATAGAATGTAGAGATCTCTAACTTTGTTGAATACCGCAAAGCTCTAGCGTGTAAGGGAAAGAAGTAAGCATCGCAACGCCACCTTTGCGGCAAAATTCCGAACTAATTCAAACATACAAAAAGAATCTTTAACTATACCAAGAAACTTTGTAGAAGATGGGAAACCGATTGGTCAAACCCTGAGAGCGCTATTAATTTCGTTCCGCTAGATTCCATTTCTGGCCCAGTGTGCATTGTACAGTTATCAATCTAATAGGTTCAACGATGGCAATTTCGGTCACGGGTTACTTTAAAACACGTTTTATTATGTCAAAGCCGACGTTTCAAGGATATATATGAAACGTCGGCTTTGACATAATAAAACGTGTTTTAAAGTAACCCGTGACCGAAATTGCCATCATTGAACCCATTAACTATTTATTGGTCAAACAACGCTTAACATTATCAATCTATGCCGGGTGAATTCGCAGCCGCCAACAATTTGCCAGTGCCAGGCTATTCGCAGCCGTTTAGCAAGGTTACACTTGTTTCCTGTGTGGGTTGTAAGAAATGGGTGATGTTTCACAATTTGTTCATATAGAGAAATGGTTTCTACAAGTTAATATAGATATATGAGGTAATATAGATATGATACACGCGACCAGAAATACAAACCCCTATGGCATCGCGCTATGTTTCAAGGGTTAACATCTCATCGTGTGTGTAAACGAGATAGTGTATCACCAGTGCGTCTTGAACTGTCCGTTTTTTCGGTTGCTTGTGGACTGGTCTTTGACTGCCTATAGCTTCAAAGTTTGTGTTTTGTCAGTGTGTCTTTTAAAGACTACCTGAAAGTTATTTCCCATCAGTCTTTCTCAAGACTACCTAGTTTTGAATTTAACATTTGTTTTAACTTTTTTCGTATCACCTGAAATGGCTGGACGGAAAAAGAAACCTCGCATCGCTGCGGGGAGCAAAACAGAGGCATCTCTTTCTGACACTTCGAGTGTCTGTAGTGGCAATCCTTTTGATATTTTGCCTGAGCAAGAAGCTGGTGAAATGGAAGTTATGAGTAATGGAACTATACAAAATGTCAATTCTTTAAAAAAGGAAAAAGTTCCACCTATTGTGGTAACTATTTCTTCTGAATTCAATATTTTCAAAAAGGAACTTTCAACGTTTGTTTCTGACGTTAAAGTTACCTATCAAATTGGTCGTAGAGGCGAATGCCGCTTATTAGCCGACTCTATAAAGGGTCGTAATCGTCTTATTCAGTATTTAACTGAAAAGATGTATAATTTTTTTACATATGACACGAAGAGCGCCAAGCCGTTCAAGGTCGTATTGAAAGGTCTCACCAACGATCAAACCGTTGATGAGATCAAACTTACTTCAACAGAATTACTTGGCATAGCCCCTACCCAAGTAATTCTAATGAAACAAAAATCACGAGGCGATAATAGTCAGAGAACTGGAATTTCCCTTGTTAATTATTTAATTCATTTTAACCGCAATGAGGTTAACAACTTGATTTTTTTGAAAAAGCACATGCTTTGTAAAATGTGCGTGTAAAGTGGAAAATTTATAGAAAGTATGGCGGAGGTAAAAAGCATATCACCCAATGCCGTACTTGCCAACGTTATGGCCATGGTTCCAAATTCTGTAACATGGACCAAAAATGTCTTAATTGTGGAGACTCTTCTCACAAAAAGGACACATGTCCTGTGAAAGAGAGTAAAAATTTTCGCTGTGCGAATTGTAACGGCAACCATATGTCAAATTTTTATCAATGCCCAGTTCGTTTAGCAATTGTTAAGGCAAGGCAAGGTAAACAAAATTCAATTTCTCAATTAAAACCAACTTCAAAACAAAATTCTCCAAGCGTACCAGTGATGCATGGTTTACCTACTCCTTTGCATACCCGCTTAACTTATGCACAGGTTACAGGTAGTTCGAACATTATACCGCCTAGTGTTTGTAGTTCGAAAATGACCGTTAATATGGGTAAGCAAAACACTCTGGAAAATAATTGTACACCTATTACTCCAGCTAATATTGCTGCCGAAAATATTTTTTCTAATGTCAACTGCCTGGGGCCTATTACGGCAGGTAAACTTTCTTTTTTGCAACAGGCAATGTTCGATCTTATGAACGCCATGTTGCAGGCAAAATCAATGTTTGAAGCCATTCAAATAGGCACAAATTTTACTATTAAAATTGTTTCTAATTTAAAATTTAGCAATGATTTTAAATAAAACAATTAAAATATTCAATTGGAATGCTCGCTCATTGAAGGCCAATGAGAATGAGCTTTTTAATTTTTTAACAGTAAATAATGTGCATATTGCAATTATTACTGAAACATTTTTGAAACCTAACATAAAATTAAAATATGATCCCGATTACGTGGTTCATAGATATGATAGGATTCAGGGCTCCGGCGGTGGAGTTGCAATTGTTATTCATCGCCGAATCAAACATCGTGCTCTTCCCCATCTTGAGACGAAAGTTATTGGAACTTTGGGAATTGAAGTTCAAACTGAACTTGGGATTTTATTTATTGCCGCAGCATATTTACCATTTCAATGCACACGCGAGCACAAAAATTATTTTAAAGGTGATTTACAAACATCGATCATGGAATAATTCTCAAAGTAATTCCAATGGTAAAATTTCATTCAATGATTGTTCTTCAGGATACTATTCTATTTTGTCTCCGAATAGTCCTACATGCTTTTCTTCTGTACGAAACCCTTCAACAATTGATTTGGTGCTAACAGATCTAAGTCATGTATTGACTTTGATTCTGACCATCTTCCAATAACTTTTTCTTTATCACATGAATCAGTTTTAAACCCTATGAGCTCTGTTTTTAATTATAACAAGGCTAATTGGGAAAGATACAAAACTCATATTGAGAGAAATTTCAATAATGAGCTTGATTTGCAAAACGAAGTGAATATTGATTCCGCTTTGGAAGCAATTGTTGATGCCAGGAATTATTCTGTTCCAAAGGCTCAAGTGAAATTTGATTCACCAATAATTGACGAAAATCTTCAACTTCTAATTCGTTTGAAAAATGTCCGCAGACGTCAAAATAAACGTTCTCGTGACCCTGTCTTTAAAACTATTTATAAAGATTTACAGAAAGAGATTAAACATAGATTAATTCTTCTGAGAAATCAAAATTTTGAGACTAAAGTTGAAAAATTGAAACCATATTCAAAACCCTTTTGGAAGCTGTCGAAGATTCTTAAGAAACCTTCAAAGCCTATTCCAGTTTTAAAAGATGGTGAACGTTTTCTTGTATCCAATGAACAAAAGACTCAAAGACTTGCTCAGCAGTTCATAACTCAAATTTGAATTTTGTGAGTCCAATTGAAAATGAAGTCACACGTCAATTTGATTTAATTTCTACCCAGAATTTTTTACCTGCAGAAATAATTGAAACTAACTTGATTGAGATTAAATCAATTATTAAAAATTTCAAATATATGAAAGCACCTGGTGACGATGGAATCTTTAATATACTAATCAAACATCTCCCTGAGAGCACAATGGAATTTTTAATGAAAATTTTAATTGCTGCTTCAAAATTGCATATTTTCCCAAATTATGGAAAAATGCAAAAATAACTCCCATTTTAAAACCGGATAAGAACCCAGCTGAAGTTTCAAGTTATCGACCAATCAGTTTGCTCTCTTCAATAAGTAAACTCTTTGAGAGAATTATTCTTAACAGAATGATGTCACATATCAACGAAAGTTCAATTTTCGCAAATGAACAGTTTGGATTTCGCCATGGGCATTCCACAACTCATCAATTGCTTAGAGTTACTAATATGATACGAGCTAACAAATATGAAGGTTATTCCACTGGAGCTGCTCTTTTAGACATAGAAAAAGCATTCGACAGTGTTTGGCATAAAGGTTTGATTGCGAAATTGCAAACTTTTAATTTTCCAATTTTCCTCATCAAAATTTTAAAAAATTATCTTACTGATCGAACTCTGCAGGTTGTCTATCAGAATTCAAAATCTGATAGATTTCCTGTCAGAGCAGGTGTACGTCAAGGTTCAGTCTTGGGTCCAGTCCTGTACAACATATTCACTTCAGATCTTCCTGATTTGCCTCCAGGATGCACAAAGTCATTGTTCTGCGATGACACAAGCATTTCCGCAAAAGGAAAAAGTCTTCGTGTCATATGCAGTCGATTGCAGAAAAGTTTAGGTATTTTTTCTTCCTACTTGCAAAAGTGGAAAATCTCTCCCAATGCTTCTAAAACTCAAATGATAATTTTTCCGCATAAGCCTAGGGCTTCTTTCCTCAAGCCGAACAATAATCACGTTGTCAAGATGAATGGGGTTATTTTAAGTTGGTCTGACAAGGTTAAGTACTTGGGACTAATTTATGATAAAAAACTTATTTTCAAAGAGCATATTGAGAGTATACAAGCCAAGTGCATCAAATATACGAGTTGTTGATATCCTCTCATTAACAGGAATTCTAAACTTTGTTTAAAGAACAAACTTTTGATTTACAAACAAATTTTTAGACCAGCAATGCTTTATGCTGTACTGATCTGGTCAAGTTGCTGTTCAACAAGGAAGAAAACGCTCCAAAGGATTCAGAATAAAATTCTGAAAATGATTTTGAAGCGTCCTCCTTGGTTTGGTACACTCGAATTACATAGACTCACTGGTGTTGAACCATTAGAAGCTATGTCAAATAAAATTATTAACAATTTTCGACAAAAATCGTTGCAATCCTCAATTGCTACGATAAGCTCTCTTTATAGCCAATAAGTTAGCAATTAAGTTAGTTGTAAGTTTACTTCCCCTTTTCTGACAAGTAGGTTTAAATCCCTACGAATGATAAGTCCTAATTGCGAAAGCAAACAAATCCTAACAATTAAAATTACAAATTTCTAACAGTGTTAAGAAGTCACCATTTGTGATTGGACACACATACTCATTATTTACTAATATTTATCATAAATACTTAAGCTACTAACAAATCCCCCCCTTAAAAAAAAGAGAGTATATCACCGCCACTTTTCATACATCTTTATCTGACAGCTCCGCGGAGCGCTCAATATTCAACAAACGAGAATTCGATCATTTTTACGCACATTAAAAGACACTTTATACCCACAAGACTAAGAATTTTACGGTTTTAGTTAAACGTCAGTGACATTTTTCAGGAAGGATTGGTACCTATGATCGAAAAATTACTGCTGCAAGTAGGGCTTCGGAGGATAGCGAAAAATATTTGATCGCGGAGATATTCGTCATCCGTTTTCGTTCCACCAATTTCTTAAATCTTAAAATCTTGCCGTTCTTTAAACTTGGGCTCGTTTCTAAGGATATTGTAACAAGCCTGCCTTTGAAAATTTTCAGTTCAGTGTCTTCGGGGAACATTTTTCTGCTTCTTGAGACTGATCGATGTTGGTAGTCCCACTAGAATTAAGGCAGTTAACGAAGGCTAGATGGCCTACGTTTTTGCCTTCCTGATAACTGATGGTTGCAAACAAAATAATTGAACATGGGCGTGATCCTTAACGGGCGTGATCCTTCAGCTTTTTAAAATTCTCCTTTTTGCTAGTCGGTTTCCTTGATGGATTCTTGAGTTATTTTCAGCCAAGAACGACAAAACTGTTCATTTTCCTCTTCGGAAAAGCCACAAAAATGAATTGCGAAATTGATGTGAAAAATCTTTGTTTTGTTTATCTCACAGCGCCCGCAAAGCTTACCTAAAAATGAGGTAATCAATTAAAATATGACATTTTACCTACCAATTGGTAGCGTGAAACGTGGTTCAGAACGATCTATTTCTTGTTCCAAAAAGTGACAAAAATAGATCAAAACGTATACCAGTTTTAAAATTTTTCAGTTTAGATCTGGTATAAAACAAAATTTACAACACCGGTGCAGCAGTGAGTTTCAGTTTGTTTTAAAAAAATAGAACAAAACAACGATTTGGACCACCGCTGAAGATGCCCTTACGTTAGTAACACTAGCATTATCTGCTGCCGTGTTCGCGCTGCATCATGTACTTCGACATCAGCGCTAGCGTTACTGCGTGCGTGTGTCTAATGTGGAACCACGAAATATGTATGAGATTACATGACAGCGCCCCAGATGCGGTTTTCGCGCGATGAATGTTTTTCGATAAGAAATTCGAAATGATCGTTTTTTTTTTGTGGCGATGGAGCTAGGTTCCAGGGTTACGTCTGCTAGTCTGTGCTACTTCATTCGAAGTGTGCGCATTCAAAGAACGGTACCCCGTTACGTCGAAAAAGAACATCGTGCGGCAGTTCGTGGACACCGGAAACGCTCGTTATGGCATCTACAACATTTTGGCACTTTTGGACAACAACCAGTGCATTGAAAAAAAAGTTGGTGAACCCGCCCAACGTCCTCAAGTTGCGTCCCATCGAGGAATTCTAGGCAAGCCTGGAGCGTAAGATCTACTCCAACAATTTTGTCGCGAAAACTGACGAGATTTTGATAAATAAAACGAAGAAAGAGTCTAAAATGCCTACACGCATGTTTTAGTTCGCTATGACGAATGTTCCGGTTAACTGCCGGAAGGCCTCAGACAAGACCATAGATTTTTTTTGCGAGTGAGCTAACATAATCACCTGCCATGGGAAACTTATCAAACTCAATTATCTGTTTTAGTTATTTTTATCACGATCCGAAAAAAGTCCAAGCTCCAACGCATACGTTTTGACCACCTTAACGAAAGGCCACCAATGAACTAGTTGTAGATTGTTAGTCGTTAGAGGTGTCGATTGATGGATTCAGGCTTAATAATCTGGCAGTATCCGGAACGTAACGGGGACAGGTCCACATGTGGCCTTCAACGACCTGGACACTTGGTATAACACTTACAAGTAATTAGAGACATGGCACGGTACTCAGTGCTGCTCTGATCATGACCATTATATTACCGGAACATAGCCTGGTCATATCTCCAGAACCGTTTAACTGACTCCGGTCAACCGCTTCGGCAACATAATGGACAAAATGCCTTTTTTTTGGCGGGTGTTGAGCTTGAATTGGTTAAAAGAAAAACAAGAAAACTATAAATTATGATTAAACATAACCGCTCGTATTTGGCTCATGTGTGCCAAAGTCTAACCGTGCCAAAACAGAACCATGCCGAAAGTGAAACGTGGTCAAGTCGAACAGAGTCTAAATTCTCATAATGAAATACATATCTAGAAATCCGGAAAAAATCACGTCGTCGAGTAAGCCTTTGTGGTACGTTGAACTGGACTTTGCTGAGCAATTCTGAGCTGTCTACGTTGTTTTCTAAAAGGTCGAAAATGAAGAGACGTTGTAGCATTGTTCTCCTGCGTGTCAGAGTTTGTAGTCGTATAAGAGAGCAGCGATGTTTATAGCGTGGCAGTCGTACTGGATCGTTCCACGGCAGCATACGCAAAGTGAATCGAAGAAACTGGCGCTGAATACGTTCGATTTGGTTGATATGTACAGCATGATAAGGTGCCCATACAAGCGCCCCATACTCAAGAATACTGCGCACAAGAGCACAGTACAGTGATTTCAAACAATATATATCGTTAAGTTGTTGTGTGTTTTTCCCTTGATGAACCCAAGTACAGCAAAGGCCTTTGCGGTTGTAGCTGCAATGTGCTGAGCAAAATTTAACTTGACATCGAGAAGAATGCCTAAATCATTCACAGTATCGACTCGGTTGATACTAGCTTGTGACATCCTGTAGTCGAACAACGTGACATGCCTTTTTCTGCAAAACGAAACCACGTTACACTTTCGCACGTTCACTTCCATACCATTAAGAGTGCACCAGCTTAACAAGGTGTCAATATCTGCTTGGATAGCACAGCAGTCAAGAGTAGACGTAACTACTCGAAAAAATTTGAGATCGTCAGCAAACATGTACTTGGGAGATTGTATGATTGAACATAAGTCGTTGACAAAAAGATGAACAAAAGAGGTCCAAAATGGCTTCCCTGGGGCACACCCGGATGTAACATAAACGGCAAAGAACACGTTCCGCCGATATGTACACACGCGCTGCGCTCGTTGAGGTACGACGATATCCATTTCGTGAGCCAGTACGGCAATCCCATTTTCCGTAGCTTTGTTACCAGCAGAAGGTGAGGCACTTTATCGAAAGCTTTGGCGAAGTCAACGTAAATAGCATCGACTTGTTGACGCTTATCCAATGCGCAAATCAGCGAACATATGCCATCAGGTTAGTGGTCGTCGAACGTTTTTTGACAAAACCATGCTGCCATTCGGATATAACGTGCTGAACTTTCGGGTAGAGCGAATCGTGGACCAGGCTTTCAAACACTTTCGGTAAGCAGCTCAGTATGGATATAGCCCGGTAGTTTTTTACGTCGTGAATACTGCCTGCCTTATGAACGGGAACGATTGCTGCTGATTTCCATGCACTGGGGAAGCTTCCCTCAGATATTGACCGGTTGAAAACGATCCTTGCAGGCAAGGCAAGCGACTCAGCACAGTTTTTAAAGAAGATAGGTGGTAGACAATCAGGACCAGCGCCTTTGGAACCATCGATAGATTGTAGTTGCAACATTACATCACGAAGCGAAAAGTTGAAAGGTGTCAAACCTAGGTCGAACTGCGGCAAACTATTCAGATACGCTTCAAACGAAGGTGGTCGGTTATTACTTTGCACACTCCGAAAAAAGAATGAGAATAGGTTTGCTGACTCGAGTGCTGATTCAGCCACGTTGTCGTTGTAAGTGACACGTTCAGGAACTCCAGAATGCTGTTTACGGTTTTTCACAAAAGTCCAAAACGATTTTGGATCGTGCTTAAAGTTGTCCTCCATGCGATGAATGTGGCACCGAAAGCAATATGCATGCAGTGAGTTATATTCGCTCTCAATGACACGCAGATCAGCTTTGTGTTGCTCATTCCTCAGCCTAAAAAAACGTTTTCTCGCTTTGCGAAGACGGTTGCGTAATTGTTGCAGCTCGTTATTCCACCAAAGTTGTCGTTTAGCCCGTAAACCACTAGCCCGTATAAGAGGAACGACATCACGCAGTATAATCAAGAACTGTTCGTTTAAATGTTGCACAGCCTCATCTAAACTGCAACTAACCAGAATTTGCTCCCAGTTAACATTGGCAAAACATCTGTTTAATGATTCAAAATCACAGCGGGAAAAATCGAAATCAAGTGCGTCAACATTAGAAGTTGTCTTCTCTTCCTTAATATCGAAAATTATCACAAAAGAAGAGTGGTGTTGATCTACTTTCAGCAATGGTAAAGCCGGCTCCAGCAGTTCCACGCAACTGTTATCACTCTCAAATGCTACACTGCACACTCACTATGACAAACTAGACTGAAGCTGAATTTTCTACAAGGTGTCTTTTGTATCAAGTTCAGTCTAGATTTTTGCCATTGGGGCGTGGCCGCGCAGCTTAGAGAAAGATAAACAAACCAAAACACCTTCGATACTACTGAGTGATTTTCATAAGCATCAGAAGAAAGTTCTTGCTTTCCCGATGGGAAAATCACTCTGGTGCTTAGACTAACTAATTTTCGTTACTGATATTTGTTTGATAACGGTGTTCGAGTGGGCACAAACAAACAATTAAACCGGAAAATCACTCAATTTAGCAGTGAAAATTCTTGAAATGATGGTTATATCTTGCTGTGATAAACTATTCATAGGCAACACTACCGTTTGATTATTGAGAAATAGATGAACATTTCACACTAGTAGTAGTTGTGAAAATTTTCATAACTCTTATCTTCAAACATTTATAGTTCTGAAAAGAACTGATTCCATAATCTTCAGCTCCAAATATGTGATATAGAACGCTGATGATCGCACCACCACCGCTAGTATTGAATATTTTGTTGACCGCGCATAAAATTTGCTCTCGGCTGTTCCCCTCAAAATATCATGCAGCGTACGATGGTGCCTGTTGCGCCGTATGCAAAATAAAACCGAACCGATTCCATAATCTTCACGTGTGCTACAGAACGCTGATGATCGCACCAACGGTAGCTTTGAATATTTTGCTTGGCCGCGCATATGAAAATTTGGTCTCCGCTGTGCCCTCCAGTAGCTGTGCCAGCACAATATCCTGTAGCGTACGATGGTAACTGTTGCTGCCGAATGCAATATAAAGTACATGGTCCGCAGTGCCTGGAAGTTGACTCGTATGCAGCTCTCGTTTCTCAAGGTCGCATACCTCTAATAGCTATACTCTACTCGCTATTGTGTGACAAACTAGACTGAAGCTGAATTTTCTACACGCAGTCTTTTGTATCGAATTCAGCGTAGATTTTTGACATGAGGGCGTGGCCACGCAGTTTCGAGAAAGACAAACCGAATAAAACACTTTGTTGAGTCAAAATATGTAGGCAGTGGAATTTATTCACATTTGCCAGTTTCATTTTCAATTTTACAAAATGTAATCTAGTATAGAAAACAAAGACGTAGTCCTACGTCAAAATAAATATATTTACTCACCGAAAATTTTATAGAGTGCGTTCACAAATATTAGTGCACTTTGTAGAAATGAAAACTCGCAAAAATCGTTGTAAACTTGCCAAACACGTTCCTTATTAGAATAAAAACCATGCCAATAACTAACTGAATCTGCTATTTTTTACTCTCACGTCGTTGATGAGGAGTCATGATTTTTAAAATGGATGATCTCCTGATCATTAGAGCTTCACCAAACTTAGCCTTGATCGACTGAACTGCAAATTCTTTCGTCAAGTTTCGTTTTGTCAACTGAATTTGTTCTTAATTCAACTATTTCATATTTTTTCTTTATTTTTCAACTGCTGAACACATTTAGCGAGTGTTTAAAGATTTTTAATATAAGTTTTACACAATAGCACTTGGGGGAAACGCCAATTGTCAACAGGCCATGTTATGTTCTAGTGATGTTCAAAATTGATTACAGTTATTATCAGGTTGGTATGAGCTTGTCGAGATTCTAGGAAATTCCCAAAATGTTAGAATGTCGTAGTTTGTCATCATTAGATTTCTGTCTTGCTTGCTTATTGACGCTTGGTCATTCAAACAAACATTACATATTTTATCTCTCCAACCACAATGTAATTGGAAAAATTGAACAGACTTAAATAAAAACCCAAATTAATCCACCTAGTGGTGAGACCCAGCCTTTCTCATTCGAACTTATTATTTGTTCAAATAGAATTACGCAACACTCCCATTCCAAAAAAAATATACCTTGAAAATTTCTGCTGGATTTATTTTCTACTTTAAATAACGAACTTCTGGTAGCCTACAGCACAACTATAACGAACATTCAAAACCTAACATTCACACACATATGAGCATACAATAACACTTACACATGCAAATACCATGACATAAATAGGTTTCAAATACATCACGCGAAAAATCCACTGCCGACTTATTCTATTGCTCACCCCTAACTACACACACTGCTGCGCAGGCGTTGTTTATGCTACTGAAAGGAATGTCTCATCACACACAGGAGAGTCAGCTGACGCTGATAACTCTTATAGACCTGTGTGATCGAGACCAAAGCCAGTCTGAGTCATGCCTGCGAGTGCAACACAACAACGGAAGGTGCTCCGTAGGGCTAATTTTTTTCGAATTAATCTCTATCTTTAACAACGGCTTTTACCCGTTAACATTCAAGTTCATCCAAGGCAGACAGTGTCTGCAGCCGGGGAAGCGAAAAATAAGCGAACTGAAAATATGATACAGATTTGGAAAAACATACCGCATCCATACGGGGCTTGAACCCGCAGTCTCCCTGATTACTTCACTGGTTGCCGGAATACTTCCTAAAATGGCCAAATTCTGCCTAATTTGGTTGTAGTACAACATCAAATTTGAAAAATGTTGAGGCCACATATTTTACTTGTTGCTATAGTTTTAAACAGTCTCCGAGCTACTTTTCTTTCCAAAACTTTTGAACCACATACTTAAACATTATGATGGCTTTAAAGACAAGTTTATTTGGTCCATTGAATCCAACTAGAGACGGTGGTAATTCGCGGCAAAAAAGATGAAAATTCGCGGGTGGCAAAATAGAAAATATTCGAATTTCGCGGTAGTTTCGCGGTAGTTTCGCGGCACCCTTTTTCTTCAGAAAATACTGAATAAAGTGGTTTTTTCTCTGGTGTAAACAAGAAACAACTATTTTATTTAATTTAATGGACGGTAATTCATCCGCACAATCCATAACTTCTTTGTATTACTAACTAAAAGCATGTGCTGTGTCAAATTTTTTTTCAGTTATATTGTGGTGTCGGTAGGCACGTATTACGCATGTTATACTGGCTCACGCTGCGTTCCGTAGCTAGGTTCCGGAAATCGATAAATATTTAGTTGCCAACCGGGAAAATTCCGCGATTCGAATACCTACCAAAATTTTAATACCATTGCAACTTGGATTTTATGGCTGCACTCTCAGGAATTCTATCATGCAAGTCACCAATCGCAAAATGCAATTAGGACTGACAAAATCGCGTTGTAAGAGAGCGGTTGTAGTACTGTTTCATGTTATTGGTTGCGACTACGTTATTGGTTACGACCTTCCATTGTCATCTAGGTGCCCATTAATCTTTATCTTTATTATTGTTGCTGGTTGTCATGAATTTCAAAATTCGAATTTCATTTTCGAATTGCTTTGAGCATTATTCCAAGATCGATGTTTCGCATTAAAATCACCGATGATTAAAAATTTAGATTTATTTCTTGTGAGCTTTTGCATATCTACCTTGAAATAATTTTTTCGCTCACCAGTGCATTGAAAAGACAAATACACTGCGGCTATAAATAAAATGCCAATACTTGTTTCAATTTCAATTCCCAAACTCTCGATAACTTTGGTTTCAAGATGGGGTAAAACACGATGTTTTATTCGACGGTGGATAACTATTGCAACTCCACCACCGGCAACATCAATTCTATCAAACCAATGTATGTATATAATTTGGGTTCTTTTTTAGTTTAATATTTGGCTTTAAAAGCGTTTCAGTCATAACTGCAATATGCACATCGTGGACTGTTAAAAAATTGAAAAATTCATCCTCTTTCGCTTTTAAAGAGCGAGCATTCCAATTTAGAAAATTTACAGCATTATTTAAAATCATTGCTGAATTTCAATTTCATAACAATATTAGTTGTAAATTTCATACCTACTTGAACAGCCTCATACATCGAGTTACAGTTCAACAAAGCGGACATTAACTGCAGCATGGATTGTTGTAAGTAATCAATCTTTTCGGGTGTTGGAATACCTAAATCAATACTGGCTGACTTTTCGGCACCAAACACGAATGGTTTGTTACTGTTTGAATTTGAAATATTACCTGAAAGGACACTGGCATATGAACAGCCTGGTTGTTTAGAATTCAACAGGTTGTTTAGAATTCATACGTTGTATAGAAGCAATAATTTTTGACCTTACAGGACAATTAAAGAAATTAGATTTGTGATTTCCCCCACAATTTACACATTTGAAACTATTAGTGGTCTTTTTCACGGGGCAGATATCTTTCGTGTGACTAGTGTCACCACAAATCATACATTTTGCTGCCATATGGCAGTTTCGAGTTCCATGACCATAGCACAGTGAGGCGACTCCATACAAAGGCTGGCCAAGCAAAAAAGTGTCGATAAATGCGACAAAAACTTGGTATTTACATAATTTTGGGGTGCTGAACACGAATTTGGCATCCATTTTTTTGTTTGGGGCCGTCCATAAAGCACGAAACTCAATTTTTAATATTTTTTGGCACTTTTTTTTTTATAGAATTATATGAACTTTGACCAAAGGTAGTGCCACCGGGCGTCCTCTCCATTGATAAAAAATACGTTATTTATGGACGACCTCTCGAACTAAACAAATTTTGCCTAAATATATATATATATATATATATATATATATATATATATATATATATATATATATATATATATATATATATATATATATATATATATATATATATATATATATATATATATATATATATATATATATATATATATATATATATATATATATATATATATATATATATATATATATATATATATATATATATATATATATATATATATATATTTTTTTTTGTTTCAGGTGGAGGGGAAATTTGCATCCAAACCCCTGAGGTGACCAACCTCAGGGAGTGTGGGGTTGGTTTGAATCAGTGACCGGACCCACTAAAACCCCTCCAGTCTCCAGCCCATAATACTCCCCGGGACCACCGCTAGGTATTGCTTCGGGGAGCGGATTTTGTGCTCTGTGCACCCTCTTGGTTCTATAGATCTCTTTGCTAACTTAGCTAACTAACCTGGAGACTGGCCGTTAGCTAACACTGGCGTGTCGGTGGTCAACCTGTCGCCTGTTTTGCAATTCTAAAACTATTTGAGAGGCGGCTGTACAAACCGCCCTCCAAATGTTTGGGTCTTTACACATCCTCCGAACTAGGTTGTCCGGAGTGGTGTCTGGCCCGCTCACTACCATCATGTCGCTCCGCGCATGCACAAAACGAGGGCACACGAAGAAGACATGCTCAGCAGTTTCTTCCGCATCCGCGCACTCGGGACACATGGGGGACCCCGCATGCCCGAATCTGTGTAGATACTGCCTGAAGCAACCATGACCTGACAGAATCTGTGTCAAGTGGAAGTTAACTTCTCCATGGCGCCTCCCGACCCATCTGGATACGTCCGGAATAAGTCGATGCGTCCATCTACCCTTTGCGGAATTGGACCATTCCTGCTGCCATCTGATCATCGAGAATGACCTTCTGGTGCCTCGTATACCCCTTGTGTCACGTTGATCGAAGCATTCTACGTCCTCCTTAATGGCTATGCTGATAGGCATCATGCCGGACAGGACGCAGATTGCGTCGTATGACACTGTACGGTACGCGCTCACAACCCTCAGGCACATGAGCCTGTAGGTACTTTCCAGTTTTCGACGATGACTGTTGGTACCTAACGCTTTGGACCACGCTGGCCCACCATACCTAAGTATGGACGAAACCACGCTGGCAAGAAGTTTACGCTTGCTGCCATATACCGCTGAGCTATTGGACATCATTCGAGATAGTCCTGCAGCGGCCGTTGAAGCCCTCTTACAGGCATAGTCGACGTGACTCTTAAATGTGAGCTTATCGTCAACCATAACCCCCAAGAGCTTCAAGGAACGCCTTGAGGTAATGGTGCAGTCACCGACTCTGACCACCGCCTGTTGCTCTAATTTGCGGTTGTTCACAACCGTAACCTCCGTTTTATGGTGCGCTAACTCCAGTTTCCTAGAGTGCATCCAGTCTTCGACCTTGCGTATGCAGTGCGCGGCCGTCAACTCGACCTCTTCGATCGACTCGCCGTAGACCTCTAGCGTGATGTCGTCTGCGAAACCGACGATCACAACCCCTACAGGGAACTTTAGTTTCAACACCCCGTCATACATGACATTCCACAACACCGGGCCCAGGATGGAACCTTGCGGTACCCCTGCGGTGATTGGGACGCACTTCTGACCCTCCTCCGTGTTGTAAACTAGTACCCGATTCTGGAAATAATTTTCCAAAATCTTGTACAACGACACCGGTACGTGGATGCTCCTAAGCGCGAGCGCTATGGAGTCCCAACTGGCGCTATTGAATGCATTCTTCACGTCAAGCGTGACGATTGCGCAATAGCGAATGCCCCAACTCTTACGCTGGAGTGCTACCTCTGCCGTCTTGGTGACAGAGAAAATAGCATCCAGCGTGGATCTACCTTTCCGGAAGCCGAACTGGTTACTTGCCAGACCGTTTACACCCTCTGTGTACTTCACCAGACTGTTGAGGATAATCCTCTCAAGCACCTTGCCCGTAGTGTCCAGCAGACAGATAGGTCTGTATGCCGATGGGTCCCCTGGCGGTTTCCCAGCCTTCGGCAACAGCACCAATCTCTGTCGCTTCCACCTGTCCGGAAAGAGGCAGTCATCCAGGCACTTCTGCATGACTGCTCGAAATAGATCGGGGGCCACTTTCATGGCCGTCCTGATGGCCAAGTTCGGGATTCCATCCGGTCCCGGTGCCTTGCTCACCTTTAGGGAGTTGGCGATCACGATGAGTTCCTCATTCGTAACCCTTACCTCCTCCACAACCTCTGCACGGCTGCCGTCTCTCACGGATTGGATGCCCGGCAGGTTGGCCGACCATCCCTGGTCTGTGTCTGAGATACTGGAACGTCGGACGTGAGACTCAGCAACCGGAGGCCAAGGATTTGGCTCGTGTCGTGGAAAGAGTCCCTCGATGATACGCTCCAGCATCGCTGGTGATCGCTCTGCAGGCGCCAACACGCCTTTGGTCATCGCCATTACGACTCTGTAGGCGTTGCCCCACGGATTCGTATTGGCACTCGCGCATAGCCTATCGAAGCAGGCCCTTTTGCTCGCCTTTATCGCACTTTTAAGCGCCGATCTTGCAGATCCGAATACTACACGACGCTCTACCCTCTGTGCATCGGTACGTGCACGTTGCAACATCCGTCTTGCACGGAGGCACGCGCTACGGAGGTCCGCTATCGCGTCGGTCCACCAGTATACCGGTGACTTACCATTCCTAGGTTGGCGGGTCCTAGGCATGGTGGCGTCGCACGCCCGCGATAATGTGGCAACTAATTGGTCAGCACTCGGGCGGAGCCAACTGCCCCCCTCGCGCTCTCTTCTCATTGCTTCTGCAAATACCTCGGCATCGAAATGCGATGTCTTCCACCCGCGGACGGTCGGAGTATTGGCTCTACCCGTCGCCTGCCGCCTCACGTTCTGGACTACGCTATAGCAGACCGACTGGTGGTCACTATAGGTGTAGCCATCGTCTACCCTCCAGTTCACGATCAGTCCTGGGCTGGAGAACGTCACGTCGATGATCGACTCCGCACCATTTCTGCTGAATGTACACTTGATTCCAACGTTGGCCAGATCTAGGTTGAGCTTTGCCAAAGCTTCCAACAAGATCTGACCCCTCCGGTTCGAGCGGCGGCTTCCCCACTCAACAGCCCAAGCGTTGAAGTCGCCCGCCACTACGTCAGCTCCATAGATAACAAATCGACCATCTGGGTGAACCTTTCGATAGACCAACGCGGCGGAGCATAACAACTGCAGTAGAACACTCCGTCCACCTTGGCAACCGCGTATCCTTCATTTGAGGTTGACACAACCTCCTGAACCGAGAACTTGCTGGTCGTGCATATGGCCGCCGTACTGGACTTATCTGCAACCCAATTACCGTTTCCGGGAAGCATGCAGTAGGGGTCCGATACGATTGCGATGTCCGACCGTGACTCAGACGCTGCTTGGTATAGCAGCTGCTGTGCCGCATAGCAATGGTTCAGGTTCAATTGTGTCACCCTCACGCCCGTGGTTTCGTGGCCGCCTTGCCGGCTGGGCACCGTGGGCCTCCCATAAAGTGCTTGGCGTCCCGTTTTCCAGTACATACCAAGCACTTGGGAGGCTCCCCGCAGTCTTTAGCTTTATGGCCAGCACCACCACAACGCCTACATAACTGGCTCCTATCGGGCCCCTTGCAGGTCCAGGACTTGTGTCCTCCCTCGAAACACCTGAAGCAAACGTCCGGCTGCTGGAGTATGCTCAGGGGACATACTGACCAGCCAACCTTAAGTTTGGCTGTCTTCAGGGCCAGAGTTGCATCGGCCGATGCAAGCCGGAAAGTGGCCACCTGGGTCCCCGCTGGACCCTTTCGGAGGCGAATTACCTCAGTGGCTACTTCCACTCCGCACTTCTCCTTGAGGGCCTGTGCAATATCGCACCTCTCGGTGATTTCATCCAGGTTTTTGAGCTGGAGAGTCACCTCTGAGGTGAGTGCCCGAATTTGCACATCTTTTCCGAGGACCTGCTCGGCTACCGTCTTGTAGGCAGCGCCCTTGTTTTTAGCATCCTTACGGAGCTCAAGGATCATCTCGCCGGTGCGAGAACGACGGATGGTCCGCACATCCGCTCCCAGATCCTTGAGCTGGGTTTCGCCTCTCATTTTCTTCAAGACTTCGGAGTACTTGGACCCATCCGTCTTGAGTATGAGGGCGTCGCCCCTGCTTCGCGCCTTCTTTCCCATTTTTGGACGATTTGTCGCCTTCTCGTCGTTGCGCTTGCTGTCTTTTTGGCGCTTCCTTCCTCCCACGGTAACCCAAGGGTTTCCCGTAGCTGCCACTTCGGCAGACTTTTCGGCGGACTTGGAGGCCGTTGGTGTGCTATCTCGCGGGCTTAGCACAACCAACCGTTTCTTGCTGTTCTCGGGGGCTTCCCCCGGAGACTGCCTTGCTCTTTTTGCGGCTGACCCGGAGGCGCAAACCGCTGCAAACATGCAGGTGTCCGTTTGGACCGACTTCGTCGCCCTTCCGGTCACCTCCGTTGCATTTTTCTCTGCAGCCACCGCTCTTGCCTTGAGCTCGGCGTGCTCCTTCTTCGCAGCATCGACGGAGGACCGAAGCATGTAGAGAGCCTGCTTCAGGTACTTCGTCGTGTTGGTGCGACTTTTCGCAAACTCGATTATGGCATCGAGCTGCTCCGACAGCGCTACTACCTTCGGTAGCGTGTCTCGCTGTCTTCCGACCGCCTTTATCAACAGTGGACCAGCCACTGCGATGTCTTGCGTCGATCCGGTAGGCGTACTGCCTTTGCCGTCTTCGCAGGCGTCCTTTACTGCATCCATCTCCGCCTTTCTCGGCGGAGACCTCTGGATGCCTCCTCGTGCAAACGGGTTTTTCAACCCATCTGCGCCCAATTGTTGATCTTCATTATTACTGTTCATTTTTGTTAAGTGGGTCCCCCTTCCAGCCGCTATCCTTATCCATACTGGAGTGGTCGCCTATCTGGTCCCATGGTAGTCTATGCCGAAGCAGTGAGGCCATGGCTAGGGGCGGCTGCCATAGCGCCTTATGAGCAACTATGACACCCCCGACCGGCGCAAGTTAGGAAAGGACATCTGATCCCACTCCTGCACGGTTCCCACCGGGCAATGAATTTGGAACGTACTGGAAGGCCTGCCAGGTTTTTACGGGACGGAGACCCCTGCACCGGTTGTTGTCTCGCCGTTTCAAGCCGTTGTCACACGACCTTACTAAGGGAGCTCGGCGCAGGTGCCAGCCCAGAATCGTGGTACGAAAACGAAATCCGACTCTTATCATATGGCGTTGCGACCAGTTACCGTAATTGGGAACTTACTGGCATCAATCCCAATGGGCGAATTAGTGCATTTGGGTGCTGGGAGCGGCACTATTCGCTCCGTCAGAGCTGCTTCCGGATAATGTGGCTTTTGTGAGAATTCGGCGGCCCAATGCCTGAGTCTCACCACAACCTAGGCTAGCTCTCGCTGATGGTCCGGGACTGCGTTCTTGCAGTTAGCACTTCCGTGGCCTACGGTAATCGCCAAATACCGACCCGTGGTGGCATACAGCTCTGCCAGTATATATATATATATATATATATATATATATATATATATATATATATATATATATATATATATATATATATATATATATATATATATATGTATATATATATATATATATATATATATATATATATATATATATATATATATATATATATATATATATATATATATATATATATATATATATATATATATATATATATATATATATATATATATATATATATATATATATATATATATATATATATATATATATATATATATATATATATATATATATATATATATATATATATATATATATGGCAGAGCTGTCTGCCACCACGGGTCGGTAATTGGCGATTACCGAAGGCCACGGAAGTGCTCACTGCTAGCAAGCAGTCCCGGACCATCAGCGGGAGCTAGCCTAGGTCGTGGCGAGATTCAGGCACTGGGCCGCTGAATTCTCGCAAAAGCCACACTGGCCGGAAGCAGCTCCGACGGAGCGAGTAGTGCCGCTCCCACCACCCAAATGCACTATACCGCTCATTGGGACTGATGCCAGTAATGTTCCCAATTACGGTACCTGGTCGCATCACTATAGGATAAGAGTCGGATTTCGTTTTCGTACCATGATTTTGGGCTGGCACTTGCGCCGAGCTCCCTTAGTAATGTCGTGTGATAACGGCTTGAAACGGCGAGAGTACAACCGGTGCAGGGGTCTCCGTCCCGTAAATCCTGGCAGGCCTTCCAGTACGTTCCGAGTCCATTGCCTGGTGGGAACCCGGCAGGAGTAGGATCAGATGTCTTTTCCTGACTTGCGCCGGTCGGGGGTGTCATAGTTGCCCATGAGGCAGCCGCCCCTAGCCATGGCCTCACTGCTCCGGCATAGACTACCTTGGGACCATTTAGGCGACTACTCCATTATGGATAAGGATAGCGGCTGGTAGGGGGACCCAATAAACAAAAATGCAGCAAAACAAAACTCTGGAGATGGGGGCAGATGGGTTGGAAAACCCATTTGCGCGAGGTGGCATCCAGCGTTCTCCGCCTAGAAAAGTGGAGACGGATGCAGTGAAGGCCGCCTGCGAAGACGGTAAAGGCAGTACGCCTACCGGATCTACGCAAGACATCGCGGTGGCTGGTCCACAGCTATTAAAGGCGGTCGGAAGACAGCGGGACACGCTACCGAGGGTAGTGGCCCTGTCTGAGCAGCTCGATGCTATAATCGAGTTTGCGAAAAGTCGCAGCAATACAACGAAGTACTTGAAGCAGGCCCTCTACATGCTTCGGTCCTCCGTCGATGCTGCGAAAAAGGAGCATGCCGAGCTCGAAATGAAAGCTGCGGCTGCGGAGAAAGAGGAGACGAAGGTGACCGAGCTGGCGACGAAGTCGGTCCAAACGGACGCCAGCACGTTTGCGGCGGTTTGCGCGGCAGGACCAGCTGCCAAACGAACGCGACAGTCCCCGGGAGAGACGGCCCCCGGGGGCACCAAGAAGCGTTTAATCGCAAACAGCCCTCAGACCGGTGTAGGAGTGGCGCAAGCAACGCCCACGGTGGCAGCCAAGGAGCAGAAGGCTCCCGGTAACCCGTGGGTAACGGTTCCGGGAAGGAGTAGGAACCAAAAAGTGGTGGCCAAAAAACCGCACCCGGTTACAAATCCTGCGACGAAGAAAGTTAAAAATAAGGGCGACGCACTCATCCTTAAGACAGAAGAGTCAAAGTACTCGAAAGTCCTTAAGGCAATGAGAGGCGATGCGAAGCTCAAAGATCTGGGGGCAGATGTGCGTAGCATCCGCCGATCCTGCAAGGGAGAAATGATCGTCGAGCTCCGCAAGGAAGCCAGAAACAAGGGCCCAGCCTATCGGGCATTGGCCCAAGGGGCGCTTGGAGATAGAGTGCAGGTTCGGGCACTCACGTCGCAGGTAACCCTACAACTTAAATACCTGGACGAAGTCACCGAGGCATGCGAAGTCGTGGATGCCCTCTAGGAGCAGTGCGAAGTGGTTGTGGCACCAGAGGCAGTTCGACTGCGCAAAGGCCCAGTAGGAACCCAGACCGCCACTGTCAGGCTTCCGTCAGTAGACGCAAACCAGGCGCTAAAGGTAGCGAGGCTCAAAGTGGGCTGGTCAATGTGCCCACTCAGCATCTACCAGCCGCCGGAGGTCTGCTTTCGATGCTTCGAGCAAGGACACAAGTCCTTTAGCTGCAAGGGGCCTGACAGGAGCTCCCTATGCAGGCGGTGTGGTGCTGCAGGCCACAAAAGCAAAGACTGCGGAGAGCCCCCGAAGTGCTTGGCGTGCGCCGGGAAGCGTGACGCAAAGCACATAATGGGAGGCCCGAGGTGCACGGCCGGTAAGCCGACTAGCAAGCCACGGGCGCGAGAGTGACACAGCTAAATTTGAACCACTGCTTCGCGGCTCAGCAACTGCTATACCAAGCAGTCACTGAGTCGTTGTCGGACATCGCCATAATCTCGGACCCCTACCGAATTCCTTCCGGAAACGGTAACTGGATTTCGGACGGGTCCGGTATGGCGGCAATATGGACGACGAGCAGGTTCCCGGTTCAAGAGATAGTGTCAACTTCAAACGAAGGATACGCGGTTGCCAAGGTGAACGGAGTGTACTACTGCAGCTGCTATGCTCCACCTCGTTGGTCTACCGAGCAGTTCGCAAGGATGATCGACCGAGCCACCGTGGAGCTGATCGGTCTATCACCGTTGGTAGTGGCGGGCGACTTCAACGCATGGGCAACTGAGTGGGGAAGTCGACGCACAAACCAAAGAGGCCGGATCTTGTTGGAGGCTTTGGCGAAGCTCAACATAGATCTGGCCAACGTCGGCTTGAAGAGCACCTTCAGTAGAAACGGCGCGGAGTCGATCATCGATGTGACATTCTGTAGTCCAGGATTGATCACGAACTGGAGGGTAGACGATGGCTACACTCATAGCGACCACCTGGCGGTCTGTTATAGCGTAGACTGTAAAACGAGACCGCATGTGGCGAGTAGAATTAACACTCCAGCTCCTCGCGGGTGGAGGATATCACACTTCAACGAAGAGGTATTTGCGGAAGCAATTAGACTAGAACACGAGGCGAGCAGAACTCGTAACCTGAGCGCTGATCAACTTGTTGCATTACTTTCGCGGGCGTGCGACGCCACTATGCCTAGGAACCGCCAGCCTAGGCATGGAAGGCCACCAGTCTACTGGTGGACCGACGCGATAGCGGACCTCCGCAGAGCGTGTCTTCAAGCGAGAAGAAGGATTCAACGTGCGCGAACCGACGAAGAAAGGGAAGATCGTCGAGGGGCATTCAGTTCCGCAAAAGCGGCGCTTAAGAGAGCAATAAAAGCTAGTAAACGTGCGTGCTTCGAAAGACTGTGCGCTAGTGCCAACACTAACCCGTGGGGTAACGCCTATAGGATGGTGATGGCCAAGACTAAGGGTGCGATGGCGCCCGCAGAAAAATCACCAGCGATGCTTGAGCGGATCATAGAGGGACTCTTTCCACGCCACGAGCCAAATCCTTGGCCTCCGGCTGGCGAGTCACTTCACCGACGTTCCAGTATCTCAAACTCAGACCAGAGGTGGTCGGCCAACCTGCCGAACACCCAATATATGAGTGACGGCGTTAGCCGTGCCGAGGCAGAGGAGGCGGAAACGGTTACGAACGAGGAACTCATCGCGATCGCCAACTCCCTGAAGGTGAGCAAGGCACCGGGATTGGATGGGATTCCGAATCTGGCTGTGAAGAAGGCCATCAAAGAGGCCCCCAGACTATTCCGGGAAGTCATGCAGAAGTGCCTGGATGACTGTACATTCCCAGAGAGATGGAAGCGACAGAAGCTGGTCTTATTGCCGAAGACAGGGAAACCACCTGGTGACCCGTCGGCATACAGACCGATATGTCTGCTCGATACGGCGGGTAAGGTGCTCGAGAAGGTTATTCTCAATAGACTGGTTAGGTACACCGAAAGTGCAAACGGTCTGTCGAGTAACCAGTTCGGCTTCCGAAAAGGCAAGTCTACGGTGGATGCTATTCTGTCCGTCACCAAAACAGCAGAGGTAGCACTCCAGCGTAAAAGATGGGGCATTCGCTATTGCGCAATCGTCACGTTGGACGTGAAAAATGCGTTCAATAGTGTTAGCTGGGATTCCATAGCTCACTCGCTTCGGAAACTAGACATTCCGGTATCTTTGTACAGGATTCTGGGAAATTATTTCCAGAATCGTGTGCTAGTTTACAGCACAGACGAGGGTCAAAAATGTGTCCCAATTACCGCAGGGGTTCCAAAAGGTTCCATCCTGGGCCCGGTACTGTGGAATATCATGTACGATGAAGTGCTGAAACTAAAGCTCCCCCAAGGGGTTGTGATTGTTGGGTTTGCGGACGACATCACACTTGAGGTCTACGGCGAGTCGATCGAGGAGGTTGAGTTGACGGCTTCGCACTCTATAAGCGTCGTCGAGGACTGGATGCGCTCCAAAAAACTGGAGCTTGCGCATCATAAGACGGAGATTTCAGTTGTCAATAACCGCAAGTCGAAGCAACAGGCGTTGATCAGTGTCGGGAATTGCATCATCGCCTCTAAGCGCTCCCTGAAGCTGCTGGGGGTGATGATCGATGACAAGCTCGCCTTCGGGAGCCATGTCGAATATGCCTGTAAGAGGGCTTCAATGGCTATTGCAGCATTATCTCGCATGATGTCCAATAGCTCAGCAGTGTACGGCAGCAAGCGGAAACTTCTAGCTAGCGTGACTTCGCCCATACTGAGATACGGCGGGCCAGTGTGGTCCAAAGCACTAGGTACTAGTAAACATCGGGGTAAGTTGGAAAGTACCTACAGGCTCATGTGCCTGAGGGTTGCGAGCGCGTATCGAACTGTGTCATACGACGCAATCTGCGTCCTGTCCGGCATGATGCCTATCAGCATAGCCATTAAGGAGGACGTAGAATGCTTCGATCAACGTGACACAAGGGGCATACGAGGTACCAGAAGATCATTCTCGATGATCAGATGGCAGCAGGAGTGGTCCAATTCCGCGAAGGGTAGATGGACGCATCGACTTATTCCGGATGTATCCGGATGGGTCGGGAGGCGCCATGGAGAAGTGAACTTCCATCTGACACAGATTCTGTCAGGCCATGGTTGCTTTAGGCAGTATCTACACAGATTCGGGCATGCGGGGTCCCCCATGTGTCCCGAGTGCGCGGAAGCGGAAGAGACTGCTGAGCATGTCTTCTTCGTGTGCCCTCGTTTTGTGCATGCGCGGAGCGACATGATGGTAGTGAGCGGGCCAGACACCACTCCGGACAACCTAGTTCGGAGGATGTGTAAAGACCCAAACATTTGGAGGGCGGTTTGTACAGCCGCCTCTCAAATAGTTTTAGAATTGCAAAACAGGCGACAGGTTGACCACCGACACGCCAGTGTTAGCTAACGGCCAGTCTCCAGGTTAGTTAGCTAAGTTAGCAAAGAGACCTAAAGAACCAAGAGGGTGCACAGAGCACAAAAGCCGCTCCCCGAAGCAATACCTAGCGGTGGTCCCGGGGAGTATTATGGGCTGGAGACTGAAGGGGTTTTAGTGGGTCCGGTCACTGATTCAAACCAACCCCACACTCCCTGAGGTTGGTCACCTCAGGGGTTTGGATGCAAATTTCCCCTTCACCTGAAACAAAAAAAAAAAAAAAAAAAAAAAAAAAATATATATATATATATATATATATATATATATATATATATATATATATATATATATATATATATATATATATATATATATATATATATATATATATATATATATATATATATTATATATTTATATATTATATATTTTTTTAAATAAACTAAAACAACATAAGTAATACAAACTAATTACAAATTGAAAAAGTCATCATCATCATCATCATCTGCTGTGATCGCTTAAATCTTGTGTTGAATTGTTTCCAGAAAATTTAAAGTTCATTATAATTATCAGCAGGAGAAATGTATTTCGCTGCAATTTTCATTTTTTCTAGTGATTTTCGATGTTTCATTGTTTCTTCTATATGTTATCTTTCTAATCCAGTTTCTATGGTTGAAAGAGGACATTTAAATACATGTATAACACCATGAATTGACAACTTACTAGACATTGAAATAAAATTCAACGAATTTATGAATTTTAAAACCAAGACACTGGAATGACACAACGTTCTAAATTAATACGAAAAGATGCAGAGGGCGACGACTGTTCTTTGTTTTTTTCTCATAAAGAAAAATGTGTGCTTTACTTATGTATGCAAACGAGTGCAAAAGCAATCTTCAAACGGGCTATTGTTAGCCAGAGTTTGATGGTATGAATTTGCTGCTAGTATTTGACACTTCATTCAGTTTAGCGAATTTCTTGATCATAAATTGAAAAGGGCTGAATGTTTTTAATATTGTCTTAAATTTGCAGAAAGTGATAAAGTTTGACATAATTAAAATTTCATAAAGATTCGTTTACTGTTTTCTTGTTTAACACTTATTTCATAACTTTTCATTGATAAATTTTGTGATTTTTGCCAAAATTTATATTTTATCCTTACGGATTGAGTACGATATCATAAATTTTCATTAAAGGGGTATCATGGTTATAATTAAAATTAATTCTGGATGAAATTTCAACTTCAAAAATAAAACTAAAAAAATTCTGCTATCGCTTTTTTCACTAAAGTGACAATTTTGCAGTTTTGCGCTACAGCGGACTGTATGCAATTGAAAGCTTACGTTTTTACCTAAATTTTGAATGTAGTCACAACCGTGGCAAACTGCGGCAACTACACTTTTAAGCTACTTTTCTACAAAAAATCATGTTTTGCCTTTCTCCTAGAAAGGTATAGCAATCACTGAAAAAACTAAAGGTATGAAAGTGCTCCAGAGGGCCGAATGTCGTATGCCACTCGACTTAGTTCGACGAGCTGAGCATTTTCTGTATGTATGTGTGTATGTGTGTGTGCGTGTGTGTGTATGTGCAACTTTTTTTTCTCACTCGCTTTTCTCAGAGATGGCTGGACCGTTTTCCGTGAAATTAATTGCAAATAAAAGGTGTAGTTATCCCATAGGTTGCTATTCAATTTCATTGTAATCGGATTTTTGGTTTAGAGGTTATGTATTAAAATGTAAAAATCAAGAAACATTAATATCTTAGAAATTACACAACCGATTTTAACAACACTGATGTCAAATGAACAAGCTATCTTCAGAACTCTTAGCTTATGAATTTCATAAAGATTAAATATATGGTTCAAGAGTTATGTAAAGAAATGTTTTCCAGAAGCTGTTTAAACTCACTCACTTTTCTCAGAGATGGCTGGACCGATTTTCACAAAATTTGTCTCGAATGAAAGGCCTAGCTGTCCCATAGATTGTTATTGAATTTCATTGTAATCGGTGTGTAACTTTGTCCGTTATTTATAAAAATGTCAAATCACGTTATAAAAGCAAAGCATATACCAAAGACTGCTCAAACTCACTTACTTTTCTCAGAAATGGCTAGACCGGTTTTCACGAAATTAGTTGAAAATGAAAGGTCTAGTGGCCTCATAACCAGCGTTGCCAGGTCATTTTTTTAAAAATCTGGAAAAGGCAAAATAAAAATCTGGAAAAAATCTGGCGGTCATTTCGCGGGGTGAAAGGTTAATTTTTCGGGTAAAAGTCTTGAGGTACGCAAAATTTGAGGTGACAAAATTGCAAAATTTCGCGCCAAAATTGAAGTGATGACCTTTTTGCGGAACAGAGAAAATAAAATCTGGATAAAATCTGGATCATCCATGGAAAATCTGGATAATTGGACATCAAAGCTGTCTACCTGGATACATGTTCAAAAATCTGGATAATCCAGCTAAATCTGGTTAACTGGCAACGCTGCTCATAACACCCTATAGAACTTCATTGTAATCGGATTTTTAGTTCAGGCACCGTGTATCAAAATGTGAAAATCACGAAATTTCATTATCTCAGAAACTAAACAACCAATTTAAACAAAACTGGTGCCAAATGAACGGCCTGTCTTGAAAATCCTTAACTAATGATTAAACATGTTGTTCAAAATGTAAAAGATATGTATAAAAGAAGGAAATCACGTTTTGAAAAGAAACATATTCCAAAGACTGCTTAAGTTCACTCAATTTTTTCAGAATGGTTGGACCAATTTTCACTAAATTAGTCTCATCTCAAATAAAAAATCTAGTTGCGCAATAAAATCCTATTTACTTAATTACACTGTTATCGGACTTTAACTTTGTTTGTTATGTTTCAAATTGTAAAAATCACAAAACTTAATTAGGTACTACAGAAACTACACAACCGATCTGAACAAAGTTGGATTCAATGGACCAATTAAACTTGTCTTCAAAACCATCATAATGTTTGAGCATGTGGTTTAAAAGCTATGGAAAGAAAAGTGGCTCGGAGACTGTTTAATCTAAAGCAACGATCAAAATATGTGACCTTAACATTTTTCAAATTTGATGTTGTACTATAACTTGATTAGGCAGAATTTGGCAATTTTAGGAAGTATTCCGGCAACCAGTGAAGTAGTCAGGGAGACTGCGGGTTCAAGTCCCATGTGTAAGTGTTAATGTACGCTCATATGTGTGTGAATGTTAGGTTTTGAATGGTCGATTTGTGCTGTTGGTTACCAGAAATAAGTTAGTTAAAGTGGAAAATAAATCCAGCAGAAATTTTCAAGGTGTATTTTTTTTAAATGGGAGTGTTGTGTAATTCTATTTGAACGAATAATAAGTTCGAATGAGAAAGGCTAGGTCTCACCACTAGGTGGATTAATTTGGGTTTTTTTTAATTTTTTTTAGTGTCAGGCCTACTTTAACCAACATACAATATCTAATGAAAAGGGTTTGTTTTGCACAATATTCACAACAACTTTTCCTTTGACGTCAAAAAAATCCAAGCTATCATTGAAGCTACAAAGCGGTTCAAAGTAATGTACTTTTTTTCAAAAAAAGACATAAACGTTAGTTCGCAAAGTTCGCCAACGAAAAAAAATTTTTTTGGCTGATGGCCAGCGATTCCCCACTGTGCATAGGCTTGACTATTTCGACATTGCGTAAGATTATGGATTCCTCAATGTCTCTTGAAATTTTCCCATTTTATTCGCACGTTAAATAAAACACGTGCTTTTTCCAAACATTTGAAATTATGTACTTTGGTACGATCAAAATGTACTAAGTAATTTTCCTGGTGTATTCCAGTTTGATTAATTTTGGCATTTGCCTTTCGTTTCATCAAAATTACTTGGTTAGGGGCAAAACCAAGTGATTTTGACAAACAATTTTTGATTTCATCAATAGATTGATCATTTGAAAGACCTTTCAAAACAGCCTTAAACGATCTCTCGTTTTTGGCATCATTACACTATCATTACATTACACAGTGCAACAATTTTTTTGCCTTGGCTTCTATGTGTGATTTTTTGATGAAGTTTGATGCGAAAATAAATTTCCCTGAGTTTGAACATATCTCAACTTAAGGGGCAGCAATGGCGCCATTTTGAATTTTTGAGAAACCGGTAATTTTTGTGGTTTTTTCGACGCCATTTTGTTTTGAGGCCAAATATCAAAGTTCTAAGAGTTTGTTCATATATTAGCATCCTTTTACCCATCTTTGGAAAAAACAGATCTTAAATCGGACAAAAACTGAGCTCAAAACGGTGATTCTACGAAACCGGTTTTGGCATTGTTTTAGTATATTTCACAAAGCAAAATAATATCGATTATTTCTGAGTATTAATGGTAATTCGCTAATATCTTAAAGTGGTAGTCGAATTATATCTTATTTTGAGTAAAAATGTCTTAGAAATCGAATGGTAGGTGTCTGATCAACGCAAAATGTATAATTATCTAACTTGTTACATAGCCGTTTTTAAAATTTCGAAAAATTGACAAAATGGCGGCCATTTTAGTAAAACATTAGTTTTTTCATAAAATAATCACTTTAAAAAATCATAAATCATTGAAAAATTAGATATTGAAAAACGGCTATGTGGCAAGTAAGATAATCCATTTTTACATGCTGGAAAAAAATTCAACCTGATCGGCTCAGTAGATGCTGAGAAAAACTTACCACAAGTTAAAAAACCATGGTTTCGCGAAAAACGCTGCCAATAGCGTAATACTCACTATATTTGCACCCATGATACACAAAATACATCTTAAAACATTTCTTAGTCAATAGCCAAAATTCCCGAACACTTCACTCTACCCTAAACATCTAGAAAAAATAAACTTTTTTTTAGACTTTCCAGTTAGTCCCCTCTAAACGATTAGTTTAATTTAAAACCGTTTACATGTGCTGAACATCTGCTTATAAATTCAAAGCTGCGTAATAATAGTATGTAATAGTATGTTGAATAAGTAAAGAAGTATTTTGGTGTTTTTGAGGTGCAAATCACATTTACCGTGGTATATTAATTTAAACTTCGAAAAACAGCTTAGCTCAAATTTGTACCGAAAAAAGGTGTCCTGATTACTAACTTCGACCAGATGGTATCCCTACCTATCGTGAATTGATGAGAAAGTCGCGATTAAAAGTTGACCATGATAAATCAAAATTTCGATCATCATGTGACAACTTTCAGGAGCTTATTGAAAAAAATCACACTCCACTCTTCAGGATCGGGCCAGTTCATTAAAGCAATGAAAAATTGTTTGTATGCTGTGGTAGGTAAAATTTTTCAAAAATCAATTTTATCATGTGTCCCGTTTTGTGAACCCATTTGTTCCGTTTTTATCCCGAGAAAATCTGGTCAGCCTATTTTTAGTTCAAGTTTAGTTTATTTTAAATGCAAAAACGGTAATACTTCTTTTAGAACAATTTGCTCTATAATTATAATTTTGTTGTCCTCATAACCCGGTTACAGTAAACGAATGCTAGCCACAATTCAATCTTTGACCGTTGATGCTCAAAACATAAAGCTTTTAGACAAAAAACGATATCCTTTCTGTAAGTGACTGTTTTCTGATTATTGAATTTTTGTAACAACTTGTCTATTTGTAGAATCCTTGAAAAAGATTTTATATTAAATCGAAACGACGGATATAGAAAATAAATTTTCGTTTTGACAAGCAGATGACTGGAAAGCCGATATACTCAATTTTACCAAACATATACCTATTTGCTTTAAAATATGTTACTTGTGATTCAAATATCGTTGAGTTTGATTTTTAACCGGACTTTTCCGGATTCCGGAAACATTACCCGGTCCAGATAGCTCCGTTCTGATCCGGTCCGGAAATAAATCGAACATTGAAGCCGGAAAAACTTCGGACCGAGCTCTCTGGAATCCAGGTCCGATGTCGAACATAACTATTGATATACAGTCAGGCTTTTACGTGGTTTTTTTAACGCGAATTTTGTACGAGGTTTTTACGCGAATTTTCGAATAACGTGGGTTTTACACGGATTTTTGAATTAACGCGATTTATTTCACGCGATGCTATGCTAATTAAAAAAAAAATTCACGGGATTTCGAGTTAACGCGGGTTGGGAACCTTAAACTTGTGAGTATTTATTGAGTAAAAGACTTAGTCAAAAAAACTCTCCGCTCTCCGGAAGATCCGAAATAACCGTCGGAGGCGACAGTTTTAAATACTGGTCGTAGAGCGTCTCGGTTTTTTTTTTCTAAAACCTTTTTTGGTGGCTTACTTTACGCGAATTTCCGAATTATTTATTGAGTAAAAGACTTAGTCAAAAAAACTCTCCGCTCTCCGGAAGATCCGAAATAACCGTCGAAGGCGACAATTTTAAATACTGGTCGTAGAGCGTCTCGGGTTTTTTTCTAAAACCTTTTTTGGTGGCTTACTTTACGCGAATTTTTGAATTAACGCGGTTTTTTTACGCGTTTTTTTTGAGAGGTACGTATGCACCGCGTAAAAAAAACCTGACTATAAGTGAAAAATAAAGGGAGGCGCCAAAATAAGTTTTCGCCTGCAGCTTAAATCAGTCTTCGTCCGCCCCTGAATATAAATTAACACTATTCCTACCGAACTTACTCAAAACCTGATGGTTACGACACTAGTTTATATTCTAACACGCAACCCACAAAAGGGTTTTGAAAAACGGATTTATTTATGTATGTTAAAAGCATCATCCTTTTTTACTTCAAGTACATTTAGATATTTTTTCTTGAAGGCCTCTATAACGCATTTTTTAACGAAGAGATTTGAAATAGATCGAGAGACTGAAAAGTTACTTTTTTTTGTAAATAGTCGTTTTGGTAAAAAAGTCGATATTTGCGCTATCCTAATTCAGGAAGGGCATTTGGGTGGTCAAACGACGAACAATACGGGTCTAATTATTCTGTACAAAGACCAGTTCCTGCAATTTCGAGTAAGATTGTAGTAGAAAAATCCATGTATTTCGACGAGACGAGTTCTTTGATATATACAGTCGCCGTTCGATAACTGCAAGTCTTTTAACTGCAACACTTTTTAACTGCAAGACCGATAACTGCAACAACTTAGCAGTTATCGGACCGCAATCTGTCAAATCTGAAATCAAAGTCATATTTGACATTGAAGTGACAAATCTCGCGGGGGGATTCTAAATGTATTCGAAAATGAAAATTGTAGAATATCTAGAAACATTTCAAAAGGACTTTTTCATTTCGATTTCGTTTACTTGTTGTCTCTTCATTCTAGATGGGAGATTATAGATCTCCACTATTAAGGGGTTATATACCTTTTTGGTCGAGAAAAATGAGGGATTTATTTTCAAGTGCATAGCACCATTTTCATTGCATCAAAGTGATATTTTTCTGAAAGTACAGTTAATCAAAAACAACAAAATACGTTTGATTTTGAGATATAACAATTATTACTGGAGTAATGGCCGTTTCCCCGAAACGCTATTTTTTTGCAGAGGCTTGCGGTGATCCTGATAGAAACTCAGCGGGTCAACCTTAATCAAAAAACTCATATTATTTCATTAGTTTAGAAGTGTACCGTGTCCTTGAACGATCGCTTTTATGAGCATTTTTTTTTTCAGTGCAAACGGGAACGTTTTTCCCAAAAAATGCACGTTTTGAGCGCTAAAAATTGCATTAAATTTTTTTTGCGGCAAAATGTAACTGTATGTTTCTAAAAGCGATCGTTCAAGGACCGGCTCATTTAATAACGAAAATAAAAAAAAAAAGACGAAAGAAATCGGTTCAGTAGTTTTCCCGCAATCAGGATCACGGCAAAGTCATTTTTCGGAAAACTTTATTCCGAGATAATCGCGTGTAAAGTTTCAAGTTTAGCTTATGCGGCCGCGGCGAGGCGCCCTGCAAATTGTTCTAACTTTCTTCCTTTTGCTCAGATCTTTATGAAAATTTGTGAAAAAGGTTCTCAAGATGTTGTATTTGAAGATAATGCAATAAATTTTTTTCGGTTTTTTGAAAGCTAAAAAGGTATATAACCCCTTAATCAATGAAGCAAAATCACCATGTTATGTGGTTCACTTTCCGTAATTATTATAAGAGAAAAAAATATTCCTTGTGCATTGTTTGGCTAGCTTTCACTGAGGCAGTGCATAGTAGATCACAAACAATATTTTGTGACCTAGCGTTACCAGGTGTACTCCTAAGTAATTTCCGGTTTTTTAGATGGATGGAGTTCTGTTTTGTACCGCTGTTGGTAACACATACCATATGTCATTTTGTTCAGTCATATTGAGTGCTTGAACTGCGTTGACATTATCTCGAAAAAATCTTCCAGTAAGTTTTTATTGCGCGTCAAAAATGTCGAACTTTGTACCGAATTTTGAGCATATGCGCCATGCATTGCTTTTCATGTACAATCAAGGGAAAAAAAGTGTCCGAAGGCCACTGTGCGCTTGTGGAAGTTTATGGTGATCGTGTATCAACACTTCGAACATGTGAAACGTGGTTTCGACAGTTCAAAAATGGAGATTTCGACCTGAACGACGCCGCACACTCCGGTAAGCGAAAATCGTTCGATGACGCCAAATTGCAAGCATTATTAGATGAAGACAACATGCAAACGCAACGACAGCTTGCAGATGCGTTGGGAATTCAACAGCAAGCAATTTTCAAACGTCTGCGAGCCAGAATATCAAAAACGACAGAAGAAGGGGATTTTGCTCCACGACAATGCGCTGTCGCATAAGTTCGTGACTTGCTGGAACAGCTCAAGTGGGAAGTGCTTGATCATGCGGCTTACTCACCAGACCTGGCGCCATCCGACTACTACCTGTTTGCCTCGTTGGGCCATGCCCTTTCTGAGCAGCGCTTCGACTCGTACGAAAATGTACGAAAATGGCTCACGAAGTGGTTCACCTTCAAAGGCAATGATTTTTACTGGCGTGGTATCCACAATTTACCAGAAAGGTGGGAAAAATGTTTAGAAAGCGATGGAAAATATTTTGAATAAAATAAAGGTTACGTTTTTTTTGGAATTATGTGTTTTATTTGCAAAAAAACCGGAAATTACTTAGGAGTACACATGGTAAATAGACCATTTTAGGAACTGATAGGTGTCACGGATCCTGCTGACATTGATGTTGCTTTCACTTGCGTTATGTCAGCGGTTCCAAGCTTTCTGTCAAAATTTCATTCATGAATTGAGTTCAGAAACGTCTCGTAAAATGATCTTCTGTAATGATGAACTTTATCTTCGCCTACATATTGGTTATGTAAAGTAGTTACTGAAACGCAATAAATTATGATGCGGAAATATGAATATCAAATTGATTAATCAAAAAGCTTGCCTATTTTAGTTTTCTGCTATTTTTTGCCACTATTCCATTAAAAAAATACATTTCGACATCATTGAAAACAAAAATGGTAGTGACGGACCCCCTCTAAATTTTGGCATGTGTCAAGTGTTGCAGTTATCGAACGGCATTCGATAACTGCAATGTAAACATGTTGCAGTTAGCGAAGGACGACTGTACAGCTTTGATAATTGATAAATCTGTGTGTGTAATCACGACAAGCAGTTGTTTTGGTTTTTTAGCTTCGTTTAATTTCTATTATTTTAGTGAATTTTTCTTTGTTTTTTGTAAATTTTATTACTGGCCATTCTACTCTGTGCGAAGTACCACTGAACATTAAAGTTTGTACAAATTTCGAAGTGAAATAGTTCTTTCGCTGCGATTTTTATTTTGTCGCTATACGCTGCCGTCGGTTGTGTTCAATTCATCAGTTCATCTCGCAAACAATAGACAATAGCAGTGATGGATACGAAGCAGTGTGTGACATGCTGCTGGTGAATGATTTGGAACCAGTTCGCTGCGGCTTTTGTGAAACTTATTTCCACATCAGCCAAAAGTGCTGTGGATTTAATAATCGCGCACATAAGGAACTGTTTGCCGCCGGCCAAGCTATGTTTTTGTGTTTAGAACGCAGAGATGAATTGCAAGGCAGAAGCATTCGTTCATACCTGGCTGATAAAATCGAACCGGGTACTGCTGCACCAACCAATATTGATACTGGTTACATCTCAACACAAATTCATGAGCTACACAAGTTTGTCGAACGTTTGAGCCACAAAGTTGACAGTTTGGCATTAGACCGTACCCAACCGGAACAAAATATTACTCCGCGGCCAATAAGTAAAACAATTTGGCCAAGCCTAAGTGTAAAAAGAAGACAGGGTAATAATGGAACGCCACTACGGACTACCACTACTGATCGTGGAACCAAAGCAGTCGATTTAAGTGGCCTGTCAGTCCCATTTATTATTCCTGCTGCACCTGCCCCTAAGTTCTGGTTATATCTTTCGGGGTTTCAACCACTTGTTACAAACGACGATGTTTGCCAGATTGTTGCTCGCTGTTTCAATGTTGATAACCCAGTAGATGTTGTCAGATCGGTTCCCAAAGGCAAGGATATTGGTACGCTGACATTTGTGTCCTACAAAGTAGGCCTCTCTCCTGACCTAAAACATCAAGCGCTGATGCCCTCTACCTGGCCAGAAGGTCTATTGTTCCGTGAATTTATCGAAAAAAAACGCCAGTCGCGGGCCGAGCTCAGCCCACGAAAACTATGTTTGCAGCCTTGCTGTTCACACCTGATCACGCCACATGGTAACACGGACGATGGAAACTGCGTTTCTGATGACTTGATTTCACCTACATTTGCTACTACTGGTTTTTCGGATCCGGGACACCCTTTAACAGGCACTATGGAAGCCCCTGACCCCTCCGACACAGTCGTGCTACCTGCTGACATCCGCCTTCCTCATCGTCCCGGTCCTGTGTTCGGAAATGGGGACGGGGTCTTCCAGCCTGCATCGTCAGGCAAGTATAATTGTATTTCCGACCTTTGGCACCTCATGCTTTCCCACGTTCCAGTGTTTTGGCGCATGGATCCGTTTCGTATTCACATCAAATGCGGATTTACTACCAAAATGTGCGTGGGTTGCGCACCAAAATAGATTCATTCTTTTTGGCAGTCTCCGAAGGTGATTACGATATCATTGTTCTTACTGAAACATGGCTCGACGATCGCATTCTCTCAACACAATTATTTGGAAATCGCTATGCTGTGTACCGGACCGACCGTTCTGATTTTAATAGCAAAAAGACGCGTGGCGGAGGTGTGCTGATCGCTGTTTCGGTGAGACTGAGCTGCCGTATTGATGCTGCACCTATTCATAACACCCTTGAGCAAGTGTGGGTAATTGTGGAAACATCTTGCAGTGACGTCAGCGTGGGTGTTTTGTATTTGCCCCTTGACCAAAAATCGGATTCACAGCTAATTCAGCAACATATCGGTTCGATAGAAATGGTTCTGTCACGTTTAAAGCCGAATGCTCAAGCATTAGTTTTCGGCGACTATAATCAGTCTGGTTTGCGATGGTTTATTTCGCATAATGGACTACCGTTAGTGAACACACTGCGTTCCCACATGCCGACCGGCTGCTGCTCTCTTATTGATGGTTTTTGTCTACACGGACTGACCCAAATTAACACTGCTTTAATTGATGACGAACGCATGCTAGATCTCATACTTGCGAACGACCAAGCATTGCAAAATTGTTCTGTGTCTGTTCCCCACGAGCCACTGGTAAATCTTGAAGCTGTGCATCCTGCGGTCGTTATATCAGTGAGCCTTTCTCAACCAATGGTTTTCGATCAACCCTCAAAAAGCAGGTCGTTGAATTTTCGTCGGGCCGACTATTCTGCACTTCGCGCAGCACTGTCGGAAGTAGACTGGGATGCTTTATTGGATCGGTGTTCCTGTATCGACGATGCGGTTGACTCTTTCAACAGTGCAATTGATGGCATAATCATCCAGACAGTGCAAGCTTGTGATCCACCTCGAAAACCAGTGTGGTCGAATCTTCACCTCCGTTCGCTCAAGCGTTTGCGATCTGCTGCGCTCCGGAAATACTGTTCACATCGCTCGTCATACAATAAAAATCAATTGAACATCGCTAGCCGCCAGTATCGCAACTACAACCGATGTTTGTATAACCGGTAAGTAAAACGCATTCAAAGTAATCTTCGCACACACCCAAAACAGTTCTGGTCGTTCGTGAATACTAAACAGTAAGAAGCCGGATTTCCCTCTTTCAAGTTTCTGGGCGATGCCGTTGCTAACAACGAACGTGAAAAATTCGATCTATTTGCCCAGCAGTTCCATCAAGTTTTCAACGGTTTTGTCGCTTTTGCCGAACAAGTCAGTATAGCCAGCGATGCAGCTCCCCGAGACGTGTTTTCATTTCAGCTGCCGCTTATTGATACAGAGGATGTTGTCGTTGCCCTGAGTAAGCTGAAAGCTTCGTATACCGCTGGACCTGATGGTATTCCTTCAGCGGTTTTCAAGAGATGTGGAGAAGTTCTCTGTTCGCCCATTGCTATGCTATTTAATTTATCTGTAAATTTCCTGACCGTTGGAAATTCTCGTATTTGTTTCCAATTCACAAAAAAGGTGATAAACGCAACATCACTAACTATCGTGGCATCACGTCCTTGTGCGCTTGCTCTAAGTTGTTTGAGATAATAATAAATGACGCTCTATTCGCTAGCTGTAAACATTATATTGATACCGAGCAGCACGGTTTCTTTCCTAAACGGTCAGTAGCTACAAATTTAATGCAGTTCGTGTCTCGCTGTGTACAAACCATGGATTGTGGTTTTCAAACTGATGCAATTTACCTGGACTTAAAGGCTGCGTTCGATAAAGTGGACCACGGGATACTGCTTGGTAAAATGCTTAGGCTCGGTATAACATCGGATTCCGTACGCTGGTTTGAGTCGTATTTGACTGACCGTAGAGTTTGTGTGAAAGTAGGATCTGTTGTTTCTGACCGCTTTTCCAATATGTCAGGATTTCCTCAAGGGGTCCGCTACTTTTCTCTATCTTTATCAACGATGCTGCTCTTCTGTTGCCTCCAGGCTGCCGGCTGTTTTATGCTGACGACACAAAACTGTTTAAAAAAATTAAGTGTTTGCGTAATTGCATGGAGCTACAGAACTACCTGGACACGTTTGTGAGTTGGTGTGGAACGAACTGTTCAACGCTAAGCATAGATAAATGCAACACAATCTCTTTTAATAGGAAGCGTACGCAAATCGAATTTACATATTCTATAGAAAATCAGCATCTTCTCCGTGTGGAGTGTGTAAGAGATCTCAGAGTAATTTTGGATCACGAACGGACATTTAAAACCTATTATGACAGCATTATCGCTAAGGCAAACCGACATCTTGGGTTTATATTCAAGATTGCTGATGAATTTCGTGACCCATTATGCTTCAAATCATTGTACTGTTCCCTCGTGAGATCGATTCTTTAGACCAGTTCTGTGGTATGTAGTCCTTTCCATGCAAATTGGTCACATAGAATGGAAATGGTGCAGAAAAAAATCATCCGCTATGCTCTTCGCTTTCTCCCTTGGCGGGATCCACAGAACCTACTACCATACGAAAACCGCTGCCAACTTCTTGGTATTTAACCATTAGAACATCGACGACAAAACGCACAGGCCGTATTTGCCGCAAAACTATTGACTGGCCACATCGACTGCCCAAGTATTTTGACCCAGCTCAATGAAAGACCGCTGCGTCACAGAAACTTTCTTTATTCGTAGCCGCGCAGTCGACTTTATGGTTCCCACGATCCGATTCGCGCCATATCTCGCCGCTTTAATGAGTTTTATGAGTTATTTGACTTCAATATGCCGATCAACGTTTTTCGCCAGCGAATTATTGATTTTTTACGAACAACCTGACTATATTTTTTTTAATTTGATAATTCATTAAGACTCACCATTGTCAGATGAATATAGATTGTGAAATAAATAAATAAATAAATAAACAAATAAATAAATAAATAAATAAAGATATTGCTATTTTTGTTTACCAATCGAAAAGTGGAGGTTGCGGAGAGGTAGCTTTGCATAAAATTCTTGTTTCCCCTTGAGTTTAAAGAAAACTACAACATTTCCAGTACGAAAGGGGTAAAGCAATATAAATCTGAAACGCCTCCATCGGTGTAATTTTAAATTAAACGTAAATTTGATAGCATAAACTTATTGGTATAAGCGTAAACAACAACTTTGCAAAAGATAGTGTGACTAAAAATTAATCAGGATGCCCACATTTACGAAGCTCGCATTTTCGTTACGCGACACCATTTGCAGGAGACTGTTTTGCGTAACGCGACACCGACGACATAGCGAAATGGTACCGAACATTTCACTAAAAATTCAGTATTTCCTATGTTGTAATACGTCATTCTGTTGGATTTGGTCTCTGGAACAAATGCCCAAAAGAAACCAGAGTTCAAGAACTTACGACAAAGCTGATATCTGAACATATGCCATCAAAGGTTGAAAAAACTAAATTTAGCGATGGTGTCGTATTACAAAATGTATAGAGTTGCAGTACATGATACAACTATCTAAACTGCTAAACCAACTCGACATAAGGGAGTTAATTTAGTTGGCATTATTTACAACTTGTTTTATCATATACTTTTTAAGCCAATTTCCAATATCCAGGCTAAAATGTACGCCAAACAAAAATGGTGTCGCGATACGCTGGAATGTATCTATTTGGCTTATAAAAGAGCTTTTAACTAGTCATATTAGTTTTAAAGTTTGGAGTTAATCTCCCAGATGGTCTCAAGGTACGATGCTGGCCTAACAAGCCAGTCGTCGTAGGTCGGAGTCTCGGCTCGGGAGAGACTGTTAGTGTCAGTAGGATCGTAGCGCCTGCCCCACAATTGTCCTGTACACTAAACACTCGACTGCGAAGTTTGTGTATAAAAAAACAGAAGGTCAAGTTCCGAATCGCAATGTAGCACCAAGGCTTTGCTTTATTAGTTTTGGACAGCGACTACCACAACCCTTACTTAGTAGCAGCAATAGTGGCAGCGGATAGCAGCAGCAGCAGCAGTGGCAGCGGAACTTCCTCTAGCGAAAAGCCACCTTTGAGCGGGAGCCGGCAGCATCGGTAGTAGATACCTCAGCCGGCACTTCCTCCAATAAAAAGTTACCTTGCTTTTACAACACGCAAACGTTCTGGGATACTGGCAATCAAAATATGTGGGCCGTCAAATTTCCATTGTGTTTCAGGAGAATGCAAAATTCATACTGTCGAGGATAGCACAGAGATGCGATCAGCATTATATCCGATATTAAATTGAACAACAAATTATCAATTTGAGGACAAAATAAATACCAAATTGAAGAGTTAATATCTTCGGGTACCAGTGGCGTTAGCTGCAGCGGGTACCAGTAGCAGTTGTGTTGGTAACAGCCTCACAGTTAGGTCAGCGGAAAGTGCATTGGTCAACACTTCCTTCAGTGAAAAGCTTCGCTGTATTTTGACAACACACAACCTTTTTGTGAATGCTGGCAATCAATCAACTGGGCGTGTCTAGTTTTCAGTGTGAAAACAGCTTTCCACTGTGTTGTTCGTGTACCTTAATCCTCACTGACGGGATAGCACAGAGATACGATAAATGATACATCCGATATTGAATTGAGCAACATTGTCCTTATTAGGACAACACATAAATTTTTGAATTTTTGTGCAAATTGAAATTCGGTAGCATCTCAACTCCTCTCTTGCACAAAATTTTAAATAGGTATATTCAATACAACCTTATGTAGTTCTACGTCAACCCTGCGATCGTGGCTTTCCACACAACCCTTGTGTTTTTTGAAGCTTAGTTCCGAATAACAACTACACTTTGATTTGGATTTGCGTCAGTTTTCTTATTTATGTATTGGTAAAGGCTGTGATATATGGTATGTATATCTGAGAATATGTTTTAAAGAGTAATAACACTGAAAACACAACCAGTTTAAAATAAATTTGTTTATTTGAAACTATAGTCGCCACCCCGCCCCTTAACTGTATTTGAATTTAGTGACATACAGTCGCACTGAAATAAAAATGAGCTTTTAAGTAATCATTTTTTTCCTGTATGATATATTTACCGATTTTCTATTCTTTCGTAATTTTATATTGTATATTCCATATACAATCGGGTTCATGCAACTATTTGTGCACGCAAAAAGGAAAAGTCCTTTTTGAAGACGTTGATCCACACTCGAAGCCGATTGGCGATCCATCCAGTACCTTCAATAATAACAAAAGGAATATAACAAATTTTATTTTTTCATTGGTGCAATGTACTTGCCATACGGACATAACGTAGTATGGCGTCCAGCAGATGACGAAAACCATAACAATTGTAATGGTCATTTTCAGCGTTTTCCGTTTAGCTCTACCAAGTACATTAATGCTCGACCGACGAAAGCCTTCTGTAATTTTAACAAATATTTACCAATAATATTTAAACAATAAATGGCTAGATATGCTAGTTATCGCAAACAGGAATCATTTATCTTTTTTATCAAACATCTATTGCAGGCACCGAAAGCTAACTTTTGTGGGATAATGAGCTGTGGCATCGAGAGATTCTACACCCGGTGCGGAAGCATCTGGTTGTTGTAGAGTTGCAACATCCCTTCCAACGAGAGAAAGCGAGAGGTGATCGAGCAAGCGAACAGAAACCCGGAGGAGAGGCTCACGAAGCGGTCCCAACCGGCAGTGGCTAACGAACCTTTGTGTTAAGCAGTACAATATAGACGAGTTTCAGTTAAACAGTGTATTTCATTACTTTGGAAAGCAAAGTCCCCTTTCTGTCGTGCTTTGATTGTTTCCCCGCAGATTCTACAATTGGCGCAGTCGGTAGGATATAAAGTGAGTAGAGTGAAATTCAAGAAGTGTTCTAATCTTTTCTTCCGGTGTTAAATTTGTGATTTGAATTAATCTGTGATTCGATTAATGAGTCATAGTTTCATGTATTTCACAACTTGATGAAGAAGGAAAAACCAAAATGGTGGCTCGTTAGCGTAACATCACTTCATCAAGAAGCGGAAAAGGCGCAAAAGTATGTGTGATTTCCAATCAGAAAATTCTTTCATAAGCAAATGAGAGATTAAAATGCACAGAATGGGCCGGTTAAGAACCGCGCTGAGAGCGAGCGAGTCCGACTTCGGTCGAAGCGCACTAACACTAATGCCAGTTGAAGACTGCGCTGTCGAGAGGAGGCGAGTCCGACTTTGGTCGAAGCGCACTAGCTGTGATGCCAGTTGAAGACTGCGCTATTGAGAGGAAAGCGAGTCTGACTTCGGTCAAAGCGCACTAATACTAATGAAAACCGATTGGTGACCGTGCTGTCAAAAGCAGGCAAGTCTGACTTCAGTCAAAGTGCGTCAACAATTGTGATGATGCTGGTGGCAAACCGCAAATCGAGAGAAAAGCGAGTTTGATCTCGGTCAAGGGCACTTACACTAATGAAAACCCGGTGGACGATCGCATATACCTATGTGAGACATAACGTGTATGATGTCAGTTAATATCATCGTACGTTAGAAATTCTTTGTTTACTTTAAGTGTCGATTAAACGCTACGGGAATCTCTTATATTGTAAGGACAGATTCCAGTCGCAAACAAAAAGAAGAATTTTCCGATTATTCTTAGGTTTGATTTACCTTATTTCTTTTGCAGATGGATACCGATAAACAATGGCCACTTGAGCCGTTCAATGATTCTGTCGATTCTTCTGACTTGCGTCGAGAGTGGGAGGAATGGTTGACGTCGTTTGATTTGATCCTGGAATTGCGGAAAATTGAGTCGCAACACGAAAAGCTGGTATTCATGCTTGCCCGTGGTGGACGAGGTCTCCAAAGAATTTACTACAACTTGAGACCGGTGCCGAATGAGATTTACCCACAGCCTGTAAAAATTCCGCTTTTGCAACCAGAGATACCCGAATATGACAACGCTGTCAAGCGTTTGAATAGCTTTTTTGTCGGGAAGTGTAATGAAATTGTCGAACTAGAAGTGTTTCGTTCGTTGAAACAAACGACTGATGAGTTATTGAATCAATTTATTCTGAAACTCCGAACACAAGCATCCAGATGCGATTTTCAAAATCGGGAGGAAAAAGAAATCCTACAGCAAGTGACGATGGGAGCGCGAGACGAACGGGTTCGTGATAAAGGTCTCGAAATGTTATGAACTTGGATGAACTCTCAAACTACGCGATCAACCGGGAGATACTAGCCAAACAGAAAGGAAAGCATCACCCTTTTGGAAGCGAGCCGAATGTTAATTCGATTGCGTATGTGAGACGGGAGGCAGGAGGCGGCGGTAAGAATAAGGTGTACAGCGCGGGACCATTGGCAAAGTACAAGCGTACAGACAGTGAATGCGATCGATGTGGCTCATGGAAACATGGCAAGGAATCTCGTGATTGTTTTGCACGCAATGCGCGGTGCAACGGTTGTGGTCGCCTTGGCCACTTTGCGAGAAAATGTCGAGCATCAAGTCGGAGTGGACCGATGAAACCTCAGTACAAGAAACGTCCGCAGGAAGCAAAATCTGTTCGAGACGGGGACCATCTTAAGGAGGAACTGATTGGCTATACTAGATCAGATGACTTTCGTGAGGTTAAATAATTGTTTTTTCTTCTATGTTACTTTTCATGTTTAAACAAAGTTACATTTTAAATAATGAGGGCTCGTAGAATCTAAAAGGAAACGTCACTAACGTGTATATTTTTGCTAAATAACAATAAATACTAAAAAATCTACCGTTGTTTCATTGTTCATTGTTAGGACACAAGCAGTGGTATCATTACTTGCGAGATCGCCTCAATTTCAGTGGAATTTTTAATAGATTCGGGCGCTGCGATTAACACGGTTACGGAACAAGTTTGGAGTAAATTTATCCAGAACAAAGCTGCGCTTTATAAAACAAAGTTTAATTGCGATAGACACTTGACAGCATATGCTACTCAGGAGCCGCTTAAAGTTTTAACGATCTTTGAAGCGTGGATAACTGTAAATGACACTAAGCCGAAAGCGTATGCCGAATTCTTCGTTATCCAGGGCACTCGCAGGTCACTATTGTGTAAAAGAACAGCTGAAGACCTTAAGGTTTTGAAGGTTGGGCTTGGTGTTCATAACGTTGATGTTATGACAAAAATTTTCCCGAAATTTCCCAATATTCAGATCAAGCTGTCAATCGATGAGACTGTTCCACCCAAGAAAATAGCATATCTGAGGATTCCAGCCGCCATGGAAGAGAGAGTTGATACGAAAATTCAACGAATGTTGGATAGCGATGTAATCGAGCCAGTCGTTGGGCCGTCTGAATGGATATCTCCCATGGTAGTCGTTCCAAAAGGAAAGGACGACATACGACTGTGCATAAATATGAAATATCCAAACCAGGCAATTCAACGTGAGCACTATCCTCTGCCTATGATTGACACGCTTTTGAATAAATTGAGAGGTTCAAGAATTTTCTCCAAACTAGATATAACATCAGCGTTCCATCACATTGAGTTGCATCCAGAGTCTCGAGGAATAACCACTTTCATGACAAGTAGAGGATTGATGAGGTTTAAACGGCTAATGTTTGGCATCAACTGTGCGCCGGAGATCTTCCAGCGTGTTATGTGCGAAATGTTGGCTGGTGTAGAAGGGGTTATTGTGTACATCAATGACATAGTAGTGGCAGGGAAAACTAAAAGAGAACACGATGCTAGACTGGACGAAGTGCTATCGATTCTTCGCGATAATAACGCTACACTCAATAAAGATAAGTGTATCATCGGCGTAGAGCAGCTCGAAATCCTGGGATATAACGTCAGCGTAGCCGGCATTAGTCCATTAGATGAAAAGATCTCCGCAATTCGAAATTTTAGACAACCAAAAACAAAAGAGGAGGTTCGCAGTTTCTTGGGTCTAATTAACTTTATTGGACAATTTATTCCTCACTTTTCAACCCGAACAGAACCTTTGCGAGAGTTTATGAGAGGGGATGTGGAGAAATTTGGTAAGAACCAAGAAAGAGCATTTGACGATCTCCGAAACGGATTGTCTGGCGCTGTTCGTCGGCTGGGATTCTACGACCCGAGTGATAAAACTGAATTATACGTCGATGCTTCAGCGGTAGGACTCGGCGCCGTTCTCTCTCAAAAAGACAGATTTGGTACACCTCGAATTATAAGTTTCGCATCGAAGGGTTTGACAAAAGCTGAACGGGTGTATCCTCAAACGCAGCGCGAAGCCCTTGCAGTCGTCTGGGCTGTGGAAAAATTCTACCCATATTTGTTTGGTATAGAATCCACCGTATACACCGATCATAAGACTCTGGAATACATTTATTGAGGTAAACATCGCGACGGCAAACGGGCTTGTTCTAGAGCAGAAGGCTGGGCATTACGCCTACAGCCGTTTAGCTTTCGCATAGAACACATACCTGGTTCAAGTAACATTTCAGATATTCTCTCACGGCTCTGCCCTCAGTCTGAATCCGACAAACCTTTCGATGAAGAATCTGAACACTATCTTTGTGCTATTGAGGACTCATTAGCGGCAATTACTCTCGATGAAATTCGGACCGAAACAGCCAACGATGAAAGTTTAAGTGCAGTCGTTGAAGCAATCCATAGCCAGATCTGGCCTCCTATTCTCTATCATTACCAATCCTTTTCGAAGGAACTAGGAGTAATTAATGGTATCATTGTTCGAGATGACCGAATTGTACTGCCCTCTAAATTACGGTCTAGAGCGTTGGATATCGCACATCGAGGACACCCGGGAGTAGTGGGCATGCGACGAAATCTTCGTGAGAAAGTATGGTGGCCTTACATGGACCGCGACGTTGGCGATCGAATCCAGGAATGCGGTTGATGTGCAGCAGTGAGCGTTTATGGCCATTCAGAACCGATAATACGAAAAGAGATGCCTGAGCGCGCATGGCAAGAAATAGCAGTAGACTTTTTCTCTGCGAAAGAATGCGCCACCTTCCTTATAGTGGTCGATTACTACAGCCGCTTTTTAAAAGTCATCGAGATGAAAGGAACCACAGCATCTGAAACGATCGAAGCCCTTGAGTCTGTCTTCATGGAGCAAACGTACCCCGAGACGATTCGCAGCGATAACGGGCCGCCATTCTCAAGTGAGGAGTTCTTGAACTATTGCGTTCGAAGAAATATGCGGTTGATCCGCACCATTCTTTACTGGCCGCAAATGAATGGGCTCGTCGAGAGGCAGAACCAGGGGTTTTTGAGGGCACTTCGAATTGCGAAAGCGGTCAATGCAGATTGGCGTATGGCGGTTAGAGACTACGTACATATGTATAACACGACACCTCACACGATGACTGGTAAATCCCCGTTGGAATTAATGACTGGAAGACCAGTGAAAGACCTCTTGCCAAGTTTGCGTACCGAACCATATTGGAATCGGGATGAGGAGATACGGGATAATGATGCCATAAGGAAAATGAAAGGGAAAATTTACGCTGACAGTCGCAGACATTCCAAGCCATCTGAAATCGTTGAGGGCGATACTGTTATTTTGAAAAATTATGAAACGGGAAAGTTGGAACCCAACTTCAGACTCGAGAAGTTCAAAGTTGTCAGGAAGAATGGCAACGACACAATTGTGGCAAATGACGAAGGAGTGAGGTATCGACGACCGGTTTCCCACCTGAGAAAATGGCATAGTACTCCACAGAAAACTGTTCATACTTCTTTCGAAGGTGACGAAGCGACACAAGAGAAAACGACACCAGACAATAAACCTGAAAACGAAGTGATACCCACGCGCCCCAAACGATCAAGGAAGTTGCCGGTCAGATATAATTAGTAGGTAACCAATAACTTTATTTTTCCTTCTTTTTTTTCTATACTTCTTCCATGCTGTATTTGCTTGACTTTTCTTTATTCTAGAGTAGAAAAGGGATTGTAGAGTTGCAACATCCCTTCCAACGAGAGAAAGAGAGAGATGATCGAGCAAGCGAACAGGAACCCCGAGGAGAGGCTCACGAAGCGGTCCCAACCGGCAGTGGCTAACGAACCTTTGTGTTAAGCAGTACAATATAGACGAGTTTCAGTTAAACGGTGTATTTAATTACTTTGGAAAGCAAAGTCCCCTTTCTGTCGTGCTTTGATTGTTTCCCCGCAGATTCTACAGTTGCAACCCCCGTCTTCGAAAACGAATTCAAAAAAGTACAAACGTTTTTTAAACTTTCTTATTCACCGCAGGATTGAAAAAAACACTTCAATTGAATCAATGACAGTTTACTCTTCGGGCCTTGATTAAAGCAAAATTATTTATAACTTCTTCAAAATCGATCGCCTTGGTTAGTTCGTTTTCAACAGACAAGATCGACAAGTTATTCAGAGACTGCACCATTTTTCCAAATGATTTTCATTCGCAAGATTTTTAAGATGAATAGCTGCAAAAAGTCTCATAACCTCATTGATACGGTTTCTGCGAGCAATGGGTTTTCACACATTATCGCATGTGCTTTCTTCTGTAGCGTTCGAGAAACTGTACACGCTGTTTCGCTCGGTGTTAGTTTTATTGAATCTGACGCGTTTTCATACATACTATGGATGACCCCTTGCGCGGTACCCATCGTGCTAATGTTCCCTGTTGGGCCACAAAGAAGTTGTAAAGCTTCAATGATGCAATCAAAGGTTTCTTGGATAGCTTTGACCAAGTCTTTAGCAAAACCTATCCATGTGTCGAGCCAGCAAAAAATGCGTGCTAGAAGAGGTTTAGCAAAAACATCCTATCAACAAGACTGGTATCTCTAGATCAATCCCATACAAATAACAAGCGTCAAATCAAACAGTGTATTCCATCTATTAAAGGTGGAAACTTGTTATAACAGTGGTGGTAAAAACATCGCAACGAAGACATTATGTGCGTATATGATGATCTTACCCGTGCGTTCGAATTGCATTTGTAACGCCAGCACACGCACTAGCATGCGACAGTCCCCCCTTTACTCAAATGATTGCGCTACTATCAATTTGTTGACCAATTTTACATAAGAAATGCTATTTAAGGTATCCAGCCCACGGCTTTTAATGAGTGGGAATTTGGATTCATTTTTGCCAGTGTGCGTTAGTCGAAAATTGACATCGCCAACCAGCGTTGCCGGTGCTATCAATGCTTTAATTGGCTGTCGTGTGTGCCAAAAAGAGAAGCACACATTTTCATTTGTCAAGTCTCTATATGTGATCTTGTGTAGGTGTGAAGAGATTCGTTTGCCTTCGCCATGTCAATGACAGCAGCCGGCAACCGTTGGGAACGGTCGGCGGCAAAATAGAAAAGATTCTATTTTTTGCAACAACAACAAGCGACGGTCGACCGCTGTGTTCTGATTGGTCGAAAAAGAACGGAACGGTAGCGGTTGACCGCTGCAACGGTTAGTCTGATACAGGCTTTACGATAACGTAAAATGTCCTTCACAAATGAAGGAACGCTCCGAAGGACATTTCATGACGTTTCTGGTATATTCTCCTGCTAAATTGAACACAACACGTGAGCGACTGCGCTGCAACAGAAATTCTACCGCATGGAGGAAGATGATAGAGGAAACGAGAACTTTCTGCGCCGCTACTAAATCACTATAAATACCGCGCTTTTGCGCAAGCTAGTTCATTGTGTATTTTTATTCCAAAGTGTGTATACCCGCATGGAGGAAGATGATAGAGGAAACGAGAACTTTCTGCGCCGCTACTAAATCACTATAAATACCGCGCTTCTGCGCAAGCTAGTTCATTGTGTATTTTTATTCCGAAGTGTGTATACCCATTGTGTATTCTGAACCGAGAGTGTGTATTTTAAAACCGAAGTGTATTTCCAATCGAGTGTTTGTAATTAAAAGTTAAAGTGAAAGATCTCAGTGCTTTATCATTAATTCGAAAGTATTTATTTGTGTTCGCTAGAAGTGCGCATTGGACCTTAGTGTGGTGGCTCATTTTATTGTGTTTAAACAGCATTCGCGCTGTCTCCCGAGCCAGTTATCCTTTCGTGTGTGCGATTTCCGCGTCCTTTGCTTGCTTCGTTCTTCGCTTTGTACTGTGTGACAGTACGGAAGCATCGTGCCTGCTGCGCTGATTATTTAGTTCTCAGTCGGCAGCGACTCTGATAGCGGTTTTAGAGGCACCGCTCGCCCACCCGCCTCTACGTGTTGACGAAGGCGTCAACAGCGCTTCCGTATCTGGTCCTTTTTTTCTCCTGTATGGACTTCCTCACTGCGACCAGTATCGTTGATCTATTGTGAGATATGCCCGGGTGTCTGCTGTATCCCGCACTTCTATTATTAGCAATACCGCTATTGAGAAGTGGCATACTTATTATTATTTTTGATCAGTGCTTGTATGTGTAGGTATTACCCTTCCTTTTACACGCTTACTGTTCTTCTATACTGAGCCTCCTTCCTCCTGCCAAATATCGCCAATTATAATTTCCTGGAGAAGTTTCGTCGTGCGTCCTACTGGCCAGTTTTATTGATAAGAGGGACTTAATTTTTGTTAAGAGGAAGTCACGCAAATGTATTGTAGATTTCAGCGTAAAGGGAGGGTAACTGGTGGGGAGCCTGAGAATAAACCCATGCTTAGAAGTCCTTTTTGACATCGAATGGCCTGATTCTACTAAGATTCGAACCCACGACCATCCGCTTGACAAAGTGGACTCTGTAACCTTGCGGCTACGCAGCTCCCCGTATCTGGTCCTTGGTTCGTTGTTGTAAAGTTTGCAGGTAGTTGTTCTTCCACTTTCTCCAAACTCGTCCCGAAGTCGTTGCAAAAACTCCCAACGATTAAATCGATTGACGTTGGTGTTTTCTAACTCGGCTCAGGGATCGCCGTTATTGGACAACCGATCAAAAATGGCCAGGGGAGAGCACCATGGGATCACCAGGATCGGTGAGGTAGAGTAGAGCGGTCGAGAGTTTAAAATAGCCTCAATCTGTGTTATGACTGCCGCATATTCCTCAAATGTCAAGCGAGCATCCTTCAGCGTGCGTTCCAAGTGATATTTTGCGCTTTTAACGGCCGCCTCCCACAGACCGCCAAACTGTGGTGCCTCAGGTGGAATAAAGTACCAGGCGATATCCTTTGGCTGGCAAAAACCTTCTATTTGATCAACCGCAGTTTGAGACCGGAACAGTTTAAACAGCTCATTCAGTTCCGCCTTGGCGCCTCGAAAATTTGACCCATTATCAAAGTGTATTTCTCGTGGTACACTCCTACGACTCGTAAACCGTTGCAATGCGCCAATGAACGCGGAGGTGGTCATGTCTGACACTAATTCCAAGTGCACAGCTCGGGTAACCATACACACAAATACAGCAATGTATGCCTTCCCTACAACCGGTCTTCGTTGGCCTTGCTTCACATAAACAGGACCCGCGTAATCCACACCAGTCACTTCGAAAGTATGAGCGGGTGTCACGCGGAATGACGGCAAATTTCCCATTTGCTGACTTTTCTTCACTGGGTTCACACGAAAGTAAGTAACACAGGTCCTGGTAATTTTCCTCACAGCTGATTTGCCATTTATCGGCCAGAACCGTCCTCGAAGAATCACTAGTAAACTAGATGGCCCAACATGCAGGTTCTCCTGATGGTATGCTCGTATCAGAAGGTCGGCAATCGGATGACTTGGCAAATATACGGATGTTTGGCCATGGTTGGTAGGTGAATTGTCCAGCCTTCCACCTACTCTTAGCAGTCCGTCCTGGTACACAGGATGCAGTAATGCAAGTCTCTTGCATGGCTGCTTATTCTCTATGCGGTTTATCTCGTCAGCCAAACGTTCATGTTGAATCACCTTGACGATCACAATCAACGATTCGCGTAATTCGGGTACCGTCAGGTGGCGTTTCAGTTTACGTAGCTCAGGGTTCTTGATTCTGCAATTAGAGATAAAACGCAGGACATATGCGATCATCCTCTGCAGTTTTCGAAATGAGCTGAACTTAGAGAATACAGGAAGATTATCAGTATTATAGGTGACAGCAGACACATAGGCAGTCAATTTCAGCTCGGGTAACTCTTCATCAGGTAGTTGAACAGGTGGTTGAGTTTCGAAATTCATTAATCGCAGGAAAGGTGGACCCTTCCACCACAACTCGTTAGAAATCAGAGAGCTTGGGAGCGATCCTCTCGACACAATATCAGCGGAGTTTTCCTTAGTGGAAATACTTCCAGGTGAAGTCCTTGGTTTTAGTGGTGATCTCAGCAACTCGGTTTCGAACAAACACTTGAAGAGATGTCAGTGGCTTGCTTAGCCAAGCAAGTACGATCTGACTGTCAGACCAGAGGACAACGTCATCGAATTTCAGCTTCAAAGACTTCATCACCTTAACCACCAGTCGAGGTAGCAGGCGAGCCGCCAGCAATTCTTTCCGGGGAATACTCAATTCTGCTATTGGAGCGACCTTCGATTTACTTGTTAAAAGTCGCAGTTCGGCACGACCATCAGCAAAAATATTTCACACGTATAGTACCGCTCCATACGCAGCAATCGAAATCCATGAATCTCCTTGGCAACTATGTTTGGAAAAATAACAAGTCGAGGGATCGTCATCTCACTCAATTGTGGCAGTGCGTCACGAAGCTTCAACCAGGAAACTAGTATTCTCCATCAAGATTCCCGTCCCAGGAAAGGCCAGCAGTCCACGTTTCTGCATTAGTATTTTCGCCACCACGACTGGAGAGGCCAAGCCCAATGGATCAAAAAGCCTTCCAATCTCCGAAAATACCTTTCGCTTTGTGAACGTTTCAAGTACCTCGGCAGGTCTTCGTGATGAAAAAGAATTCATCGGACTGCGGAATCCAGGTGAGCCCTAAGGTTTTGATTACTTCACTTTTAGTTGTACCATCTCGATTCTCTTCCGGAATTTGAGTTAACACTTCCGGACGATTTGAACTCCCCTTGTAAACAGAAAATTCGTTGAAATGGTGTGTGACACAAAGCAACTCGTATCTGCCGATACATTTTAGCTATATCAGCGGTTAATACAACGGCGTGTATGCGAAAACGAAGAAGAATGGTGAACAAATCACTCTGGACAACACCTCCGACGTGAGGTACCTCGTTTAGGGACTTGGCAGATGAACTTGGCTTGGCAGAGGCATTGTACACTACCCTAATCGGCGTCGTTGAACTGGTTGAACGTCCCTGGGTAGGATCATCGTCTGCCTTATTGATTTCGCGGCAATGACCCAATGCCTCGTACTCATCGATAAATTCAGAATATAACTTTTTTAAAGTGGGATCTCTCTTGAATCGCCGCTCGAGCATCAGGAAACGACGAAGAGCAACGGATCGGTTGTCCTGAAGCATAGAAACGTCCTCTCGGAATGGAAGCATTACCATGTACCTTCCAGTTGACGTCCGACTGTGGGTGGAACGAAAGATCTCCTCGCATACATCTGTTTCGGTTTCCTTCTTAACGGATGGCGAAATATCTTCAACTTTCCAGAAACGGTTTATCGTTTCACTAAGAGTATCAAGCGAGGCAGGATTAGCCACTACTGCGTTGGCGACTTCGGTGTTTATTTCGCCCGAAACAACCAAACCCATGTGGTTCTCGTGCAGCTCAGGAAGTCCATCAGCTAGATGAATTTGACCAGACTTTAACAATGAGAAGAACTTCGAAGCACCGATTAACATGTCGATTTTTTCAGGTACATGGAAGGTAGTATCTGCCAGTTGCACTCCGGCAGAAATTGACCACGACGAAATATCAACCTTTTTGGCAGGGATGATACTGGTCACTTTCGGTACTATAAGGCATTCCAAGTCGGTGGAGAAGTTGGAACACCTGGACTGGATATTCACGTTCAGCTTCTCCCTTGCATAAATCCTGGCACCTCCTATTCCGGTAATGGGCACGTTCACCGATTCACGAGAAATCGTCAAACGGTTGGCGAGGGCTTCGGACACAAAGGAAACTTGGGAACCACTGTCCAACATTGCCCGACAAGCAATTAGATGACCGTTGGTATTCTCAAGATTCACAACAGCATCACGGTCTTTGCACCTTTCGAATGATTGCAGGTACACGAGGGATTGGCGCGTGTTGACGATTGAACCTTGGGAACTGCATTGGTTTCAGCGACGACGTTGGTCGATTCTTTATCTGGAGGGACTTCAGTCTCAGAGGGTTTTGCGAATGACATACCGTGAATTAGGGTGTGGTGACGTATTTGGCATTGCGAACAAGTACGCTTGAATGAGCAGTCCTTGGCACAATGACCTGGACGGAGACAGTTGAAACCAATTCTTAATTGTTTCACTTTTTGTTATGCGTTCGGGCACAGGCATTTTGGCAAAAACGGGATACTCGAAATGGCGATGGGCTTCGCCACAGATCTTGCATTGAATGTCGCAATTAGCGGACGTGGCAGTGTGAGCCTTCTGACTTGCAAGTTTGGTTGGTTTGTGTTGAGGTTCTTTCGTCGGGCCAGGGTGGCGTGAGTTGTTGAAACGCTCCAAAATTTGGCACTCACCCTTTAAAAACTTTATTGTTTCCTCATACTGTGGTACCTCACCATGGGCTTGGTTCCGTTCCCACAGCTGCAGGGTGTGGTTATCCAATCGGGATGTTAGTAGCTTTGTAATGATGACATTAGACAGTTTATCCACTGCCAGGCCCTGGTACTGCAACGCTGCGACATTCCGCTCACATGTCTTCGTCAACTCCAACAGATCCTTGAAGTTACCTTTGGTCATCGGTTTCAGTTGGATCAATCCATCGACATGGGTATCGACGATCACTCGTTTGTTTTCGAATTGCTCTCGTAGTTGGTTCCAGACATGGACGAAATTGTCATCTTGTATGATCTTCGCATTAATGAGGCAAGCTGCATCACCCATCAGTGCTTTGTCGAGGTAATGCAGCTTAACGGTGTCAGAATCACCACTTTTTACGATCAAGTCGTCAAACATGGCCTTAAATTTTGGCCAATTTTCAACGTGGCCATCGAAGGAAGGTATCGGTGCTCTCAAAGGATGGTTCTGCACGACCACAGGTGTTGTTCCACTGGGTCCAGCGACCGCAGAAGGAACCTTGTAGAATTGCTCCGACAGGCGCTCGAGCCGGTCTAGCGTTTCCGTGTGAAGAATATCAAACTCATTCAGCTTTTCGTCTTGCTCTTCTATTTTGGCCGATGGAATGTTGGCAATCACTTCACGGTGGGCTTCGGTGTACTCCGTGTAATGCATCTCCAGCTTCTTGGCGTACACTTTCAGTAACGTAGCACTTATTAGCGACGGATCATCTTCCGCTCTCTCGAGGTTATTGTTTATTTTTGTTACTCTGCCCTTAATCTGCCCACGCTGATGGATAAGCATTTGCAGCGCCTCGACATCAGCCGCGTTGTTTTTCTTGGGCGTGTGGATCACCATCGTGACGATTTTACACTAATTATCACTTTTTTGTTAACATAAAAATATCACTCTTTCACTTCAATGTCCTTAGTTCTTATTATCTTGTATTCGGTATGCTCAAATTCACTAATATTTTTCACTTTTCATTGCTAGTTTTCTCACGATCCTCCGAAAACTGCTTCCGGAATCGCACAAAGTGGCTCCAGTCCGGCTCGAAGGACCAATGTCAGAGCGGTACCATGCTCTGGAAGGTGAGACTCGGGGGGCTTGCTAACTTTCTTGCGGCATGACACAACATGTCCTGACACGTCAGGAAAGGGAACGGGTGCCGCTCAAGCCAAGCCGTCAGGAAAATAAGTGTTCTGTTCGGGCACTTGCGGATTAAAATTCCCTTAGGACGATTTTGGCCCGCAAGTACGTCCACAGCAAACACATTCTCGTCAGTGGACTGTACCCAACAGCTACTTCCAGGCGTTTTCAGAGGATGTTGAAAAAAAAAAACACTAGCCTTATATTCAACTTTCCATTTAATAGCTTTTTCTCTTGATAATAACTGACTGAAGAATGAAATAAAATTGAACTGACGTGCATTGATTGATTGATTCATTTATTTCTTTTGAAGGGACTTTAACCCCAAAACTGACGTGCAACTGCGTGCACCGCTTTTATAGCGTCGCGCAAACGCTACTTCTTCTTTTTCTGCTCTCGCTGCTCGTTTCATTTCGCGATAGTTATTTTCTTGATGGTTCGATTCTCGATGGTTCGAGATGCAAGGCGGAGTTTGCGATGCTTGCTGGCTGCTGCTGATGTTGTTATTTTTCGCGTTCGGGCGCGAACATGCACCTTGTATTTTGATAGTTCACTAGCTGACCCGGCAAACTTCGTCCCGCCCATTCTTGTGTTTAATTGAAAAATTTCAAATATTCCAAATTCATTGATTTCTTTTCTTGCGATGTGTTTATTAGGGTGGGGAATCGTCATATGCAAAAAAAAAAGTTTTTTCTCATTCTATTTGGAGTCTTGCCTTCAGTACATCACCTCTATTCCGGAAATACTTATATTGGGTGGTATTCAGTTATTTTCGTTGTTTTCCAGAAACTGAAAGTGGTCATTTTCGAATTCAAGATGGTGTCCAGGGTCAATGCTTGGCTTCTATACATTATTTCGATTACGGAAATATTCATATGTAGTAGTATTCGGCTATTTCCCAGAAGTTGCCATCTTACAATTCAAAATGGTGTCTGAGGTCAAGTTTTAGCTCCATGCATCATTCTGGTTGAAGAAACACTCATATTGGGTGGTATTTGGTTACTTCAGGTTATTTTCCAGAAACCGGAAGTCACCATCCTGGATTTTAAAATGGCATTTGGAGACAATTTCTGGCCCCTGAGCGTATTTCTGGTTGAAGAAACACCCATAATAGGTGATATTTTGTCATTTTCGGCTGTTTTCCAGAAACCGCATGTCACCATCTCAGAATTCAAAATGGTGTCTGTGGTCGATTCTAACTCCTGTGTATCATTCCGGTATCGAAACATATCCTATTGGATGAAAATCGGCCATTTTTGGCTGTTTTTCAGAAACCGGAGAAAATGGTATTTGGAGACAATTTCTGGCCTCTGAGCGTCATTCTTGTTGAAGAAACACCCATATTGGGTTGTATTTGGTCATTCTCGGCAGTTTCCCATTCACCGGAAGTCGTCATCTTACAATTCACAATGTTGCCTGAATGAACAACAATGTTGTCGATTTGTGGCTTCAGTGCATCATAACAATCCCGGAAATACCCTGTTGAGTGTTATTTGGTCATTTGCCACTGTTGTTTCGGAACCGGAAGTCGGAGACAATTTCTGGCCTCTGCGCGTCATTCTGGTTAAAGAAACACCCATATCAGGTGGTATTTGATCATTTTCGTCTCTTTTCCAGTCACCGGAAGTCGCCATTTTACAATTCAAAATGTAATCTGAGGTCGATTTGTGGCTTCAGTACATCATAACAATTCCGGAAATACCCATATTTGGTCATTTGCCGCTGTTTTTCAGAAACCGGAAGTCGCCATCTTGGATTTTAAAATGATATTTGGAGATAATTTCCGGATAGAAACCGAAGGAAGTTTCTATCTTAAATTTAACAATAGCGTCTGGAGTCGAAAATTGTTCTTGCTCTCAAAAACCTCAAAATATCAAATTTGGTTCCATTTGCTTGATTATTCCTCGAGATGTGCAGAAATTTGTGTGGAACCCCTTCTTTCAGAAGAAGGAGGGGTGTCGAAACATCATAGACATCTTTGTTACCCCTAAAAATATTCACCTGCCGAATTTGGTTCCATTTATTCGGTTAGTTATCGAGATGTGCAGAAATTTGTGTTTCATTTATTTGGAACCCCTCCCTCACATAAGAAGGACGGGTGACGAACCATTATAGACATACTTATTACCTCTAAAAACATTTACATGCCAAATTTGGTTCTATTTGGTGGATTGGTTCTCGAGTTGTGAGAAATTTGTGTTTCTTTTGTATGGAATCCCTCCCTTTTAAAAGAAGGAGGGGTGTGAAACTGTTATGGATATATTTGATACCCCTAAAAACATCCATCTGCCAAATTTGGTTCCATTTACTTGGTTAGCTCTTGAGATGTGCAGAAATTAGTGTTTCATTTGTATGGAACCCCTCCCTTTCCGTAGAGGGAGGGGTGTCAAACCATAATGGTTATATTTGTTACCCCTAAAAACATCCACCTGCCAAATTTAGTTCCATTTGCTTGATTAGTTGGCGAGATGTACATGAATTTGTATTTCATTTGTATGGGACCCCTCCTTTCCAGAAGAGGGAGGGGTATCGAACTATTATAGATATATTTGTTAGCCCCAAAAACATCCACCTGCAAAATTTGGTTCCATTTGCTTTCTTAGTTTTCATTGCTAGTTTTCTCCCGACATCCTCCGAAAACTGCTTCCGGAATCGCACAAAGTGGCTCCAGTCCGGCTCGAAGAACCAATGCCAAAGCGGTACCATGCTCTGGAAGGTGAGACTCGGGGGGCTTGCTAACTTTCTTGCGGCATGACACATTGTCTGAGGTCGATTTGTGGCTTCAGTACATCATAACAATTCCGGAAATACCCATATTTGGTCATTTGCCGCTGTTTTTCAGAAACCGGAAGTCGCCATCTTGGATTTTGATATTTGGAGATAATTTCCGGATAGAAACCGAAGGATGTTTCTATCTTAAATTCAACAATAGCGTCTGGAGTCGAAAATTGTTCTTGCTCTCAAAAACCTCAAAATATCAAATTTGGTTCCATTTGCTTGATTATTCCTCGAGATGTGCAGAAATTTGTGTGGAACCCCTTCTTTCAGAAGAAGGAGGGGTGTCGAAACATCATGAACATCTTTGTTACCCCTAAAAATATTCACCTGCCGAATTTGGTTCCATTTATTTGGTTAGTTCTCGAGATGTGCAGAAATTTGTGTTTCATTTATTTGGAACCCCTTCCTCACATAAGAGGGACGGGTGACGAACCATTATAGACATACTTATTACCTATAAAAACATTTACATGCCAAATTTGGTTCTATTTGGTGGATTGGTTCTCGAGTTGTGAGAAATTTGTGTTTCTTTTGTATGGGATCCCTCCCTTTTAAAAGAGGGAGGGGTGTGAAACTGTTATGGATATATTTGATACCCCTAAAAACATCCATCTGCCAAATTTGGTTCCATTTACTTGGTTAGTTCTTAAGATGTGCAGAAGTTAGCGTTTCATTTGTATGGAACCCCTCCCTTTCCGTAAAGGGAGGGGTGTCAAACCATAATGGTTATATTTGTTACCCCTAAAATCATCCACCTGCCAAATTTAGTTCCATTTGCTTGATTAGTTGGCGAGATGTACATGAATTTGTATTTCATTTGTATGGGACCCCTCCTTTCCAGAAGAGGGAGGGGTATCGAACTACTATAGATATATTTGTTAGCCCCAAAAACATTCATCTGCAAAATTTGGTTCCATTTGCTTTCTTAATTTTCGAGATGTGCATGAATTTGTGTTTCATTTGTATGGGACCCCTCCCTTCCAGAAGAGGGAGGAGTCTCGAACTATCTTAGTCTCCTTTCTCGGCTCCTAAAACCTCTATATACAAAATTTCACGCCGATCGGTTCAGTAGTTTCCAAGCCTATAGGGAACAGACAGACAGACAGACAGACAGACAGACAGACAGACAGACAGACAGACAGACAGACAGACAGACAGACAGACAGACAGACAGACAGACAGACAGACAGACAGACAGACAGACAGACAGACAGACAGACAGACAGACAGACAGACAGACAGACAGACAGACAGACAGACAGACAGACAGACAGACAGACAGACAGACAGACAGACAGACAGACAGACAGACAGACAGACAGACAGACAGACAGACAGACAGACAGACAGACAGACAGACAGACAGACAGACAGACAGACAGACAGACAGACAGACAGACAGACAGACAGACAGACAGACAGACAGACAGACAGACAGACAGACAGACAGACAGACAGACAGACAGACAGACAGACAGACAGACAGACAGACAGACAGACAGACAGACAGACAGACAGACAGACAGACAGACAGACAGACAGACAGACAGACAGACAGACAGACAGACAGACAGACAGACAGACAGACAGACAGACAGACAGACAGACAGACAGACAGACAGACAGACAGACAGACAGACAGACAGACAGACAGACAGACAGACAGACAGACAGACAGACAGACAGACAGACAGACAGACAGACAGACAGACAGACAGACAGACAGACAGACAGACAGACAGACAGACAGACAGACAGACAGACAGACAGACAGACAGACAGACAGACAGACAGACAGACAGACAGACAGACAGACAGACAGACAGACAGACAGACAGACAGACAGACAGACAGACAGACAGACAGACAGACAGACAGACAGACAGACAGACAGACAGACAGACAGACAGACAGACAGACAGACAGACAGACAGACAGACAGACAGACAGACAGACAGACAGACAGACAGACAGACAGACAGACAGACAGACAGACAGACAGACAGACAGACAGACAGACAGACAGACAGACAGACAGACAGACAGACAGACAGACAGACAGACAGACAGACAGACAGACAGACAGACAGACAGACAGACAGACAGACAGACAGACAGACAGACAGACAGACAGACAGACAGACAGACAGACAGACAGACAGACAGACAGACAGACAGACAGACAGACAGACAGACAGACAGACAGACAGACAGACAGACAGACAGACAGACAGACAGACAGACAGACAGACAGACAGACAGACAGACAGACAGACAGACAGACAGACAGACAGACAGACAGACAGACAGACAGACAGACAGACAGACAGACAGACAGACAGACAGACAGACAGACAGACAGACAGACAGACAGACAGACAGACAGACAGACAGACAGACAGACAGACAGACAGACAGACAGACAGACAGACAGACAGACAGACAGACAGACAGACAGACAGACAGACAGACAGACAGACAGACAGACAGACAGACAGACAGACAGACAGACAGACAGACAGACAGACAGACAGACAGACAGACAGACAGACAGACAGACAGACAGACAGACAGACAGACAGACAGACAGACAGACAGACAGACAGACAGACAGACAGACAGACAGACAGACAGACAGATAGACAGACAGACAGATAGACAGACAGACAGACAGACAGACAGACAGACAGACAGACAGACAGACAGATAGACAGACAGACAGACAGACAGACAGACAGACAGACAGACAGACAGACAGACAGACAGACAGACAGACAGACAGACAGACAGACAGACAGACAGACAGACAGACAGACAGACAGACAGACAGACAGACAGACAGACAGACAGACAGACAGACAGACAGACAGACAGACAGACAGACAGACAGACGGACAGACAGACAGACAGACAGACAGACAGACAGACAGACAGACAGACGGACAGACAGACAGACAGACAGACAGACAGACAGACAGACAGACAGACAGACAGACAGACAGACAGACAGACAGACAGACAGACAGACAGACAGACAGACAGACAGACAGACAGACAGACAGACAGACAGACAGACAGACAGACAGACAGACAGACAGACAGACAGACAGACAGACAGACAGACAGACAGACAGACAGACAGACAGACAGACAGACAGACAGACAGACAGACAGACAGACAGACAGACAGACAGACAGACAGACAGACAGACAGACAGACAGACAGACAGACAGACAGACAGACAGACAGACAGACAGACAGACAGACAGACAGACAGACAGACAGACAGACAGACAGACAGACAGACAGACAGACAGACAGACAGACAGACAGACAGACAGACAGACAGACAGACAGACAGACAGACAGACAGACAGACAGACAGACACAACTCTGCAAACTCTGCTGCAAATCCTAGTCCACGCTTTCGCATTCGTTTTCGCTGTTATATCCTACATTGATTTTACAGTTCGAATAGTTTGAACATGCAACAAAAATCTCTTTTTTTTTGCTCCAATGACCAGACAAAACGGTTA